>NC_052240.1:9103845-9744832 GCF_013401445.1 Tripterygium wilfordii | reverse complement strand
ATTCACTTTAGTGCTCATATCCATGTTACTGCTCTTCAGGGCCTGTTTTCTCGTGTGCAAGATGTATGATATTATGACTATAATTGCCCTTGATATGTGATACACATACTGTTCTCATATTGTTGCAACATCTGGCTTTATAAAAAGGTGAAGGTAAACAACTCTCGTGCACAAGCTCCCACAGTGGGTGGGGTTGGGGACAGACGGGATGTACGCAGATCTTATCCCACGTAATATATGGAGGGGTTGTTTCCAAGAATTGAACTTGTAACCTCTAAGTTGCATCCACTGCAACCAATGATCGCATGATATCTTACATGATATCCATAATTCATTAAGGGCTGCGAAAGTGTAACTTGAGCATGATATTGAAGATTGACCAAGTTTTGTGGCAAACTTTTGAGTGTGTAGAACTTTAATATCAGTATAGATTCTTTTACAAACACACAAGGTGTAAATGTTATTGTTGTTCTCCTTCCTTGGGCATTGGGTTGATACTTCGGCTCTTAACTAACTTTAATGTCTTCATTTTTCCTTTTCTACTTTTAAGTGACTTTGTAATGCTTTGTTTGGGTCTTTGCCGGTCTTCCCAGCTTATTGGACTTGTCCACCATGCTTTGTCATTGTTAAGCTTTCTTTCTAGACCATTATAGAACATATGGTCATCTATTGAAATATTATTGATGGCATTTGGTTGTGAGTTTGAATTTGTGCTTATTCTCTCCATAAGTCTTGGACTTCAAATATATTTACTGTCTTATCACAACTGATCTTTTTGAATCTTCATTTTGCAGAACGAACATGATAAGATTCGGGAACTAACCCAGCAGCTGGCCTTAGAGAAGAAAAGAGCTGCAAGTTATAAAAGGCATCTGGAAATGATTTTTGAACAAATCGAGGAGCACAATGAAAGTCTGTCAAAGAAGATCCAGCATATAGTACATGCTGTGAGAGAGGTAGAAAACGAAGAGCAGGAAAGCTGTCTATAGTTTTAGCAATATTAGCTCCATTATTAGACAGGATACCAAATCAGTAACAGCATAGGGAATGTCGTTGTACAGAACATTAAAATAATTATCGGCTTAGATATTGCTTGTTGAGTCGGTCCAGTTCTTTAGGTATCAAGTCGATTTAATGTTGTACCATGTGATAAGTGTCTGGATCAATGGCATTCATTTGAGTACTCTGTATACGTATGTTCCTGCTCTGATTGCAGCATATGGGTAGTAGGAGAAATAGTGAGGCAGTGTATAGTTTTTACTATAACCCGCCTCTGTGCAGCTATGCTCAAAGTCAATAGCTTTTAATCAAGATGCCCAAGGAGGTTAACTTATAATCAGCACTCTCTTTGATGTAGAATTTTACTTATGATTCCTCTCGGAATTTTTTTGACTCTAGGGTTTCTGGAGTTTGTTTACTGCTGGCTGGACGGTTACTTTTGGTGTCGGGACTTGGAAGTAATTTGACTCTTTTATGTTATCTAATCGAATGCCATTTTGCCGTACCCACTGGCTTGTGAGAAGCAAAGATTCAAGAAGGGATTGAATCCAAGAATAATGTGTATAATTACAAACCCTATATCCCAATGTAACATCACTGCTTTTGTATTTTGGTACAACTTTGTACAAGGGCAGGCAAGGGATTTGAACTTCGATGGAATTTAGGGGTAAGTCCCAAAATGACCCTTCTACTTTGCAAAATCGATCAATTGAGATCTTGTAATTTTTTTTTTTCAGGCTAGACAAGCTCTTGTACTTTGAACAATAGGCTCTGTTAGTCCTTCAATCATTTAGACATTAAAATCATCTTATGTGACAACAATTTTTCATGTGGCCTTTTTGAGGAAAATAAAGAATGAGTTGTTAAATATGATGTGGCATGGACTCAACCCATTATAGCCAATAAACATGATGAAAATTTTTAAAAAAATTCAAAAAAATCAAAACAAGGAAAAAGAACTCTAAGCTCGCAAAAACACGAAGACGAGAAAGTTGACCATAGAGTTGTGCCCTTGTGAGAGACGCTCGTCATTGCTGAGTATTGTCCGGTTCTAGGTTCTATTTCGGTTGTCATTTCCGGTTAAGATTAAGTTATGGTTTATGCTTTCATTATTTCAGTAGGGTTTATATCTAAGTTATAAATTTAGGGATTTTAAATCAAAAATTGAGTTAGGGTTTTTGTTTTTTGAATTTGAAGTTGGGATTACGAGTTCTATAAGGGGTTTCAATTTCATGTTTAGGTTTTGATATTCTATAGTTTAGGGTTTAGGGTTCTATTTGGGGTTACGGGTTCCATTTGGGGTTTAAATCTCATCTATTTGGTTTTGATATTCTATAGTGTTTTGAAATGCCTCTAGAGAAGACTAGGGCTATTCGGTCAAGCCTAACAGAGGAGTAGCTGAGTTTTGTAAACTGTGCATTTGGCCAATTTTGGGTTGCCCTTATCTTTCTACTCACTTAGATGATTTTGTTGTTTTATAATTTTTTCAGTAGCTTAGACAAGTGGGTATAGCACTGAAGAAGAAGTTGTCCCTGAAGATACTTCTTCTGAGGACGATGAGGAAGTACTAGTTGCTAGAGAAAAAGTGAAAAATTATAGGAGGGATGTTTCTCTACTACAAGAAAGTCACAAAGAAGGGTTTGATGTTGATAAACAAGCTGGTGATCATGTTGATGATGGGGATCATGTTGAAACTGATTTTAATGTTGGGGAGAGTGAGAAAGGGGTTCATAGTTACTATTTAGACGCTTTTGATCCAAGAAATTATAGAGATAGTATAGATGAGGACCCAAAGCTGATGAATGACGCAATTAGGAAGAGAATTATATTTCCAGCATACAAAAACATAAAGGTATCTCTAAATTCGAGTTTAGCATGTTGTTCAATAATAATGATGATTTCATGGATGTTGTGAGCATTTATGCTATAATGACTAGGCATGATATTCACTTCACTAAAAATTAACCTAGTAGATGCCGAGCTAAATGTAAGGGAGTTACAGATTATCCATGGTTGATATTTGCATCATATAACAGAGAAATAGATAGTTTTGAAGTGAAGACATACGAGTGAACACTCTTGTGAGCCAAAGGGGGGGTTGAGGAGGATTAACTTCAAAGTATTTAGCTATGAAATATGATTTCATTGCAGCACACCCTGACATAAAAATTAAAATATCTAAAGCCCTTTATGTACCAATCTTTGGAATTAGATGTTAGTTTGGGGCAATGTAAAAGGGTGAGGAATAGTGTATTATATGAATTGACTGGTTGTTGTGTGAGAAAATATGCACAACTGAGGGATTATGTTGAGGAGCTACGACACTCTTGAAGGTTTCTTTAGCAGTGGACACGAGAAGACCACTGTCGTATGTATTTTTTTCTCAATAAACGATTTAGTTAGATTTCATCAATTTGGTCATTTTGGGTCGTATAACTTTCAAGTTAGAAATTCTACTTATTGCTATATTTCTACTGTAATGGAATGATGTAGAATATGTATTTGTAGAATCTCCATTTGATTTCGAGCATTAGAGGTAGCATTAGAAGCTAGATATAGTTTGGTGGCATTAGAGGCAAGTGATTGTGTTTCATTGTGATTGACATCTCTCTTTCTTGTTACAAAGTCAATGATTTGTATAATTTGCATAGGAGTAATTGTAGGGTAATCAATTGTATAAGAGTGATTGTAGGATAATCAATCACTGATTCAATCTGTGATTCAGTTACCTAGAATAGCTCCTCACTTATGTATAAATGACTACTACCTCTGTATACTGTGTAATCAATCAATCAATATACGAAATTATCTTCTCTTGAATATTCCTTTCAAGTTGGTATCGAAGCCACTCGAAAAGAATACCGAAACCACCATTAAATCCGTTCACCACCACTACCGAATAATGGCCGAGAAGATTGAATCATCTGGATCAAAATCCCTTGAATTAGCTGGATTCAAATCCCCTCAAGTGATTGTCCAATCCGATGGTAATTTCAACATTGGAATTACTCTCACTGAATCAAATTATGATGTATGGTCTCAATTGATAGAGATGCATATTGCCGAAAGGGAGAAACTCTCCTATATCCGTGGAAACACCACAACCCCGAATGAATCTGATGATGGGTACGAGCGATGGTATGCAGATAATCAGAAGGTTAAGAGATGGCTATTGATGTCCATGTCTCCTGAAATCATGAAACGCTACATTCGTTTGCCTACTGCTCGAGAAATTTGGAAAGCTTTGTCTAAAGCTTTTTTTGATGGAACTGACGAGTTACAAGTTTTCTCCTTACACCAAAAGGCTTTCTCTGCCAAACAAAATGGTAGAGCACTTTCGTTGTATTATGGAGACTTAACTTGAAATCTTTGGTGAGTTGGATCATCGTGATAAGGTGATTATGGAAAGTGAGAAGGACATTGAATCTTATAGGAAATCCGTTCAGCGACAAAGGGTACACATCTTTCTTGCCGGATTAGATGGTGAATATGACCAAATCCGTGGTGAAATTTTGAGGAAGTTTCCTATTCCAGAATTAGAAGAATGTTATGCTCTGGTTCACCGTGAATCATACCGCCGTGCAACTATGAATGGAGAACCCAAAAATTCCGAAGCCTCTGCCATGGTGGCACGAAATCGACCTCATCAAAGTCGACCAGATCGATCCCGGTCCAACCATCCAAAGGGCATCAATGGTGCCGACAAGTCTAGCTACAAGTGCACTCGTTGCGGAGCATCAGGTCACACCAAAAGCCGTTGCTATGAAATTGTGGGATATCCAGAATGGTGGGATCGCACACGTGACTCAAGGAAGGTGAATCCTAAAAGAACTTCAACCACTGCACTAGTTGAAACACACCCAGATGATGACAAGAATGTTGATACAAAGGCCTCAGCACTAATAGCAGCAGCAGGTAATGATGGTAAGGTTTTAAATATTTCTGCATCTGTTTCTAATAGTACATGGATAATTGATTCTGGTGTTACAGATCATATGACATTTGATTCTGAACAAATCTCACCTTTCAAACCATCCTCCCAAAAGTTTGTATCCACTGCCAATGGTACTCCTGCCCCCGTTATCGGGGAAGGATCTTTGTCTCTTACTGATTCCATGAATTTAGATTCTGTTCTAATAGTGCCGTCTTTGGATTACAATCTATTGTCAGTTGCACAAATAACCGCTGCCCTATTTTGTGTTGTGATTTTTTGGCCTAACTTTTGTGTTTTTAAGGATATCCGAACAAAGCAAACGATTGGTTATGGTGTTAGGCGAGGGAAGCTATATTACTTGAATTTGGTGTCAACAAGTTCAGATAAGTTGCGTCACTCTTTGATAGTGGATAGCTCTAAGGACTAGAGAAAGAACTCTGACGTATGGTTATGGCATCGTCGTCTTGGGCATGCTTCCTTTGGTTACCTAAAGAAATTATTTCCTAGTTTGTTTTCAAAACTTGATATATCTAGTTTTCGTTGTGATGTTTGTGAACTTGCAAAGAGCCATCGTGGCTATTATCCATCTAGTTTCAATAAAAGTTCAGTTCCGTTTATGATCATACACTCTGATGTTTGGGGTCCTTCCAAAGTTACTACCTTGGGTGGATCCCGTTGGTTTGTTACATTCATTGATGATTGCACTCGGATGACGTGGGTGTGCTTGATGAAAACCAAAGGTGAAGTGAATTTGCTATTCCAAAAGTTTCATAAAATGATTCATACACAGTATAATGCACAGGTCAAGGTTCTCCGTAGTGATAATGGCGGCGAATACATGAGTTCTGAACTTCAACAATATTTAGCAACTCACGGCATCGTTCATCAACGTACCTGTCCCCATACACCCCAACAAAATGGGGTAGCTGAACGGAAGAACCGTCACTTGTTGGAGATTGTCCGTGCCTCATTAATTGAAGCCCATATGCCTTTGTCTTATTGGGGAGAAGCTCTCACCTCGGTAGCTTATTTGATTAATAGAGTACCCTCAAGTACTCTTGAATTTCGAACTCCATCAGAGACTCTTTTTGAAGCCGTATCAACTTACCTCCACATGTTTTTGGCTGTATTGTTTTCGTCCACCTACAACAACATCAGCGTAGCAAGTTGACACCTCGTGCTTTACGATGTGTATTTCTTGGTTACGCATCACAACAAAAGGGGTACCGATGTTATCACCCTCCAACTCAGCAAATGTTTATTACACTGGATGTTCGATTCCATGAAGACTCTATGTATTTCTCATCTAAGTCTGACCTTCAGGGGAAGTACAAATAAGAAGTCCAGACATTAAACTATGATATTCGCATGCGAAATGAGGAGGAATCTTCTGTCATTGATAACCAAAAGGGTGGCTTGAGTTTAGATGATAACAAGGATACAACTACAGATAAGAGTAATAAGAATTTGGATGTTAGTGTGGATGCAGCTACTGATACAAGTGATAAGTCTACTATGGGTGACATGAATATTAGTGGGACAATTGAAAGTGGTGATATGAGTGACTTGGATATTAGTAGTACTACGGGTGACTTGGATATTAGTGGAAGTGGTGATACACTTTTGGACCAAAGCCATGATATGGACTCCCTCAAATCACCAGACCAATCTCTTGCTTCAGGTATTCCTAAGAACTTGTCTGAACAACCAAAAAAAAAAAAACAACTACCACTCCGTCACACAAGAGGTATTCCTAAACCCACATATGAACCTGAACTTTCTAGTCGAGTTAAATATCCCATGAGTCATTATGTGTCTATTCATCGTATGTCGGAATCAAATAAGTCATTTGTAAATCAATTATCTACTGTATCTATTCCTAACAGTGTGCAGGAAGCCTTAGCCGATCCAAGGTGGAAATTCGCGATGAATGAGGAGATGAAATCATTACAGAAAAATAAAACTTGGGAGCTTGTTGATCGTCCCCAAGGAAAAAAATTGGTTGGATGCCGATGGATTTATACTGTGAAGTATAAAGCAGATGGTACTATTGAACGTTTTAAGGCAAGATTAGTGGCAAAAGGATATACCCAAACCTATGGGATTGATTATACTGAAACATTTGCACCAGTAGCCAAAATCAATACAGTCAGAGTCCTATTATCTCTCGCTGCAAATTTGGATTGGCCATTACAACAGTTTGATGTGAAGAATGCCTTTGTACATGGAGAGTTGACTGAAGAAGTCTATATGGACTTCCCACCAGGATACATGATGCCAGAAGAACATAGTAAAAAGGTGTGCCGATTAAAGAAATCATTGTATGGGTTGAAGCAATCTCCAAGAGCATGGTTTGGAAGATTCACTAAGTCTATGAGGAAGTTTGGGTATCGACAGAGCAATTCAGATCACACTCTATTCTTAAAGAGACGACAAGGTAATATTACTGCACTGATCGTATATGTGGATGATATGGTAGTTACAGGAAATGATCCTGAGGAAAGAAAGGCTCTGCAATGTTACTTGTCCAAAGAGTTTGAAATGAAAGACCTTGGTCCCTTGAAATATTTTCTGGGGATTGAAGTGTCTCGATCTAACAACGGAATTTTTCTGTCACAAAGAAAATATGCCTTAGATCTACTACAGGAAACTGGTATGTCAGCATGCCAGCCGGCTGATACACCGGTGGAAGAAGGATTAAAGTTGTGCATTGAGCCTAATCAAGTACCTGTTGACAAAATGAGATATCAAAGACTTGTAGGAAGATTGATGTACTTAGCACATACAAGACCAGATCTTGCATATGCATTAAGCATTATCAGTCAATTTATGCATAACCCTGGAGAGCAACATATGAATGCAGTGATGCGTGTGTTGAGGTACTTAAAGGCTGCTCCTGGAAAGGGTATTTTATTCACTAAAAATGAAGACCATCGAAGCATAAATGTATATACTGACGCTGATTGGGCTGGAGGAGTAGATGACAGGCGGTCCACTTCAGGTTACTTCACCTTTGTTGGGGGTAATCTTGTTACATGGAGAAGCAAGAAACAGAATGTTGTTGCACGCTCAAGTGCGGAAGCTGAATATAGAGGAATGGCGCTCGGAATATGTGAAGCATTATGGTTACAATTTCTCCTGAGTGATTTGGGATATCCACCTAGCAAACCAATTCAGTTATATTGCGACAATAAAGCCACACGTGATATTGCTCATAATCCGGTTCAACATGATCGTACCAAGCACGTGGAGATAGACAGATTCTTTATCAAGGAGAAGTTAGATGAGAAAATTGCAGAGGTACTTGAGATACGATCCGAAGATCAGCTGGCCGATATTCTCACGAAGGCTGTTTCAAATCAGGCGTTCTCAAGATTTTTGGGCAAGTTGGGAATGCATGACATCTATGCACCAACTTGAGGGGAAGTGTTACAAAGTCAATGATTTGTATAATTTGTATAGGAGTAATTGTAGGGTAATCAATTGTATAAGAGTGATTGTAGGATAATCAATCACTGATTCAATCTGTGATTCAGTTACCTAGAATAGCTCCTCACTTATGTATAAATGACTACTACCTCTGTATACTGTGTAATCAATCAATCAATATACAAAATTATCTTCTCTTGAATATCCTTCCAAGTTTCAAGTCAACTCCTGGAATTGATTTTTGAAGAGTATACACTATGTATTGATTCCTTGAACATTCCTTCAACTTAGGTGGATACCTACAACATAGGTTTGAATCCTTTTAACAACACTCTTTGAGTAGTATACCTTGATGACATTACTGAAATATTTCTGCTTTATTTTTTCAATGTGAAAAATGATGCAGATTCTCATGATTGGGCCACTATAGTTGTATATACATGTCAATCCTCTTGTGACTTTGTGAGGCAAGTGTGGCTTATAAGGAAGAATTTACTTGGGTCAAGCTATACTCTCCATCTACTTTTGTACCTTGATAATAACAGAAGTGATGATCCTTTTGTGTTGCTCCTGTGTGTTGTCGATAGATTTTGATTACAAATTGCACCTAATTTTTCTATAATAAACTTTGGTACTTTGCATATTTGTTACACTACTGGTAAGGAGTGTAACAGATGAAATTTTGTTCTAGACACAAATATTTATGTATTTTTTCTTTCCCTCTTAGTTTCGTTTTATGTGTCTGGTAGAATTTATATTTCCCTTTGAGCCTATTTTCATTTGGTGAAGTAGCGTCATTGTGTTCGTGAGAATAAATTAAAGGTGTCAATAGTACAAAACTTTTGCCTTAACTGCAGTCAAATTCATTCTTGTATTAAAGAAGGAAAACAAAGAACTGTGTTCTCATTTTTTTCTTCATAATAAGTTTGATTTCCCGAAGGATTTTTCTTTGTGATTAGTAATTTCATATTTGCTAGTTGGTATTTGGGAAAAAATCACACAACACAACTATATATATAATAACTAATTAAGTAAGTATTTGATTTATTATACTATATTTATAAATAAAATAAATTATCTAAAAAATGTGTGGTTCAAACCCCAATCGCATGTGGAATTAAAAGAAGTGGAGGAACTGTTATTTTAGATGAATAGCTGCGTGCCCCAATCTGATGTTGGATTAGGGGTAAAATTAGGATTTAGGATCATAAATTGAGAGTCTATAATATTGTTTAAAAAAAAAGAATAGAACATATTTCAAAACCCTAATTGTCTTGGCATCTTTTGAAGCAAAACCCTAATTGTCAATTCGTTACAGTTATCATTACTACTCTAACCTCCTCTCAGCTGCCGGAGGTACCCTTCTCTCTCGCACTTGAACACATTTTTAATTGATGTTTTTTCAGTCGGTGAAATGATTTGTGTTGAATCTTCTGGAATTGCATTTCTGTGAATTCTTAAATTTGCTCAATTCTCTTGATTTTTTGGTCCGTTATGGTGTTATGCGTGCTGTAGTCATTGCTCTAAATCTTCTTCTTTTTTTGAATTTTTAACTACTTAATCCATCTGTTTTGGAATTCAAATTTCAGGGCTTTGTTAATATTGCTCTGTTATATGATGAAGAGAATGATAGCACTAGGGTTTGAGGGTTCAGCCAACAAGATCGGTGTTGGAGTGGTTACCTTAGGTGGCACTATTTTGTCAAACCCACGTCACACATATATTACCCCACCTGGCCATGGATTCCTGATTGCATTACTCAGAGAATGAATTGTAACTAAACTCTTTTGCTAGGGCTATGATGTAGCCCGGTTTTCTCAATTGAAGTCGACGTTTCAATAAATTCCTGAAAATTATTCATTGTTATGTGTTCATGACTGTTCTTAATGCTATTAAACATCTGGCCAATGTTTGATTGATTGATTTATCATTGTTTTGTCTGGAAGGAAGAATATGGTAGTGATCGTGTCATGAATACCATAAATTGGATGGATGCCAGACATGGATCCATGATTTATGCAGTGTTTTAATGGTTCTCCTATGATCTTAATGTGCTTCTGATTTCCTAAATCATGCTTGAAAGAGACGGGTGTTGATTAGAAGTAGTTTGATACAGCCTGAAAGGGTGTATGAAGTAAGTTAGGGAAACCCATTGATAACAAGAATAATTGTCCAAGGTTTATTCAAACTGAGATTCAATTGAGATAGATACGGTGAAATCATATGCTCTAGTGCCTTTTAAATCTTGACTTTTATCCCACTTACTAGTTTGCTATTAATTAGTGTTCGTTCTTTTGTTCTTTTGATATTCAAACTCAATTTGGTATCCATGTACTGTTTGTGATTAAATTGATAGCCTTAGTTGATTGAATGAGATAGTTCTTGAGGGTTCGATATCCGATATTTGATCACTGTATTACTTGTTTACGATTTCTTGCGCTTGCGAATAATTTTTCCAACAATTCCTTCCTTGAGAAACTGCCCAACACCATCTTCAGCATGTCCTTCCTCTCGTTAAGTCTGCCCTAGAAGCTGCACAGATAACCCCAGATGAAGTTGATTGCCTTTGTTACACGAAGGGCCCTGGCATGGGAGCGCCACTGCAGGTATCTGTTGTTGTTGTTAGGATTCTTTCACAGCTGTGGAAGAAGCCGATTGTTGCTGTAAATCACTTTGTTGCGCATATTGAGATGGGAAGGATTGTGACTGGGGCAGATGACCCAGTTGTGTTGTATGTAAGTGGTGGAAATACACAAGTGATTGCGTATAGTGAAGGAAGATATCGTATCTTTGGAGAGACTATTGATATTGCTGTTGGGAATTGCTTAGATCGGTCTGCTAGAGTCTTGACACTCTCCAATGATCCAAGCCCTGGATACAACATTGAGCAAGTATGTCAATTTAAGCGAGTTTTGCTGCTTTATTTAGTTCAATATTAAGTATGTTTTACAATTGAAAGTTTCCATTAGTGGCTCCCCACACCACACACCACCTTTCTATCAATACGTCCGATAGAGGTTACTTCCCGTAATTTTCATTGGGGTTCAGTTGGACATAAATAATTTCTTTTCCATTTTTAATTCTTGAGAAGTACTGAAATGAATCATGTTTGTATTCTGGTCTATGCTTTTTTCAGCATCTTTATGCATCATATGACCATGAATCAGTCATCATGCGGTTGAGACTTGATACTGTGTCAGTTGATCAATTCCATGATTATAATGAATTAAAGCGAATCCGTTCTGTCTTAATACAATATTTATTTTTCTGATTTCCTTTTATTTTCTTCCCTCGACCCCTCTTTTAGTGCCACACTTATACCCATAGCCATAGGAGGTCTTTACATACTCTCAAGTGTATTTCAATATCGTTCGAGAATTTCAAAGATCAAAATGCCTTTTCTATCATTACTAAATAGCTTGTTTCTTTATCCTTTGATTATTATATACAAGATGCAATCTATTGGTACTTGAGGGTTTGTCTTTTACTATTTATTTTTCCTACATATCCATTAGATGTCCATAGGTCACACATTCAATTAATGGAAACAACCGCTCCGCGTAATATATGGGGGTAAGGTCTGGGTATATTCTATTTGTCTCCGACCCGCCCACAGTAGGTGATTTGTGCACGTGAGTTGTTTACCTCTCCATTAGATGTCCATATCTGTTTAGGTAGTTTGTGGAATCCATCAAAATTTGGAACTCTGTGGTTTAAAATGGTTGCTCGTTGCTGTTGTAGCCTGATTTTGTGGATAATTATTTTATGCACTTCTACTTGATCTTTTTATATGTGCTCTGCAATAAAGAGCTCACTCATGGGTTTATTAGGAAAGCCCTGCAGCCGAAATATGTCACTTTAGTCAATATCCTTTTACTGGGGCTGCTGGAAAGCAGTATTTATGTGCATCATTGCTCAAAATCATGCATGGCTAATGGTTAATGGACTGATGGTGGTTGGTGTTCATGCTTTTCACAATATTCTTGTCTTTTTTTTTTTTCAGAATTCCCGAGTAATTGACATAGGGATTGGTCCATATAAATGGTAAGGTTTATGGTGCCAAGATATAATTATTGCCTTCTTTTGGTTAGTCACTTAGTCTTTTAATGCAATATTTGTCCTGTAGATATGAGCTTCCATGGTTGGCACATAAGGGAAATTTGCTTATGGATAGAACATCTCACCCACTAGATGTTACGCATGAGATGAGACATTGCTTACAACTTTGAGAATAAGGATAATCTGAACTTCAGATTTATTTCTATATTTTATTTTTTATTATAAAAATTAAGAAAATTTAGAGAAAGGATTATTCATAGTAATAAGGTCATTTAGAAGCTAGTATATAGGGGTTGTTTTGTTTCAATAATGTTAATATATGAAAAAGGGCTGCTGAAGAATTCCGACGACTTCAAATCATTTCTTGCAGGTAGTCTAGAAATTGTTGAACTGAGTGTTTGGCAGTGAGACTTCATTCAAGTGCTTTGTAAGAGCTTTCCTTTAAGTGCATAATCCTTTTTATGCATTTTTTAGTTCTTAATATGGTTTAAGGCTATTGATTAAAGGTCTTTCTAAAGCTAATCATACGAAGGCACAAGTTTTTGTAACCTAAGTTGATACATAATTGTCTTCTTGATTTTACATGATATATGTTCTGCTTCCCCAGCTTGCTAAGAAAGGGCAACAGTTTATCGATCTCCCTTATGTCGTAAAAGGGATGGATGTTTTATTCAGTGGGATATTGAGTTATATTGAAGCCACTACTACCGAGAGGCTTCAAAATAATGAATGTACACCTGCAGACTTGTGCTACTCTCTACAGGTAAGTTGCATTTGGATTGTCTAGATACGTGATCTCCATTTGCTCATTCTGAATAGTAAAAAATTGTAATTTTGATATGAACGTTTTTCCTATGCCAAGCGGTTGTTATTTGTAAGTAAAATCACTCTTTGATTCGATGGTAAATTGTAATATGTTGTAGGAAACTGTTTTTGCAATGCTCATGGAGATAACAGAATGGGCAATGGCCTGTTGCGACACAAAAGACGTTCTCATTGTCGGTGGTGTGGGTTGCAATGAGCGTTTGCTAGAGATGATGAGAGTAATGTGTTCGGAGCGAGGTGGAAAGTTGTTTGCTACTGATGACATGTATTGCATTGATAATAGAGCAATGATTGCATATACTGGTCTCCTTGCTTTTTCCCATGGCTCCTCGACTCCGCTAGAGGAATCTACATTCACCCAACGGTTCCATACTGATGAAGTAGAAGCAATCTGGAGAGTAACAAATGAGCCAACTATTATGAATGGTGTAGTTAAAGATGGCATCTAGCGTAGCTATAGAAATCTTGTAGACGTAGGTGAGAAGATGACAGCGACTTCATATAATCAGGTCAATTATGGAGAATGAAAATCTAATCCGCCATGTCTATGCGTATGATTCATTTTTCTTTGGTAGTATTGAAATTTAGAGGCAATTTCCTCTTCATGCATAAAATTCATGAAACAGAAGACTAACTGTTCACTAAAATTTACATTTTGAAGGTTTATATCATTCAATTTCATCCCCATGTATAACACTCCCATGGACGGGGTTTGGGAGACACTGCTTCACACATCAGTAATGTATCATGTATTGGTTTGTGTCCCCTATCTATTATTTCGAAGATAGACAATGTCTCATGCTTTCTACATGCATTTGTGTTTTTGGCACCAACTGCACGCCATGAACCTTTTTCACTTTCATTCTATTACACCACATCATTTTCCTAATAGCAAGATTTTACACCATCACTCGTAAGTCACATGTATTTTTTCATAACGTTGCACAGATTATGAGTGGCACATTCGGTCCCAACGACTCCTAACTCATTTTCCCTGCATGCTTTACACTGTAAATATATGTATCATTATGTTCTACAGCAAAGACACCATTTGGAACTCCCAAGATCTCGGATGGTAATAGTCCATTTAGGAGAGGTATTGGGGTGCTTGACACATTCCCTGCACATAATCAAACCCGCAAACCCTCATGAATCTTAGGTATATATATGCATATCAGGGATTGATTGTCAGATGTCCAATTGCATCTTTAAATATCAATTAGTAGCGACTTCAAACGTGCTGGGATGGATTATTATGACATGCCTAAGTACATCAGTGTATCGTGACTCCGGCTACGGCATCGAGGTAGATGCCTCAATCTAAGGAAGAAGTGCTTTTAAGGAATTAATGTCCAAATAGGACACCAACTCTGGATAGAGTTTAACTCCCATTCGGAGAGGAATATGGATGAAATTTACCCTCCAAGAAATTCTCCTAAAGACCAATGAGAGAGAGTCATACTCCTACTACAACAATAATACTTTATCTCATATAAAAAGGGAATCTCAAGTGTCTTGTAAATATTTTTACTCCTACACTTTCAGTTACTTACTGAGAGAGAGGCAGAACTCTGAGCACCAAGCCATCCTCCCTAGTAAAGTTTCGTATTGATTTGAGCATCGGAAAGATTACTCCGAGCACACCCTCAGGGCACTTCCTTAGCCTACGTTCGTTCTCTGTGCAGGAAAGAAGGAAAACACTTATCCAACAGGAAGGATATCAGCCATTCAAGCTTGGTCTAACTAGTAGATTCGTCTGCTAGAGTCGTTCCTATTTACAACATCATCAATATATGTATCCAAGAAAATTAATGATCCAAATTAAGGTAGTTTTTTTTTTGAGAAGAAATATTGATTTCATTAAGGAAAGTCATACACCACATACTGTAGAACAGATAGAGGACATTCCTCAACCAAAAAAACATCGTCAGATGAAGAAAAAGCCAATCTAGCTATGTGATGAGCCACACAGTTGGCTGATCTTTTAACATGAGAAAATAAATAGCTATGGAAGCACCTAGCTTGGGCCTGAATATCATGAACCACCACTCCACATGGGTGCATAGAAGGAGTCGGATCCTTTACAGCCGAAATCACCTCCAACGAGTCACTTTCCACCAGAATATTTGTCACCCTTAAAGTGATAGCAAACTTCAAACCAAAAAGAAGGGCTCCATCTTCAGCGTGAAAGACCCCCAAAGCCTGAACCCAAAATTCTCCCATTCGAGTCTCTAATAATCGCCCCATATCCATATGAATGAGTAGACACTGCTGCATCACTGTTAAGCTTTAAAGTGCCTCTAGGAGGAGGACTCCACACTGCATTAGATAAACTCCCAGAAAGAGCTCTGGCGTGAGGGGTCCGAAGTACCAAAAGAAACTCCTGCCTAGAGGATTCGGCCATTTGGACTATTTTCTTAGGCATAAAGCACACCTCTTCCCATATGACTCTATTCCTATTGAACCATAAAAACCAAAACACTGTGACAATAAGAGCAATCTTCTCCTCATCATACATATTGCAAACTCGTTGAAAAGCCTCCAAAAAAGATCTTCCAGTACCACTCGATAGATGGGGCAATAATCCTAATATAGACCAGCACTCACTAGCCAAAACATAGTCCATCAAGACATGATCTATCGTCTCATTAGCCAACCCACAAATCGCATAGGCCGGATCAACATCAACCCCCCTATGCACAAGGCCAACCCGAGTTGGAAGACCACTCTTGCAAGCCCGCCAAACCAAGTTTTTGATCTTATTTTGGATAGGTAAACCCCAAATAGAAGACCATAATTTTCGGTTGTTAGGGGAGGAGGTATGCACTTCACTTCTTAAACCCAACGCCACATGATAAGCATTTCTAATTGAGAACATACCTGACTCTGAAGGCCCCCAAATGGCTAAAACCAAAGGCCATGAATCAGAAGGTGGAATCCTCACAATAGCAATTGCTTCCGTAGGCATAAAAATATTATTTACTAAAGCCTCGTTCCATCTCCCATTATCCACGTTAATCAGCTCGCTCACCTTAGTTGTGTGATGGAGAACATGACACGGGGACCTGACTAGCTCTTCAGGACGACCCGATAACCAACTATCACCCCATATAGAAATACTCAATCCGTTACCTACCCTCCAACTCAGCCCTTTTTTCAGAACCTCTGCCCATCAGCAAGCTTCTCTAGAGGAAGCTACAAGAATTTTTTACCGGGGGCATCGAGGAAGGAGCCAGTGACATAATATTTGGCTCGCAAAACCCTAGCCGCAAGTGATATTGGATTCTAAATCAATCTCCACCCTTGTTTGGCTAGTAAAGCCATATTAAAAGAATTCAGATCTCGAAAACCCAACCCTCCCTCAGCTTTAAGCCCTACACAACTCCTTCCAATTTAGCCAATGGATGGATCTTTTATCCTCACTTCCCCACCAAAACTTAAGGTAGTTTTTAATTAGTAATATACATATATATGTATATATAGACACATACATATGAATGAACGTATATATATCTCTTCATTTTTCACAAAAAATCACAATAAAAAAAAACTAATTTATTTATTTCATACCCAATACGTTTTATCTCAGATTCTCAGTATGACATTAGTTTCATGCCAAATTTGGACCTCATATACATTATGTATAGACACATACATATGATGAATGTCTCTTTATATCTTCAATTTTCACAACAAAATCACAAATAAACAAGCGAATTTATTTATTTCATATCCAATACGCTTGATCTCAATATGACATTAGTTGCATGCCAAATTTGGACCTCATATGCATTATATATAGGGTCCGTTTGGTAGAGTTATTCGATTGATTTCCAATGTTAATGGAAAAGTTGTGGAAAAAAAACCAAGCGTATGCTATTAAGTGTATGGTGGAGTAAAAGCTGACGCTAGCAAAAAAGCTGTTGAATTAAAGTATTATAATATTACATTTTATGATTTTTATATTAAATTTAATAAAAAATTTTAATATAATAAATATAATTTTTATTCAAATTAATTTTAAGCATAAATTATTAAATTTAATAGTTTTATTTTATAATATTTTATTAAATATGATCAAGTGGGAATAATAATACAAATTATATTTTTAAGTAAAAATTAAAAAAAAAATTGTTTCCTTAAATAATTATTTTTATTAATATTTATTATTGTTAAAAAATGTGTCACAGTAACTAATTATTGTTTGGAGTAAAATATAAACTTATAAATATAAATCTGCTACGTGTCAGTGTGAAATGAAATATCTTGCAAATTTGTCAATGTGAAATCAAGCTTCAGAGTCAACAATGGAGCCACGTAATCTTTTATGAAAAAAAAAAATTACAAAACGCCCTTTTCGCTGCATAAGAAGCTCATTTACCGAGCTTATTTTCTGGCAGCGGAACCGCTGCCATATAGACAGCGATTCGGCTGTGCCGTTGGCAAGGCGGTCAACGCTAGCGGCCAGCTTAGCGGAGACACCCTGGTCGACGCCTTGTCAAATAGGTGGATAGACACATACATATGCTTGAATGTCTCTTTATAACTTCAATTTTCACAACAAAATCACAATAAACAAGCTAACTTATTTATTTCATACCCAATACGCTTTATCTCAATATGACATTAGTTACATGCCAAATTTGAACCTCATATGCATAAAAATTTTACTATAGGACTCTAAGTCCTGCTTTACATTGCCATTCCATCCACTCTATGCGTTTATCTAGGACCGCATCCTCCCTTACAGGCACCTCCTCCAAACTCGTTTGTCTTCTTGTAACTTGTGAGATGCTTTCATACCAATTGAAGCATGCCATATACTATTAAGGCATATTGAGATCGAAATTCTTAATCACGCCCCTCCCACTTGTGAGCGAAGAACCATGCGGATGCGGCGGTGATACTTCCGGCGGATGAAGGTTTAAATCAAAACCAAGTGTTGTACTTGATGAGCTCGCTTGTTTTCTGTCTTCAATCTTTTCTTCGTTAGCCACACTAGAAGTACCAGCTTGAGTCGTTTTTAGTAGAGACTCCCACGCCATATTCAGTAGTGTGGGAGTGGATTGTTGTTCCAGGGTGGTTTCTTTGACGACCTCTGTTGAAATCTCATAAGTGAAATTTGATTGGAAAAGAGTATCCCTCGGATCCACCATGTGGACTCGGAGATGCCTAAAAAAAACATTGAAGGAGGTAAATTTCTTTTGGCATATAGAACAGGTGCGTCCTGTATCACCAGTATTGGAGGAGAGCCTATCTAGTGAATCATCAGAGTCGTTCATGGCGGCTGAGTAATGTTGAATTTAGAGATTATGCTAGAAGGGTATGCTAGAAGGGAAGAAAGACTTGAAACAAATGGTTAGAATATATATATGAGGAAACGATGAATCTTTTTTGTATAATTGAGAGTCTTTTTGGTTTAATTGTTTTCCAAGTGTTTTCTATTTTCCTTTTCCAGAAAACAGAAAATGTTTTGAAAACGCGTTTGGTTTATTGAAAATGTGGATAAACGTCCACATTATCAATTAATTTGTTTAATTAATAAATAAGGATAATATCTAGTTGGATATTAATCAAATTAAGTATTTGATTTTGAATGGTATTATCCTGAGAGATTTGATAGACTTCTAATCAAATTAGAAGACATCAATTCTTATCCCTTACGAGCCTATAAATAGAGGGTCAGTCCTTTGTATTTTACACACCAAAAATAATATACGTAAACGCTCTCTCTCAAACTCCTATCTTCCACCTGCGTGATCAAGGCTAGTTAGGGTGTGAATAGTGGGAGGACTCTGGTAGCGATCCCCGAGTCCAGACGTGTTCGTAGATTCGTGTTAGTCACTAACGTGCCAACGATAAGCGACGTGGAACTAAGCAGCTCGATCCGTTAATCTGCGCTACAACAAGTATTCCGCTGCGTAATGATACATATGTATGTATATGTGTATTATTTCCAACAGAAAACAACGAAATAGAAAATACTGGAAATAGAAAATGGCTTAAAAATAGAAAATGAAAAAAAAAAAAGACGTTTTCTAACTCTTGAAAACACGGGTCTTCGTCATCGTTCCTCATTCCGTCTTCGTTGAGAATGTGCAAAGTTGAAGAAATCCAGAATCGATTTAGTGATAGCACTCTCCCTCCCTAAACCCTCTCCTTCTATCTCTTTGCAACCTAATTCCTCCAAAACGCCATGGTTGTTTCCTCCAAGGTTGGTAGCTGTGTAGCTGATGTATCGAACGAAGTTGTCGAATCGTAATATCCCAAGGGTACTAAAGAATTCTTGACCGCTCTCTTGCTCTTTATTTGTTGAATCGAATCGAAGCGCAACAGATAAACAAACAAACACAAATCCTTAATTTCTTTGTAGTGCAGATTTTATGTTCGTTTTTTAGGGGTAGTGATTGATGGTTTGGGGAGGGGGTTGGTGAGGGGTAGATCGGGAAGAAATAGGGAAAAGTTCGGTTCCGACACCGTTTTTGACTAAAACCGGAAGACGTATGAGCTGGTGGATGGTTTGAGCACGGAGACGTGATTTCGTGGAACGAGAGCAGCACAACTTTCGTGGAGTGGAAGAACGCCAATTTCGCTAAGGATTTACTCCCTCAAGCAACAACTTCTCAGCTTTGTCCGCCAACTCAACCTATGTAAGCACTCCATACTCTTTCTCTCCCCGATTATGTTGTTTTTGATAATCTGCTTAGCCTTTCAAGTTATGATGGTGTTTGGATACATAGAGTTATAGAAATGGTGGTCTCTTAGTATGAAATTTTGATTGTATCTAAATTAAAACCAATTGGACCTGGCCGCCTAGCAAACAGTATAAATTGATCTAGTCACAGAGTTTGCACAAATGCCAAATTTTGTTTGCCATGCCAATGTATGAATACAGACCTTTTGCATTCTCCAAGTTGTTTTTAATTAGCTGCTCGTTCCAAGAAGGATGTGGTTTCAAATACCCCAGCATTGGCTAAAAAAAAATGTGCATAATACAAAGGAAAAGGGTTTAGGTTTGAACAAGGAGAGGAGCACTGGTTAGCTAAAAAGAATGTGCATAATACAAGGCAAAAGGGTTCTGATTTGAATAAAGATAGGAGCACTGGTAAGTCTTTCTGGGTTGTTCTGAATTTCATGTTTTTTGATTTTTTCTTTTTCTTATTGTTCCCTAATTAGAGATGAACAAATATTTATATCTCAATACCTTAGAGGACTTATAATTATCTTCAAACTTGCGTTGTTGAATATTAAATGGATATGGGAATTCTACTACCGTGCATCAACTCAACAATTTTTTGCTCTTGTTAGTTTTGTCACGTGATGGATATTCTACTTGTTTTAATAATGATGCAAATGGTAAGAGTGGCTTACACTTTGATTGTTAGGTTTGTTAGGCAAAGAGATACCCCAGGTTGGGTTGGGTGTTAGAGAAATCCACTTTTTGATTACCATAAATTAAGTTTGGTCTACACAGTGCATTCTGTAATGTGTAAATACCTAAATGGTCTACACAGTCCAATATTTGCTGAGATTGTCACTTTTTGATTGGATGATGAATGTCAATTTTTTAACTAGACATTGTTTATTTGTTGGGTATGAGTGATACTGGGATCTACTTCTTGTGTTGCTGCAAGAGATAGAATGAGAAAGGAAATGAGCTGGGCTAGGTATCCATGGAGTAGACCAAACATGAATACTAGTTCTCTTTGAGTGGAAGTGGCGCTAGGGCTGCAATTGGGAATACTGACTACTACATCTGGGATGGACAGGTTGATGTTGCAGAATTTCAACCAAAGCTCCAAGCTATGGTGACACTACAAAAGGAACTTGAACTCCTTCAATGACAAAAGACTGCTTCCAAAGAAGCTGCCTTATCAGCCAAAGAAAGCCAGCTCATAGCTCTCTTTTTTTTGGGTTTTTCTAAACATTCCCACTCTATTTACTATATAAACCCACCCTACCCTAAACCTAAACCCTTGAGTCAATAATTCTGACACTTACGTGGCCCCCCCTACCTATTTGCCATTGGTTGCACCAGCTTCTCTTCATTTTTTATGACCGAAGTTATGGATTGGGGATAAAATGACCAAGAATTATGCTAACTTTCTTATGACCGAAGTTATGGATTGGGGCTTTTCATTTTTTTCTTTTTAACAATGAATCTGATTTGAATCAATTTTAATGAATTGACCAGATACTCTTAATGAACACCATTACACCAAGATCTTAGAGTCACACGCATAGAGATAAGCAAGGCTGAGGAAGAATAGGATTTGAAGGAGAAGTGAGAGATTGAGAGGAAGAGAGAGCAAGGGAAGTAGAGAGAAGAAATGATGAGATTTTTTTGTCCTTCTAATTGCAATCCGTGCTCAAAAGTCAAAAGTGATAAAAATAGGTATAGCTAGGTATATAAGATGGGTTTATATAGCAACACCCTTTTTTTTTTTTGGATATGATTCAAATATTATTTTATGGTCCATGGATCCCAATTTTAGGTACCATGAATTCTAATTTGGTGTTGTATTTCTAATCAAAAAGACTTCCAATGGAAGTGTGGTTGTTATTAAGTGTTCTTCATCTCTTCCTTTCTTTTTTCTATTTTATGTTTTAGAAAAAAATTTCTACTATTCAAACCAAACATGTTTTCTGTTCTTTTATTTTTTAGAAAATAAAAACAGGAAACAGGAAATGGAAAACGGAAAATGGAAAATGGAAATAGAAATAGAAAACAAAAAACAAGCCAAATGCACTCTTAATTCCCTTAATTAACTCCCATAAAAAAGTTATCTAACACTGGAAACATTTATCCGGTCTCATGCTGAGGAACATCTTGCCATCTCTGAACAGGCCATGGGGAGACTCCTGCATCAATCTCACCCAACCGTAGGATGTAGGGCAACATAGTGCTTAAGGGTTTCATATGATTATTGCAATCCTCCTTGCTGGTGATTGAAATTTTGGGATCATATACATTGATCCATTTGTTGGCAACTTCTACCTCAATTGCAACCCAATGGATATTTCTCCAATTCATGGGAAAGTAAATGTAATTTACACCATTCCATGGAACAACAACACTATCACATTTATGTCAACTACTACATTGACACTGATCCAAACCAACCAAGTCAATCATGATGCATGTCTTCAATAGAAAATTTTCATGCCCCCAAAACGATTCAATCTTCGTTTAGAAAACATATTTTATTTTCTAAATATGATGCAAGGGTCTACGATGAACCTGATAAAATTAAAAATATTTTTATGTGATTTACACATAAATTTATAGAGAAAAAAATATTTTTAATATTTTATTTTAAGGCAAAAATGTTTTAGAATAAAACTTGTTTATTTAAGACATTTTCTCGCAATCCAAAGTACCAAAACGATTTCACGCGAAGTCTACATGTCGAGAGATTCAATCACTCAAGACGACAAAACAAGGATAATCATATCCAAATAACCAATCAAGTATCAAAACACATTACAATCAAAAACAATAAGCAATACCAAAATGAATTTATCAACGGGTGCACTATTGTGAGATCAATGAATAGAGATCACGAAACGATAAGACGAAAACAAGTAATGACTACAATTTCCAAGAATGAAACACGGAACGATTGAGAACGATTATCAAGTACTAGTCAAGTGAAAGGAGCGATTCACGGAATCATACAAATAAGAATATCGAGTACTAGAGACCAATAAATGTAGAAGTCCTACCTTGATAGCAGTGCACAAAATCTTATGATTCATGTTACCCATGATTATAGCCCATCTACCAGTCTCGAATCTGGCATTAAACCATCAGCATGTCTTTGAGCTAGTTCACCAGTAGCGGCTTTGACTCGAGTTACTCTACAAGACGCTCCTCCTCGGCCATCAACTTTCGTTCAATAACTTTCCCTTGTTAACAAAGACCCGACTCACAAGAATATTTGGCATTGTTCTTGTAAAGATATTACCTCAAAGTTTGCAAAATAAGGAGATTCGACAAGAAATCAAAACCGGTGGCTTGAGTCATGAACTAGGTCGCTCTTTTTAAGACGATTCGTGACTCTGCCTCTTGTGTGCTAGCAGTAAATCGGCTACATCGTCCCCAGGATAAAACAAGCCCAAAACTCTCTCTGTATTAACGTTCTTTGCACACTCAGAACACTCTTCGAAATTTGCTGTGTTTCTTTTTTGTCTTTCTTTCTCAAAAAATTACATACATCAAAACCAGAGCTTTGTCAATTATTATACAAGAAAAGAAATTAACGTTGAGATATTTTTTTCCAATAAAATCAGGAGAACGTGATTACGTTTATCATTAAGCAGTGAATCAGGGAGAACGTGTTTCAGTTATTGACAAAGTCAAAAATTAGAAAAAACATAAACACAAGTTAGGAAATTATATCAAAGAGAGCTCAAGAGCCCCAAGGCCGAAGGCCCATCTTTGACCTATATATTATGTCTTGTAAGTAGTAGGACTTGAACTTGGGTTGTCCTTAGGGTCTGTTTGGTATCACTTTTGTTTCTTGTTTTTTGTTTTAGTTTTCAAAAAATAGAAAATAAAAACAAAAAATATTGTTTGTTTGTATTTTTTGTTTTGGTTTTTATAAAAACCAAAAACAGGGGTTTTCAAAATTTTTGAAAACAAGAAAAAAAAGTTTTTAGAAGTTTTGAAAACAGAACTAGTTACACTTATTATAGATTGTACTTTCTTTAAGATTTCAGATTGTAAATTGCATAGAGATATGAAGACAATGATCAAATATACTTTGGGTTATTGTTTTATTTCTTATCTTCTTTTTTTTCTGTTGATGTTTTCAATGGTGAATTACGTTGCAATAGACATGGCAAAGGCTGCAGTTATGAAAAATATAGTGGTGTGGATATATTCCATTATTATGAAAATAAAAGCATAAATACACCTTCTTTTTTTTTTCAGTTTTATGCTTTAAGTTTTAAGTGTTCAACCAAATAAGTTTCAATTTTATGTTTTCATTTTATATTTTATGTTTTATATTTTTCATTTTTATTTTTGTTTTCAAAATATTTGGAAGTGATACCAAACACAAGCTTATGGTAATCCAAAACTATTACCATTCTACTACCCTTCAATCTTTATATGTATAACACATAAAATTTCTTTTAAATATACCAAGAACATCAACAGTTCTTGATACCTAGTTGGCTTAGCTTCTAGCTTCCACCGCCATCTTTCAGTATCTTCGCAAGAAGAAATAACAGTTTGATTCTCTCCTTTACCTCTACCTCTGCCCATAATTCAAGGTCCTTTATAGCGAAAACTTCAAATACCTTCCAAATTGCTCAACGTGTAGACTCAGGCACATCCTCGATAGAAACCCACTTCATTGAATCTAGTTACTCAAAACATTAAACCATCCCAACCCAAGAAACAAATCAGTTTTGCTTCTGTCAAATCTTTCAAGAATGAAATAGCAAAACTAGGAAAAGTCCAAGCGGCACCAACTTTGAGAAGAGCTAAACCAAAAGGAGGCTAGGGTTTTTTTCCCCTTTCTTTTTCTCGTATATAATATATACACACACGCGCGCACATGTATATTAGGCTTTTTATGTTATCAAAAGTCTATTTTGTCCATAAATTTTCAGAATTTACAATTATGCCATTACACCTTCATTGAATATATTCACAGAACCTAAAATTCCACAATAAATTTTACCGATTAATATATATATATTTGGAACATAAATTCTGGTGTGGTAAGATTTAGGGTACGCTTGGTAAACAATTTTGAGAGTAGCATATATGGTAGAATATATTGTGGTAGCATATATGGTGGTAGATTATATGGTGTCTGAAATGTTGATAGTGTTTGATTGCAATTATGGTGGTAGCATAAAGCTGTTAAAATTGTAATGACAAATTACAGGGGTATTATGTATTTAAGTTGTAAGATATGTAATTAAATATTGAAGTAAATAATAAATAATTTACTAAATTAATAAATAATTTAAACTAATATAAATAATTATAATTACATTTTCATATATTTTGTACATATAAATATAAGTATTTACAATATTATACAATTAAATACATGCATATTTTTTACATATATTAAAATTATAAAACAAATCCTCATGAAGCAATAAATGGTTGCTCGGCAACGTATCTCGAAATTGAGTCATGTTTGCATCGTCAATCATCAAATGTTCTTCCCATTTACTAAATTTTGATCAACATCATCCGATAGTTCTTGATTCTCGACCACAAAAGTAAATTCAAATTCGTGGAAATCTACGTCAATCCCAGCATGTAGCCGAATAAAATTGTGAAGTGTCATGCATGCAATCACAATCTTTGCTTGTGTCTTAAATTCAAAAGAAGACATTGAACCCAATATCCGCCACTTTTCTTTGTAACCCCAAATGTCCATTCAATGACATTTCTCAGTTTTGAGTGCGCTTTATTGAAAACCTCCCGGGGTCCAGAAGCAGGCATTCCACTCTGAAATACAGGGACATGGTACATCTCTCCTTTGTATGGTGCAAGAAAACCTGTCTTGTTCGCATATCTTGCATCCACCAAATAGTGTTTTCCTACAATGACAAATTTATGCATTTGTGTAATTCCATATAAACAGTATAAACCAAAATCTGAAATTATAAAAAGTTCTTACCTGGAGGGTGGCTTGAAAAACTTCAACTTCTCAACACGCAGATAATGGTCCAATACTTGACTATCATGAGTCGATCCCTCCCACCCAGCAGAAACATATGTGTACATCATATCAAAATCACATACGGCTAGAATATTTTGCGTTGGGACTCCTTTTCTCCCAGTAAATTTCTGTCTATTCTCTTCAATGACAATAGCCGAGACATGGCTACCATCCAATGCCCCAATACAATCTTTAAAACATATGCGATATTCAACTTTCGGATGCTCCCTAATGTACCTAGGGGTTTCATGGAGTGCATTGCCCCTAGGTTTTATTATATCCTTTGACATGTTTAAAATAGACTTCAATACCTTATGGAAAAGGCGACTTACAGGTTCTCCAGAGTGTTGGAAACGCTCTTGTATATCCCGATTAGATTGAGCATGCGCAAGGATATATACAAACATAGCAACCATCTCAGCTATGCCAATCTTGTTTGAGCAAGTCAATCCATAGTCATCTCTTAACACCCTGCATAACTTTTTAAAAACATCAACAGGCATTCTAAAAGATTCATGACATCGTACAGGGTTTCCATTGAGCACATCCACAACCCAATCATATCCCTTCAAAGAACAAGTTCTACATGGATTACTGACTCGAACAGTTGTCCTTCTTCTACGTGCATTGACATAGGGGGAGGCTAAAGCTAGAAACTTAATTCGAACATTGTTATTCCTGTCATCACTACTGCTACTACTAGCAAACATATCTGTTAAAACAATTAAAATTTAAACATAAGCCAATGTTCATTAAAACAAAGCCTCATCCATTAAATCACCAAAATAACCCAAATAACAAACAAAAGTTGATAACAAACCAATAACATATTCATAAAAGTTGAATATCCATAAAATTTGATAACAGACCAATAACATAACAAACACCAAAATAACCCAAATATCCAACAAACATGTTGAACTTAGCTAGAGCCTGCATTCCCACCATTCTTCACATAAAGCCTCTCTAGAAAACCAAATCTAGCACTTTGGGGTAGAGCCAAGAACACCTGCCTATGATTACTATAGCTGAACAAATCAGCACTATAGAAGAAAACATTGGGATGTGATTCCTCGATGTTTAAATCCACCAAAGCCTTCACAGCTTGTTAATAAGTTTTGTCCACAAGCTGCACATCATGTTCCATGTTCTTCTTATCATAGTACAATTTCTTGGCACATAAATACTCACGCTCAGCTGCACTTGTCACCTTCAAATCTAGACACAATTTTTTAAATTCAGGTCATTAATCTCTTCAACAACCTTCTTCCTCTTCCGGCCTTTTCCGATAGAAGTAGAATGTTGATATGGTGTCCTTGCTTTCACAGGAGATGTACCAGTTGATATCTCTTCAGGTATGTTCTCTAAATCTGCTTGCACAGGCTGTGGGGTATAACAATCATCATCAAATGTAGACCCACATCCAGATTCATTAGCTATAGCTGGAGAAATACAATCATCTCCAGTGGCAGTGTTGCCACCCCACAGCTTAGCTTGCTCTTGACGCAATGGCAATCCGTTATTGCAGAACTTTTTGACGTTCGGATTCTCCTGCAAATGAAAGAAACACATATTTTAGTACCCTCAAACCAAAATCTGAAATTTCAATATTAAAAACCATATATACCTGTATTCTAGCAGTCCACCAGTCATCGGTTGCCTCCACCTTGCCTGTCTCAAAATTGAAACCCAATCCAGTCTCTACAGTCATGAGCCTATTGAATAGTTGCCAATTTTGTTTCAAATTGTCATGCTTGGATTTCAATTTTTGTGCTGTGCAGGTGTAACCACTAACTTTCTTGAACTCATCAGCAATTTTATCCCACTTTAACATACCCATGTTTTTCTTCTTCCACTTTGATAGCATATCCAGAAACATTTTTGTATTCACAATGTCCCATTTTATCAAATCAAAATCAGCATCCACTACAATTCCCTTCCCTTTCCTAGTCGTGTTGTGGACTAAACTAATAACAACATAAGAAAGAGGCAATAACAATGTAAAACATTAGACTCCCAAGTATGAAACACAAGAAACAAAAAAAAAAAGTTCTCTGCTAAAAGATACATCAGGGGTTCGTTTGACCCTAGTAATTAATACGCCAACAAGAACTTCACTACTCACAAATAGAACAATGGAGAAATGCAAGAAATGGCATATCTCCCATTTGAGAAGTTCAGATGCAGAGAATCGAACATTTAATAATTTTATAAATGAATCATATCTTTATATACTAGATGAATCAATAATTGACAAGAATTTTTTGAATCAATTCTGGATCGAGGCATGTGCATGAAAAAGGGCCAATAGACTTTCATTTCAACTTTTATTCAGAAAAATCTTAAATCAAACAATCAACAAGAAGAACACAAGACATTCAACGAAAAAGATGATCTTACCTAGGTCGGACTCGCAACTCAACTGGAGAGCAGTGATGGACGACGAAGTTCAGATGCAAGCATAGATGGAGCGTCATGATAGAGAGAGTGACAGTCCAATGTTGCGTGCTTGAAGAAATGGGTAAACTAGTGGAGCCCTAAATTTGAGAGGGTATGATGGTCATGACAACAAAAAGGTAAGGATAATATGGGAAAGAAAAATTGAATTGTGTTATAATGGTCCATCAGACCACAATTTCGAAATGACTCTAAAATTGTAATAAAATTGTACCTGAAATGTTACTTGTCAAATGGCTGTTTGGCAAACAGGTAGCATTTATACTACCAGGTAACCTAAATGCTACCCAAAATGGTGTGCCAAACACGCCCTTAGTTACCTCTATAACTATGTGCGCCCATATATTTATTCGTACCGTATACCACTATGTGACCCAACAGATGGTACTAGTATTAATAATAGTTGTCACTTTTTTTTACGAACTCACAAAAATATGGGGTTTTAAAGAGGACGTATGGTGGTAGGATCGGACAAGAGGAACAAACTTGTCTAAATTCCTCATGATTCTGACAGTGGATTTGTCCATCTTTTCTAGAAGTACACATTTTGGTTTTGATCTCAAGCTTGGTGCTTTCTGTTACTATGTTCACATTGTCTTCTTTGTGTTTTGATTTGAGAAATTTTGTTGTGTAATTTTGAGTGTGAATTAAGTGTAAGTGAACTTTCATATCCCAAAATTTAGGGTCTGTTTGGTATCACTTTTGTTTCTTGTTTTTTGTTTTAGTTTTCAAAAAATAAAAATAGAAACAAAAAAAATATTGTTTGTTTGTATTTTCTGTTTTGGTTTTATGACCAAAAACAAGTTTTCAAAACTTTTGAAAACAAAAAAAAAGTTTTTGAAAGTTTTGGAAACAATATTTTTTGTTTTTGTTTTTTATTTTTTGAAAACTAAAACAAAAAACAAGAAACAAAAGTGATACCAAACAGACCCTTAATCTTTAATTTTTTATTTCAAAATTTTGGTTGTTGCTTTGTTTGTTTACGTATCATGACTTTATTGGTCAAAGAAACGTGTCATCCACTATATTAGCCAGAATCTACAATTGTTGACAATTCAACTTTGATGACGTAGGATTGTCTACACCCTATATTAGTCCAATATTTTAAAATCAGTCTAACTTGAAAATAAGTCCAAAAACTAACCATTTCTCTTGCCTTCTCCATTTCCTCTCACTCAGCCTCACCCTGAAAATAAGCCCAAAAAAATTCCTAACAACACGCAATGTGATGTTTGTTAATTGATTGATTAATTCTAATTTTTTTATTTTTAATTATGTCTAGATATTGAAATTTGAAGATGCCTAAAGAGGATTTTGGTCATGCTAAAAAAAGCAACAAAAAAATTTTCTACCTACAAATCACCAAGACCAAATTTTATATTTAAATTTTGGTGTAAATTTATTGATCGCTTTTGATATAAGAATTGTACGAGTAGCGTCTTATTTGCGAATTTTTTTTTCAATAAGGCACCACTACTATGCCTCTTTGGACATGCCGATATGGAGGAACACACCCTATTGTATGTACAATTATACTTACCTAGGTGGGTCATCTTCATTAGGAATGTTGAGCAATGAAACTTTAATTCTACTTAAATGACACTACTACCAATGGTAGAGCTAATTCTTTTCCTCAATTAGTGTTTGGATGTGGTCACACAAATCACTTGCCTTATAAGAGTACTTATGCTCAAGGTTTCGTTGGCCTTGGTCGTGGGTTATCGTCATTAGTTTCTCAATTAAAATCTCAAAATATTGAAGAAAGATTCTCCTATTGCTTGATTCCCTGGGAAAAAAATGTTAGTAATAAAATTAAATTTGGAGTGAGAGCAAAGATCACTAGGGCAAGAATTGTTTCTGATGTGAAATATTTGCAAGTGCACAAATCGCACAAGTAATAAAGAGTAAATAAATTATCGTTCCCACGAGGATGTATTGACAAATTCAATTAGTATCAATCTAAGCAATTAACACACTAAAATGGGAAAACGAATTGTTTAGGTTTGATTTATCTAACACTAAAGCAAGTATTTAAAGAGATTAACAACTAATTAGAAATTTCGCAATTGATTCAATCAACCAAGCAAACGAACACAAAAGAGAGTTTTCAAGAGAGTCAAACATTATGGTTCCTAATTTCACCTCCTCTTATGCAATTGAACTCCATTAATCCCCAATTCTCAATCCAAATGTTGACAACCGATTTCTCAACCTATTCAATGTCCTAGATATATCAAAAGTATTTTCAATACAAATCTCTGCTATTCCTAACAATCGAATTAATGTATTAAAAACCCAAGAGCGGTGGAAATCATTTAGCGATTGCATAGGTCATATACCTATATTCTTATGGTTCATGCAACCTATGTTCTTTATGGATTCTTGTAACCCTAGGTATCTCCTTCCGGTCTCAACCTAGGCATAATATCATCCAAATAGTGATCAAGCATTTGAAAGCAATAACCACATCCACAGAAAATCAACAATAGAGAGAGATTCAAGAACAATAGACTAATTTCATTCAATCTTCAAAAAGGGGTTCCATTAGGACCCCTAGTTAGAGGATTAGTTCCTCATAACCAAGGAATACAAAACAAGATCTAAAATATCAGTCATTAAATACAATAACAAGAGAGAAGTAAAGAGAAACCCCTGAATTCCCTTGCTCAAGCTTCAATGGTTGCTGTAGAGAGAGACTCTAAAACCTTTATTTATTGCCAAAAGTTGTAGAATCCCTAAAACCCTAAAAATCTACCTTTTTATACTCACTTTACGTGAATGTCTTTTAGAATACCCATTGGTATCGTTTTGAATTGGACCCACATGAGTTTGAAATATTTTCGGGCATTCAGAAATCTTCAAAATCGCGATCTGGTTTTGGCCGAACGATCGGGAATGTCCTCCGATTGATCGGATTTGTTTTCTGACTCTTCTTCCATAAAGTTGTTCGATCAATCGATCGGGATTTACCTCCGATCGATCGGAATTCAGCTCTATCTCTAAATTGTCCTGATTTTGATCCAATCTCGCTCCTTTTCTCCAATGCATGCCTCAACACCTGCAATGCACAAATAACAATCTCTTAGGCAATATCAATCCTAAATTGACTCTAAATGTATATATGTATATAATTAGCACATCAATTTCATCTAAACTTGTAACCAAAGATCCTTCCACCTTTTACTTCGTCAGCCTTAAAAGTATTAGCATTGGAAATAATGAAACAAGAATTAGTCAAATCCCAGGTAATATCATAATCGATTCTGGAACAACCCTTACCACGTTGCATTCAAGTCTTTACAATGATCTAGAACTTATAGTCAAAGATGTTATTGATTGGGACCCAATATCAAATCCACCGCAAAAATTAAAATTGTGCAACGAATCAAGATTCATTGAAGATGGTTTTCTTCCAGAAATGATATTTCATTTTGATGGTGGAGACCTTCTATTACAACCTAGAAATACATTTATGAAATATAAAGGTTTGAAATGTGTGATGATAATCTCATATGATAACCTTTCGATTTTTGGAAGTATGGCACGAGTGAATTTCCAAATGGAGTTCGACCTCAAGGAAAAGCAAGTTTCATTTGCTCGAGCAGATTGCATTGTATTTGGGTTGAGAGACTAGCTGGGTATGTTGGCTACCCTATCCATGACCTTGTGGTCTTGAATTCTAATCTTACACCAAATGTTAGGGTAGAAGTTTATCTGTAGGGTTTGGGATAATTGCCCCATATGGGCATATTGTGAAGGGAAAATAAAACCAATTGCACCAAGTTGTTTTGGATGTAATTTCTACAGACTACTTTAAGTCTAATAATAATATAATTATGACTTTGTATCCTTTCACTGAATTAACAAAAAATACTGCGAATACAACTTGGTATTAGTAATAATATAAAATATTGAGTAATTTGTATCTAAATAATCAACTACAAATCTAAAAATTAGCCAACAATCATCGAGTGAAAAACATAGTTTTTAGTATGAAAAAAAGAACGAGTATAATTGTACTTTGTTGTGACGTGAAAGAGTGAAAAAATGATTTACTTGGGTAGCAAAGAATATGTCGATGCTCACTTATCAAAGGCCAAAGCTAATAAGCCAAATAAACTGCACAAAAATGATGTACCAAACAAAAACCAACTGGACAAAATGTTGAATGTGACGACTTACGGCTATTTAATCTACTAAAAATTCCATATAAAATATATACTATGAATAAAAATAATTTTCACAATAGTAAAGAGGCAATACGACAAAGCATCATCTAAATATATATTTTTGAATGCAATAACTGCCACATTTAAAGATAATATCCAAGTTTGATTATATATATCGTGCCATTCTCACATGCGGACGGAGGAACTAAAACAATGGGGCCTACATAATTTTGATTCATGTGAAACCAGATATTATGTGTGTGGTTTTTATGCAACTTGTACTATGAGCAACTAAATATCTCGTTTTATGACAGTTGTTTTACGTCATCACAGCTCATCGATGATGCTATTATGCGTTCTTTTAATAGACTAAATTTATCCATTCATCTATGCATATCAAAGAGAAAACAGTGGCTGATTCCCTATGATGCTGACTATATCATGAGAATTTATATTGGCTCTATCCTTGCTTTTTTTAGACACAACAACTCATCGTGATCTTATAGGGATGAGATGTATGCAAATCCTACTCGCATATAATATGTGAAGAGGTGGTTTTTATGAGTTGAATATGTGAGATCTGTGTTGCACCCATACAACTTTATCAATAGGTGGTTATTTATCTACAAGCAGTTCAAAACACCACCACCACATTAGCTTCAGCAAGTGAGGAAAGTAGTATGAGAATTTACATCGTTTTGCTTAAACTACCAATCGAGCCATGTATGTAACTCATGTTGACGGCAACCACAAGTTTCTTTCAATAAAAAGGGCCACTATATAGTTACTAGCATATAAGGTTGTCAAAATTTACCAAAAAAATAAAATCGAATGGTAAATCGATCGAACTGTTAACTAACTGAACGGTTGGTTTTCAATAAAAAATTTGCATATTTCATTAAAGAATCAACCGAAAATCGACAATAACAGACGGACCGGTCAATTAAATTTATGTTAAAAAATCTAAAAGTTCGATTGAAACCGACCATTTCAACCCTACTAGTCTGGGCCCGAGTCATTAAACACATGGTAGGCCGGCCAATTGACGTGATTACCAGGCCCGGCTCCAACCCCATAATTCTTTAGCTCACCGTAGTATAGGGTCTCCAATACAAAGTCTGCATTCTACTCGAGCAATCCTTGGGCCTCAATCATGTAAGAAAGAAATATGATAGTCCGTGAATACAACTTCAATGGCCTACCTAGATATGTTTCTAACGAATTTGCGAAAGGTAAGAGGTCTGCATATTGAAGTCCGGCTCTAGATTCCAAAAAATACAAGAACCCTACCTCGATCACTTACACATATTTACCGGCATATCACGGGATATTAATTCATTCAAATTTACTAGACTATCTAAAATAAATTTTTTTCAATAGTCTAATTATTTATTTGGCCTACATTGGCCCACTTATTTATTTGGTCAAATTGTCAACTATATAGTATGGTCACTCTTTATAAAAATTTGGTCAAATTATTTAACTAACAAATGTCACATTAGTACTCATTTGATTAAGGTTAGACAAATAGGTCCAGCTAAATTTCTTTCTTCCTCATAAGTACTTGTTTCCCGCACAAGTACCTATTTTCCACAATTAAGAATTATATAATATCAAAAATGCCCGTATTCTAAAAGAGTGTATCTGACATCCTCTTATGTTTTTTCTTCTTATTTGTTTCTTTTTTCTTTTTTCTTCTTTCTTATTTTTTTCCTCTAATTTTTTGTTCTTTGTTCTTTATTCTTCTTATTTTTTCTTGGTTCTCTAGGATCTTTTTTTTTTTTGATAAATAGTATCTACCTTTAGCAGTTATGGAGATCAAACAAAGCATGATGAAAACCACTAAAACAATAGTTTGCATGAAACTCTAGCCATATCAATCTTTAATAATTTTATTTTTTAGGAGCTTCTTCATCTTTCTGTCTTATATATAGACATATGTTGGATTGCAAGCACTGCAAATCAAAGTTTGACATAAAAACTCAATTTTTTGATAATTCCACAAGAGCAGAAAACATCGCTTTTATATTATTATTTTTTATAAATATTACGATCGTACGAAATTTCTGAATTTCCAAAATCTGGGGATGTTAGATTCAGTTGACACAAAGCCAACCACCCTCAGCTCCCAACAGATATCCCAAGAACAAGAACCAAAAGGCAGAAGTCCAAATATAAAAACATTCCAAAATCAGACCTATAAAAATTAAGAGCAGCCATCCAAACATGGCAAGGTATTGTTACTAATGTTACTGTTTTGAAAAAGATAACAATAGATTAATATTTACCTATATTTATGATGATTTTGTTTTGAAAAAAGTAACATTAAACTAATATTTACCTACATGAAAATACCACTTTTTTCAAAAATAAAAATATTAGCATTATACACACATGTAATGACATAGTTATAATGTTACTATTTTAAATAGTGACATTAGATTAATGTTACTCTTTTAAAAATATAACATTATACTAATATTTACTCACATTATAATGTTCTGGTTTTAAAAAAAAATATTAGCATTATACTCATATGTAATGACATAGTTTAATGTTACTGTTTGAAACAGTAACATTATACTAGCATTTCTATAGATTCACTTGGCATTCAAGCTAAGAAGGTTAGATATGAAGATAAAGGAGAAGATTAGATATGAAGACATGAAGACATCATCTGTTGTTCTACTTTTTTTTTGAACTTCTTTCTTTAACGAATTTAACAGTTTCTATCATAAAACCAAAACCATCACCATTAATTGGAAAATGGCAACAACTCTCAAATTCAGACAAGAATCTCTTTGCGTCTTTCCTCTGTTCGGGTGGTTTATATTTTTACATCCAAGAACATGTATCATCATTTAGAAGGTTTATCCATGAGATTAGCTTTCCTAATATTTTTTTATTCTAACCTTAAAAAATTATGGTGAGGTGTGAGGTAAACTACTAAATTCTGAAAATGTATACAATGATATATTTACTGTAATATGTGTATTCATTACAAGGCATATATTAATGACAAGCGTAGAAGACCAAAAGGTAGAAACACTGAATAAGATTATTAAAAGAAAAGGTATTTAAAAATTATTAACAGAAAATTAACGTTTGAAAGAAAAGACTGTTGTTAATAAATAATCATTAAATGCTTGCCACGTTAACTAAATTGTTGTTACGTTTCCAACTCATTTTTAAATAATAATAATAAATAAAAAAGCAGCTTCCGTCTATGAAAGGCGGGACAACGGTCACCACTCCCCACCAGTGATAAAAAATACGGTCACTTAAATGTCTATGAATTAATTTGCAAGGCAAAAAAGTGATTGACAAGAAGTGCGGTCACTTAAATGTCACTTAAGTGTCCAACAATTTTCTTGTTAAATTTAGATGTCCAAAAATCATAAAGTGATTTTCGCCCTGGAATTTTCCCTTGTACAAACCCATCAAATGTAGCCCAAGTATTATCAAGTGAATTAAAAATTAGAAGAAAAATTAATACACTTGGTCATGGGTGAATAAGAGGTGGCCCAAAAGCCCCTCATGGTCATGCCCATATTCTGGGTCAAAGCCATGGCACTCGAGTTACATGAACTAGGTGCTACTTGAGTCACCATGCCCGCGACTTAGATTGCCTTTGCAGCTTCACCAACGGCAATGATTTGCATTGCTGTTGGTGGAGTTGTGTTTGACTCAGGCCGACGACCACCATGGTGGCAGTTGTACGACTTGACTTAACCCAGATATACCCTTATATAGGGTGGTTGGAATGGAGAGGGTGATGTATGGTCTTGCACCCCTTTCCCGGAGAACCATGGATCTCCTCCTACTACTTTGATCTTCCTAAAGTTGTTGCCATCTCGGACATAACATTAGTGATGTCTATCCACCCATATAGTGTCATGGTAACCAATGGTATGACATCTATGCATCATGGAGAGAGACTCATCCACTACATTAGATACTTAGTATCATGGTAGCTAATTCAATGCTACTACCAACTACATTAGATCCTTAGATGGCTCTGACGATCGTCTCTTACACCTAGAGGCTACTGGTTCTTTAATAATGGGACCATGATTAGTTTGGTTTCGAACCTTGAAGAAAGAGAGGAAAAAAATAGAAGGCATACTTTACCTATCCACTACTCTCCCTTCCGGTAATGGAAATCGAAGACCTGTGATATCCAGTGTTTGCCCTGGTTCAACCTATGTTGATTGGGGTCTTGATCCATTGCAACTACTATTTACATTTTGATGCAGCCCAAGAACCAGCAACCAAACCCACTGAGCCTCAACTTTGAGGCATACTTATCTAAGCTCATCTCCTGGTTATATTGGCTCGCGTGTTTGGTTTTTAGGGTACTTTTGGATTCTAGAGAATTTCTATGCTTTTTTTGTTTTAGATTTCCTTCGAGAGTGAATCTCTGTAGTTTCTTGAGAGTACTTGCTATAGTATCCTGGTTATACTGGAGTGCTTGTGTTTATGGTTCTCTTGTGGTTTTGCTTATGTATATAGATATCCGTCTTGTTGGTTCCACAATAGTTTTGTTGTGAATTCTGTCTTATACTTGCATCAATTTTGGTATCAGAGCGCGTGCATGTGATCATCATGAGCATCACACGTAGTAGTCGATATTATGGTGTCGACTCCTATTTGAAGCAACTATTGGATATTGTGGTTCGTCATCTAGATCTAATGTCAGACAAGATGGATGCTATGTGGGAGCATAATTTTCCAGCGGTTCAACATGAGACTGACCTTGGTCCCTTTCCTCTGGTGGCAACTAATGTGTCTGACAGTGAACATAGCGCCCATGACCATGGCAGCAGAGTTGATGACCTTGCCAATCTAAAGGACTTAGATGAGGCAAACCCGATGGATACTCCCCTACCCCCCAAGCCAACTAAACACAAAGTCCCCCACCACTAAATAGCCCACCACCACAAAATCAACCACCCCAACTGCCACTACCAGTTCCAGGCCCAAACAACCTCCATCAATACTACAGACCTCACAACCCCCCAAATGTCCGACCTTTACCACGACCACCAGTGATCCATACTTTCCCTCGTGCTCCCACCCCACGGGTTCCCCCTTTTCCGGATCCACCTCCCCCTCGCCAGTACCCACCTATCCAACGCCCATATCCTTCCTACCCTCAACCCTTACCAATCTCCTATGGGGACACGCATGATATTGGTTACCCTACCCGTTACTATGTCGAATCGAATGGATATCAACGAGGCTATGATCATCAGACAGATATTTCTAGGTGAGTCAAACTGGAAGTGCCCCATTTTATGGGTAACATGGAGGCCAATGAGTTCACGGATTGGCTCACGACCTTGGAGGAGTACTTATAGTGGTACAATATGTCGGCTTATGCAAAAGTATACCTAGTTAAAGCAAAACTAATGGGGGTTGCCAAGGGATGGTAGTTGAACATGGAAGAGCAATTGTACTGCCTTCACCAACCAACAGTCACGGATTGAGAAGTAATGAAGGCAATGTTGACAAAGAAGTACCTTTTCTAGAATTATTGGGCCTTAAATTCTGGGCACTCATCAATTTGTGCCAGGATAAATTTTAGATTGATTCCTACCAATTCCACGATCTGAGTGTCCGTAGTAGCATTATCGTAGACGAGGAACAGAGCCTCACCCGTTTCATTAATGGTATGAATGAAGAAATTAAACGACACATGTTATCTATGCAACTGTCCATCACTACCCTTGAAAAAGCACACCAGATTGCAAAGGAAATCAAAACCCAACTCAAGCTCCTCACTCTTTTAAAGAGAGGACCACTTATCTGTGAACCTTGCATGAAAAATCTTAAAGTTCCTGCACAACCAACTCAGTGACGACCTTCAAAAGGCCAATCGATGGGTTAGGCCTGCAGTGTTACTAATGCAATGGCAGGGGGCACTATGACGCCCTATGTCCCACCAAAAATCAAAAGGTGACCATTGTTTGTGAAAGGGACTTGTTGCAATTTTCTTTGAAACAGCAGGGCATAAGTTTCCCACCTAGCACTCTACAGAGTTAGCCACAATTCCTTATCATGGCCCAATTTGACACAACGTAGATAATGTCAGCAAAGTTACCTGACCAGTTGTCACCTATGTGCTCTTTACGGCACGCAATTGACCTTGTGTTGGGATCCAGTTTACCAGATCTACCAGCATACAGAATAAGCCCAAAAGAGTATGATGAAATGAGAAGTCAAGTGGGAGATCTTCTGAACAAGGGATTTATCCGGGAAAGTATTAATCTTTGAGCAATGTCTGCCCTCCTTACTACACGGTATTGGTACACGTGTGTAGATAGTCGCGCGATCAATAAACTTACTATCAAGTATCGGTTCCCTATTCCCCGACTTGATGACCTTATTGATTAACTTTGTGGTGCCAATGGCTTTTCAAAAATCGATCTTAAGAGTAGGTATCACCAAGTGCGGACATGCCCTGGTGATGAGTGGAATATGGCTTTCAAAATCCACGATGGCTTGTTTGAATGGATGATCATGCCCTTCGGATTATCCAACACCCCGAGTACTTTTATGCGGCTTATGACACATACTTTTTGGGCCCATATAGGGAAGTTTTTTGTGATTTATTTTGACGACATGTTGATATTTAGCACCATTGTTATTGACCATATTAAACACCTTCGAGTTGTGTTTCAAATTTCACAGGTGGAAGAGCTCTACGTCAATCCGCAAAAGTGCCTATTCCTTCAGTCGCGTGTTATATTATTGGCTTTTTCATCTCGGAGCTTGGGGTAGAGGTGGATCTAGAGAAAATCCATGCTTAACCCCATCCAGTTCCATGACGTTCGGAGTTTCCATGGCCTAGCCACTTTCTATCGATAGTTCATCCATGGGTTCAGCTCCATTCTTGTGTTCATCCACAAGTTTGGTCCATTCTTACCCCTCTAATGGAATGCTTGAAGGGCGAGACCTTTCAATGGACTGCCGAGGCTGGAACAACTTTTGTTGACATCAAGGATCGTATGATGAATGTGCCACTTCTTCGTATGCCTAATTTTAATCAAGTGTTTGAGGTTGCTTGTAATGCTTCGCATGTGAGCATTGGCGCTATTCTCAGTCAAGGCGGGCATCCAATGGCTTTCTTTAGTGAGAAGCTTAATGATTGTCGCAAGAGGTATGCAACATATGACGTTGAACACTATGCGCTTGTACAAACTATAAAGCACTGGAAGCATTAATTGGTCTACCGCGAGTTCGTTCTATTCACGGACCATGACTCCCTCAAGCACCTCCATTCTCAATGAAAACTTAATACCCGCCGTGCCCGATAGTTGGACTTCCTTTAGCAGTTTAATTTTGTGATCAAGCATAAGTTGAGCAAGGATAACTGCATCGCGGACGCGCTCAGTAGGTGTGCTTATATCCATGTGACTTTCAGTGCTACTGTGACAGGTTTTAAGCAATTCCCTGCACAATATGACTCTAATGTGGATTTCACTATTGTCTAGGCTATTCTTAAAGCGGGTGGCACTATCCCAAAGGGGGAACTTTGTAATACCAACAACCAAGCCCATTGAGCCTCAACTTTGAGGCCTACTTATCTAAGCCCATCTCTTGGTTATATTGGCTCGCGTGTTTGGTGTTTAGGGTACTTTTGGATTCTAGAGAATTTCTATGATTTGTTTGTTTTAGATTTCCTTCAAGAGTGAATCTCTGTAGTTTCTTGGGAGTGATTCCCATATATAGTATCCTGGTTGTACTGGAGTGCTTGTGTTTATGGTTCTCTTGTGGTGTTACTTGTATATATAGATATCCGTCTAGCTGGTTCCACAATAGTCTTGTTGTGAGTTCCGCCTTATACTTGCATCAGATTTGTAGGTTTAGGGTAGATGTGAGAGAGAAGGAGAAGAAAAGGGTTTTATGAGTTTTTATCAGTTTATTCAAAATTATACTTTGCCTCTTGAAGTCTCACTAAATCCTCCTTTTCTCTACTGTATTTTTGCGTCCTTTAATTTTTTATCCCTAGCTTTGATTTCAATTACGCCCTTGTATTATTTGCATAATATTATTTAAGTGAAAAATTTAGGCTTTTACAGCATACTGCAAACCTAAACCCAAAACAGACTAAAATAAAAATCAAACCTAGTTCTTCCTCAAAATATAACCTACATCTTCCTTGAAATCAAAAATCAATAGATAATAGCTTGATGGATTGATAATAGCTGGCCGGAGAAACATACATTACAAGAGAGAGTGTATTTGTGTGTGAGAGGGCGTAAGATTGAACGAACTTGTCTAGATTCGTCATGATTTCGACAACGGGTTCATTTGTCCTTTCTAGCACTACACATTTTGGTTTTGATCTCAAGCTTGATGCTTTCCGGTGTTCACATCTTCTTCTTTGCGTTTAGTTTGGTAGTTTTTAGTGTGAATTGAGTGAAAGTGAACTTTCATGCCCTAAATTTCATCGTTTTTATTTTTTATTTGAGAATTTGGTTGTCGGTTTGTATGTTTACTTATCATGATTTTATTAGTCAAAGAAATGTATCATCCACGTCAACAAGTATAAAATAATCATAAAATCATGTTAGATACTTAACGGCACGTCTTTGCCATGTCATCGTCGTTTTATTGGAAATCTAGTATAAGGGTTTACGAAGACCTATAATCAAAAGTAGAGGGACTTGTTTAACTTGCAATTTTGTATATGGGCTTGTTTGAATTTTTTACGAAACTATAGGAGTTTTTTTTATAGAGAGTATCTGTAAATTTCTTTTAACTTACTTTTGGAAGCTCATGAATAATTTTGGAATTAACACTACCTATCAATTTATTTATCCACTATAAAAGAGGCCAAATATATATTTTGATTAGTGAACACTGAACAGTTGTTTCTAAAACAAAAATTGAACGATCAACAAAAAAATGAAAACAAGAAAACTACTATTACCTATAGCAGTTAAAAACACACCACATTCGCTTCAGTAAGTAAGGTAAGTAGTATAAGAATTTACATCTTTATGCTTAAACAGTGAATCCAGCTATGTATGTAACCCTTGTTGAAGGTAACTACGAGTTCCCTTCAATAAGAGCACTTGCAATGGTGTAAGTTTTGCTAAGCCAACAAAAATCAACATTGGGTTTCACCTCTATTACACAAAAAGTCAAGCCAAACACGTCTCCCAATACAACTACATTAGCAAAACATAAATTCCTTCCCATCCAACATGGAGGCCAACAATACCCCATTGTCCACAACAAAATTACGCCAGAACACCATCTCCCAATATAGCCATATCAACAAAACGCGTCTCCTAATACAGCCACATCAGCAAAACACAAAATCCCATACAGTTTTGTTGGCCCAGCAAAACTTGTAACATTGCAAGTGCTCTAACTAGGGCGACTAGGCCTAGTCATTAAACGCATGGTCGCCCGATCAATTAACGCGACTACTAGGCCTATCATTCCGGAACTCATCATAGTATAAAGTGCCCAATGCGAAGTCCTCAATCCACACAAGCCATCCTTTGGACCTTATAACATCATTCATGTAAGGCTGCAATATATATAAAAATCCATGAATACAACTTCCATGGTATGGCCAGTTATGTTTCTTTTGAGTTGGCGAAAGGTAAGAGGTCCGCATTGCCAATGAAGTTGCAAAACTAAAAGGAACCTAGTGGGCTCATTTGGGTCTTTGCATCCATGGGTCGTGATGGTGTTCTTTTGGCAAATATTTGGCAGTTGTGGAAGATAACAGTGACATTGTCACAAATGAATTCAATTGTCCCTAAAAGAGCAAAATGAAACAATCTTCCCACATTAATTACAATGCATCAATTTATTTTTATTTTTGTTCTCATTTTATTTCATCTATATATTCAATCTCTAGATAAAAAAAGAAAATGATTTTCAGTGTTAAACTTATTCATCCGAATTTGTCAAAATCCCTATTTATAACAGTTCTAGCACTCCATCAGAACCCATCAAAGGTGTTATTTTGTGTTCTCTGGATAAAGCAAACTTTTTCAATTCGTCTATGCATATCAAAGAGAAAATAATTGTGCCAACAGTAGTTCTACATGGTGATGACTAGATCAGGAATTATTTCACCCAAACTTGTATCCAAAAGCCTTCTACCTTGTACTTTCATAGCCTTGAAAGATTTAGCATTGAAAATAATAAAACAGGAATTAGTCAAATCCTAGGTAGTATCCATATCGATTATGGAGCGCTTCTTACTACATTACATTAACCAAGCCTTTACAATGATTTAGAAGTTATCGTCAAAGAAGCTATTGGTGTAGGCCTAATATCATTTCTTCATATAAATTAAAATTATGCTATGATTCAAGCTCCATTAAAAATGTTCTTATTCCTGTAATGATTGTTTATTTTGATGGTGCATAACTTCAGTTACTACCTAGAAACACATTTATGATATATGAAGATTTTAAATGTATGATGATAATCCCATATGATCACCTTTCAATTTTTGGAAGTTTGGCCCAAGTGAATTTTCAAATAGAGTTTGACCTCAAGGAAAATAAAGTTTTATTTGCTCCAACAGATTACACTACGTTTGGGTTGAGAGAGTGGTTGGGTATATATGTAGGCTATCCCGCCCATGTGTATTTTTAAAAATATAAAAGAAAAAAAAAATCGATGACACCAGATGTTTTATTTGATGACACTCACTGTTTTCAATAGGGGCAGAGGGAAGGGGACTGCAGTGGGTTGTAGCTTAGTGCAATTTTTTTTTTCAAATATACTTAACATAAATATTTTTAATACACTTAATATTATTTACTTATCCTAATATAGACCCAACACTCTACGTATACATTGAAATTTGGGTACAAATCTACCTCTTTTGATGATTGGAACTTAAATAATTACATCGAAACTAAGATCGTTATCTACCCATTAAGCCCTTAGTAGATAGAGTCTGCTTTATGATCTTGAGGTGTTAAGTTGTTTTAGATCAACCATGATACAAGGTGGAGATATGTCAATGGTGGCTCAAGTTGTTCTCTGTAATCTTACACATGTAGGAGTTCTCACGCGCTATGTTTATTGTCATGGTGGAGCGCTTACGCACTAATGGAGTTACAAGTTATGGCGCATGAGCACTAATCAAGAGTATTGGCCTGTAGTGTTCGTGCATCCTATGGTGTTTGGCTGAGAGAGATTTGCTATACATGTTTGCTTTGAGGATTTTCATGATAAGCTGCACAACCAAGTGTTAAGGTGCACTAGATAATGCTTTGAGGATTTCCTTTAATGTTTGATTTTTACGTTCCGCAATGCCATTTTGTTGAGACATGTATGGTGTGATAGTTTGATGAATGATTCCATATTCGGCACAAAAGTTTTCAAATGATGACACATATTCACGACATGTATCACTTCTTAGCATTTTTATCTTTTTGCTAAGTTGATTCTCAACCTCGATTTTGTGTTGTATAAACCCTTTTCAAAACTTTATCTTTACTTCTTTACAAATACACATAACAATATCTAGTGCAATCATCAATAAAAATAAAAAACAAATTACCACCTCGAGTTTGTACATACTTTAAATCACAAATATTTGTGTGTATTAACTCTAGTGGTTCACCGCTTCTTTCAATTGAGTGAAAGGGTACTTTTACTGATTTAGCTTCTACACATGTTTCACATTTTTTATTTATGTCAAAGCTAAATTTAGGAACTAAACTCATATTAATTAATCTACGCATTGTACCATAATTAACATCTCATAATATACTACACATCACAAGACTCAATCAAATAAGAAGAAGTAGAAGCATTATTATTAATAGAATGATCTATGGTCATTACATTCATCTAAAAGAGGTTATTGGCCCAGTACCTTTCCCCACATAATCTCACTTTTAGTAAGTACAAATTTGTCGGACTCAAATGCCAACTTGAAGCGTCTCTAACTCAACAAAGACCCCGAAACCAAATTCTTACGAATGTCAGACACATATGCACATGAATGAGAGTAAATTCCTTTCCCGAAGTCATTTTCAACACCACCTTTCTAATTTCTTCAACTTTAAAAGTTGCATAATTTCTCATGTATAGTTTTCAGTTTTCACCATCCATTCCCATAGGTGTATAAGATGAAAACATCCACTTGTTGGCACACACATAGCAAGTGGCTAATGTATCCACCCATAATTCTTTGGAATTGTGAACTAAGTTAACTTGAGACATCACTGTAGCAAGACTGATGTCAACAAATTATTTCTCCACTTCGACTAATATTGGCTTGTGACATCTTCTTATCGGTCTGTTTGCCTTTACACGAAAAACAATTTTGGGCACGATGTCCCTTTGTCACACTTGTAACACTTGCCTCTAAACTTTTTGAAGTTTTCACTTTTAGATCCTTCACCATTGTACTTCCTTTTCTTCTTTTCAGAATCATTAGGTTGCTCCACAATGTTAGCTTTCGCTTCATTGTACCTTGATTCTTTTTTAGAAAGAATTACGATTATCTCTCTCTATCCTCAAACGTACAACCGAATCTTCAAGTTTATCTCCTTGTGTTTATGTTTAAGATAGTTCTTCAAATATTTCCAAGTTGGAGGCAACTTTTTAATGATTTTAACAACTTGGAGTAAATTAATAAGAATCATATTTTCAGCACGAATTTCATGGATAATAACTTGAAGTTCTTGTACTTGATTGATTACCTTCTTGGTATCAATCATCTTATTAATGATTGGTACTCAGACTTTTTACACTCCCCCGCACTTGTGGGCTGGGTTATGCCAGACCCAACAAGTGTAGTAGAGGTCATGTCCAACAGGAACGAATTGCTTCGATACCATGTTGTAAATCCACACCCCTATACACCAACAATATTGTTCGCTTTGGGTTGTCCGGTTCCCATGGATACATCGGGTCCGCACGGCTTTGTTTCTCCTTAGGCCCAAGTAGGTGGGCTAGGCCCAACCCACTCAAGCCTAGGAAAAGGCTTTGTTGGTGGTAAGAGGTGGGCTTAACCTTATAAACAAGGCATGAGTGCCCACATCTTTAGATGTGAGACTTTTTACACACTTAAAGTTATAACCCATAACCTCTTTAGTTATGGAAAGTCAGCACACATCTTACAAAATCTGGTTAGATGTGTGCGACTTTCCATAACTACAGAGGAATCTGGTAAAGAGGAAGATGGTATCACATACAATATAGCAACAAAAACTTTTGTTTTCTCTTCTATATGTCTAGTGTCTCTCAAATGTATATGAAAACAAGTATGTATAGGGTTGTTGACAAATCAACACGTCTATTGTTCACAATGTATTGAACAAAAGACATGTTTGTTGGAAAAAACTCTGTCAAAAGGTGTGTTTGTTGACAAAGTTGCTCAAGAGACTTACTGTCTTGGTAATAAAGCAATTTCAAACATATGTTGTCGCTCAAGTGACTACTGGAGTCGCATAAGCGACCATCAACTTGAAATGTTTATGTTTTTGTTCAAGCAATTCCAAAAGTCACTTACGCAACTTTCACTCTGACAGCACCATTTTTTTTCCCATGTCCAAGCATCACACTTTGAAGCTACTTTCCAATCACATTTATCATGTATTTGATTTAGTAAATGCTTGACTTTATTGTCAACATGGAAATCTTTAGATTTAAGTTCATACACATGATTTTAATGTATTAAAACTCCCAAATAATCATGCTCAAATACATGAATTCCAACAATATTCTTCTTCTTCTTTCTTTTTGTTTTTTTTTAATCTTTTGTAATCTCTATGTATAGGAATTAGTGAATTAGTACAAATATGTCGACTTTGAAGTTGCAAATTTGGGACATGATAATCCATAAACAAGACATTGCCTTTAGAAAAGTTCTTACACAAGAATGGCTCTCGCTCTGCTAGGATTCATCTCTAGCAATAAATCATAAACAAAACCAAAATGTTCAGAAAAAAACAATCTTAAAAGATGTCAAAAAGTACATAAACTCAAAAAAACAAGTCAAAAAAATTCTAGACTTATGTACAAAACCCTTGAGACTTTCTCAAGACATAGCACTGAAATCACCTGCTTTCATCATTTGCTTGAACTCCTTATAGTTAACCATTCCATCTCCATCCACATCAACTTTCATTATCATCTTCTTGCAATTCTCTACACACTTCCCTTGCTTAAGCCCAAGAGATCCCAACACAGACCTCAATTCATCAACTGTAATAAACCCATCTCCATTTTGATCAAACACATTGAATGCCTCCATCATGTCCTCTTCGTGATCCCTCTCATCCATGATTGACTGGTACAACACCCCAAACTCCTCAATATCCACACACCCATCTCCATTAACATCGATCTTTTCGATCATCTGGGCTAGCTCCTTGTCCGGGATAAAGATGCCCATGTTCTCCAATGATTCATTTAGTTCCTTCTTCGTTATACGCCCATCGCCGTTGCGATCGAACATTTGAAACACCCTCTTCAACTCTGTCATCTCCATTCTTTTCTGGGCTGGCAACAATTGCGGACTGTTGATTTGTTGTGGGTACCAAGAAGTGGGTAAGAAGACTCTGAACTTCTTGGGAACAAGAGTGAGGAGGAAGGAATTAATAAGGTTATAGAGAAGAAAAATCCTCAGTAGAATGCTTGGCATTTGAGAGAGAAAAGAGTGCGCGGAAGGTGTTTGTTAATTTGGCTGACAGAAGTTCAGAGCCAAATTGGCTTTGTTTATATACACGAACTTGGCATTGGATCCATGAAGAGTTGGAGACTCTTCAAAGCTGGCTTGTGGGGCCTTTGTCCCTTAACTTTTAATGATTAACAACAATGTCAAATACGCGTTGTGTCGTTTGGTATTTGGTGTGACTTTTGTGTAACACAGAAGCATAATAATGTGTATTTGGTGTTGGATCTTCATCATTTCCCTTCATTACCATCACTTTTCTACATAAAGTTCAAAAAAAAAAAAATGGACCGTTGATAACGGATCTGAAGACAAGAGAGACGTTGGAGACTGTAAAGCGCCAAGGAACATGGCCGGTTGAGAGTGACCACTTGAACGGCTATCAACGCGTGAATGGTGGGGTGGTGCCACGTGGTGACAAGTTGGGTTACCAATAATTACTACCATGATGATAATTAGTGTCAAATTTTGTTATGTGTCCAAGAGAGACTAATAAATAAACTAAGGGAAATGTTATCAGGTGTTCTTAAGATATTAGATAAATGATATAAAAGTGTTTTGCAGTTTGAAAAAGCTATATTAAAATATGTATTTTAAATTTAAAAGATTAGATGATAGAGTGTTAATCAAACATGTCATATTATGATAAATTTTAAACCATCACCTTTAAGACACTCGTTAACAAACTCATAAACAAATTATTCAAATTTTGAAGCTAAATTGGAATATCTATGTTTTCTATGATTCACAACTCATTTGCATAATTGAAAATTCATTATTTAATTGCGGGATATAGGCTTAGGCTTATATAAAAAGTTTAGAATATTTAATTAATATTGGAAAATATTCAAGAGTGATTGAGTTGGCTTGATGAATCTTACAATTACAAACAGTAGGATTCAACTTTTACCCTAAAAAAAATAACGAAAGTCCCAAACAAGTGTTGTTCCAAACCCTGTATATATAGGTGCAACATGTGTCAGCACTAATTGAGGGAGAAAAAAGAAACAATTATATGATTATATATGGTTAGAGGGGATACACTCACTGACAATGGTTGCCAGTTGGCTTTACAAAGTAAACAAGATTGATTTTGGGTAATCAAGTTGTCCAGCTATATTACACTCACTATAGCATATCCACTTTTAACCTAGTGATGATCAAACTTCAAGGTCGTAAGTGCTGTAGCTCACTCGTATGACTTTACTACCAAGTTTTTTTGTCCAGCTACTAAAAAACGTCTTCTCCAAACCCTGATTTACACCAATTGCTCGACGACTCGACGTTCTAACTTGTACAAACAAGGACTGCGATCAATTGAATTGGGTGGGATTAAGTCAACTTTTGGTAACTGAAAGATACTCAAAGTTTCACTTTGATCACCTAAAGATCAAACGTTCCGAGTTGCTTACTCAAAGATTTTTTTTTCATATAATTTGGCCACTCGGGCCGATTTGGTGAATTCTGAGCAATCAAGGGTCCTATATGACACGTTGACCGTTAATAAACCGTTTAATTTTGCTTATGTGGCTTGACGACGTCAATGAGAGTTTAACGTTGGTGATATGGAAAACTTTAATAAAAAACTTGAATAAAAATTTTAAAAACCAACTGTGATGTGTGAAAAACAAAAACATAATTACAAATTAGAAAAACACAAATCAAAAAAGCCCCAATTTATTCCTAACCCTAGAAAGAAGTCAAAGAACAAATAAGGCGACATTATCTTAGTTCTCTGTCAGCCGCCTCCATCATCGGAAATCTCAGCCCTCCATCATCGGAAATCTCAGCCCTTTGAATGGCCAAATTGTATTAAAAAAAAATCTTTGAGTAACCAACTTGTAACGTTTGATTTTTGGATGACGAAAGTAAAACTTTAAATATATTTCAGTGATCAAAGGTTAACTTAACTCGAATTGGGTGGGTGCGTGAGCTTGAGGGCTGAGACACCAACTGCTACCTCTATATAATAATATATATCCTGCAGTCCCATTAATTTATTAGTTTTCTTTATGTTTGCTTCCTTTCTCAAAAGGTTAATTTTAACGCGCTTGTACAGCTAAAACGTCTTGTTCTTTCACATTATTAAATAATTAATTAGTATTGTGATTGATGAATTATCGACTATAATTGGTAGACAAATCACTCATGATGAAGATACGGATCTACTAAGACAAAAAGTACCCTTAATAGTGACAAATCAACCAAAAATATGGTCATATTAAACCCTTCTTATATATATATATATATATACAGTAAATCATGATTAGTACTCCGTCCCATATGCACTAGGCAATCACGAGACCTTTGAACCTCACCTCTGAGTCCAAAGAAATCAGCAGATCATAAGAGTCAAACCCATAATCTTCTGTCTTCGATAAATTTCTGAGTTTCAAGTAGTGAAGCCCATATATACAATATTAGAAGAGATGGACTATAAATGTTTCTCAGGCTTTTTAAGTGCCAAGACTGGAATCTTGACAGGAGAAAAAGGGTTCACTTGTATGGTTGAGTTGACTTAGCCTGGTGGACATGATACATGTTGTGAGTATTAAATTGGAATTCTGGTAGATATATAAATAAGGGCCAATGTCATCTTGTTTGCAACTTATGTTGTGCATATGCTTCTGCCTTAATATCTTTGCATACATATCAATAATACCAAGCATTTAATTAATGGGTTGACTATGCTCCACACAAAAGAGACAACTCTGGTTAGTGTAACCCACTCAAGCCATATATTTAGGACCCATATCTGTCTCCATTAGCTCATGAGGTGGCCTTAATTTCTCTCTCATATCTATTTTTCTTTTGAATATATATATATATATATATATATATATATATATATATATAGGAATTCTCTTATGATGTTCGAAAATGAGGTCCTAATTTTTAAAATTCATTTTGAGGGTTCAAATTTTTTTTTTAAAATTTGAAAAAAATATATTTATATTTTGATCGGTCTTACATACCCAACGATATATATTTTATTCTAAACAAAAATCAAATACAATATGAAATATATATGAAATGTCTTTTGTTTTATATCCAACGATCCAGAATTATCGTGCACTTTTCATGTTGAATTTGATTTTTGTTTCGAACAAAAGATATATCGTTGGATTCATAAGACCGATCAAAATACAAATATATTTTTTCAAGTTTTTACAAAAATATTTTGAACCCTAAAAGTTAATACCTCATTTTAAGATTTCACTTTAAAATCTCATAGGAGAATATCTATATCTATATCTATATATATATAGCCTCTTAAAAATTTCAGACGCCATTTTTTAGTAGTGCATAATGGTGCAAATTTTCTACCCAGAGCCAATAATACCCAAGTGAATTTGGATGGGACTTGCTTAATATGGTATCAAATAGAGAGTACTTTTTCTTAATTCAAAAAATACAATTTATGTTACACCGCCGCCCTCAACTGCTTGTAAGGGCAATGGCAGCACCCTCAACACTTGTTTTTGCTCTTTCAAGGATATATATATCTATTATTTTATATGATACCTTCTTCTCTTCCTGAGAAGATGTTTTAGAGTGTGTTTGAATTGAGAGATTTGAGGGAAGGGGAACTATTTTTCCCTCTCCCATGTTTGGATAGATAAAAAAAAAGGCAAGAAAATTTGTTTAATTTTCTAATTTATCCTTATTTTTATGTTAAAATATTATGTACAAGGGTAAAATAGATATTTAACTTACAAATGACTTAATTAGTAATCACTTCCCTCCAAATGACTCCATTTTGGAGAGAGAGAATTTTAACAAAAATTTAATGAAATCTTCCCTTCAAATCCCCTCAAATCCCTCCCTGTAATTTTTAATAAACTATCCAAACAAGGGAATTGGAATGAAACTTTATTTCCCTTCCTTTCTCTTCCTTCCATATCCCTCAATCCAAACACACTCTTAATGGGACTATATGAACTATTGACATGTTATCATAGCAAATCTCGATCCTGTTTGGTTTGGGCTTTTTGAATATCCCAATAGATAGATTAGCCCATTAGTATGAGGGGTGCTTCTATAATACCCCATCTCAAAGTAAAAATAAATAAAATATAGAATAATAAAAATAAAATTAATAAATTGGCTTTAGTTATAAAAAGAATAAAATTGTAGGGTAAAAAGAATTATTGGGAGGATTTAAAGAATATAGGAAATGATTTTTTGGGCAAAAAGTTAGAAGAGAGAAAAAAATAAATAATTGAGTTTTTTTTTTTAAAAAAAAAAAACATAAATGGGTGAGGGTGCATCACAACCCTCACCCGAGTTATTTTAAAAAAAGTAAAGTTAAAGACTTTTCTTTGTTTGCTGCAACCACCCACTTACGGCAGCCATATCTGGCGACTCTCCGACGAAGCTCTGGCCGGCAAGGGTCATTCTTAGATGAACACACACACATGCTTTGATTTTCTACAAGAAAAGAGTTGGATTGAGGTAAAGTTTTGGTTTTTGGGGTTTGAGAGTTAAATGGGTTTTGAGGTTTTTGGCTCAATGAGAGTTTCTTTATTCAATAACTTCAAATTCGGTTCTAATTTTGTTATATTCCTAGGTTCAAGTGAGGTTTTTGAACCACTTCAAGAGAATCTTTTGTTATCTTGATTTGGTGGAATTACCAGGCTTCAAGGTAAGGATTTTTGACTCCAATTGTTTTAATTAAGGTTGTGTTAGAATGAAAAATAATATTGTGATATGATTTTAATTGCTTAACCTTAGAGACTTAAGGTAGAATATAAATTTAGTGGAAATGAGGATATTGTGGAGTATGGAATGTGGGATTTGAATGGGTTGATGAATATGGGAACTAAGTGGAGTTTATTTTATTAAATAGGTTTGTGAATTGGCGTGGAGCATACATTGCTTATTGGTGAGAATTTCGAGTCCACTTCGAGGTATGAATTTCTCACCCTTTTATCTCGAAATATTTTCAAGCCACCGAATTGCTTAAATGGTAATTTTTGATTTCCGTTTCAATTTTCTCCGAGAGGAAACAAGCCTTGAGAGCTTACCATTGTTTCTTTACCTACTTGTCAATGACATATTATGGCTCCGTTTGGTGCACAATTTTGTCAATAGCATATATTGTAGATGATAAATGGTGGTAATAAATGGTGGCATAAATGATTTCTGAAATGCTGGTATGTGTTTGGTGTAAGTTTTGCTAGTAGCATATATAGTGTTGTAATTAGTGTGCACGTTAAGGGGTATTATGCATTTAATAAGCAAAAAAAACTGTAAATACTTTATAAACTGATTATAGCATTAATAAGCAAAAAAATATTTATAATATAATTATATTATTTTTTAATAATCAAATATATCATACATATTTATTAAAACGTAAATTAAGAAAAAAATTTATCCACAAATACATAACTGGTATAATTGTAATTTATGCCAACTTTTAAGGTAAAGTAAGAAGTGGGGTTTGAAGACAATTTATTGTCAAAATACAATATATGGTGCACCAAACGGAGCCTATATGTGATTTATTTTGGTGATTATATAACCTTGAAATGTTTGGTCATAAATCGGGCATTATGTAATCTTCGTGCATCATGATGAATGGATGTTGTATTTATATTTGTTGCGTGAATGACATGAATTGTAGGAATTACATTAGATGCATGGTGTGTCCCGAGGATGGACCCGGGGATCATGTTAGGTGTTGGATGATTTGGGCACGTGCGTGGATGATGGTTAGGAGCCTTGTGATGGTCCTAGGCCAGAGGATTCCCGTAGCTGAATTTGTCACTGCACGCTGGCTAGTATGTGATGCTATGCCAGGCGTGACAGGTTGAGATATCAATGTGGGGCCAGCAGTGAGTGGTTGCGACCACATGTGTGCCAACCTTCTCCCTAGTGGTTTGAGATGGACGGATATGCGATTGCGGTATTGGTTGGATGCTAGAGAGAGAGGTAGTGCGGTGGATTCTCGTCAGCTTATCGCCGCAGGGCGGGAATCTGATCTGTCGGCTTGGGTGTCATTGGTGGAGGATATGGAGGTTCGGTTGGGTTGATCGGGTGCATTAGCTTTGCATTACATATTGTTGCATTCATGATTAGTTATAAATTTCCAGCCGTACTATTATTCATGTGATCTATTATTTATCCCTACTGAGTCTTTTGCTCACCCTATCCATTTTCCCTCTCCACAGGTGAGACAAGATCTAGTGCACAGGTTGTGGATCAGCAGGAGGACGCGTGACGGAGGTGGCTTGGACTTTTGTGTTTATTTGACACGTGTGTGTGGATATATATATATATATGGTGTGATGTTGACATGTTTTAGTTGTTTAAGTACATTGATGTACTATGGTTATGGCTGGATTGATGTATGGTGTTGTTTTGTTGGCCGGGAGTGATGGGCCGTGACTACTGTGTGTTGGATGATGATGATGGGGTATGTGTTTGACGGTGGACCTACGGGTCAATTGATTTTGATGGTATTAGAAGTGTTTTTTCTTTGTGTGTGATCTGTTTACAGGTTGGTTTCCCCAATTTATGGGGAGATGCTACCGAAATTTTTGAAAAAATTTTAGGTTGATTTGAGATGTAACACATGAGATACACGTGGTTGTGTTTGGTGTGTTGGTTGTTGTGTCTTTGTTCTCTTCTTCACGCTCCGCTAATCGGGGGCGTGAAAGCTTCAATCCCGTTTGGATAATTTGGTGTGCCTTTCACATGTCATTGTAGATGGGTCAGCCCGTAAGTGAGAGGATTCTATCCCATTTAATCCACTTGTTGAGTTTTGAATTATCCAACTGAAAAGTGAGAGAAGTGTTAAGATTTATAAAGTCTCACATCTTTGGTAAAGAGAAAACCATGTGATTTATAAACTCAGCACAAAACCATATGGTTCTATAGTAGGAAACAAAATTGCAAACTCATGTTCTGAGCGTTGGGATGATCGTTAAAATTTTTCTAAGATGGATGCTTGTTTGGTTATTTGATAGCTGGTATGATATATTTGTCGTTTGGTGTTAGGCATGTTGTTGTGGTGGCTGGAGTGATTGAAGATGAACTCGACAATTTTGAGATGTGGTTTTTTGCATTGCATTTTTGTTGAGTATTTTGGATTAGGGGTATGGGCAAAAGGAATTAGCATGTGGAAAGGTAATAGAGGTTGTGAAGAGGTCTTTGATAGATGTTTTTGCGGATGGTGGGGTGATGTATTTGTTGAGGCCGTGCTAGGCAGTAGATGGAGGTGCGTTCTGTTTGATGCTGGTGGATTGTGTTGGCTGATGGATTCTAAGGTTGATAGTAGACGCCGTTGTGGTCATGTGCTAACACGGAATGGTGGATTGGATGGAGGTTGGTGTGATAAGTTATTTCCTAAGGACTTGGGAATTGCTTTGAGGAAGCTCTACTTCCATATATACTTTGATGACGAGTCACTTTATATAACACCATTGCAACAACCTCTAAGATTTTAGCTGATGAACTAAAGGCTCTTGCAAAAGTTTATTTGTCCAACTAAAATTTATAGGTTTTTAATCAAAATAAAAGCTAATATCATTTTAGCTCATAAGGTGTTTCATTGCCTTAAGCAGAAGAGAGGGAGGCATGGTCTAATGGCAGTTAAGTTTGACATGGCCAATAATTGGGATTTGAGTGGGGTTTTCTTTTACACATTCTAAAGGGTTGGTGTTCGACTCTTAGAACATTCAATCAATTAGCGAGCGAGTGCGCTTCAACTACTTCCTTTTCTTTCCAAGTTAATGGAGGTCCTCTTGGTTCAGAAATCAAAGAGGTCTCCACCAAGGGATCCTCTATCTACTATCATCTTTATTATGCGATCCGATGTTCTCTCTTATCTTTTGTTCAAATCTCCTAGTGCTTTCTCATCTACTTCAGGCAGATGATGCTATCTTTTTCAGCAAAGCTATATCAGGGTGAAGTAACTACTCTAAAGTAGTATTTTGAAACCTATGGGGCATGGTCTGAGCAAAAGGTTAATTTTTTCAAATTCACAGATATATTGTTATAAGATTTCTTTGATGAAGATGGTGGATTTTGATTGAGACTATGACTTTCCAATATGCATATTTGATTGTAATATCAATAATTATTTGTCTGTAATTATTTCATTTATCGTCTTCCTCTTTAGATATAGAAACTAATCACACATACACTTGTATATATTTCAAGCTTTGTATTAACAGAAAACACGATTCCACACAATCTCGAAAATTGTTCATGGTTACAGAGCTCTTGATGTCTCGAATAACATCCTTTCTCCTCTAGCGTTTTACATCTTTTTTTTTGTTTTTCTCTTATCAACATGGCTGTCATACCCATCATCACCAAAGATTGGGTCGACGACTTCATGGAAGTCCTGTGGTTATCACACTTGCTTCCAATCCAATAGACATATATAACTTTAGTTTTTTCAATGGTAATATGATCTCTTTTAATGATTAATCTCAGATTTCATTCAAGTTTCCTAAAAGAAGAGGGAACTATGCCTCATAGAAGTCACAGATGACCAATATATTACTTGGTTATGGTTTACATGGCTTCGTGGATAGATCCTTGGCATGTCTAGAAAACACTGATTCTAACCACCAATTGTGGCTCAGACAATATCGACTAGTGTTGTTGGGTATTTAGGTCACAATACACAGTATGAATGGACCTATTGTCACTACAACAGTGACGTCTTTCACGATGCTTTTAAAGCGCCATTAATAAAAAAAATCATCGTTAAAGGTATTTCTTGGCTTTTTGTGAAACGCCACACAAGCACCGTTAATATTCATGTTGTTAATGATAACGCGAAGCTTTATGTAAAACGTCATGTGATAGCGATATTTAACGATGCTTTTTAACTATCATAAAAGAAATAGAAAGTGTCGTTATCTAGACAATACAATTGTTCTTCAAATGAGAAGAGCATTGTTTATTTTATCAGTTAAAATGTAAGATATTTTAAGGTAGCTCAAGGTGAAAGCTTCAAGGCAGCTCACCTAATCTTATAAATTATTGTTCCCAATGACACGACTTTGCTAACATCCTAGTTTCACACTCAAAAATCAATTCATCATAACATTACCATATCCATTTCATGAGCACCAAACAACGTCCAATTATCAACTTATACAATCACCAAATATCCAATCAATGAAATATAAAAATATTGGATTTTGAGGACTTTCATACAATTATGTTAAGACACCAAGTCGAAAGACTATCGATAAAAGCTTAGAATACAACACATCACATATTATAAATAAATATTCCAATCAAGGCTTGACTTGGTTGTCAAACTAATTTCATATTCCAAATCTCATAATCATAACATTAGCGTACTCGTTTATAGTTACCCAATCAAAACTATCAATCAATCACATTAGCATACTCGTTTATTGTCACATTGCTCTCATTTCCTACGAAACCAATGGAAAAAACTTGTAAACGCAAACATAAGTTAAAACACACTAAGATACATTAGCTAGATGCTATAACACCCTAATCAAATGACACTGAAACCTCAATTTAGGGTGCAATCAACCAACCGATCTATAATATCTGTTCACATGGTGCATGTCATGTATATATGTGTGATCTCTCTGACAAATGGTAGTACATGAAACCCTGATTCTTAAGTGGTAATTGTATTATTTGGACAAATGTTGTGGGGTGCGTAACACCTTCCTTGCACGTAATAGATCCCCTGAACCTATACAGATCTCTGTAAGAACCCTGAACCATGCCTTGACTATTAGAAGTCCAATTGCATCTCTAAACTTCAATTGATGGTGACATCATAATGTATTCGGATAGGTTGTAGTGAAACATCTGAATGTACTCATGCATTGTGGCCTCGACTTCCCAATCAAAACTATAAATCAATCACATGAAAGAATCAAGAAATTCATAACCAATAAGCTTACCTTGAATAATAAAACATCAGAAGGTGTGGCTTAAGGAGATTCGGGTTCCTCGTAGGTTAGGCCAAATGGCTTTCAATTATGGTGTTGGATCTCAAATGAGCCCAATAGACTGTTGTGACCTAGTGTTGTAATAAATTCTCGCAAGTGCACGATTGACTGAAATAGTATAGATAATACAAGTACGAGGATGAATCTGATAGAGACAAGTATAGTCTAATTATGATACCTAACTTAACTTAATACAAGTTACAGATTATTGTAATTAGCATAAATTACTGCATACTATTCTCCATGATTAATTAGATAGAATAGGACTCCTACAATTATGAGATTGTATATGGCTAGTTATTGTATACCTAAATTAGTGTTATTTATCTCCTAGACTTTAGGAGCAAGTTGTTGTACTCTAGCTATTTAAGTCTAACGATTGAATGAGAAAGATAAAAAAAAAAAGCCTTCTCAATATTATATTCTCAAATTTATCTTAATTTAGGTATACCATAACTAGCCATATACAATCCCATAATTGTAGGAGTCCTACTCTATCTAATCAATCACGGTGAATAGTATGCAATAACTTATGTTAATCACAATAATCTGTAACACATCCCCTCAAGTTAGTACATAGATGTCATTCATGATCAACTTGTTGAGATAACGGTTGAACACTTGAGTTGGAACTGCCTTAGTGAGTACATCAGTAAATTGGTCTCGAGATCGAACGTGAGGGATTTCAATGATCTTTGCTTCAAGTTTCTCCTTGATAAAATGTTTGTCGATTTCAATGTAATTAGTTCGATCATGTTGAACTGAATTGTGTGCCATATGACATGTTGCTTTGTTATCACAACATAATCTCATAGGATGTACATGTGCAAGCCGTAATTCACGCATCATTTTTCTAAGCCACAACATTTCACATATCCCATTCGTCATTTCTCGATATTCGGCCTCTGCACTTAACCGAGCTACTACTGGTTTTTGTTCTTGTAGGATATTCCAAGCCCTAATGGTTTACCATTTTATGGTTATAGTCCCCAACATAATGTTCAAGGATTGGTAATATTCATTTGTATTTTTTTTATCATTCATATTAATGATCTAACTTTTAAGTATTTTCTTCTAATTGTTGTCAATGTTAGGTGCCATCAAATCTAATGGGGAAGCCTCATCTTGGTTATTCTATCAACCAACAAAGCATGCAAAGGATGAATTTTGGAACTTTTCAGTACAAATAATGAGTTCACGAAGATGCAAGCATGGTTTCATGGCCTTTTCTTCTAAGTTGTGTCAAACTATAATGGATTGCCTTTTGTTATTAAGTTGTGTCAAACACTAAAGGATTATGGTGATGTTGGATTAAGCAAAAGACTTGTTCCGGTAAAGATGAAGATTGACAATTGAAATTATGGTGTTGTTATTTTGCATTCATTTGTTTTCTTTTTCTAGAAAGTATTGGAACCTTATGTATATATAAAGTTCTGATTATTGTGTTAAATTTGTCTCTTAAAAACAAGTATATAACCTAGTTGCATACATCACAGAACACATTTATCCTCCAATATCTTGCTTCATTATCTAGAAAGTATATGTAGATTTCACATAGTTTAGCAACAAAATCATAAGTGCTAACAGAATGGAATGAAAGCAAAACTGTCTAAATTACACATTGGAGCCGGACAAACCATATGCCTAGATTTCAGAGTATCAATAAAATCATATACAGTTAGAAACTATATACACAGTTTGTGCCCCAAAAACCAAACAGGTCTAGGGGCGATCCCCAAAAATGTCCTAGATGAACTAATTAAGGACAAGGTTGTGTGAAATCGATCGCTTGCATGGGAAGAGAAAGGGTTCTCTCGATTTACGAGGTTGATATGCTAGAAGAGTGGTCGTTGTCAATGGAATCGCCTGTCGTCATCATCCACAGAATTGTCGTCGTCGTCGCTAGAGAGTAGGGATGGCAGCGGGTAGGGTAGCGGACGGATATTTGATATCCATATACTACCCGCAAAAATTTTGTCCAAATCCGTACCCGCCATTTACCCGCTAATATTTTGTAAAATACCCTTCATATCCGTACCCGCCGGGCACGGGTAATAACCGCCAAACATCCGTACCCGCTAATTTCATTTACGAATGAATATTTAACGGTTAACGGGCGGATAATAACCGCCAAATACCAGTACCCACACCCACTTACCCGGCCAATAGGGTTTCCGGTTTTGAATAAGATCAGTGCATGAGAATACCTCAATACCACCAATTAATTAGGTAGGACTATGATTATCTTAATTGGTATAAGCATTTTAATATTAGTTTGCATGTGAGTAGTTAAAAACTAATTTCAGTTGACTGACAATTAACAAAGAAGATAAATGGTTTTTAAAGAACAAATTTCTTCAAACAAGATTGCTCCTGAACAAAAGTGAACTAGATCAATAGTAATTCCAAAATGGATTCTACCAAATTTTCTACAACCACAATTTACAAATGGATCATTGATCTAGTACAAGATGTTTATCAGCAATTGACAACGTGCAATAGATCAATCCATACAACCTTGTTCTTGTAGACCTCAAATGCATGCGAACCAAAAGGTCCAGAACTGTGTCCAAGCCATCCATTGAACAGGACCTCAGCAAGTCGGCCTCCACAACCGCAAATAGAATATACTAATCCTGAATATGGAGTATGGACAATGGACACCATACAAATCAGCAGAGAAATCAAACGGACAAATGACAATAGACAATTTCAAACAGACATTTGAACTAAAATAGATTTATGATATTTTTCTATTATTTCCCATGAAGAGAAATCAAACAAACAAATTGAAGTAACCAACAATACAAAATTCTTAAGATAAATGTTATTTGCACCTAATTAATTGCCACACTTTTAGGTGCAAATAAAGTTAACCAATTCTTAAACGTACAGGAACAACAAAGAACCCTTTGGCTTTGGGTGGTACAAGCTTGCCTTCCACCCCTAGGGCGGAGATCATGATTCCTATAGTTTCATCAAGGATGAACTTCAAAGATCTCCGCCACAAAGGGGTGGAAAGCTGGAAAGCACCGCCGGCTCCATATTGGCTCAAGGTTAGCAGAGAAATCAAAAAGGAAATTGACTAATAACCAGTAGAGCTACAAAGTGGCAGAATAGGAGAAGTGAAAGAGGAGATCTACAAATTAGAGAACTAGAGAAGTAAACGAGGAGATCTGAAGAGTGGAAGAATCGGATTTAACTATATATGGGAGAGTTAGTCTTGGAAGTTGGAGACTTGGAGATGAGAATATGAGATACAGAGAAAGAGAAATATTAGTAAATGCAAAAATTTAAAAAGAGTTGGGAAGATTAAGTGTCAAACACGTTTCACTGAGAGACGAGTCAGACGACAACTCAATCTTTTGGTTTCGATTTTTGAGGGTAGCTTACTAGCTTTGGACTTGTCGTTTCAACTTTCAATGGTTTTGCTTTTATATTTATTGCCTCCAACAAAAGCTGCAAAACCCTAAGAGATAAGAATAAGTTACCATCTTATCAACAACATATCTATTTAACCAATTACATTTTGCCAAGTCAGGATATGTAATCTTGAAAGCCAATAAAATAATAACAACTCAAAAGGATTACACCCTGTCTATTTATTACAACTGACAACACGAGAACTAGAGTAATTAGCTTTATTGGCCGACTGCTCCTAGTATGATATGAATTAGACAGAACCGAGAGGAACTACCTAGAATCAGACTTCTGCGCCCCTTGCACTCCCAAGGAGAAGGACTTAGGGGTATCATACCAATTATATTTGGCCATCAATAGCCTAATATGATATTAATCCATCTATTTTTTTATTGAACTATTAATCCATCTATTGACTTATTAATCCATTATAAAATATATTACGCTAATACAATTAATCCATTTATAAACAATTATATCATCATATGTTCATATTTGAGTAATCTAATAATCTATCAATAACTAATTGCTTCCTTTAGTAATTAGTATTCTATTATGAAATTATGAATGTATGATAGCATATCAACTTATTGTTTTCTTTAGGGTATTGAACTATTTATCCTATTGGTCCCAAGGGAACCCTAAAAGAGTAACTATTAGTTGCTTTGTTAAGGGTTTAGGGTTTGTGGAACCCTAAACCATTAACAATTAGTTGCTTTGTTTAGGGTATTGATCCTTATGGAGTTTAGGGAACACTAAAAGAGTAACTATTAGTTGCTTTGTTTAGGGTTTAGGGTTTATGAAACCATTAACACCTAGTTGCTTTGTTTAGGGTATTGATCCTTAATTCCTTATGGAGTTTAGGGAACCCTAAAAGAGTAATTATTAGTTGCTTTGTTTAGGGTTTAGGGTTTATGAAACCATTAACAACTAGTTGCTTTGTTTATGGAGTTTAGGGAACCCAAAAGGAGTAACTATTAGTTGCTTTGTTTAGGGTTTAGGGTATATTGAAGAATTGAACCCTAAACCATTAACACGCTAATACTTCGAGTTTATTGACCCTAAACCATTAATAGTTAATTATTTAATGGTTACTCACTATTCACTAACTCGGTCACTATTTGCAAGTAACATAAATTATTAATTATTAATTATTAATCATACATTCATACGCAATCTAATATTCTAGTTACCAAATTAACCCATAATACATTTAGTTCCTTTAGGTATATCTTGAATCTTGTACCAAAACAATTAGTAATTAAATTATTATTCAAAGGTCAAAGCTTGTAAAGTTTAAAAAAAAAACCCATGACTTTTGAAGCCCTCAATCTCCTACGTACAGGCTACAGCCGCTCCTCAATCTTCACTCTTTAGAGTTCAGTCTTCCATCTCTCTGCTTGGCTCCACACGGACCACACCTCCACCAGGACCACCACTCTGCCTTGTCCCAATCTCCACCTCTCTTTGTCGTCCATCTCCGACAGGCTACGCACGTGCTGCAGTGCTGCTAGCTGCTAACAAGGTAACCCATCGATCATTCGATCCTCGAATAGTCTAATTAGTAATTACTAATTACATTCAGTTTAGCCCCAAAGCTTTTTTTCTTATTTTTTGATGTGAAATACAGAAAATGGTTGATCAACAAAACAATCCAGTAGGACAAGAACCTATTGTTGATAGTGTAGGTGGGCAACCATCTCAAACACCAATAAATGTTGATGAGAATTCTTCTCGGCAAAGTAATTCAGGAACTAGTAATGTTGATGTTTAGGCGGGTGGAGTTCAAATTGTGAAAAAAAGAAGATTCACATCAGAAGCTAGGAGCCATTTTACTCAACTTACGATAAACGGAGTTGAAAAGGCTGAGTGTAATTATTGTAAGAAGAGGCTTTCAGGCAATGCGAAGAATGGGACTTCTCATTTGAGTGCACATACTAAGAATTGTGCTTTCAGGACAACTAAAGATTTAAAGCAGCAATTGTTGGCTTATAATCAGAAAAAGGGGGATGCAAATTTTACGGTGGGAAACTATTCTTTTGATGAAAATGCTTCCAGGAGAGACCTTGCTCATATGATTATGCTGCATGAATATCCTATTTCAATGGTGGAACACATTGGATTCCGACGATTTTCAGCTGGTCTTCAACCATTGTTTAAGGTTCCTTCTCGAAGTACAGAAAGATCTGATCTATTCAAGGTCTATGATCATGAGAAAAAGAATTGTTTGAAGATACTGGAAAATAACAGTAGCAGAATTGCTTTAACTTCAGATATGTGGACTTCTTCCAACCAGAAAAAAGGATACATGGCTATCACGGCTCACTTTATCGATGATAATTGGGAGATGCAGAGTTGCATCTTAAGGTACAATTTTATTGATTATTTCTTTTAATCATTTCATAATTTTAAGGTACAATTTTATTGTTTGTCTAGGTTTGTATATTGTTAATTTCAGAGCATGCATTCTTTGTTAATTATTTTGTAATTGTTTGTCTAGGTTTGTGTATGTTCCTTGTCCACATACTGCTCAAGTTCTCTCCGAGGTTCTTATAGAATGCATGCTAGAAATGAACATTGACAGAAAATTATCTACGTTGACTTTGGACAATTGTTCAACTAATGATGCAATCATTGAGAAATTGTTGGGTAAGCTTGATGCATGTTCACTTATTTTAGATGGAAGGATATTTCACATGCGATGTTGTGCTCATATTTTGAATTTGATTGTTCAACGTGGCTTGTCGGAGATTGAGGATTGCATTGAAAATGTTAGAAACAGTGTTTCATTTTGGACTGCGTCACCTAAACGAGAGCAAACTTTTAGAGAGGCCGCACGTCAATTGCATATCACAAGTACTAAACAATTAGTACTTGACTGCAAGACTAGATGGAACTCCATATATTTGATGCTTACTGTTGCTATTGGTTATAAGGATGTCTTCACTCGCTTGAAAAAGAAAGAGTCTCTTTATAAATGTTTGCCTAGTGAGAGTGATTGGGATTTGGCAAAAATTATTTGTGAAAAATTGAAGATCTTTCATAACGCCACTGAGATGTTTTCTGGGAAAAAATATCCAACTGCAAATATGTTTTTTCCAATAGTGTGTGGGATAAAGATTTCTTTGGGTGAATGGTATGAGTCTCCAAATGCTATTATTAAAAATATGGCTTCCTCCATGACTGAAAAGTTTGATAAATATTGGAATGTTGTCCATGATGTCATGAGTGTGGCTACTGTGTTGGATCCTAGATACAAGTTGAAGTTAATGGAATATTATTTTCCTAAGTTTTACAAAGAATCAGCTTCAGAAGAGATTTCTAGGATTCGAACCCTTTGTTATGATTTGTTTTATGAGTATCACAGTAGATATATGAAAGACATAGAAGATCATAATCATGGGCTTGGTGAATCTTCATCCTCATTTAATAAGGTCAGAGACTCTGGCAAATCTTCTTGGAGTGATCCTGGTTTTGAAGCTTTTATTTCACAAAATGAGGATGAACTTGGAAGAAATGAGTTGGATAATTACTTGAGTGAGAAAAACTTGCCCCTTATGAATGAGTTTGAAATCTTAGCTTGGTGGAAAAGCAATGGACTTAAATATCCAATATTGCAAAAGATTGCTAGGGGCATTCTTGCTATCCCCATCTCCAGTGTAGCTTCAGAGTCAGCTTTCAGCATGGGAGGAAGAGTGGTGAGTAAGCACAGAAGTCGACTTCATTCGAACACTATAGAAGCATTGACTTGTGGCAAATCTTGGTTACTAAATAGCCTCCAAGTCCAAGGTAATGAAACTTTATTTATGAATTATGATTTGTGAAATATGAAATTTATGTTCACCATTTGATTAGTTTCCTTTTTGTCACCAGATGTTTGTTCAAAGGGCCCAATGGATGCATCTTATCAAACTGTTGAGTATGATTATGATATTGAAGGGGTAATGCTATTTATATTATTTGTTAGAATTAAATATATTTACTCTTTTTGCTTATTGATTGATCGTTATTTGCTAACCTTTGAATGTTACTTTTATTAGGATGAAGCTACTGACAAGCATGCCCAATCACAAGACTAGCAGAGGAGTTTATTTTCAATGGCTCAATTTGTTGGATTAAATGGCTCAATTTGTTGGATTAAATTGCTCAATTTGTTGAAGCATTTTTTTTATCTAATGATTTGAAGGCGGGTAAACGGGTACTATGTTCCTTTTGTGGGTAAACGGGTAGTCCATTTATTGCATAAAAGTGTTCCTGTGGCGGGTAAACGGGTACTATGTTCCTTTTACGGGTAAACGGGTAGTCCATTTATTGCATAAAAGTGTTCCTGTGACGGGTAAACGGGTAGTGGGTAAATGGAGTGCTCCCCCATACCCGCACCCGCACCCGCTTGGATAAAGATCTTCATATCCATATCCACTAGTTTTACTCATTTATCCGCACCCGTATCCGTACCCAATGGTGCGGATAAGCGGATATCCACCGGGTACGGATAAAATTGACATCCCTACTAGAGAGTGGTCGTCGCTTTGCTGAAACTATTTAAAAAGATCGAAATGTCGGACCTGAGAGTCGTCTACGTCCATGAGCGGAGTCATCGTCTATGAGAGTGTTCGCCGTCGTCGTCTTTTTCTGGTGGAGAATCGATTTTGAGAGGGAATCGATAAGAATGAGGAAGAGGGTATGGACCGATTTTGATTTTTGAGAAGAGAGTAATTTGAGCTTTGATTTTATGATGTTGAATCTCAACCATTAGATTAGATGGATGACGAAAATTAAATAAATTCTAAACAATTCTAGCAAAACCATTCCAACCCCCATCCCACAAACTCAAAAATTAAAAAAAGATAATAATTATCCCTAACCTCTTTTTTAAAAACACATAGTCTCGACTAGGGGTGTCCATTCAGTTTTCGACTCGATTTTTAATCGAAACTGAAATGTCTGAATTGTTTCGATTATGATATTTTAGAATCCATAACCGGACCATATATGTTCGGATAACCAAACCGGAATAACCATATTTTTCGGTTTTTGAAGAAATTGAAGAAGTATTAATAAATCTTAAATAGAGGGAGAAAATAGTACATGATAATAAATATATTATCTCATCACAGTTTACATGATAGCCACCATGACTTTCAATTAATCAACCTTAATTTATAATTTGTGTAATGATTAAGTTAATTGGTATCTTAATTTATAATTTTTTATAGAGATATAATCAGAGTTTCACATTGAAAACAATTATACTACAAACAATAACCACCAAGACATGCATGCTAGAACCAATATCAAAACGCAATCTATGGAGTATCCAAAGCAAGCCATTCTTGCGGAAACGATGGAGGAGACCCAATCCAAGTAGAGGGGGACTCACAAAGAGCATACCTCGATCGATGATGAGCATATTGATTAAACATACGACTAACATGAGTAATAGAACCTCTCCACTGAGTGCAAAAGAGAAACGACTTCCTCAATAACACTTTGCCAACTCTGAAAGTACCCCCCGCCTTCACGGACTGCACTTACAATAATCTAAGAATCTCCTTCCAACTCCACGTTACTATAACCAGAAGAAATATATAATATAAGATATATTATATTACATAATATAGTATATAATATATATTAATATTTTTCGGTTATAATCATAACCAAAATAAACCTAACCGAAAAAATATTCAAAATTTTACTAAAATCATAACTATATCCAAAAAAACCAAATAACCACGATTACGGATCGATTGTCCATTGCGGATCAGTTATGAACAGGACACTCCTAGTCTCGGCAAGTACCGAACCCACAAACTTTAAAAAGAAAATACTTCCTCGTAGTCAATTAGGCGAAGAATTGATTAGCTTATAGCATTTCCTGGTTTTAATAATAATAATAAAAGAAATCCTAACTCTTAAAAATAACAGTAATAATAAAAAGAACCCTATTCCCTTATTCCCTTCCACGCAGCAATAAAATACGTACATATAGGCTTACAGCAGCTAACCCCCAAATGAAAAAAAAAAGGGAATGGGGAGCGGTAGAGAAGACAGAGCCTCTCTCAAAAACCCTAAAGTCAAGCCTAAACGCCTCTCCCCAAACAGAGCCGATACCAAACAGACGAAGAAGAAGAATGAGAAGTTGCTCATTAACAAAACCAAGAAGAACAAAGATGGGGGTTCCCAAATCAAAACCAATGATACCGTCAACAACGAGGTACAGGCGGCATCAGCCTCCAGCCCGCTTCAGTTTTTCATAAATCAATTACAATCTGCCAATGGCGTCCAGCTTTCATCTCTCGAGCTAGAATCACTCAACGGTAGCTATTTCAGTTTACTTATGGGTATCTTACATATTTGGCCTGTAGAGTAGGAGAAAATTTAAATCTTGATTTGAAATCTGGGTTTATGATTGCTTCATAGGAATTACTTTCTCGGTTTTGATTTTAGTATTGCTTCATTGGTCTACTGATATTATTTTTGGGATTGTTATTGTTGTCATCTGAAGCTGCCATCGAAATGTACCACTATTTCAATTTCCCTTTTATTTTTCTGAGTTATGAGTCTTGAATAACATGTAGATGCACGCGTCATGGAGTTGTCACAAGACTTGGGTCAAGATGTTGAGTCCCTAGGGAAACACATGAAGGCAGCTTTTGGCCCAACGTGGAAAAAGACCCTATGTGAACAGCAGCTTTTGGAAGGGAAAGTGGAGCCTGGGAGTCCAGCTGTTATTTTTATTAGTACTTCTGCTTTGAGATCCATAGAACTTTTAAGGTGTGGTAGATTTTCTTTCATTTAACATACAGTTGGATTAAGTTGATAAAAATAATTTCATGATTTGTGTGAAATTATTGAGTGATTGATTTTCATCAATTAGGGGTGTGCGATCATTGACAAAAGAATGCCGAGCTGTGAAGCTGTTCTCAAAGCATATGAAGGTTGAAGAGCAGGTAGTTTCCCTGTGTTTATTATAACAGATTTTCATGCAATATTTTTTGCTGTTTGTAATTCATGCTTATTCTGCTGATATGCATGTTTCTGTTTGAAATATGGATGCATCATGCATGCTTATTGCTTAGTTCTGCCAGTGGTTTAATATTGCCCATAATATAGATGGTTAAATGTTGGCTTTCAGCTGTTGTGACTTTTATAATATAGACATGATGGGGAGTATTTGTCGTGTAAGTCTGATACCGCTCTCATGGTTTTGGCTTCTTTCTATGCATTATATTTTGAAAATCGCTATTCCCTCTGTTTTTTAAAAGAAACTTCTACTTGATGGTAGGTTCTGATGGACCTATGGTTGTTTTTCAGGTTCAAGTCAATTTTATTGAATTGTTGTTAGTTGTGAAATTCTGAAAATGATGTGGGCACTGATAGTTTATCAGAGGCATTAGCTGTGCTGATCTAATTTATTTGCATGTCAGTATGATCCTGAATCCACAAGCTCTGATTGTTTCTTTTCTTCTATGAATGGTTCCAATTCTTTTTATGAATGACATTTATAGGTTTGAAATGAAAAATAATTTGCTATGCCAACAAGGTATGGGTTTGTTGAAAAGTTTTTCCATGCGAGTCAGATCCAAATTCTTCACTCGTCCACCTTCTCATGGGCCCTTATGTTGTTTTGAGCATGCACCAGTTATCATTTATCATGACCTCAGTCGTCATGTCATTGTCTGTCATAGGTTGGCTAGTATGTGACAATTTTATCATAAAGGGTTCGTTGTGAAAATTTCTTAGGCCTTTAATATATATATATTTTTTGAAATAAGGGAGATGTTGTGCTTTAGGTGGGCAAACCCCAGACAATTGAAGTGGCCCTCTCCCCAAGCATTATTAAAAGCACAAAATTTTTTTTCGTGCTATTGTTTGTGTACTTTTTAAATTTTCTGGACACCACAAAGTGTCTCAAATTGTCAAATGATGAATGTGGCTTGTTCTACCTCTCTCTTCAGTTTAGATATAACTATCTTGTCTTCTGTGCTTATATTTGCATGGAGGTAGGTGATCGATACTTTTTATTGCAAGAAATACTTGCAACTCAACACCGACGGGTTTATCCCAATCGCAAGTGTACGTGCCAACTGACAGTATAATAGTGAAAGGGGTCGAATCCACGAGGACTGTATTAATTACCAACTATAACTACTAACAATAGTGCAAATTAAATTCGGATGCTTCTAATATTAACTAGCAATAAAATTTAGATAAATATCAATGGATGAAAAACTAGCTTGGGTTTGGCTTGCCAACTACCTCCACCTGTGCACACAAATTAATATGCAATCACACAATTTAAAAGTTTAACAATGTCAATTGAAAGGCCTTGGTCCAGCTGCAGTCAATTAGATTTCCCTAAACAACGATCCTGACTTTGGTCCAGTTGCAAGATCTTTTCTTATCAAAGGAGTCTTGGTTGGTCTACCCTAAGAGTTTCCTAAGACAAGCATAAGCACTAGGAAATCGACAGTTGCACAATTTAGGATAATGGTCTATTACCCAATCAATTATGTCCTATGTTCCCAAAACTTGGATCTTACGCAAGTTCTCGTTACTTCGTCAAACACCGGGTCATGGTCAGCCGAATATGTTTAACTAACAATTCCTAAAACTATGATGTTGATCAGGCATGCATAACAATAGGAAATAAGCAATCAATCCAGAGAACAAAAAATTAAACTTAGTCTGATTGTCAATTAAATCTGTGCACAAGGTTTATGGTAGAAGAATTACCAAACCCTAGCTAGAAAAGAGTTTAGCTACACATGCTCATAACTAAAACCATATAAATACTCATAGACAATGTTCAAATCAATGGAAGAGTAGAAATTTGCTGAAGAATTGATGTGCCCAGCTTTGATGTTGCTTCCCCTCCTTCCTGCCGACACCCACTTCCTCAATCTTTGGTCTTCGGCTGCGCAGAGTAAAAGTCTCCCTTTTTTTCTCAGCTTAACACGCCTTATATAGTCTTTAGCAAGCCCTAAACTGGCCCAATTGTCCTTGCCACGTCAGCAACTTAATTAACACAAGTCTGGTTCCCACGTTCTGCGGCCGCGACAAGTTGCAAAACAGGTTACAAATTCTGTCCAGTAATGAATTTATTCTCCCGCAGTACCTGTGCATAAAAACACCAATGTGGGTAGTATTTTGCACTAAACAACATAGAAAAATAGTAATTTTAAGCCCGTAAAAGTAGGTGTATTTTACACCCAACAAAATCCCCCAAACTTCACTCTTGCTTGTCCTCAAGCAAGTAATCAAGAAAAAGTTTAAACCATTTAAGCATCAGTTGAAAATCTGCAATCAAGAATTGGCACTACAAGCACTCTCTCATTATTGCAATGCAATATTGACATCCAGTAGAAAATTGCACAGCCCTAACTCTGCTCACAACCACTTTGGTTTACACAATTATTCTCACACACCCTCACCAAGGTACGCACATAATATATAGAAGAGAATTTTCACTCAAGTGTATAAGGGTAGTGTTTACTCTCTTATGAATTCATAACCTGCAGCCATATGCTCACATGTCCACCAATCTTACTTCACACTAAAATTTTCATTCAATAAATCAGAAGGACTTTATTGGGGCAAGAAATTTGGCTAAGGAAGGCTAAAAAAATGAACAAAATAAATATAAACTGGATTCAAACCAAAGTTATCATGATCCAATCACAAGCAGGCACAATGCAACAAGGATAAGCGTCAATGAATACATAGGTTAGATACGGGTATGGTTTAACAAAATATGTGATGATCATGCCATATATCACACAGTCTCAAAAATAGGCATCCATCATACGACTAATCCTAACACCATCTAACCATCCCAACATAATAAAGTACCAAAAGAGAACTCCCCTACTCCAAAATAACAAATAAGATTGTCAGCAACCTAACCAGAACACCAGCACACATCCACATAACTTCAGGGTAGGCTTCCATCACGAATCAAATCAAACATCTCCCTCTGTTGAGCCTCAAACCTCTGCATTGCCTCCTTCATCTCATGCATATGTGTCCCAATACTCATTTGAAGTGACTCAACTGTTGATTCAAGATGCTCCAACCGGGTTATAACCTGCCCCTGCAAACTCCCAACTTGCTCAACTTCGACACCCAAATCAGTCACTTTCTCCTCAACAGCCTCCAACCTTTCGTCCAAATTACCACAACCTGCACCAACAGTTCCTTCTTCAGTATTATGCACCCGAGACTCCTCAGCTGTCCCATAAGTTTTCTGCTGCTGCCTAACAAGCTGCACTTCACTTCTATCAAACCAAAACCTGTTAAGAGGTGCTTTCCTTTTCTCCTGAACATCACCCAGCTCCTTTTCCACACTTTCAGCAAGACACAAAGTAGTGATTAGCACTCCAAACGGCAGCACCTGACCAGGTTTATTGTCCTCTTTCACTTTAACAATGTGATCATATATAGTACTTGCCATGCAAAAATCCAAATCACAAATAATGGCATACATCAAATAGCAAGACTTTGCATTGACAGTGGAGAGATGAGTCACAGGTATCACATTCCTGGTCACTATCTGAGCTAACAGTCTATAAGGTTGCATCAAATCTACATATAAAATCACATTTTTGTTCGGCTCATCACTACTATTCCCAGTCAGAGTTTCAACCACAATCCTCCAATCAGGCCACACAATATCAACATTCGAAGTTCCAAAATCCCTAAATTTAAAGCTAGGTTTCTTCAATGGTTCGGGTAAGCTCAAAACAGATGAAACCCTTCTTGGGTTGAAAAAGAACTGCTTACCTCGCACATATGCCATACAGTGGTTATCATTAACTATCAAATTGGCATAAAACTCATAAACCAGTTGCCGAATAGCCACACCTGGAACACTGGTGATGCCGAGCCATCCCCTCTCTTTCAATTTGTAATACCAGTTAACCCGTTGGAAGTGCTCCACCACAACATGGCGTTCCACATGCAAAGCCCGCTTCGACCACACTTCCTCACACTCGATTTGCACTGCCGGGGATATGAATCGGTCAAAACCCTCTTCTTCCTCCACAGGGACATCCGCACTCTCAACCACCTTTCCCTTCTTCTTGCTTGCTAACTCCTTCTTCCTCTTTGCACTTCTTGTAGCCATTAATGAACTCGGTATTGTTGCCAAAATTGAGAGAATTAACCCAATTTTTTTTCTTTTTAGAAAGGTAATCTCCCCTGTCTTTAGGTGCAAGAGGTAGAAGAGAAAATTAGGGGTTGCGGCGGCTGTAGGGCCTGGCACCAACCCTACTCCATATATATATTTATCTTTTTTTTTTTTTTTTTTTTTTTGTTTTTTTTTTTGGTTGGCATGGGTCACCGCTTAATTGTATATACTTCAGGCCACACTTAGGCTGCACAAAGGCTACAAAGTCCCCAGCACTTTACTTATACACTTCTCTCCACTGTTCAGATTTCTCCATTCAACACCACACTTAGACTCCTCATAACCTTCCAAACACCTTGACCATAGCCTCATGATGGATACTATTTTATGACTTATGACACAGGCATAACACATCACATAGATGGGAAGGTTTATCACAAGAGCAGAGAAATTCAATGAAAGAATTGGAAGCAACAGCTGGGTTCAAGGTAGGCCAAAAATTAACAAAGAATGCCTTCATCACTTTCAAAGAACAAAAACATAGTATTTACTTCAGATGGTCTAATGCAAGTTCTAGCTATACAAAGTCATGAAATTCATAGCACACAAAATTTTCTGAAGGCTCCTCACAAGCTAATTGGTGCTGTAAATAATGTGTAAACTAAGCAGACATTCATTGCAAAAGGTTATGCAAATAATCACACCATCAGTCTCAAAAGCACTGCCTAACAATTAAGCACAAGTATGCCAATTCTCTTCTCAAAACACTTTCAAAATTTTTCTTTTTCAGAAATTTTCGGCAAAAGCAAATTCCCTCTCCCCCAAACTTGAAATTGACATTGTCCTCAATGTTTAAAAAGAAAAACAAACAGAAATTTTGCAATGACGAAACCAACGAACACAAATAAGTGAAGGAAAAGGAAGAGAGACTTAGCTGATTTAAGTTGTCAAAAATATGCTTCTCTTCCACATGGGTTACCTCCCATGAAGTGCTAAATTTATTGTCTTCAGCCGGACATAGCCTTAGATTCGGTCAGACATCAATAGAGTGGAGATATACCACTTCATCCACAGTAACTTGTACATTCTCCCAATAAGGCTTCACTCGATGGCCATTAACCTTAAATGTGTGATCAGAATCTTGATGTTTTAACTCTAATGCACCATGAGGGAACACAGCTTGTATCACATATGGGCCATGCCACTTTGATTTGAGTTTTCCCGGAAACAATTTCAAACGAGAGTTATACACCAGCACCTTCTGTCCTACAGAAAAAATTTTCCGTACAAGCTTCTTGTCATGGTACTGCTTCGCGCGCTCCTTGTATAATTTGGCATTCTCATAGGCTTCATGCCGTAATTCTTCAAGCTCGTTCAGTTGCAAACGACGCCTGTCTCCAGCTGCCTTTATGTCAAAATTTAGCTTTTTAATAGCCCAATAAGCTCGATGCTCTAATTCAACTGGCAAGTGACACTCTTTCCCATAAACCAACCGGAATGGAGACATCCCAATGGGTGTTTTGTATGCAGTCCTGTAGGCCCACAAAGCATCAGTCAAACGAAGAGACCAATCTTTTCTATTTGGATTCACCGTCTTCTCAAGAATGGCCTTGATTTCTCTATTGCTTATCTCCACTTGCCCACTCGTCTGAGGATGATATGGGGTTCCCACACGGTGAGTGATCCCATATTTCTTCATTAGGGCCGAACATGCATAATTATTGAAGTGCCTGCCACCATCACTAATGATTGCTCGTGGCATCCCAAAACGAGAGAAAATATTGTCCTGCAAAAACTTCACAACCACTCGATGATCATTAGTTCGTGAGGGGACAGCCTCGACCCATTTGGACACATAATCAACACCAACTAAAATATATTCAAAGCCAAAAGAGTTAGGAAAAGGGCCCATGAAGTCAATTCCCCATACATCAAAAAGTTCAAGGACTTGAATACTTGTTAAAGGCATTTGATCTCTGGCAGCTATGTTACCGGTCCTTTGGCATCTGTCACAAGTCTTACAAAAACTCCAAGCATCTTTAAAAATAGTAGGCCAATAAAATCCAGCGTGGAATACCTTAAGTGCAGTCTTTTTAGGCCCAAAGTGGCCTCCACATGCATAGGCATGACAATGAGTCAAGATCTCTTGTTGTTCACATTGTGCTACACATCTACGAATAATTTGATCCGGGCATATCTTGAAGAGGTAAGGATCATCCCATATGTAATCTCTAGCCCGTGAAATTATCCGCTTCCTTTCCTGATAAGACAAGTCAGTAGGAAAAGAATTAGTAACAAGATAATTCACAATGTCGGCATACCATGGCAGTGTGTTTATAGACAGGAGCTGTTCATCTGGAAAAGAGTCACCCAAAGGAAGTTCGTCATGTTCATTGTCAGGTAGCAGCCGAGAAAGATGATCGGCAACTACATTCTCACTTCCCTTTTTATCTTTAATCTCCAAGTCGAACTCCTGCAAAAGAAGTACCCAGCGTATTAACCTAGGCTTGGCATCCTTTTTAGTCATTAAATACCTCAACGCAGCATGGTCCGTATACACAATAACTCGGGAGCCAATGAGGTAAGATCTGAATTTTTCCAATGCAAAAATCACCGCCAATAATTCTTTTTCCGTTGTTGAGTAATTCAGCTGAGCATCATTCATGGTGCGAGAAGCATAATAGATGGCATATGGTGTCTTATTTTTCCGCTGCCCCAGAACAGCCCCCAAGGAGTAATCGCTTGCATCGCACATTAACTCAAATGGCAACTCCCAATCAGGTACTTGCATAATAGGAGCTGAGGTGAGTGCTTCCTTTAATTTGTCAAAAGCTGTTCTGCACTCATTTGTCCATACAAAATCAGCATCCTTTGTCAGCAATACACACAAAGGTTGGGAAATCTTGGAAAAGTCTTTAATAAATCTCCGGTAGAATCCCGCATGACCAAGAAAACTCCGCACACCTTTTACTGTTGTAGGATGGGGCAGCTTTGAAATGACTTCGATTTTCGCCTTGTCCACTTCAATGCCACGGCTGGAAATCAAATGACCTAACACAATTCCCTCTTGCATCATGAAGTGACATTTTTCCCAATTCAAAACAAGGTTGGTTTCTTCACACCTCTCTAACACCAACCTCAAATGCTCAAGACATTCATCAAAATCAGCTCCAAATACACTGAAATCATCCATGAAAACTTCAATAAACTTCTCTACCATGTCAGAGAAAATACTCATCATACATCTTTGGAATGTAGCTGGTGCGTTGCACAACCCAAACGGCATCCTTCGGTATGCAAAAGTGCCATATGGACATGTGAACGTAGTCTTCTCTTGGTCCTCAGGTGCTATGGCAATCTGATTGTATCCACTATAGCCGTCAAGAAAGCAATAATGACTATGCCCAGCTAGTCTCTCCAACATCTGATCGATGAATGGTAGCGGAAAGTGGTCTTTTCGAGTTTCGTTGTTCAACTTCCTATAATCAATACACACTCTCCATCCCGTGGTCATTCGTGTAGGTATCAATTCATTATTTTCATTCTTCACTACAGTAATGCCACTTTTCTTCGGTACTACATGAATTGGACTGACCCACTTGCTATCTGAAATCGGATAAATTACCCCCACATCAAGTAGCTTTAGAACTTCAGCTTTGACAACCTCCTTCATATGTGGATTCAACCTCCTTTGTGCTTCTCGGGTAGGCTTTGCATTATTTTCCAGAAAAATCTGATGCATACATCTTGACGGGCTGATGCCTTTTATGTCCGCAATGGTCCAACCAAGAGCTGTTTTGTGCTGTCTCAAAATTCGGATCAACTTTCCCTCCTCCCCCAAACTTAGATTTGCAGCCACTATCACTGGTAAAGTGCTATGTTCACCCAAGTAGATGTATTTCAAGTGACTTGGCAGCTGCTTCAGCTCCAACTTGGGTGCTTTAACTGTGGAAGGAACAAGAGATGCATTAGTAGGCGTCAGTTGCTCAAATGGAGGAGTATTCTTACCACCATAAGGCCGGTCCAACTGGAATGCTTGGATGGCCTCCTCTATACGGTCATCCTCCAACTCTCCCTCCAAAATTGTCTTCTCATTCAAACCATACGCCACCACTGCTTCAATTGGATCCACTCTAGTAACCTGAAAAACCTCACTGACAAGATCATGTGTAGTGTCAACATTAAAACAATCACTATGATCATCATGAGATTTAAGTGCATCAAACACACGAAATTCCAATTCTTTGTCATTTACTTGCATAGTTACAGTCCCTTTTCTCACATTAATATTCATGTCAGCAGTAACCATAAAAGGTCGTCCAAGTATGATAGGCAAAGATGCTGATCTAGGACTATCCTCCATATCCAACACAACAAAATCAGCAGGCAAGATCAAGTCATTTACAGTCACCAGAACATCCTCTAAAATCCCCTTGGGTCTTTTGACACTACGGTCAGCTAATTGCAGTGTGATAGAAGTCTCTTGAAGCTCTCCTAACCCAAGTTTTTCATAAACAGAGTAAGGTAACAAATTAATGCTAGCCCCTAAGTCTAGCAATGCCTTTTCAAAAAATTGATTTCCCACTTTACATGGTATAGTAAAACTACCAGGATCTTTGAGTTTTGGTGGGAGTTTGTTTAACAACACAGCACTGACCTCTTCTTTCAAAGCAATTTTTTCATGAGCAGCAAATTTTCTCTTTTTAGTGCAACATTCTTTAAGAAATTTAGCGTAAGATGGAATTTGTTTAATAGCATCAAGCAATGGAATATTAATTTCAACCTTCCGCAAATTCTCAAAAATATCAACTGCTTTAGAATCAGTGTTCTTTTTGGCAAACCTTTGCGGGAAAGGTGGAGGATCTCTTTCCCATTCCTGTGTCTCCACTGGTGCAGTTTTGCGGCCCATTTGTACCCTGTCTGTAGCTTTACTGCAATTTGTAGACTCTGTTTTCAACTGCTCTGTCTTGTTGATTTGCTTGCCACTTCTGAGAGTTGTGATAGCTTTCAATTGTTCTGGTTGCCCAGCTGGGTTATTCAAGGGCTGCGAAGGTAATTCTCCCTTCTTTCGTTCACTCATCTCCTTAGCCATTTGTCCCACTTGAGTCTCCAATTTTTGGATGGCTTGAGTTGTTTGCTGCATGAATTGCATCATTGTGGTCTTCAAGTCACTCCTCTTTGATGTTTGCTGTGCAGGAGCTGTTGTTTCAGTAGAATTCTGTTCATTCCTCCACGAGAAATTTGGGTGATTTCGCCATGGGTAAGATTGATTTCTCATGTTGAAATTTCCTTGCCCCAAGTAATTGGCTTGTTCTTGGTCTGTCATAGAAGTCAATGGACAGGCTTCAGTCACATGGTCATTATTTGAACAAATAGCACACACAATAACTGGCTTTGCTGGCACCGAAGTTTTCATATTCATTCCCTTCATGGCTTCCACAATCATGTCAATTTTTCGATTGATATTTCCCATCTCAGCTTGTACCATAGTGTCAGCACTTACTTCGTACATGCCTTGCTTCCTTGTTGAGCTTCTACCCCGTGTAGAAAATTGTTGAGAATCTTCACTCAATTCTTCGAATAGCTCCATCGCTTCCTCACTACTTTTTCGCATCAACACTCCATTACAAGCTGAGTCAACCTTCATCCTATTAATCTCATTCAACCCTTCATAAAAGTGCAGCACAACATCATCCTTATGCAGATTATGAGTTGGGCAACGAGTTAAGCGGCTCTTGAAATCTTTCCAAGCCTCATAGAATAAATCACCTTCTTTTTGCTGAAAATTTTGAATTTCTCGCACCAGCTGCTTAGTTCTATGGGCTGGGAAAAATTCCCTTAAAAACTTAGTTGCCATCTGCTCCCACGTGCCAATAGTACCTGCTTCAATAGAGTTGTACCACATCTTGGCTCCTCCTCTAAGAGTGAATGGAAAGAGCACCAATTTCAGATTATCAGTAGATATCCCTGTCATGTGTTGAGTACGACAAAGATCAGTAAAATCCTTCAGATGTTGGTGTGGATCTTCATCAAACCGCCCCTCATAATGTGGTACAGAGTTCAGCAATTGAGGTGACAGGCTGACATTAGCAGCTCCCGTAGGTTGATATGTAATACATGATGGCTGGGTAATGTTCTGCGGGATGTATCTGTTCATCATGGGTATCCTTGCATTACCCGCTGCATTCCCAGCACCACCAGCAATTTGAATCTCATGATTGTGTGGGTTTTCAGCCATGTTTCTTTGTCTCAAAGCTCTAGTTGTTCTCTCAATTTCTGGGTCAAATTCTTCTAATGGTTGATGTTGAGAACGAGTGTTGACCATACAATGTAAGAGACAATTCTGGACCTGCACAAGAAATTTTTTTTTTTTTTTTTTTTTTTTTTTAAAGTAAGTTTCAGTAGGATAAATCAACTAAATACTTAACTACACACTATTGCCGTAAGAAACAACTGATAATAAACTTAACAGTCCCCGGCAACGGCGCCAAAAACTTGATCGATACTTTTTATTGCAAGAAATACTTGCAACTCAACACCGACGGGTTTATCCCAATCGCAAGTGTACGTGCCAACTGACAGTATAATAGTGAAAGGGGTCGAATCCACGAGGACTGTATTAATTACCAACTATAACTACTAACAATAGTGCAAATTAAATTCGGATGCTTCTAATATTAACTAGCAATAAAATTTAGATAAATATCAATGGATGAAAAACTAGCTTGGGTTTGGCTTGCCAACTACCTCCACCTGTGCACACAAATTAATATGCAATCACACAATTTAAAAGTTTAACAATGTCAATTGAAAGGCCTTGGTCCAGCTGCAGTCAATTAGATTTCCCTAAACAACGATCCTGACTTTGGTCCAGTTGCAAGATCTTTTCTTATCAAAGGAGTCTTGGTTGGTCTACCCTAAGAGTTTCCTAAGACAAGCATAAGCACTAGGAAATCGACAGTTGCACAATTTAGGATAATGGTCTATTACCCAATCAATTATGTCCTATGTTCCCAAAACTTGGATCTTACGCAAGTTCTCGTTACTTCGTCAAACACCGGGTCATGGTCAGCCGAATATGTTTAACTAACAATTCCTAAAACTATGATGTTGATCAGGCATGCATAACAATAGGAAATAAGCAATCAATCCAGAGAACAAAAAATTAAACTTAGTCTGATTGTCAATTAAATCTGTGCACAAGGTTTATGGTAGAAGAATTACCAAACCCTAGCTAGAAAAGAGTTTAGCTACACATGCTCATAACTAAAACCATATAAATACTCATAGACAATGTTCAAATCAATGGAAGAGTAGAAATTTGCTGAAGAATTGATGTGCCCAGCTTTGATGTTGCTTCCCCTCCTTCCTGCCGACACCCACTTCCTCAATCTTTGGTCTTCGGCTGCGCAGAGTAAAAGTCTCCCTTTTTTTCTCAGCTTAACACGCCTTATATAGTCTTTAGCAAGCCCTAAACTGGCCCAATTGTCCTTGCCACGTCAGCAACTTAATTAACACAAGTCTGGTTCCCACGTTCTGCGGCCGCGACAAGTTGCAAAACAGGTTACAAATTCTGTCCAGTAATGAATTTATTCTCCCGCAGTACCTGTGCATAAAAACACCAATGTGGGTAGTATTTTGCACTAAACAACATAGAAAAATAGTAATTTTAAGCCCGTAAAAGTAGGTGTATTTTACACCCAACAGTAGGCTCTAAATGTCTCCTCTAAGATTATGATTGTATTTACTTCACATTTTATTGGGTATATTTGTGAAAACTGCAAAGCACATGGTTTCCCTGGTCCCGGAGAAAAAAGAAGAAACATTTGTTATACAAAAAAAAAAACACATTTGTCTTTTTCTGAATATATGGTGCCATGATGGAGACCTCTGCCTGGAAATGCATGTAAATACAATTTTATGGAACTGCATACCATTCCACTGTTCCAGTCATTCATTCAAGTTACTTGACCTCTTAATTTCGTGTACTTCATTTTTCTTTGAATTTTATATGTGATTGTTTATTTATATTTTCATGTTTGATGCAGGTGTCCTTATTAAAGAATCGTGTTAATTTTGCTAGTGGCACGCCAAGCAGGTCAGTTATCGATTATTGACAGTTTAATATAGTATTCCATTCCAGAGTTTTGTCCTTCCTAGGACATTTTTTTCTCAAATTTAAGAGCTTGGGCCAATTTTGGGATCACTTAACTTAAAAGTGATAAAAGATTTCTACTAATTTTATGTGATAGTGGTTACTTTAGTGAGGATTTCAAAATTTTAAATCGTCAAAAATCATTGAAGCAGTAAATGCAGATACTTGTTACATGCCTTTTGAACTCATTTTAGAAATAACACATTTCCCTAGGTTGTATCATTTTTTAGTGATCATGACTGTGATGTAGTGAACTCTGTCCTTGAGGGTATGTTAATATGTAATGTTTTCATTTCAGAAAGCAATATGTTCAAGAATTTTTTTTGATGAGCACTATATGCACCCCATTTTTAACAAAGTACACCCCACTCTAGTGCATTTTTAAAGGGTTAATGGGGTGTACTTGGTTAAAAATGGTGTGCATATAGTGCTCATCTTTTTTTTTTTGTTAGTTCTTTTGCTTAAAATATTAGGTGTGAGATGGCAAAGTGTTGTTTTTTGATATTTCAGTCTGATTTTATCCCTTTTTTTTTCCTGGGTTCCCCTAGTCATGTGTTAGTTGGATCTGGCAGGTAGACATGATCTTAACTGAAAAAATAATTAAATTTTTTTTCTCTATTGGCAAGTGGGAGAGGGGGGATTTGGACCCATTACCTCTTTGAGTCATGGGCCGTAAGATAAGAGGCTTGGCCAACTGGATAGAGTTTTTGAGAATCCTTGTTATGGGTAAAATGAGGGGGTGGTGGTCAGTTGATTAGGTTAAGGAAGTCGGTAGATCAATTTGCTGGTGAGTGGTTGCTGATAGTGACAGGCCATTACTTAATGTTGAGAGTGTGCAGGGGTGTTAACTGCATAGTAGTTGATTATTTGTTTGCTGCCATTATGGTGTCCCTATAGCGTTTCTACTGTCTACTAACATTCAAAATAAATAAATAAATAAAAATTTGTGAATGAAATTTGGGAAAAATGTATTAGAGGAGGTTATTGAATGAGAGGAGGTTACGAAGCTGGAAGCTAGGGTCTCTGGAAAATATATTAAAAGAGTTGGAGGGAAAATATATGAGCTGAAAATAGGTCAAAAACTAAAGAAATATTCTCAATGAATTTTGACTTGCTACGAATCCCACTGTACTTGTCTCCTTTGTTGGCTTAGAATGCTGCTTCAGAAATAGAGGTCCTTGGAACTTGAGAAAAAGTTACAAGAAAATATAGTCAATGAAATTTTGACTCTATGAATTCCTCTAAACATGTGTCCTGTGTTGGCTTCGGATATACCGCTTCAGAAATACAAGGACTGGAGAGGAAGTTTGAATTCAAAAGTTGGTAATACTTTGAAGCTTCAAGTAACAAATATGAAAGGCTCAACAGACTCTTGTCACCTCCTTTTCACTTTTTCTTACCATTTGAACTATCGTTTTCAAGGCAAAGACGTTAAGACCAATCAAACAAAGAGACTGGCAAGAGAGGACAACTTATCATTTGATCATTCTTTATTCGCCACTGCTTTGAAGGGTATCGCCCAGGGCTAGGAAACAACCACCTAAATGTTAATTGCTAGTTCTACCATTTAAACAATTGCCTTGTGTGCTCATCTTGCATGACTTGCCACCTCTATTGTATTTTGTATGTGTGGATAACATATGCCTAAAAAAAAGAGGCAGAAGAGCATTAATCGCAGCTAGGAAAAAAAAAAAAAACTAGTTTTGATGTGCTATCTTTTCATTACTTTTGAATTTTTAGGTAGCCAATTTTTTTTGGTTTTCTGCTTCAAGTTCAGAATATATGCAGTCAATGATCCATTTTTCTGAGATCATCTCATTTCAATTCCAGGATAAAGAAGCTAATTGATATTGAGGCGTTGGGCCTTTCTCGATTAACAGTAATTGTGCTTGACATGCATGTAGATGTCAAGGGTTATTCCCTGTTTACACTACCGCAAGTCAGGTGAGACTATGAGTAAATTTATATCGATCATCATTATGCTTTTTATTTTTTATTTTTTTACTTTTTTTCTGAATGGTACTTAAATACTCATGTTTAATGAACTGAATGCCTCTGACAATGGGTCTTCTTTTTGGCAGAGATGAATTCTGGGACCTATACAAAAACTACTTCCACCAACGACTACTCCAAGGTGATTTGCGTATTTGTCTCTTTGGCCCAACGACATCAGATGGTAAGTTTAAATGTAAAAGAAAGACAGTACGTGGTGAATGAGGAACAGTTTGCTTGAAACAATTTAAGCTTAATGTTAAGCGGGTATCCTTCAAACTTTCTATCTAGTGCAGGTTATTTATTTTTTTTTAAATGAAAGAGTGTTTTTCATATTATCAAATTTTTATATGAATTTGGAAGATAAGCGGGCCAAATGCATTTTCTTATTTATTTGGGTATGATTGATAGGTAGTTCAAAGTTAACAATGGGGCTTTATATGGTCAGTTGCAGTCTCTTTGCAAGACAATATTGTTCCTAGGATATTAGTTTAAAGCCATTTTTAATTTTTTCCATGATCACGGGCAACGTACATGGATAGACATTGTCTGTCTTCATCTCTAGTACAATCCCCTATTTGTTCAAGGCATACCTTGGTTATGTGCCCCTTTTTCACCCACAAAACATGATCGTTGGACGTGGAGTGGTGTTTAAGCCAAGCAATGCACACAGAACACAACAATACTTGCGAATGATCTAAAACGTTTGTTTGATTACAATTGCTTGATACAAATGAGAAACACACTTCATATATCAAAGTCCCCAATTCTTTCCTACGGTTGAGATTAATCCATTGGATGGTTGAGATGAACCCTCTAAAATCTTCTCACGTGTCGATGGTGCGAGATCCCTTGTGCATTTCTTTGCCCATCCTACGCCATAACATTGTAAAGGAACGATGTGTCGTTTGACTGCATCGTCCCTTTAACCCATGGCTTTGAAGTAGCGCCACACGTTCCATAGGAAATTGTCAGCTCCCAAGTGTGTTCCGCAGTCACATTCCGAAATAAGACTTGGGCTTCGACATATCAACCTTCACAAATTAGCTAGCACAAAGCGACAAATGTTGAGCTCCCTTCAAGTTTGGTTATGTGGTTGGTTACAACCTCAGTTTGTCTGCAAACGCATCATCCCCTTAAGGTTGTAGCATCTCTCCACGAAGCTTGTCAGAGCCTTCCTTCAGCTTCTTGATGTGTTCCTCCCCGATCTCAACCTAGCTAATCATTGCAACGTTGGATAGCGAAGTTCGAAGTTTCCTTCTGTTGAATGTTGAGAGAATATCTAATGTCTCGCTTGGCAGAGCTACGAGAGGAGAGAATGTCCCTAATACCATGACCCTAATAGAAACTGCTCAAGCTCAAAGAACATCAAATCCGCTGACCTTGATGCCAGTCTGGTTCAAGGACACAAACAGCTCAGTTCGTTAGACGCTGAATTCTCAATACTTTCAGAGGAAAAAGAGAAACTGGAGGTTGAGATCCAGCCTTTGATTTCCATCCTCCCTTCTAGGTGTGTAATGTCGAACATTAATCCACTTGGGTAGTTGTGATCAACTCTCCAGAATATTCCTAAGGAATATCTACAGACTATTCCCTTCCGAATTATTCTATAGAAAATCTACATGATATTCCTCTTACAAGAATAACTACAAAATATTCAAAAATACTCTATAAGGCTATACATAGTTTTAGAATCTGATAGACACTTGGTAAAGTAGTATAAGAATAAAAGAAGCGGACATGTGTCAGTGCTTGAGTGATTTCTGTGTTGTGTCTCTATTGGTTATCTTTTCTGTTTTGTGTTACTTATAGGTGCAGGCTACAGAGGTGAAATGCATCTTGGTTATTGTTGGTTTTCTCTGCAAAGAGGGTGGGAGATCCTAGTCCCTCAAAGACTAGGGTCTATCTTTCTTTCTGTCATATCTCGCTTATTTCTAGTTGTAAGAGATCGTTCTCTGAATCAGTAATATCATCAAGAGTATTTTAATATATTATGTGTCTATCATTGGTATCGGAGTCAGGTTATCCTTGGCAAGGTCAAGACAAGCATGGCGGAGCCTACTGACTCCTTCGCGACGAAAATGGTAGATATGAAGGTGGAGTTCGCATTGGTGAAAGATCTGATGATGGAGCTGAGAGATTTGGTGTGACTGAAGTACGGTGGACAAGGTAGTTTATGTCAAAAAGAGGTGCAGGTTGAGGTCTGTATGGTGAGTTCTGTTGTTCCCGCAACTCTTGGTGGTGCCATGGAGATGGAGTAGGAGGAAGAAGAAACAAAGAAGCTTCTGAAAAAAGTAAGGGTTAGAGGTGAGAATTGGGCCACATCTTTTGGGCTTGTTAAGTTGATTGCGCCATATGTACTGGAAAGGCTTAGAGAAAATTCTATTTTGGTCACCAATTCTCTTATTAGGCCTAATGACTCCTTTGGGCCTGCTAAAAGAAAAGGACCTGGAGCTTTACAACCCACTTTTTTGTCACCAAACTTGACCCATCACTTGGAGGATATCAATTTGACCTTAGAACATGCACAACAACTAGAGATGCAATGTGAGTTCACTGAAAATTTTGGGCGGATGTCAGATCAGAAATCTGTTGGTTGGGAATTGGTTATGAAGAAAGTAGGAATTGACTTATTGTGTTTTTCTTGTATACAACCTTGAGGACAAGGTTGATGTTTTCTAGATAGGTATTGATATATATGTTATTACTTATTACTTGTATTAGTGGATGATATTTTTGTCATTTTAATGACTTTTAGGGTTAAGTATGAGATCAATCAAGAGAGGTAGCAGTCTTTTTGGTAAGAAAAAAAATTAAGGAGAGACTACCCTCTCGAATGGTAGAACCTGGGAGGCCGATCAAAGTCGAATTGATCATCATTGCCATCTCATATTCATTAGGGTTGTAATTCTCCTATTTTTAGTGTGACTCTATCAATGATATCGGAGCCAGGTTATTGCTGGGTTTCTCTACAAAGAGTGTGGGAGGTTGTAGTCCCTTGAAGACTAGGATTTATCTTTCTTTTCTTCATATTTCCCTTATTTCCAAGTGTAAGATATCGTTATCTGAATTAGTAATATCGCCAATAGTATTTGAATACATCTCTATTTCCATCTTGTTTCTATTAAATATATTATGTGTCTATCATTGGTATCAGAGCGGTCTATCCTCGGTATGGTTAAGATCAGAATAGAAGAGCGTAAAGAATCATGGAAGAAGGACATGATCAATATGAAAGTATGTGCGCATTGGTGAAGGAGAGGTTGGTAGAGATGATGAAGTGGATGTGAAGACAATGTAAGGGAAGAAGTGATGCACAGAAGGTGCCTATGGCTGGTGAAGGTAATTCCAAAAGACAGGAGAGCGAACCTTTGATATGACCTGCATCTCATTTTGTTGTATGGAGATGACGCAACTGGAAGAAGAAGAAACCCAGGTTCTGGAAGAAGTTGTAGCTGAAAGCTGAAACTGGGTCATATCTCTTGGGCCAATTGATATGGATTTAATTGCAAGTGCACAAATCGCACAAGTAATAAAGAGGTGAGTAAATTATCGTTTCCACTAGGGATGTGTTGGCAATAGAAATCAATGTCAAACTAGTAACAACTATGCAAATTGGGGAAAGGTCTTGCGGTTTGTTTTGATTTTTAACTAAACTAATTAAAAGAACAAAGACAAATCAAACACAAGTGTGAAATCAAGGATGGAAAGCACTAGGGTACTTAATGTCACCTCATCTATCCAATCCAATTCCCTTGTCCATTGGTCCATTAATCCCTAATTCCTCTCTCTATAATGGCAATCGATTTTCCAACCTATTCAATGTTCTATTCCTAGATACATCAAACGTATTTTCAATATAAATCCCTGTTATTCCTAACAATCGGATTAATATATCAAAAACCCATTAAGAACTATGAAAATCATTTAACGATTGCATAAGTCACAAACTTATATTCCTATGGTTCATGCACCCTATGTCATCTATGGCTTGAGGCAAAACCCTAGATATCTCCTTCTGGTCTCAATCTAGGCAGCAAATCAATTGAATGATGGCCAAACATTCAAAAGCATTAATCACACCCATAGACAATCAATAGAGAGAGAGAAATCAAGAAATAAGGAAACCAAGTTTATTGAATCTTCAAGGTTTGGTTACATTAAGACCCTAGTAAGAAATCTAGCCACTCATGGAAGCAAAATACATCATTAAATAAAGGAAATCAACCATAGAAACTAGGATAGAAAAGGAGAGAGAAAACCCCCTTATAGACCCTCTTCTTCTCCAAGCTCCAATGGTGGCCTCCAAGCTCTCCAATGGTGGTAGAATGAAATCCAGCTCCAAGAAGTCCCCCAAAACCCTATTTTATACCCTTTTATACTTCCCCAAACTCTTATGTCGTTTCCAAAACAAGTTGGGGTCGTTTTGGCTTAAAAACAGGTGAATTCGAAACATTTTCGTGAAACTGCGCGTGTTGTGAATAGTACCTCCGATCGATCAGGAATATTTCCGATTGATCGGGAATACAATATGCCTCATGGAGTTTTTTAGTGTTTTGGCAGGTCCGATCGATCGGGAATGGCTCTGATCGATCGAAAATCAGTTCTGGACTCCAAATCTTCATTTTTCACTCTTTTTCACCCTTTCTTGCCTTGGCACCTACAATATGCAAATATACTTTTCTTAGGCAATATCAACTCTTAATCAACTCAAAATGGGATGAACTCATGTGTAAAGGATGTGCAAATGTATGTATATATTTGACACATCAAACACCCCCACACTTTACCTTTGCTCGTCCTCGAGCAAATTTAGAATGAATGAAGAAGGGAAAGAGTATTTTCCGTTAAGCTCAAATGAAAAATAAAACAACTAAGATCTACTCTAAATAAGCAACTAATCTATGCCACTTTCGTAGGGCTCACGATGACACTTAGCATGTGTCACAAGCCTTTAAACCCCTAGGTGCCCCTAGTAGGAGGAGTTGTGTCTCCTGAGGGTTTACCAGAATGATACCCACAAACATTAAACAACTTCAATGCCAAAATTCATGCCATCAACAAGAGTATAAAATGAACTCACAATTGCAACCCTATCCATACTAACAAACCAAGCATTAGGGCATTCAAATCAATAAAAGCATTTCTTCAAGAATCTTATCTCATCCACTTTGCTTATAAATTCAAGAAATGATGCACATAATGGATTTCACTTCATATTTGGCTTCAAAGTGACATAAACAATGACCATGAAGTCTTCCAAGAACAATAAGAATCAAAAAGCAAATACAATGAGCATTTATTCAAACTTCATTCTTATTCACATTTTTTTTCTTTCCTTTTTCTTCTCAAAGGTGACTTGGGCAATGTTTAACCTCCTTAAGCTTTCTAAATGACTCATGTAACGAGCTTTTGACCAATGACTCCCAATCCAGTTGGCTTAGGGCACTAGGTGTTAAGACACCCCAATGATTACCCGAGTCAAAAAGGCTACGAGGTTAAACTAATCACCAAGGTACTCTAACATTCATTTCCTACCTTTTTACGCGAAACTCATTGCTTGCTAGGCAAGAGGTCCGGTTACTCAGCAGAAAACTTATGAAAGAAACCATTTATTCATAAACACAATTTTTTTTTCTCTTTTCTATTCTTTTCTTTTCTATATTTTTTTTCTTTTTCATTGCTCAAGTAGTGCTACTTAGAATCAAATTGATCTCAGACAACCACAAATTCCAAAGTCAAGTCATATTTCATACCCCACAATCAAGTGTTCCATATTCACAAAAGCACAATGGACAAAACAATTGTCAAGATAGGAAAACTCAATTGGAAAAATGTCCATAGCAAGATCCATCAATGCTTCAAAGATCACAAAATTCATCCAAATACACTCAAGAGTGACATGGCATAAGGCATTTGAAGTCAAAAATTTTATTTTATTTTTACAAAAACTAGAAACCTAAATTCCCACCCCCACACTTAAAATATGCAATGTCCTCAATGCATGGAATAGATGAAAATATAAATAAAAAGATAGAGATAGAATAATAAAACCTGGGTTGCCTCCCCAAAGCACTTGGTTTAAAGTTTTCAGCCCGACTTCCCTTTGTGAATTCAACCGGGATTCTTGAGGGTTGTGGTGTAGACTCCCCTTGATGGCTTCTTGAGATTGACATTTGATTGCTTAGGTGCCATGCAAGGAGCATAAGCTTTCATCACCACCATTTCCTTAGGATAGGCATTTTTCTTCATTTTCTTGGTATTCCTCTTCTTCTTTTTCTTGCTTTTCTTTTTCTTCTCCTTGGGATCTTCAACTTGAGACTTTTGAACTTTAATTTCAGCTTGGGAGGCTACCTTGAGAACTTCATGCTCAACCTTGGCATTTTTGCCTAGAAGAACTTCCACCGGAATATATGGAGCTTTTTTCTCAAGAGTGTCAGGGATGACCATGCCAATATGCTTCACTTGGAGGCATTGTTGAGAAACCTCCTCTTGACTTGTATTGCCAAATACTTTAAAAGTGATTTGATCACCTCCCGCACCTCTCAAAGTAAGCTTCCCTTTTTCAACATCTATCAAAGCTCTCCCGGTGCTCAAGAATGGCCTTCCCAAGATTATGGGAGTAGTAAGGTTGACCTCCATATCCAAAATAAGAAAATCAACCGGGAACATGAGCTCACCCACCTTTACTAATACATCCTCCACTATGCCAAAAGGGTACTTTATAGATCTATCCGCCATTTGAAAGGACACCGTAGTTGGACTAATCTCTTTCACGCCTATTTGCTTAGCAACCGACAATGGCATCAAATTTATGCTAGCACCAAGATCACACAAAGATCTCTCAATCAAGGTGTTACCTATAGTACACGGGATTGTGAAACTTCCCGGATCATCTTACTTAATTGGGAGCTTCCTTTGCACAATGGCACTACACTCTTCAGTTAATTGTATCTTTTCATGCTCCTTCAATCTCCGCTTCTTGGATAAGATCTCCTTCATAAACTTGGCATAGCAAGGAATTTGCTCTAAAGCTTCGGCAAAGGGGATGTTCACTTGAAGCTTCTTGAATACCTCCAAAAATTTAGAGAATTGATCATCATTCTTCTTGTTGCTTTTTAACCTATGAGGAAATGGAATTGGAGGCACATAAGCTTGACTGGAGGTGCAGGGAGAGAACTATCGGGCCAATCGGGCTCAATTGCATAGCGTGGCTGCACATCTTTCACTTTCACAGGAGCTGGAACAGGCCGATCAATTGGTTGGGGCTCCGATCGATCAGAATTAGCCTCGGGTGAAATTTCATCAAAGAGGCCGGATCGATCGGGAACCCCCTCCGATCGATCAAAAATTGTCTCTGGACATTTTTCAGCTTCGTTCTCCCCTGTTTTCCTGCACTTCTCCTCCTCTTGTAAAATTTTCGCCTTTTCGACATCAAGATCAGTAGCATTTTGAACTACCTTACCAGTCCGAAGAGTGATTGCCATGCATTGCTCTTTGTCCTTCCCTTTTGGATTCAATTGCGGTTGGCTTGGCAATGAACCTCTTTCTCTAAATGACAAATTGTTAGCTATTTACCCCAATTGTACCTCAAGATTCCGAATGGAAGCTCCATAATTTTGCATCAAATTTGCTTGAGCTTGTAGAGTGGCATTGGTTTTGCTCATGTATTGCTCCGTCCTTGTCATAAATTGGGAGGTATGAGTTGTAAGTGTATCTAGGCCTACGACTCGCTTTGAAAACATCTCATCAATATCCCTCTTCTTCTCTTCGGGCTGCACTAGATGTTGAGGATTTTGCACATTTTGAGTATTGCTCCAAGAGAAGTTGGGGTGATTCCTAAATCCCGGATTGTAGAAGTTGGAATAAGGATCATTGCGGGGTTGATTGAAGTTGCCTCCACTAATGGCATTCACTTGCTCACTAGAGTTAGAGGAAGAAGCAATAAGGCACTCCCCCGTAGGATGATGTCCATAACAATAAGCACAAGACATATGAGAATGTGTGTTTTGCATAGCATGTACCCCTTGAGCTTGATTTAGCGTCAATGCATCAATCTTCTTTGCCATAATAGCCAAGGTAGACATAACTTCATCATCTCTACAACTTCCCCCTTGCATTGGATTCCCCCTTATCGAGGACCAAGAGTTAGTGGTCTTGGCCACTTTTATCAAGTAACTCCCGAGTCTCCTCTTGATTTTTGGTCATAAAAGAACCTCCCGCAGCCGCATCGATAGTCTCCTTAGTATGCATGCACAACCCATTATAGAAAGCTTGGTACACCACCCATTCCGGAAGACCATGATTTGGGCAACTTCGAATAATTCCTTTACAGCGCTCCCAAGCCTCATAAAATGATTCAAGATCCTTTTGGGCAAAGGACATGATATCCACCCTAATTTGCACAGCTTTGCCCGGAGGAAAGAATTTCATCAAGAATCGTTCTGCCATCTCATCCCAAGTGGTGATAGAATTGGGAGGCAAGGACATCAACCACCCTTTAGCCTTGTCCCTCAAAGAAAATGGGAATAACCTCAACAAGATAGCATCTTTAGAAGCTCCGTTAATCCCAAAAGTAGTGCACACATGCAAGAAAGAGCGAAAATGGACATTGGGCTCTTCATTAGAAAGACCATAGAAAACCACCGAATTAGAGATAATGTTGATGATAGCCGGCTTGATCTCAAAATTAGTAGCATTGATAGGAGGATAGCGGATGCTTGAAGGATTTGTGTCCCAAGTAGGCTTAGCACAATCCTCAAGAGAGCGAGGATCAAATTGCCTAGGAGGGTTTTCAACCACATCATCACCATTTCTTCCATTAGCACCTCCACCATCACCATCATTCACATTTAAAGCTCCACCAAGATCACCAACATTCCCCCTTCCTTGATTGGCTCCCATGCCTTCCATTTGATTATTAATAAGCTCCCGTCTAAGATTGTGAAGAGTCATTTCAATCTCTAAATCAATAGCAATTAATTCCAGATTAATAGAACGTCTTCCCAAGCTCATACAAGAGAAATAATTTCTGCAAAAAAATAAAAACCAATTAACACAACTGAAAACCTAATTTGACACAAAAAAAACAATTACCTCAATCCCTGGCAACGGCGCCAAAAACTTGATATGGATTTAATTGCAAGCGCACAAATCGCACAAGTAATAAAGAGGTGAGTAAATTATCGTTTCCACTAGGGATGTGTTGGCAATAGAAATCAATGTCAAACTAGTAACAACTATGCAAATTGGGGAAAGGTCTTGCGGTTTATTTTGATTTTTAACTAAACTAATTAAAAAGAACAAAGACAAATCAAACACAAGTGTGAAATCAAGGATGGAAAGCACTAGGGTACTTAACGTCACCTCACCTATCCAATCCAATTCCCTTGGTCCCTTAATCCCTAATTCCTCTCTCTATAATGACAATCGATTTTCCAACCTATTCAATGTTCTATTCCTAGATACATCAAAGTATTTTCAATATAAATCTCTGTTATTCCTAACAATCGGATTAATATATCAAAAACCCATTAAAAACTATGAAAATCATTTAACGATTACATAAGTCACAAACCTAAATTCCTATGGTTCATGCACCCTATGTCATCTACGGCTTGAGGCAAAACCCTAGATATCTCCTTCCGGTCTCAATCTAGGCAGCAAATCAATTGAATGATGGCCAAACATTCAACAACATTAATCACACCCATAGACAATCAATAGAGAGAGAGAAATCAAGAACTAAGGAAACCACGTTTATTGAATCTTCAAGGTTTGGTTACATTAAGACCCTAGTAAGAAATCTAGCCCCTCATGGAAGCAAAATACATCATTAAACAACGGAAATCAACCATAGAAACTAGGATAGAAAAGGAGAGAGAAAATCCCCTTGTAGACCGTCTTCTTCTCCAAGCTCTAACGGTGGCCTCCAAGCTCTCCAATGGTGGTAGAATGAAATCCAGCTCCAAGAAGTCCCCCAAAACCCTATTTTATCCCCTTTTATAGTTCCTCAAACTCTTATGTCGTTTCCAAAACAAGTTGGGGTCGTTTTGGCTTAAAAACAGGTGAATTCAGAACTTTTTCGCGAAACTGCGCGTGCTGTGAATAGTACCTCCGATTGATCGAGAATATTTCCGATCGATTGGAAATACAATCTGCCTCCATAAGTTTTTTAGTGTTTTGGCAGGTCTGATCGATCGGGAATGGCTCCGATCGATCGAAAATCAGTTCTGGACTCCAAATCTTCATTTTGCACTATTTTCCTCCCTTTCTTGCCTTGGCACCTACAATATGCAAATATAGTTTTCTTAGGCAATATCAACTCTTAATCAACTCAAAATGGGATCAACTCATGTGTAAAGGATGTGCAAATGTATGTATATATTTGGCACATTACCAGTTGAGTCACATGGGCCTGATAAGCCAAAAGGCCTTGGAGAACTTTATCCTGATAAGCCAAAAAGCACTAGAGAACTTTCTCTGCAGACCTCCAACATGGGTTTCCTTACCCGACAGGGAGTCAATGGCAAGTTCATCCACTGGGCGAAGGTCGTTTATGGTCGTCCTATAGAGAAGCCAGCAGAGATGGGTGGTGCGAGGGGGAAGTGTGAGTTCCGACCAGAAAATTCTAGACATCTCACGGAGTCACGGAGGATATAATTTTTAGGGAAGTGCTAGTGTTCAAGTTGTTTGATGAAATGTCACACTCAACATGTATATTGCTTCTGGTGCATTATGGATCATCAATGGTTGCTTCTGTGAATGCTATGGGACATCTAGATAAGAAATGGGATCCAGGTATTAATCCAAACATAATTAACTCACTTGTCACACTCCACCTTGGTCATCCTTAAGCGTATCTCGGTACTATGTTCATATGTTGGGATTGTTATAAGCCATGTTATAGTTAACATCTTGGCTTCTAATAGTGTCAGATCTCCTTATTTCTTCACCGTGGATTCTTGCGTCATTTTCTTGAAACGATGTTAAATAGCCGTGGGACACTTTCAAATGAGTAATACTTACCATTCCATTATTCACACAAACCTTTCGATGACTTATCGACTACCCTGCTTGAGGAATTGTTTCATGAAAATGGAGACGAAAAGGTCGTTTGTTAGGCATGTTTGTTTCGACAATTTTGAGGACAAAATTGCTTTTGGAGGAGGTGGGATATAGAGGAATCAGTATATATAAAGAAACATACCAGTTAGATGCGTCAATAGTAGTGGTTGTGGTAATGAAAAATGGAGGTCTAAGTATATGAGCCCTTGTATTCATCAATTCTCTTCCTAGGGTTGTGCATTTCAAGAAGTATGTTTGTGAGGAAGTTGGCTCAGTAGTGATGCTAATAGCTTCCTCAAGTAAAATTCAAGCCATTATAAAACATAAACTTCAGATCCAAAATGGTTCTTTTGCATTCAATCATGTACAGGACCATATGAAAATTTACATGCAGGTTATTGGCCATGAAACTTTGGGTAGTGGCATTCTACTTGCACTTAAATGGTGCATTTTATGGCTCGTGCATTCCTTAACTATCCTTCATCATTGTGTGAGCGAGCATTTTCCATTTGAACGGAAGTATGCCTTTTTTCATGATATTTTTAAAGGCTACAACCTTGAGGACAAGATTGCTTTCGAGGGAGATGGAAAAAAGGTATATATTGTAATGGCATGTTAGCTTAATGGTGGAGCTCATGGGTTTCTTGAAGTTGTGAGTACTTGGTCTGATATATCCATGGTAAAGTAGTATAAGAATAAAAGAAGTGGACACGTGATAGTGCTTAAGTGGTCCATGTGTTGTGGCTCTATTGGTTATCTTTTCTAAATTGTGTTACTTATAGGTGCACGCTGTAGAGGTGAAAGACATCTTGGTTATTGTTGAGTTTATCTTTCTTTCTGTCATATTTCCCTTATTTCCAGTTGTATGAGATCGTTCTCTGAATCAGTAATATCACTAAGAATATTTGAATACATCTCTATTTCTATCTAGTTTCTATTAAATATATTTTATGTGTCACACCCCAATTCGCGGAGCGTGAAGAAAATGACAACACAAACGTGCACCTCATATGCTACATCACAACCCTTTATGATTTCACTCAAAATTTCAGCAACATCTCCCCATAAATTGGGGAACCCAACTTGTAAACAGAACACACAACAAGCCAAATAACATCTAACACCATCATAGTCATCCGACACACAATAGTCACGGGACACCACTCCAGGCCAACCAAACACAATCCACATCCAAAGCCTAAACAAAACTCCCCATAACAACAACGTATTCACACAACGGTGGCATGCAACCAACAAGTCATACATATACATCCATATATATATATATATATATATATATATATTCAGACACACACAGCAAAATAGTAATCTAGGCCACCACCATCACGCGCTCTCCTACTGATCCGTAGCTTGTGCACTAGATCCTTCTCACCTGTTGGGGAGAGAAAGTAGATAGGGTGAGCAGAAGGCTCAGTAGGGACAAAACAGTAGAGCACAAGTAAAGAATAATAAGGCTAAAATAGTAACAACGTGTAATCGATGCAACAATAAGCAATGCAATATAACAAATGCATCCGATCAACCCAACTAAACCTCCATATCCGCCTCCAATGACACCCAAGTCGGCTGATCAGATTCCCACCCTACTACGATTAGCCGATGAGAAGCCACTTGCGTTACCTCTCTTTCTAGCATCCAACCAATAGTAAGAAACGAACACCAATCATCCCATCAATGTCAATCTCAAACCACTAGAGAAAAGGTCGACACATATGTGGTTGCAACCACTTACTGTTGGCCCAATAGCGATATCTCAACCTGCCACGCCTAGCCTAGCATCGGATAACTAGCCAGCGTGCAGTAATAAATACCACTACGGGAATCCTATGGATTAGGACCATCACAAGACTCATATCCATCATCCACGCACATGCCCAAATAACATCCACCACCTAACATAAGCCCCAAGTCCATACTTGGAACGTATCATGCATATGTAACGGCCCGACCCGGAATGCGCTACTTTTGGTATCATCTTAATCAATCTACTAATTAATTCAATCATTAATCATCGAAAATTTCGACAGCACCTCCCCTAGTACGGAGAATGCCAACCTAGAGTCAATAAGCAGCAAATATCACAATTACATCCTCAGACCTAGGTCGGGCCTCAGGCCATCTAACAATTCATATCACAAATACATTCTCAAATCTAAGCAGGGCCTCAGGCCACCTAACAAATCATATCATCAATAAATTTTCAAATCTAGGCAGGGCGTCAGGCCACCTAACAATCACATATAAATTCTCCACACACAATAACATATATAATCAAACGACCAATGTAAAGAGCAATCTTGCATGCAAAATCAATCATCAGGACATGAAGCCCACAAACCCGATTCGGGAGTCCCAATCACATGGAGCACCCTCCCAACCGTCCATCCAACCATCTAATTAAGGTATCACACAACATGTCTCAATCGAGAAAACAAGTAAGACAAAATACTAATAACATAATCAAATTTTAGAACCGTTTAGTCCTATTACTCTCTAGGGGCCTATCCGTGTCACGCACGCTCCTCCCGATCAGTAACCCTGGTACCGGAACTAGACTCACATGCGAGGAGGGAATAAGGAAAAGAAAGGGTGAGCGAAAGGCTCAGTAGGGAATAATAAAGAATGAATGAATAATATATGGCTGAAATATTAAGGAAAAGCATAAATGCAACAATATGATAACTAACATCATGTACATCCAAAGCACAAGTAGATAACAACACTACACAAGATCCTAACTTGGCCTATCGGTATCTCTATACTTATCGGGACCCTGAATAGCCCAACGACATCACTGCATGGTGCCTCAAGTACATGTGAAATCCTAACTCGGCCCAATGGCGTTCCCATACTCATAGGAACCCTGAACAGCCCACCGACATTCCACATTTCACATCAATCAAACCTAAGAAATGTACGGGTCCATACCCAACATCTACTGTGCAACTACCATGCATGCTCAACATGGTTAAGTAATGAAATATACATATTATATGAATATATGATGCATGTTCAAGAATAATCCATCTCAATAAAAGACTGAACATGTAGGGTATACAATATAACTCAAGTCATACAATAAAGTAATCACAATGGGGTTATTCTCCCTTAGGGACAATTAAGGCGAGAACAAAATCATAATGAACATTGAGAAAAGATAAACGTTCTTAATAGGAGGACATATTCAAAGAAAATAGCAAAGGGGTAAAATTTCCCTACCTCGCATTCCAAAAATTAGCTATGTAAACCAATACTCAACCTTGAATTCTCCTGTCTCAATCAACCTATTATTCGGTAAGCCCATCGTCTAATCAATATACAACTTCAATTTCACATATCGCACACAAACTAGCCCAATAAATCAAGAAACCATTACCTTCTCTTACCCAAAACTTTCCAAGTTCTTGAACTTCACCTACTCAAGCTTGCTACTCCAATTAACAATAGAATCTAGAAATACGACCATAAATAAGTCTAAATCAACCTATTAAATCACTAATTTCATCTAATTTAAAGATTTTCCCCCAAATCTACAAAACCCATAAAACCCTAGAATCCCAAATCACCCAATCTCTAGATACTAGCTTTTAGGTTTAAGAAAACTTACCAAGGTTGTAGAGACAAGTAGAAGGAAGGGATTCAAGCTTACTTTAGGCCTCAAATGATGTAGGAACTCATGGATTTGAGTTTGGGTTCAAACCTTGAAAGATTAGAACAAAGAGAGAAATTTAGGAATATGTAATCTAGAGCGAGAATTCCTAATCCATCTTGAATCAACTTGAAAGAGGACAATCTTACCTTGGTTGATGATCTTAGATTGATGGAAGGGAGGAAATTTGAGAGAAAATGGGGTTTAGGGTTTGTTTAGGTCGGGTATTTAAGGAGAAATCACGAAATGAGTGTTTTTAAAACAATTCACGGGGCTGATTTTTAAAGAGGTATCCGGACACCCTGGATGGCTGTCCAGACACCTATGCCTATTTGGCAGATCTGCACCATTTTACTATGGCTGTCCGAACAGTTTTAACAAGCTGTTCGGACAGTTATACCTGCAAACCAAATTTTCAGTTTTTAAACTACTTGTATACTCCCAACTCCTTCGGTATTTATTTCTAATGGTTTTAAATATATATATACTCAACACATGTTGGCCCTACATAATTTCAAAAAGAAAAAAGAAGTTCGGGGTATTACAACATATATTATGCAATCTTTAAAAGAAACATGCCATAAGTGCAACAAAAATATATGTATATACAAACACACACATCAAGATGCATGAAGAGTCATACAAAGCTCGGTTTTTTACCAGCTTTCCAAGAGTCATTCTTTTGTACAATAGAATCACAACATGAGCAAAAATGATAGAAGAAATAGTGGTAAACTATCAAAGCTTGTTTCCCCTCCGAATAAATCAAGGCAAAAACCAAAGTTTACTATTCGAGCAATTCAGTGGCTTGAAAGTGTTTTGAAATAGAACGATAAGAAATCTCTACCTCGAAGTGAACTCGCAATTCTCACCAAGAAAGCAACGTCTACTCCACAATAATTCACTAATCTATTCAATAAAATAAACTCCACTAAATGTCCATACTCAACAATCTACCAATTTCCACAAAATCCATATACTACCTTAATTCTCTATGGTTAAACAATTAAAATCCTATCACAATATTATTTTTATCCCAACCCAACTGTAATTAGAACAATTTGAGTCAATAAACCTTACCTTGAAACTTGTTAGTGTCACCAAATCAAGAAAGCAAAGTCTCCTCTTGAATTGGTTCAAGGACCACACTTGAATCTAGTGATATAAGCAGATTAGAATCTAATTTTAAGTTATTGGAAAAATAAAATTCTCATTGAATCAAAATCCCCAAAACCCACAAACCCTAGAGCCAAGAATTTACCTTAATCATTCTCTTTTCTTGTAGAAAAGTTAAAGTATATGTGTGACTCCACCTAAGAAGGACCCTTGCCGAATGAAGCTTCTTCGGAAATTTGCCCGAATAGTGGCTGCCGATTATGGGTATGTGTTTGGAGAGAAAAAGGAAAGTCAATCTTTTATTCCTTTATGAAAAAAAAAGAATCGGGTGATGCCGACACCCTTCTCTTCTAATATTTTTTTTTTTAAATCTTTCTTTTCTTTTCCTTTTTCTTACTTTGACCCAAGATTATTTCACGATTTCTTTTAAGCCCATTTGATATTCCAATTTCATTCCACAATTTTTTATTCTTTTCACAACTAAATCTCATTTATTCATTTTATTTTTCTTTTTATTATTATCAATTTTTTTTCCTTCTTTTATAGAGATAGGGTATTACACTGTCTATCAGAATCCTACGTAATGAATGCTCTATGCCTTGCAAGCGCCAATTTGGCGTTCAATAAGCCTTAATTTGGTAGGCTGTGACACTAAGCCAAGCCACGCTGCCTTAGCCAAGTAATGATTGTTGGACGTGTAGTGGCGCATAGGTCAAGCCACGAATGCTGGCCATCCCACGCGTGGTTGCTGGATGCGCAGTGGTGCCTAGGCCAAGTCATGCCATGGCCAACGAACTTGCAATGGTGGCTAGTGTCACGAGCCGCCCAATCAAATGTTTAATGGCGCTTGTATGACAGAGCATTTCATAGGATTCTAGAACCCTATGAAGTCTTATAGAGTATTGTAGGATACTAGGAGAATATTTTGTAGATATTCCTTAGGAAGATTTTGGAGAGTTGATCTTAGCCATCCAATTGGATTAATCTCTACCATTGGATGAAGTTTGCGACGTAAATATAGAGCGTATTCCTCCATTCTTCGAGCATTATTGTATTCTTTTGATGTTGTTGCTAGTTCTTTTAGTTCAAGTGTTCAACCAGAGTGAAGGTTGAAGTCATATTTTCTGATATTCTGCACAAAATAAGTGGAATCAGATTAAGAATACCACGTAATTAAGATTTAAGAATACTAGTGTCCTTTCAAATTCAACATCATTATTCATCAGATTTTCACAGACAGTCACTGGGCAAGATTTCCACGCAATTAACTAATTATATATATATATATATATAATTTTTTGATTAAAATGTAATGAAAAGAGGAGATATGCCATAAAAGTAAAATCGAACAACCCATACTCAACCCTAGCTGTCAAAAGAGAAGAGATATGCCATAAAAATAAAATCGAACAACCAACACTCAAACATCTGCTAATGTTGTTTCACTGCTAATTAACAACTCAACACTTCCCCCCACCCTTCCAAGTTGTCAAAAGAGAAGATATATGCCATAAAAGTAAAAAGAGAAGAGAATAGATATACTCAACCCTGGCTCTGATGGAGGTGTAGTCCGCGTCTAGCTCAGTGGAGATCGAAGGCTTAGGCGTGTTGCTGCAGCGCTGCTTCTGCTGTGACTGATGGTGAAGCTTGAAGCGTTTGTTAGGGGGAGAGGTGGTGCGTTCGTGACCAACCCAAAGGGCAAAATAATTTGAATTCAGAATGTTGTGTTCGTGAATCGTGACCAACGCGGTTAATATCCATTGTAGTTTAAAGTGATAAAGGATGACAGATTTATAAGGTGTATTCACATAACTAAAAATTCTACTAATTCTACTAATATTTTCGGGAAAAGTTTTAAAATATCCATCGTAGTTTAAAATTGCTAGACTATTATTTAGAAAGTGATAAAGGATAATCATTTTATAAGGTGTATTCACATAACTAAAAATTCTACTAATTATTATCATATTTTTACATTAAAAACATGTGCTTTAATTATTTTCAAAACACTAAAAGAACTAAGACATTCAACTTTTTTTACAGATAATCATTTAATTATTTTTTTACTTATATATATAAATCTTGCTCTGTGTGTGTGTGTGTATATATATATATATATATATATACACGATCATATATAATTTCAATCATAAACACTATCTTATATACACGAACATATGATTCTCTTAACTTTGATTCTTACCTTGTTGCTCAAAACTTTGCAAGTATGAGTATACTACGTTCATGAATGACAGATTTGAGTTAAACTCTTCAATAAAATTACCCCACGGTGTACAAATTAGTTGGTTTAGATGGCATGTTAGAGAATTTAATACTAGAATATAGTTGAAACAGGTTAGTAATTATGTGTCAGTTACATTATATACTTACTCCAAGTCTTCCAAGACAATATCCAATCGTTTAGTAAAATTTTCATCCTTTAAACTCTGAATGATATCACCATATTCAATAATTTTGCCAATAACATCTGAAACAATAAACTCAATTAGATATGTCAACCGCAACTCCAATGATAGAAAATAAATTTAAAATGATAAATTGATCATAATTTCATACCAATTAATAATGTTTTATTCTTCTTTGAAATTATCTCAGCAAAAAAAAAAAAAAAAAAAAAAAAAAACAAAAAGGAAAGATTCATTTGGATTGTTCAACTTTATTGGTGCGGAAACATTAGTGATTGCCATAATATAAGATTCAACTTATACTTATGTCTTGTAGATATGAATTTCCCATTGTTGTAACCAACTATGAAATTGGTCACATATCATAGCCATAGCCCTCAATCAACAGATCCTTAAAACCTTATAATTAAAGAAGTTTTTATAGAGACATGAATCATTCCACCCTATTATGAACAATCAAATGAAACATCAATATTTCATTATTAATTTATAATAAATGAAAATTTTGAATCGAGATTTCATCCATAAGGGTCATCTTAATTGTGTTTGTTTAATCAGGCCTCACAAAGTTTGGAACCGTCCATAAACATAGAACTCGAACCTTCAACTTACAATCATGTCTCTCATGAGTAATAGAATCAATAATGTCAAGTTTTGGAGCCATTCGTAGCACAAAATAGATATGAAATGAAAGAAAATGAAGACAATGGGAAGTGATCAATGAATATATAATTTTAACAATTTAAAGAGAATGCTATCATATCCAGAAATTTAAAATCGTTTTCAAAACTCTGATAATCATTTTCAAAACGTTAAAATTGATAAAACATTATCATTTATAGGTTATTAGAAGACTAAAAAGATTGTTTTAACTAATTTTCAAAATGCTAAAAGGATTAAAAATTAAAATTATATTATCAATTAATAGGCTTTAGTTTATAGGATTTTAGGAGTGTAATATTTTTTTTTTGAAATAGTTTCCAAAATTTTGATAATCGTTTCGAAACTTTAAAATTGATAAGGCATTATCAATTCTAGGTTGTTAGACTAAAGGGATTGCTTTAACTTATTTACAAAATAATAATAATAAAAGGATTGCTTTATTTTTTTATTATATCCTAAACTTCTAAAATATTGAGAGAATAAATAAATAAAAAATAACTTGCAAGAAGGATTGCTTTAACTTACTTTCAAAATAATAAAAAGATTGCTTTATCTTTTGTGTTATATCCTAAACTTTCAAAATATTTAGAGAATAAATAAAAAAAAAATGTAAAATAGGAGTTGCAAGAGGGATTGCTTTAACTTATTTTCAAAATAATAAAAGGATTGATTTATCCTTTTTGCTATATCCTAAACTTTCAAAATATTGAGAGAAAAAATTAAAAAAAAACCTAAAATTGGACTTGCAAGAGGGATTGCTTTAACTTATTTTCGAAATAATAAAATGATTGATTTATCCTTTTTGCTTATCCTAAACTTTCAAAATATTGAGAGAATAAATTAAAAAATACCTAAAATTGAACTTGCAAGAGGGATTACTTTAACTTATTTTCAAAATAATAAAATGATTGATTTATCTTTTTTACTATATCCTAAAGAGAATAAATAAATAAACCTAAAAAAGAATTTGCAAGTTGAGGAGGGAAAAAAATCCTTGTGTATGCTACTTTTATATATTTTATGATACATTTATACATATATATTATTTTGACTCATACCCGGTGGGTGTTTTCTAGTATTTTAATAAATTAAAAATTTAAAGGGCGTATTTTTTAGCAGTTTCTCATACCGTTACTAATTAGGAAGGTACCGTTATGATGATCGGTCGGACCATTGGCCAACAAGGTAACCACAAGTAACCTTCGTCAAATTTTTTGAGTGGCCAAGAAATAATCCTGATAGAGATGTCATGTAATAAGCAGATCTAACACAGAGTTGCCAAGAAATTCAAATCAAATTTTAGTAGTACTGGTCAATTATGAGGTAGCATTTAGGACCCCAAAATAAAATAGTTCTTCTGTTTCTTGCGCCGTTCCCAACAAACCAATATCCATGAACATGACTCCACTATATATAGATACAGGTTAGTGAAAGGTTTTATACCTGAGTCGAAAATGCCTCGTCACCAGCACAGTTATCACAACCCAAATAATAATAGATTAAAGATTAAACGTAACCATCAGGTTCTAAATGGGTCTGTATAGGAGTGTTTTGTATTTTGGTGTTGTGAGGTGTGGTACTCTTAGATAAAAAGTTGTGGTGATGTGAGATGAGTTGTGCTAACAAAAAGAGTTTGGCGTGTTAAAAAGAAAACCGTGGTGAGGTGAGTTAGTCTGTAGTCTTTGGAGTGTTTGGATGAACATATTAAATTATCAAATTTATCAAATTTTTATTATAAATTATTTTGTGGATTTATTAGTGTATTTAATATAACTATTAAGCTATTTTTATAGATATTAATAATAATATCTACAATCTATATATATATAAAAGTAGGATACACTTAAGCTTTTTTTTCCCTCCCAAACTTTCAAGATATGTTTTAGATATTTTTTTATTTACTATTTATTGATATTTTAATCATCATTATAATAGAACAATTGTTGACGTGTTCTTAGCTATAACCGTAATTTTTTTTGAATTTTTATCTTTTTTTTCTAACAACCATTTAAAATTATCCTTTATCCTTTATCACTAAAAAAGATTGTGATAATCAATAAGATTTTTCAAATATATTTAAATATATTCAAAATGATTGTGATAACTAACAATTCAAACATATTTAAACGTAGATAATCAACACCTCAAAGATATAATTTTTAAAATAGGATAATAGTTATAACATATTTGTGTTGCAGCAACAATAAATACCTAGCAAGTTTGTCTGTTATGTATTTTCTCTGCAACATTATTTTTCTTTTCCTCAATAGTAACCACAAGGTAATTTTGAAAGTTACCTCCCGCTTTTCTCTGTCTCTCCTACTCTCACTCTTACTCCCACTATATATTTATATATTTAGCTTTCTCATGAACAGTTTTATTTAGCTTTGTTGAGGCAGAAAAGAGAAAGGAGAAGAGAAACAACTCTGATAGGGCCTATGGTAAAGAATGAGAAGCGGAGTCAAATTGCTTCAGTCAAGATGGTTTCGTCGGATTTCAAATTTCCTCTCATGTTGATAAACTCAGAGATGACAGGTAATGATTTTTTTTCTTTTTCTTTCTTTTATAATTCATAATTTCGTCGTCTTTTTTCCTCTTTCAGAAGAAATAGTGATGTAGATTTCAAAGTGATTATTTATTATTTGATCTATATTAACTTTGATTCATAGATTTTATGTTTAATGGATTGTGATGTAGTGCATTAAAGTACTATGGGCATGGATTTAATTTTTTACTTTCACCTTTTTTTGCAGGTTTGAATGTTGAAGGTGATCGAACACTAAAGATTGCTTGCCTTAATAAAGATGGCAAATTGACCAAATCAGTGTACGTACAATTTTTTTCTTATGAACATAAGTTTTCCAGGTTGGTGAAATCATTAACAGATTTGAAAGGTAACTTTTGCTACATTGAACATCCGTTCTATCTTGGTACCAAGATTTCTTCAGTATCCATGATTAATATTGAAACACAGGTAATTGGAAAATATATATATATATATACACACACACTCATATAATATTATAATGTATAACTTAAATAAATGTCTAATATTTTACGTGGTTTGGTTGTGATAATTACTACCATTATTGGAATTAATCAACCTTCTGAATTTGAATATGAGCTTTGCCTTTTGATTGCCTGAGTTTAGGTCTGAAGCTTATTACTGTGCATGATCCTTTTGCTGACAGACACTATGCGGATAAGAAATAATATTGCTGAGAAATAATATGGATCCGGTTATGTAGTTCTAATTGAAGGATTTTTTATTGTCCGGTGAGTTATTATATATCGATAGTGGTCTGCAGACCTATTTACCGGCTATGCAATCAGTTGGGTTCATCGATAGTGGTTTGTATATTATTTTTGCTATATGTCACATATAAATTCTTTTACATCCCATATTTTTTTAATGAATGATAATGTCTACTTCAATTTCGACTGCCGAAAATGCTTGGAATTATTTTTGGTATTGGTTTAGCGTCCTTTGATTTGTTATTGTGGTACTTCATAATTGAATAAATGATTTAAATGTAAAATTGTAATCATTGCCCTTCTATGTGCGTTCCTTTCAGACTTTGATTTCACAAGCTCACCAAAAAAGACATCCAAAGCCAAGGAAGGATATGAAGGGGAGTCGTCGAAGAGGAGCCATCAAGGACAAAAATATTGCTTAAGCTTTTTTTTTTTTTTTAATATTTCAACAAGTAAGAAAGATTTTGGTTGCACCAATAGATTTTCTTAACTTATTAATAAACTCTTTGGAATGCTCCACTAGGCTCTGTGATACGAATTTGATTTGATCTCTCAATCAAAACATGATATTATATTAATATGATCAATGTTAATTATATAATCCTATTGAAACAATCTCCGATACAAATTACAAAAATTAATTAATTTAAACCGGACAATTAATTAATGTTGTGCGAAACGCAGAAAAATATTTAGAATTACGTCTTTTGGTCTTCCAAACCATTAATTCAAATTGAAGATTGGCGTTTCAGGCATGCTGCTTAAAATTATTGATCAGAATTTAGTTTATGCAATAGAACCATATTGATAATAACACAACTGGAAAAATACATTATAGAAGCTAAGGTTATTTCAGAGATTAAGGTGGGTTACAAGGTATTTATTACTTGAATGATCAGACATCAATCAGATTCTCAGTTATTATTTAAATTTCAACGAAGACAATATACATTAACTATTTGTTTTCAATGAAAATAAACAAAAGTAAAGGACAATTACTTTCTCATATGAGTTTGTATTTGTCAAGGCTAATTTTCAGTCATGGTCACTATATGTTGCAGTCTCTAGGGTAAAAAGTATGAATGAGCTGAAGATATTGATTGTTAATGATGAATAGCGACTACGTAATACTAAAAGTAATTTAATATTCAAAAAGGTGTTTCAGAATAAACATAGGATGCCACACTTTTGTCAATTTTTTATTATCATCAACTTCAATTTCTTACTGTAAATTTAAAGTTAATGTCAATAGTGTATCTACAAAATTTTGTTGAATATATGTATTTTTACGATTATATATAAGTTACTCAATTATCTTTATTATATTTGTTGAATTTAGTAAGAATATGATAATATATTAAAAAAAAGGTAAATTACGATCATTTTTCTCCTCGCTTTTTTTTTTGCATTGGTTTTATCAATATCAATATCAATAAATTCTTATTTTTGCTCTACTTGCAAGTTTTTGTACAAGGGTTTATCAAATTTTAACTTGGCATTGTAGTTGGGGTTCTTAACAAAAGGTTAGGAAATACACATTCTATAAGCCCGAGTTTATTTTATATGCTACATATCTATCTGATTGTACTTCATATGACAAAGCCAAGAAATTGATCATGTTTATTGATTTAGATTCATGTGTTATACCCTTAAAAAAAGTAAAGTTAAGTTACATGATATTTTGCATGAAACAAAATAAGATTAACCTCATGGAGTATTATGTTGATTCAAACATATTTGTCTTCTCATGCAAATTTTTTTTCCGTTTTAAGTCTTTGTTAAGATTATTTATTTTTAGTTATAGGGAATATTCTTTTACTATAAACTTGAATGTAGCATTCTAAAAATATATTATTTGAACTTCATTTACCCAATTTATGCCTCTTCATTCCCAACATCTGTCCCGTAAAAGTTTATACATTTATTTACATTTGCAAATATTTATATATATATATATTAACAACTATATTTGTGTTTGTTTTTGTTTCTTTTCCTTGAAATTTTTATGTTAGGTGTTCAAAAAAACTATATAGTATATACCCATAATCCAATCTTTATTAGCAATATCTTTGTAAATCAATATTCTATAGCAAAAACAATTATGCATATATTTTTCTAAAACCTACTTTGTATTGATTCTTCTATGAGCAAATGTAAAAAAAAAAAATTATTATTCGTGCATCGCACGAGTCTAAATACTAGTTTTTAAAAAATTGATTAACAAAAAAACTTGATTTCTATATAGGAACAATTTTAAAACCCGATCAACTAGAAAAATTAAAACCAAAAAATTTAAAAAATCAAAATCGATCTTTCCAGATGCTCATGATTAACTAGAAAAATTAAAACAAAAAAATCAAAACTATTCCAGAAATCGATCTTTCTTGGACTAGTCGGCCATGCAACTCAGAGGGGGGGCAGATCTGAGGACGATTTTCTTGGGATGAAACTTTGAGCCTTATGACGATTTTCTTGGACAGATTTTGGTGGGTTTGATGAGTCGACCATGGAACTCAATGGAGCAGAAGATTTGAGGACGATTTTCTTGGGATGAAACTCTGATGATTTTCTTAGACAGATTTTCTTGGAGAAGATCAGTGGCAACTGTGAAATTACCAGTGTTTTTTTTTACGCCAAAACTCGGACCTCCGTGTTTTTGTAAGTGGAACTCTGTTTTGCAGAACGGAGGTCTCACCCGAAGTAGCTCTCGCGAGCTTCGACTGAAAACGTGAATCTTGCCGTTCAGTTGCGACGAAACTGTTCGCCAAACACGTGATCTGCGAAATGGAGCGTTGCGACTGGATCAAACTCCATTTTTGGGGTGTGAAACGGAGCCCCAAACGGGCCCAATGTGTCACCTTCTCAAGTCATGAATAGTTTCATTTCACTACTTTCTTTTCCAAAACTTGTGAACTTTTGCGCAAAATAGAGGAACGTAAAAATTTATCTTGTATCACAAATTATTCCTTGAAACAAATAAAACTAAATACCTCCTGATGATGTGTAAAACAGGTTCACCCAATTAGACGAATCAGTCAAGTCAGACTGAGTAAGAACAACCTATTTCTCCTTTGCTGGAATGTGATCCCTTCCTTCCTACGCAAGAAGCGAACGTAAGCTTCGATAGGGCCCCGAGGGTGTACTCGGGGGGACCTCTTCGACGCTCAAGTCAATACAGTACTAAACTTGGGAGGATGGCTCGATGCTTCCAGCGTTGTCTCTTGCTTAGTAAGTATTTTAGAGTGCAGAAGTTAGAGAGCTTACCTGAGGGCAGAGGTTCCCCTTTTATATGAGTTTGAAGTGTTTGAGTTGTAGTAGGAGTCAGACTCTCTCTCATTGGTTTCCTGGAGGGCTTTTCAGAGGGTAAATTACTTATGTGCCCTGCTCCAAAAGGGATTAGGACTCTGTTGAGAATTGGCGTCCTATGAGGACTCTTTCCGACTGAACCTTGTATATACTTGCTTCTGTAGTGTTGTTACCGAAGTACCCCCTTCTGTTATACATCGAGGTGGGGCCTTCGATTTGTGCACCGAAGTGCCTTCTTCCATTTTGTATCGAGGTGTATACTTCGGTTTGTACCCTTCGGTTCTTCTACCATCCAGGCCTTGCTGGCACTTATTCTACCACGTGGCCTTCTCTAATTATAAAGGGCTATTTTGGGAATATCAATTGCCCCCCACACTTGTACCGAGACACCTTAATGAGGAACTGGGTATGAGTGTAATAATGTTATGTTTCGGTTCATCTTTACGGTTGAGATCGAAGGATGTGAATTTTTGGACCGTTAGATCAGATTTTTCACCTCATGTAAATAGGGGATCTATTGGTCTCTTCGACTTTCACTCGTCTATTTCACTATTGAGAGTGTTCCGCCCGATTGACCGACTAAAGCCTTACTTCTCTCAACTGAACATACTCATTTCCAGTTCCCTCAATTTCCATCAGGTCAGTATTTACTTCCTTCTTCTTTAAAATTTATGTCTTTAAGTTCCTCCACTTCATCCTCCTCTTCGGAGGATGCGTCTTCTTCCTCTACTTCGAGTGAACGGACTGCTTCCAACTCCGAAGTGAACATCATCAATTCGCCTAACACGGCCTTAGTGAACTTCGATACTTCAGTCAGCCGATCCTGAATTTGTTGATCCAAGTGAGATGCCCCCGAACCTATGAGAGGGAGGAGATGAGGATGATGATGAACTGACCTGTCTGTCTAGTTCAGGCCTAGATGATCATAGTGTAGCCAACATAAAGAGAGGCTACGGTATTCCTTGGCCGTGTCAATGCATACCTTCAGATGAACACCCCCTTCATCCTAAGGAGGGAGAGTTCGCCATTTCTCTGCACTCTTTGAAATACGGTGCTAGGATTCCTTATCCACTTGCACTTTCCAGCTTCTTCTGCCTCTTTGGTATTTGTCCGGCCCTTCTTACCCCGAACTCCTGGCTCTTCCTTAACACTATTATTAACCTTTGTGCCAAGTACAAAATACCCTTCAATTCTTTTGTTATCCAACATGTTCTTAGAATAAGTTGTCACGGGAGGGAGGCCGGACTATACTACTTCCAATTTCGGCCACCAATTGAAGCTCCTCGTTATCAAGCTTCCATTAAGGACTGGAAGAAGGGCTACTTCTTTGTGAAGGCACCCCTTCAACCTGGAGAACACCTCCCTTTTCGAACAAACTTCGACATTCCACACGTATTTTATTTCAATAATCCTCGTGAACTTAGGCATGAGATAGATAGGGATTTATTGGACCGACTGAAGTCCTACCTTCCTCCCAACCCTTCTATCCAACTATTTTTAGTAGAGTTGACTCTGCGTACGCCTGCTCTTCAGTTATTCTTCAGAGAGGTCTGCTTCGGTAAATCCATTTTAGACTTAGAAAAAATTCATTTTCTTTCTGTTACTACCTTACTAATAAGTTCAGTAACTTCCTTTGCAGATATGGCGAGCATGGAAGATTATGTGAACATGTTTAGTGTTGGGGCTTCTAAGGGCAAGAAGCATGGCATTGGTAAGGGAAACCGAAAGAAATCGAACCCAAATTGTTCCTGAAAAAATACAACAAAAGAGACTTCAGCTGCAACAAATGTACTCAACGCCCCTACCACTATTCGTGATTTGGTTAGGGTGACCCAACTGGGCTCAACCCCTCTCGGACCCCAGATTTTGCCAACGTTCCTCTTCCAGTGACCTAACCCCCCCCAAAGGATGGACATAGGAGACCTCACCATTCATACACTGAATTGGGATGTTCTAGTGAGTGACTATGCCAATAACCCAACTATCGCGGGTATGATGGTTGCGAAGGATCCGACTCCTGTTGAATTTAGCCGATATGAGGCTTTTGTTTTATCAGACAAAGTGTCTGAGCTGAACGTGGCAGCTATGAAGGTATGTTCAATTTCATTTAACTTCGGTTCCGTCTTTTTATCTTCGGCCATTTTTATGAATGGAAATGGTCTCGAAGTAGTAAAGTTCACCTTCTTACCTGTGTAGGTCATTTTTGTTCTTGCCACATTGCCTGGAGATATTGCAAACTTGGCTCACAATGAAACAGCGACAATTGAGTTGGCCGAAGCAGCTGCATTGGCAAAAGCGAAGGCCGAAGCCAAGCTAGAGACATTTTGGGCCGAACTAACTGAAAGAACTGAAGCTCTAAACGCTACTAATGTCAAAGAGTTGAAGTACCGTAAAGAGAAATCAAGGCTTGAAGGTGAGGTCACTAAGCTTTCACAAGCTGTTGAGGTTGAACGAGTGAAGGCGATCGCCGAAGGCAAGGCTCTGGGGGTTGAAGCCTTCAAAGCTTTAGAGGAGTTCAAATTTACTCTTTGTCAAGAGGGTTACTTCAGCGATCGAGGTGCCTTTAAGATGGCCCGAAGGGCTTTGATTGATGCAGGACAAGACCCCAGTATTCTTGACAAGCTTTGCCCGGTTTTGATCGGGAATGATGGTTTAGAGGAATCTAAGGAGGAGATATACGCTGAACTCGCTAAAGTAGAGGAACTAACTCACTACACCGAGGAGGGGGATGATTCTGGAGTTATGAATGAGGTACTCTCCTCATCTCATTGGTTCATCTTAATTTGGTGGTACCCTGAATAAGCATCCAATAAGCTAAGGAGTTCCTGGCCCAAAGTTGCATCCATCAATTGATCAATCTTGGGAAAAGGATAACTGTCCTTGGGACAGGCCTTGTTTAAAGTTGTAAAATCAACACACATACGCCACCTCCCATTAGCCTTCTTCACCATGACCACGTTGACCAACCAATCTGGGTACTAAACCTCTCGAATGAAGCTAGCTTCAAGTAACTTCTCCACTTTTTCCTTGATAGCAATTTATCTCTCTGGGGTGAAGTTACGTTTCTTCTGCTTGACCGGTTTAGTCCCCGGTATGATGCTCAAACTGTGGGAGATAACTTCCCTGCTAATCCCTAGCATCTTGTGCGCACTCCATGCAAAGTTTTTAATGTTAGAAAGGAGGAGCTTGGTTACCTCCTTAGCTAACTCTTTATTTAATTGAGACCCAAGGAATACTTTCTTTTTTTCCATAGTTATTGGAAGAAGCACTTCAGCCGGTGTTGACTTTAGTATCTTTTCTTCTTCCCGAACATCTAGGCTTCCAACTGAGATGGAGGTTTCTTATTATACTTCAAATCAGTATAGTACATCATTTGAGCTAACTTCTGGTCCCTCTTCACTTCTCCTATCTCATTAGGAGTTGTGAACTTCATTTTGAGGTGGTAAGTAGAGACCACCGCCCGAACCTTATGTAACAATGGTCGGCCGATGATAGCGTTGTAGGGGGACTGCACATCCACCACCAAAAGATCGATCATATGCATAACCGTTCTGGGATAGGTTCCCAGAGTAACTGGTAGGGATATGACTCCTTTAGGTATTATGTATTCCTCGACGAATCCATATAGAAGAACCGAGAAGTTCTTCAATTTGTCCTCTGAGATATCTATCTTCTTGAAAGCATATTAGAAAAATATATCGACCGCACTACCATTATCCACCAGAACCTTATTTACTGTGAAGTTAGCGATGACAGCCTCTAATACAAGGGCGTCATCATGTGGGTCTTAGATATCTTATGCATCTCATTCTGAGAAGGTTATCTTCTCTTCATCCCTTCTTGCCTTCTTTCTTTCTTCACCACTTCACTAATCCGGGCGTGAGCCCTTCTTGCTGAGGAGCTTTCTCCTCCTGTCGCCAAACCTCCCATAATTACTCCAATCGTTCCAGTGGTTCCCTTCTGGTGGCGAGGAGACCTATCTCTTCTTCTCTGCCTCCTTCGGTCATTATCCCTATCATCACCATCGGTTCTCCTCCTTTTCTCTCATTTATCTGAAGTGAACTGCTTTAGGTAGCCTCGTCTAATTAGACCTTCAATCTCATCCTTTAGATGTCTACAATCTTCAGTGTCGTGACCATGGTCTTTGTGGAACAGACAGTATTTATGTGAAGTACGTTTTGCAGCCGGGGCTCTCATTTTCTTAGGCAACTTCACTATATCCCTATTGCCAACTTCTAGGAGGATATAATGCAATGAATTGTTGAGTGTAGTGTAAGAACTATACTGAGGGATTGGACCCTAGTCAGTCTTCTTACTAGATTGTTCCTCCCTTCTCCTATAACCTCTTACTTCAGTTCTTTCTTGCTTCTTGTTTAGTAGAGGTAGATCTCTCTTAGTTCTTCCCGGGGCGCTCTAGCCTTTCTTGGCCGGGGCCGAGGAAGAAGAGAACTGGGAGATCTTCATCATGTCTTCTGACTGCATGAACTTATCTCCCATTACATAGAGTTCTCCCATAGTCTTTGGGCGTTTCTTGGTTAATGAGCATACATACGCTTCATCTCTTACAGTTATTACTAGTGATGAAATGGCTACTTCTACCTGGACATATGTGATCTCAAGGCATGCTCTATTGAATCTTGCAAGGAACGATCGAAGTGACTCTCCAAGCTCATGATCCAGGTTCATCAAGTCTAAACTAGTCTTCGTCTTCCTTTGTGCAGAGGAGAAGTGAAGTGCGAGCTTCTCAGATAGGTCTCCGAAGTTGGTCACATTGTGTCTTGGCAGTTGATTAAACCGAGTTCTTGCTGGCCCAAAGAGAGTTGAAGGGAAGATCTTACACATTATTAAGGCACTTGCCCCCCGACACTCCATTATTGACTTGAAACCCTGAATGTGGTCACATGGGTTGGTCAACCCTTCATACTTCTCTAATTTTGGAACAACGATGTGACGAGGCATTTCAACTTCCAAAATTTCAGGTGCTAGGGGGTAAGTGTACTGTCCCATACTCCCTCCATAGGGGTTATCCCTTGTAGAGTGGTAATCTTTTTGTTCATCTCGTCTCGGTGACGACCTACATCTTCATTATAGGTTATCCCCTTCTTAGTATTTTCTCCAACAGTACCTTCCTGGTTACCTTTTTGGGTCAATTCCTTAAGAGCTTCCAGAGTATGAACTTCGTACCTTCTCATTATTCCGAACTCCCTGATTCGGTGGGGGTACTTCATGTCGACCCGCAGCTTGATTAGTATATGACTGCTGATTCAAGATCAATTCTGTCAACATTTGTACCTACTGAGAGAGTTGCTGGAACTGCGCCTGAGTGCAAGATACGTCTGGCTGTCTAGCCTGGGGGTTCAGTAGTTCGGTTCTTCTAGCTCCTTCCCCTTGGTGTCCAGCTTCCCCAAGAGGGGGATGATCCCTCTATTCTTTGGGGAAGTTTATTTTCCTTCCCACAGACGACGCGAAACTGATGATATCTAAAACAGGTTCACCCAATCAAATGAATCAGTCAAGTCAGACTGAGTAAGAACAACCTATTTCTCCTTTGTTGGAATGTGATCCCTTCCTTCCCGCACAAGAAGCGAATGTAAGCTTCGATAGGGCCCCGAGGGTGTACTCGGGGGGACCTCTCTGATGCTTAAGTCAGTACAATACTAAACTTGGGAGGATGGCTCGATGCTTCGAGCGTTGCCTCTTACTGAGTAAGTATTTTAGAGTGCAGGAGTTAGAGAGCTTACCTGAGGGCAGAGGTTCCCCTTTTATATGAGTTTGAAGTGTTTGAGTTATAGTAGGAGTCAAACTCTCTCTCATTGATTTTCTGGAGGGCTTTTCGGAGGGTAAATTACTTTGATGCGCTCATCCAAAAGGGAGTAGGACTCTATTGAGAATTGACGTCCTATGAGAACTCTTCTCTGGCTGAACCTTGTATATACTCGCTTCTATAGTGTTGTTATTGAAGTACCCCCTTCTGTTATACATCGAGGTGGGGTATTCTGTTTGTGCATTGAAGTGTCTTCTTCCTTTTTGTACCGAGGTGCATACTTCGCTTTGTACCCTTCGGTTCTTCTACCACCCAGGCCGTGCTGGCACTTGTTCTGCCACGTGACCTTCTCCAATTATAAAGGGTTTTATTGGGAATATCACCTCCCCTATATTTTAAGCAAATCCTCAATCATATTCTGCAATCTAGTCTAAATGGGGATATAATACAACAGAGGGTAGTGGGAACTAAAAGAAGGGGAAAAAATACGTGAAAAGTTCATGAGGCTTTATTTTTTTCAATCAGGAAAAATAATAAAATATAAATATAAATATAAAAATTTTAAAAAAAAGGGGAGGACAATGCGGCATCATGGTTCCATTCCCTTCCTCGCCCCACTACAATTTACGGGTCTTCCATCAATTCGAAGGCCGGTAAGATATCGCATTTCTGCCCCTGACTCTCCACCTCTCACACCACCACAAATCTGCAACTCAAACCCACTTCTCTTTCCAGGCTGCTTCCTGCCATCATTAAGCACTGAAGTTCAGGGTTACTTCTGAAAACCAGTCAGCCTTTTTTGTTTGCCTACCATCTGTTTGCTGAAATGCCTTAGTGAACCCAGAATCCATTTTGATTAAGGAGAGATCAGGAACTATTTTGATTACTTGCTACCTGTTTGTGACTGGGACAGGTGCGTCCTTGTTAATTTACGGGAACCCGCATCCACCGGTATGAATTGGGGGTCATTTTGTTCGGTTATTTGGTTAGATGATATATATCTCAAAAGAGTTTGTTTTTTGTTCAATTTTCAGGTTCTTTGGCTATAAAAATGGCACTAGCGACAAAACTTGTTCACACTACAAAGGAACATTTGAATTCATTGTCTAGGTGGACTCTTGATGAGAGAGTTGAAAGCTTAGTTGACCGAACTTGTTTCGGTACATTTAGGGGAGCTAAATTCCCCATGACATGTCATCTTTCTCTGCTTAATAGTTTACTTAGGTTATATGACGTTGATATGCATTTTTTTTATTTTGGTAACTTTAAATTATTATTTAGTTTAGAAGATATATTGGTGATTACTGGTCTTCCCATAGATGGGAAACCAGTAACGGGGGAGGATAAGGATCCACAGGCAGTGTGTGAAGCCTACTTGGGTACGAGTGATGGTGCATTTATCGGAAAAAATAAAACTATAGCCATCCAATGGTTAAAAACCCGATTTGAGGTAGTTCCTGCAGAAGCAGATGATCATCAGTTACTGATTCATGCTGGGGCATATATTTTGTATACAATTGGTGTTTCTATTTTTGCTGAACCAACACCGTCATATGTGCCGGCTTATTATTTGCCTCTCCTCAATGACGTCGAAGAGATTAATTCCTATGCATGGGGGGCAGCCCTTTATGCGCACTTGCATGTGCATTTAAAAAAGTGCAAGACCAGAGAGCAAGTCAATATTTCTGGTTTCGTTACTCCTCTCATCGTTAGTACTATTTTTTTTATTGAACTTATTATTATTTTTAATTAAATTAATCATTAATTTTGCATGTTTTATTAAATTAATCATCAATTTTGTTTATTTGTAGTATTTTGCAGTTGAAAGAATCCCCAAGGCCTTAAGATTTTTGATGACCGGTGCAGTGAATGGGGGGACAGATGAAGACTTGAATAGTTGGCTGCCGATGCAAGCACCACTATTTTTTCAAATTATGTTAGTGGTATGTAGTTAGACCTAGTCTATGGGAGAATGCCTAAATTGTAGGAGTCATGGTTAAGTTGTTTCAAGTTGTTGTGTCATGGGATATGGTTCCACAAAATCTACATTGTGCTGGTTGTGCTCTTTGTATTCAAAATTAACTCTCTATTTAAGTTGTGTTGGTATTCAGCTTTAAAAAAAAAAAAGAAATACAGAGCTTTCTAGCCATCTTGTGCAGCAGCAAGTTTAAGTTTTATTTCAAGTGTCCTCAACATCTGGTGTCGAAGCCCCCACTGGGCCTGAGTCGAAAATCCTACCAAGAAGCAGCAGCTTTTGTTCTTGCAACAGCAAGCATCCATGGCAACTGACAAACCAGTTGAGAACTTTGTTCAGCCGGCCATTCCACGCTTCGATGGTCATTACGATCATTGGAGCATGTTGATGGAAAATTTCCTAAGGTCCAAAGAGTATTGGGATCTTGTGGAAACAGGATATGCTATACCAGAAGAAGGTGAAACTGTGCTCGCAGAACTAAAGTTGAAGGATTTGAAGGTAAAGAATTACCTATTCCAATCCATTGATCGTGCAATTTTGGAGACCATTCTCTAAAAGGAAACGTCCAAGCATATTTGGGACTCCATGAAAAAGAAGTACCAAGGTTCAACAAAAGTGAAGCGTGCACAGCTTCAAGCCTTAAGAAGAGACTTTGAGACTCTTCAAATGAAAAATGGAGAGTCTGTCAATGAGTTTTTTGGAAGGATCATGGGGATTGCAAACAAAATGCGAATCCATGGTGACAAGCTTGATGATGGCTCCATTGTAGAGAAGATTCTGAGATCTATGTCTCCAAAATTCACCTACATTGTATGCTCTATTGAGGAATCAAATAACACTGAGGAGATGTCAATTGATGAGCTTCAAAGCTCCCTGCTACTCCATGAACAGCAGCTGAATCGTGGTACCACAGAACGAAGCAACACCGAAGAACAAGCTTTGAAAGCTTCTACCTTCGCTGAATCCTCAAGCTCAAGAGGAAGAGGCCGAGGTAGAGGTAGAGGAAGAGGAAGAGGAGGTCGTGGTAATCAAGATAGAGGAAGGCAACAGCCAAGTTTCAAGCATGAAGACTTTTATTCCTCAGGTTCTCAAGTAAGAAACAAAGGTCGTGATCAACACTTCGACAAGTCAAACATCGAGTGTTACCGTTGCCACAACTATGGTCATTACCGTAATGAATGCTATACCAAGCTGCCAAAAGACAAAGAAAAGGGAGAGAAGTCCAACTTTGCTGAAAAGAAGGATGAGGAGACACTTTTGATGGCTTTCCACGTCAAGGAGGAGAACAATTCAGAAGTATGGTATGTAGATACAGGTTGCAGCAACCATATGAGTGGAAGTAAGTCATCTTTTTCGTCTTTAAATGAAGATTTTAAGACTACAGTGAGTTTTGGGGATTTGTCAAGTGTGGATGTGATGGGAAAGGGTGATATTCAAATTAGAACTAAGAATGATTTTGTAGAAACAATTTCGAATGTGTTTTATGTGCCTAGTTTGAAAACTAATTTGTTGAGTGCTGGACAATTGCAAGAAAAGGGTTATATAATAACTCTTCAGAAAGGTACATGTGAGATTTATGATCCTGTCAGAGGTGCTATTGCTGTGGTACAGATGAGCCAAAATAGATTATTTCCGCTGAAAATAAAGACTGTCCAGACTTGTTTGATGGCTAAGGAAGATGATTCATCGTGGCTATGGCACTTTTGATATGGCCACTTGAATTTTAATGGTTTGAGGACACTGTACCAGAAGCAAATGGTGACTGGCCTTCCCATGATCACACCTCCATCAGAAGTTTGTGAAGAGTGTGTCGTTAGCAAACAACACCGTGATCAATTTCCCAAAGGAAAAGCATGGAGAGCTCAAAATCTACTGGATTTGGTGCATTCAGATATATGTGGCCCAATCAATCCAATGTCAAATGGTAAAAAGAAATATTTTGTCTCTTTTATTGATGACTTTAGTAGAAAGGCATGGGTGTATTTCTTGCAGGAAAAATCAGAGGCTTTTAATGCATTTAAAAGCTTTAAGGCACTTGTTGAAAATGAAAGTGGAAGAATGATCAAAACCCTTCGAACTGATCGTGGTGGTGAGTATTGTTCAAAGGAGTTTGAAGCCTTCTGTGATGAGAAAGGCATTCTAAGACAACTCACAGCTTCATATACACCCCAGCAAAACGGTGTATCCGAGAGAAAGAATCGAACAATTCTCAATATGGTTAGAAGCTTGCTGGTTAAGGGAGGAGTTCCCAAAAGTTTTTGGCCTGAAGCAGTTTTGTGGTCCATTCATGTTTTGAACAGATGTCCTACCTTTTCTGTTAAAAACATGACTCCTGAGGAAGCTTGGAGTGGACGAGAACCAGCAGTGGATCACCTCAAAGTGTTTGGGTGCATAGCATATGCACACATACCAAATGAAAAGAGGAAAAAGCTAGATGATAAGGGTGAAAAGTGTGTCTTTCTTGGAGTTAGTGAACACTCCAAGGCCTACAAGTTGTTTAACCCAATTACTGAGAAGGTGAGCAGAGATGTGGTTTTTGATGAAGGAAAGACATGGAATTGGTCTGAAAAAGACAAGTAGCATCAGCAAATTTCAGTGGATTTTGATGCAACAGACAGTAGAACTGAAATGCAGCAGCAATCCTTTGAAGAAATTCCACCTGAAGATGATCAACCACCTCAAAATCAACATCCAAGGAAGAGACCAACTTGGATGATTGATTATGTAAGTGGAGATGAACTCTCTGATGATGATACTACTGCTCACTTTACTTTGTTTGCAGATTCTACTCCTCTCACATTTGAGGAAGCAGTAAAGGACTCAAAATGGCAAGAGGCAATGGATGCTGAAATTAAGTCCATTGAGAAGAATGATACATGGGAGTTAACTGACTTGCCTAAAGGTCAGAAGACCATTGGTGTGAAGTGGATTTTTAAAACCAAACTAAATGAGAAAGGCGAGGTGGACAAACACAAGGCTCGTTTGGTAGCAAAGGGATACAAGCAAGTGTATGGTATTGATTACAAAGAGGTGTTTGCCCCAGTCGCAAGACAAGACACAATTCGTTTGGTAATATCTCTAGCTGCTCAAAACTCTTGGCCTATTTTTCAATTAGATGTGAAATCTGCCTTCCTACATGGTGAATTGCAAGAACAAGTGTTTGTAGATCAACCTCCAGGCTATGAACAGCAAGGCCGGGAGAAAAAGGTCCTCAAATTGAAGAAGGCACTCTATGGGCTGAAGCAAGCACCACGTGCTTGGTACAGCCGCATAGATGCATACTTTGTCAAACAGGGCTTTCAAAAATGTCCATATGAACATACTTTGTATGTTAAGGTTGGTAAAGAAGGTAAAATGCTTATTGTGTGTCTTTATGTTGATGATCTGATTTATACTGGAAGTGATGGTGATATGTTTAATGACTTTAAGAATTCTATGATGAAAGAATTTGATATGAGTGATTTGGGACTGATGCACTACTTTCTTGGCATAGTAGTACAATCAGCTGCTGGGATTTTTATTTGTCAAAAGAAATATGTTCTGGATGTGTTGGAAAGGTTTCAGATGCTGAATTGCAATATAGTTGGAACACCAGCTGAGATAGGATTGAAATTGAGTAAAGATCCTGATGGGGAGAAAGTTGACAACACTTATTTCAAGCAGATAGTTGGAAGTCTGATGTACTTGACTTCAACAAGGCTTGATATCATGCAATCTGTGAGCGTGATAAGTCGATTTGTGGAAAATCCTACTGAGTTGCATCTCAGGGCAGCCAAGAGAATCTTTCGTTACTTGAAGGGAACCACTGATTTTGGAATCCTTTATAAAAAAGGAAGAAAATCAAGTTTACTTGGTTATACTGATAGTGATTATGCAGGTGATATTAATGATCGTAAAAGCACTTCTGGAAATGTGTTTTTGATGAGTTCAGGTGTTATTTCATGGTCCTCAAAGAAGCAGCCAATTGTGACATTATCCACAACTGAAGCTAAGTTTGTGGCAGCTGCTTCGTGCTCATGTCAAGCTATTTGGCTAAGAAGGATGCTAGAAGTTCTTGGTAACCAGCAGCAAGATTCAACAACAATTTATTGTGATAATGTTTCTGCAATCAGGCTTTCAAGGAATCCAGTTATGCACGAAAGAAGTAAACATATTGATGTTAGATACCATTTCTTGCGTGATCTATGCAAGGATGGTATGATTGAGTTGAAATTTTGTAAGAGTGAAGATCAAGCTGCTGATATCATGACAAAACCTCTCAAACAACCAGTATTCGAAAAGCTCAGAAGCATACTTGGAGTTTGTTCCTTGGAGAATGTTGTCGCACAGAAGTGAAGTTGAAGTCTAATCTTAAACTGTTTTCTGCAGAAATCAGTTTAAGGGAGGGTGTTAAGAGTTAGGTTTATTAACTATGTTGCTTATTTTTTCAAATTATGTTAGTGGTATGTAGTTAGACCTAGTCTATGGGAGAATGCCTAAATTGTAGGAGTCATGGTTAAGTTGTTTCAAGTTGTTGTGTCATGGGATATGGTTCCACAAAATCTGCATTGTGCTGGTTGTGCTCTTTGTATTCAAAATTAACTCTCTATTTAAGTTGTATTGGTATTCAGCTTTAAAAAAAATAAGAAATACAGAGCTTTCTAGCCATCTTGTGCAGCAGCAAGTTTAAGTTTTATTTCAAGTGTCCTCAACAATCCTATACCTTGCATGAAGCCATTGCAAGGAAGAAAAATTTTGAATAAAATTTTGATGGTTTGTTGTTTGGTTGTAGCATCCAACAACCAGCCAATCATGCAGGAGAATGCTAACGACTTGACCATGCCTTCGCCAAGTGACAATAACAATAACATGTTAGTGTGCTTTTCTAATTTCAGTTTGGCATATGCTTGTCAATTTGCAAGTCTTTTATTTTTTAAAAATTATTCCACTAATTTCATTCGCCTTGAAATTTAAGGGACTATGTTTCGGAAAGTCACGGTAGATATGTTTCGGAAAGTCACGGTAGGTATGCTACAATACAAACATAAACTCTCCATTCAAATCGAAAATAGGTGCAGGTGTTCACTACTTCACTGTAAATCAAATCGAAAACCTAGCAAGTGTAGGTGTATCAAATCAAAAACCTAACAGCTGTAGGTGTTCACTGCAAATCAAATCAAAGACCCTAACCTTTGATGGTCTTCGATATCTGTAGTGTAGAACAACAGCCTTCGTCGTACATTTCTATCTCTATTTGGTCGTCGATCTCTGTCAACAGTCGTAGTGGTATAGTTTTCTTCGATTATCTTCTTCGGCAGTCGTCGAAATAGGGTAGTCGTCTATAAAATAGGGTAAGAGTAGAAGACGATAGAAGATAGATTGTCGTTTTATGTTATAAGACACATTAAAGTACTTAAAAAATCAAATATCTTATAACAAATTAAAGAATCCTTTAGTAAATTAAAAATAAAAGACAAAAAGGTGTCCCCCAACGTGTCCTCAAAGTGTCAAAAACGTGTCCAATATTCAAAAAATAAAATAAAATCGGATACTCAATTTCACGTGTCCCAAACGTATTTTGAGCGTGTCGGGACGTGTCCGTGTCCGACACGTGTCGGACATCGACAATCTGACCAAAACAGAGTGTCCGTGCTACATAGCACCACCTCCACAAAAGAAGGGGAAAAAGGTATCTCCTTCTTCGATGGAATCATATATAAATGATGTTGATAGTGAAGTTGTTTAATTGTTGGCAACTGATCACAAAGTTTTGTAGTAGATGATTATGGACTCGATGGCACAAGTGGAGGGTCCCACTGAAATAGCTTCAGAAGACCCCTCTCAAGTTTCAGAGCTCGGAGGTATGCTTTAGAAGAGTGATATACTGATATATATATATATATATATATCTTTATGTTTATTTTGCTCAATGTGTCAACTGTGGCACAAATCTACTCCTCAGGTGAAGAAAACTTGCTGCCACCAGTGTATCATTTCCCTGAAAGTGCCTCCTCTAAAAAGAAGCTTCTTGTGCTTGATGTCAATGGCATTCTTGCTGACATCGTTTCTCATTCTTCGAAGAAAAACTATATAAAGATAGTAGGCCAAAAAATGGGTAAAAACAGATTTTGTAGATATATATTTTTTTTTCTAATTAAAATGTTTGAATTTGTTCCTCTTATCATACATCAAGTCTAATTTGATTTTAAAATGTCATATTCAATGTTCATGAGACCCTCTTGTGCTTAGTTTCTCAAATTCTGCTTTGCAACATTTGAGATAGGAGTTTGGTCAAGTAGAAAAAGGTGATCTTCAAACTTTGATTAATTATAGTTCTTTCTCTTTGTAGTAGTCTTTGAATGGTATATTCTCATTTGTTCACATTGATTCCTTATAGGCATAATTTGTTGTCAGTTATTGATGCTCTTTTTGATAAAAACTCTAAAGGGAAGTTGCTTTTCATTTTTGTAAGCATTTCTTAACCCTCTTCAATGCCACTTGGCTACGATATTGATAATTTTACTACAAGGTTTCATAATCCGGAAATGTTGCTTACAGATTATGATTTCTATAATATACACAAGATCAAACTCATTGTACGAACACTGGATTGAAAACATTAGAGAATGAGGATAAACCACTCTTTCTAAAAGAGAGAAAAGAAATGTGGAATGCTTTTGAGGAATACAATGCCACCAACACCTTGTTGGTTGATGATTCACCATATAAAGCGCTAAAGAATCCAGTAAGTTTTAAACTTCATCCATGGTTGTTTCTTTCCATTTCTGGAATAACATTTGTTCTATACTCTTGATCTGGTTTAGGCACATACAGTTATATTTCCAAAGTCGTACAACCATATGGATGTCAATGATTTTTCGTTAGGTAAGTTATAGCTTAACTAAAGTAATGTTTCCATTCCTTTATTTATTATTGTACTAATTTAATGTCAACTATGGTTAAATATAGGCGATAATGGTGATCTTCGAATGTATTTAAAAGATTTAGTCAATGCTTCAAATGTCCAAGACTATGTTCGACAACATCCATTTGGGCAACCGACAATAACCAGGACAGACAAGAATTTGAATTTTTATAGTCATAAAATTTTGGCGAACTCAACATATGGACAGAAGAATGAAAAAGATGCAATAGGGCAAGCCTGATTCAAAACTTCCTCAAATAATTTATGTTGTGCAAATTACATACTTTAACCTTATCCTACCGGTAGGTTATGACACAGAAGGTTCGCACTTTGTGCAAATTATAGATTTCAATTGTGGCCTACCGGTAGGATAGGCGTTAAACCCTAAGGCTTTAAGTGTTAAGCAAAAGAGCTTGATTTTCAAGTGAAACAAACTCCTAAGAGAACACACATCAATCAAACTAAATATAAAGGATCTCCCGATCAAATTTGGAATGGATCGGGTCATTTGCCCTAATTTCCTAGGTTCATCTCCGACTCTTTGATTTTGCCTTCACGTATGTTATTTACTCCTTCATCTCTCTTGTTGCGTCTATCTGTTTCTCTTCTTCAATAAATGAGGCCCGTCGAATTGTATCTCATAATATAAACGTATTCCTACCCCTCTTTTTCTTCTCAACAATTGGAAAAAGGATAAGCAACAATTTTAAGATCCAACGTAGTCGGTGGTAACTGGTTTTTCCGTTTTGTGTTCCTTCGACTTCCCCTCGGCTCGATCACTCCAGCAATCTCTCATAATTACTCTTATAGATACTTCCCAAGGGTTGGCGACGGGTCTTTCTTCAGATTTCGCACCGTCGGTGGTTGATTTTGTGGGGGACTCACAAATTTGTGTCTGGTGCTGCCTACTCTATTAGGTACATGCATCTAAAGAATCATAATCACTTTCTCTTCTCCCTCACTCTTTCTTACTGTTATGACCGTGATACGATGATTATGGTTCTTGTGGGTAGGTGATTTTGTTTTGCTGTGTACATAAAGTCCGCCCTAATTCACCGATCTACACTACATCGCCATAGGCATTGTTCCTCTATTTGTTGGTGTGCGATTGAATGTTTTTTTCTTCCTTTTTGTTGTTCAACGCGTGTTTGTGAGATATCGACAAAGTCACTTATTGTAAAATTGCCTCTCTTACACTTTTTGTTAGTTATGATAAGTCTTGGTTTCTTATTTTTGTTAGTTACTCTCTGGAAATATGCAATATTCATATGTAAAGGTGACCATCGATCACTTACAAAATGGACACAAAGTGAACATGTATGTGTAATGATCGATATAAACTTTGTACACAATCAATCATAAATAAGTACCTCATCGGTGACGGCATCGAAGAAGCGGACATCATTGGGTTTGAAGGTGTAGGCAACGCAAACCACCATTCTTTTGACCACTTTCTTGCACTCATTGTCCTACAGCTATGCCGACAGTGGCTAGAATTGCCTTCAAAACTCCTTTAATTCTTCGAGAAATTGAAGCTTCTGAACTTGAAAAATGTTGTCTTGATCGTCAGAGATGTTGTTATCCTTGACGGTGTGTTTCTCCCCATCGAGTACAAGCCGCACACTATACCAAGCATCGTCTAGGTAGGATCGAAATTCCACTTCATAATCCATCGAGAAAGAGTCCAGAACTTGAGTTTGAGGATTGATCTCTCTTTCGAAACCTCAACTTGTCCCTCAAACTCCAGCTCTGGAGACTCTTTTTCGATGGATACAATGTGGAATTTCGAATCTACCCGGACGATGCTTGGTACACTGTGCAGCTTGTATTTGAAGAGGAGAAACTCACCGTCAAATACATCAACTTCTTTGACGATCAAGACAATATTTTTGAGCCCGGAAGCTTCAATTCTCTTGACGAATTGAAGGGTTCAAAGGGCAATTCCGACAACAGTCGGCACAATTTCCTCACTCAGCCACACACATCGATATTCGTAGATTCTTTCAAGTCCACAGACACTCAAGATCATTCATTAGGTAAGATATTTACGTTAGTTTTTAAGTTCAACTTGTTTTCCATGTGATACTTTGGTAATGTGATACTTTCTAAGCTATGACAGCTTTTTATTTCCCACAGGTGGTAATTTGTGCTGCTTTATACACCTTTCTATCTTCTTCACAAAGAAATAGCAAGTGAGATACTTCTATTTGTGTTTATGATGCCGCATTGTCCTCCCCTTTTTTTGTTTATTTTTATATTTTTATATTATTTCTTTCCTCACTGAAAAAATAAAGACTCATGAACTTTTCACGTATCATTAAATCTATTATTATTTGGACTGTGATAACTTTGCTGGTGACGAGTCATTTTTGACTCAGGTTTGACCTCTTGCTCTAGCACCTTCATCCATTCTGTTGTGCAGTCTTGTATCCATAGCTGTAAGAGCTGCAAGGATTTGTGAAAGGTCCATAGAAACATTGCAAGAAGGCATCCCTTGAGTAGAGGGAATTTTGTAAAAATGACCTAGTTAAAAAGTCAAACAAGTGAAACGACCTAGTTTTTTCAAAATCGTAGAAATGACCTACTTTAGCTTTTTTTGGACCCAAATACCCCTAAAGTTGAAAATACCCTTTTTTCCACTCACAATACCAGAATACACATAACCCTCCTAACGGCTTTCCTCCTGCGCACCCTATTTCTCATCATCTTCTCTGCACTTAAACATTTCTGTCAGAACTTGTTCTATAGAGCTTGGAAAAGCAAGATTGGCTTCTGAGTTATTTGTGATCTTCGTTATCGCAAGTCTGAAGAGAGGTTCTGTTGGCAAACATTTCATACCACTTTTGGCAGGTGAGTACATCTATATTCTGAGTAATTTTGTTCCATACATTTCTCAACTGTATATGAAGTTTTGAACAAACACATTTTCTACTCATAGCATCTGTGTAGTCAAGCATAATGAGTTTGTAGTCAAGCAAATGTATATGTAGTCGAGTATTTGTGTTTCTATGGTCGAGCAAAGTTGTTTATGGTCGAGCAAAGTTGTTTTGGTCGAGCAAAGGTTTTGATGGTTGAGTTTTTTGAATTGTGGTTGAGCAATTATTTAATTTGTTGGTCGAGCATATTTTTATTTTCTCATTTCATACCTACTTACGTTTTTTGTGGTTTTTTGTTATTTTTAGGAATGACATGTTGATTTTGTGATCATTTATGGTGGCCAGTGGGAAATTTGTCGAGGGATTTACAAATACAAAGGTGGGAAAAGCCAAGCTGTAATAGTGTCCAAAGCAATTTCTTTTGTAGAATTTATGGATTTGATATATGAGTTGATTGAAATGGATTGTAGTGTTGGTGAATTGTTGATGAAATTTGCTTATAATACACATTTTGATATGGAATCGATGGTGCTATGTAACGATCGTAACTTGCAGTTCTTTCTTAGGCAAAATGATGATCCTCGAAGACCTGGAACTCCACTTCGTGTAACAATGCATCAGAGAGAGTTTGTTTCTCAAGATGTAAGCTTCGTTCCACCCCAGCGGGAACAATTTCATTCATAAGATGTGGGCTTTGTTCCTAATACGCAGCAGCCGTGACATTGTGGCAGTGAATTCCCTTCACATGTTGATTTTGACGACGATCCGATTAGTCTGCAAGCCAATACAATAAAGATAATGCAGGTATTGATGATGGGGCTGATGACTATCAAGAAAATATTGGGGTTGATGACTTTCAAATGGATAATAATGGGATTGAAAGTTCAGTACTTCATCGACACCCACCTCCATGTGCGGGCGGTAACTTAGTGGATGAGCCTCTTAGCAACAATAACATTGGCTCAAATTCGCTTGGCACATCAAACCTTGTTGGGAGTAATAGTAGCAATAGCTGTTGGGGTGGTAAAGTTGTGATTGGGCAGATTTATTTAGACAAAAAAGAGTTACAAAAATATATTGCTATGTATGCTATGAGCAAAAACTTCCAATTTCACGTTATTAAGTAGACCAAAACTCTTTTTATGATTTAATGTGCTGCTAATGGGTGCGAGTGGCGTATGCGATCGATAAGAATTAAGGATCTCAAGTTGTTCAAGGTGACGAGGCTTAATGACAATCACAAATACTCTTTGGACTTTATTAATCGAAGTCATAGGCAAGCATTAGGAAAGGTTATTGGAGAATGCATTAAGTCAAAATATAATGGTGTTAGTCATATTTACCGGCCAAAAGACATAATACAGGATGTGCGGCAGGAATTTGGTGTTAATATTAGCTATGATAAAGCTTGAAGGGTTAGGGAAGCTGCCTTGGAATCAGTGTGAGGGACACTTGAAGATTCATTTTCTTACCTGCCACACTATTGTGCCGAGTTAGAGAAGAATAATCCTGGTACGATAACTTATATAGAGTTCGATCACGAGAATAAGTTTAAATATTTTTTCATTACTCTCAATGCTTCGTTACGAGGATTTTGGAGTGCAATGCGACCTGTCATCGCCGTTGATGGTACTCACCTAAAGGGCAAGTACATGGGCACACTCTTTGTTGCCGCTACTCAAGATGGCAACAAGAAATTTATTTAGTGGCTTTTGGGGTTGGAGATTCGGAGAATAATGCATCTTGGGAATGGTTTTTCTAGAAACTACGAGTTGCACTTGCACTTGAAGATTTCTCAGAACTATCATTGATATCGAATAGGCATACAAGTATTGAGAGAGCAGTTTCACTTGTCTTTTTGGAATCTTATCATGGGCACTGCATGCACCATATCAAACAGAACATGAAGGCTAAAAAAATTGATGATGTCGTGTTTCTCAAGCCAGCAAAGGCTTGCCGTATTTCAGATTTTGAGCATCTAATGACACAGATCCGTGGTTTTGAAGGTGGCAAGGCACATAAATGTCTAGAGGATGCAGGATTAGATAAGTGGTTGAGCAATTGAGATCCTTAATTCAAAGGTGATTTTATGAGCATTGTACAAAAGCGGCATCCATAACATCCCAATTGTGCAAGAATGTTGAGAAAAAAATGACAAAGCAGAATGAAAGGGCTTTGCATATGTTGGTTGAACAAATAAGTCATATCAAGTTCTATGTACGGGATGGCAAGGTGAACTTGCACGACAAAACATGCACGTGCAGGAAGTTTAAAATGCAACAATTGTCGTGCGTTCATGCATTGGCTACTTGTCGATTTAGAAATGTCGTTGTACATTCTTTGTGTTCACAGTATTACACCAATGAAGCTATTATGGTGGCTTATGCAGAACCGATATACACAGTAACTCTTGAAAATCAACACATAATAAAGCTAAGATATAGTTTTATTGCCACCAGATATAAGACGATCGAGAGGGAGACCAAGAGAGCGAAGAATACCATCAGCTAGTGAAACAATGGTAGTTAGACTTTGTGAACGACGTAAGCAACATGGACATAATCGTCAAACTTGCAAGGAGCCAATAGCGTTGCATCCAACATCAACAACTTAAATAATTTCTATGTAACATAATGTATCTTATATTTCTTGCTTTGATAATAATAACTCTATATTGTATGTCAAACTAAACTAAATCTATGACTTCATTTTATTCACTTCTCAATAAGTATAAGTATGGAATTGTGCAGGTTTGTGCAGGCTTTTTAGTGAGGAAGTTCGTGCATGTTAACTGGGCAGGTGTGAAAACATATTTACATATACAGTGGAAAAAAAGAAGAAGACATAAAATTTACATATAATCAATTCCTTAAAAACATATTGCTCGACAACAAAAATAGAAGAAAATACATGCTCGACAAGGAAACGAATGCTCGACCTACAAAGTTGTATATCAAAAAATTGATGCTCAACTAAAGAAAACAAATGCTCAACTATGGAAAACAAATGCTCGACTAAGGAAATAAATGCTTTTGACTACAGAAAACACATGCTCGACTAAGGAAACATATGCTCGACTACAAAAAACAAATGCTTTCGACTACAAAAAACACATGCTTGACTAAGGAAACAAATGCTCACTACAAAAAACATATGCTCGACTACAAAAAACATAAGCTCGACTACATTCTCCACCTCCTCCTCCTTCTCTGGCAACTCTGAAATCTCCAACTCCTTGTTTTTGAGGTTCAATCTCATCACTTAGAACCTCATCCTCCACCTCCATGTAATTACCGACTAAATATAATGCTCGACTACAACAATTATGCTATGCTCGACTACGAAGTTAATAATACTGGAACACACATAATGCCCGACCCCTAAATAAAACTACTCGACTAATGCTCGACCTACACAAAATACTAGACTATATAATGCCCGACCACCTGCATGCAAGCAACACCAAAAACCCAATACTTCACTTACAATGTCACCCAATTAAATAGAGTTTCACCAAAAACCCAAGCCGACAACAGGTATGTAACGGAATGCAAACTTTTTCCGTGTAATACTAAGTTAAAATCGAGCATATAATCTGCAGAAAACTAAGCCAGTAAGATACTGACTTCAGAGGGGGAAAATCCCTTATTTGTTGCCGAAAATTGATGATCGGTGGTTGTCTGGTAATGTCGAGCAATCTGTCGAGCAAAATGGGTTTGAAAGAAATGGGTTTTCGTGGGAAAGGGAAAAGCCAAATGGTGGGTTATGTCTTCGAAGGATAATTTGGTCTTTGCAACAAAAAATTATGTCATTTATCCGGTTTATAAAATTATGTCTTCTAAGGACGTCATTTTTACAAAATTCCCTTGAGTAGAGGGCATAGGAGGGAAATTTGAAGTTGTGGCTCGCTCTCCCTCAACCGAAGAATGCTCATCTAATAAATGGATCAAAATTTAAACTAATAAAGCTTGTTGTTATGCATCGTTAAGAGAAATTTTAACTGATGAGGCCATTGTAAAAATGTTCTCGAGGCCTTGATTTTCAACTTGGTACTTTGTTCATTTTGTTTGCTCATTGTCAATTTCTATAGATAGCCCTTTATTTTCGTTTTATGTCAAAATGCTTTCCTCTCTCTATGCTTCACTCTCTGCAAAACCCTCTCTCTCTGTTCTTCACTCAATTTACGGCTTTCAACTAGCCTTACTTGCGAATGACTGATTATGTAGGCTGCATAGAAGTCACATGAAGTAACAGATATGAATGAGATTTGCTACAGAAAGGTTACATAAATGCCAACATAAACACGCAAAAAAATGTATGAAAATGTGGTGGTTTTATTTGATAAGCTGTCCAGCAAAAAGACTCAACTATACTTATGCCATCTACAGTTGTTTCACTATTAGTCCTTCACTCAATTTGCGGCTTTCAACTGGCTTTACTTGCAACTGACTGATAATATAGGCTGCATGAAAGTTACATGAAATAACAGATATGAATGAGGTAGCCTATAGAAAGGTTACATGCATGCAAACAGAAACACGCAAAAAATGTATGAAAATGTGGTGGTTTTATTTGATAAGCTGTCCAGTAAAAATACTCAATTTCTATGGATAGCCCTTTATTTTCGTTTTATGTCAAAATGCTTTCCTCTCTCTATGCTTCACTCTCTGCAAACCCCTCTCTCTCTGTCCTTTACTCAATTTACGGCTTTCAACTGGCCTTACTTGCAAATGACTGATAATGTAGGCTGCATGGAAGTCACATGAAGTAACATATATAAATAAGGTAGCCTACAGAAAGGCTACATGAATGCCAACAGAAACACGCAAAAACATGTATGAAAATGTGGTGGCTTTATTTCATAAGCTGTCCAGCAAAAAGACTTAACTACACTTATGTCATCTACAGTTGTTTCTCTCTCCGTTCTTCACTCAATCTGCGGCTTTCAACTGGCCTTACTTGCAACTGACTGATAATGTAGGCTGCACTGAAGTTACATGAAGTAACAAATATGAATGAGGTAGCCTACAAAAAGGTTGGAGCTCAACTGTATTGCCACTTCTGAGACTTTCTGCAACGACAAGATGGTTGGTCTCTTTAATATGTTTTACAAGTGCCTAGAGTAAAAAGTTCAGGGTTTGTGAAGCTTTGATTGTGACACTTTCATACAATATATCAAAATTGAATACACCCTCATTGGACGTAACCTACCGGTAGGATACAGGTAAAATCACAACCTACCGGTAGGATAGGATTAAAAATATGTCTAATTTTTCAAAACCGTTGTCAACCTTGTAAAAAAAATCTTTATCAAAAACTAAGCAATTATATTTTCTTAAAAGCCATAATTGTATGTGATTCGAACGTGAATATCTTTCAGATGACTGTGGTACTTTAGTTATCATACAATATATAAAAATAGAATACACCCTCACAGGGTGTAACCTACCAGTAGGATAGGTTGAAAAATATGTCTAATTTTTCAAAACTGGTGTCAACCTTGTAAAACACAATTTTTATCAATGTTAGGGTCTAGATAAGTAGTATTGAGCTTTATTTGATAAGTTGTCCAGCAAAAAGACTTAACTACACTTATGTCATCTACAATTGTTTCTCTCTCTGTCCTTCACGCAATCTGCGGCTTTCAACTAATGAAGCTGCATAGAAGTCATATGAAGTAATAAATATGAATGAGGTAGCTTACAGAAAAGTTACATGCATGCAAACATAAACTCGTAAAAAAATGTATGAAAATGTGGTAGTTTTATTTCATAAGTTGTCCAGCAAAAAGACACAACTACACTTATGTCATCTACAGTTGTTTCACTCTCAGTCCTTCACTCAATCTATGGCTTTCAACTTGCCTTAATTGCAACTGACTGATAATGTATGCTGCATGGAAGTTACATGAAGTCACAAATATGCATGAGGTAGCCTACAGAAAGGTTATATGAATGCAAACAGAAACACACAAAAAAATATTTGAAAATACGGTGGTTATATTTGATAAGCTGTCCAGCAAAAAGACTTAACTACACTTATGTTATCTACAGTTGTTTTTCTCTCTGTCCTTCACTCAATCTGTGGCTTTCAACTAATGTAGGCCTCATGGAAGTCACATTAAGTAACAGATATGACTAAGGTAGGCTACAAAAAGGTTACATGCATGCAAACAGAAACACGTAAAAAGATGTATTAAAATGTGGTGGTTTATTTGATATGCTATCCAACAAAAATAAACAACTACACTGACGTCATCTACAGTTGTTTCACTCTCAGTCGTTCACTCAATCTACGGCTTTCAACTTGCCTTAATTGCAACTGACTGACAATGGAAGCCGCATGAAAGTCATATAAAGTAACAGATATGAATGAGGTAGCCTACAAAAAGGTTACATGCATGCAAACATAAACTCACAAAAAAATGTATGAAAGTGTGGCGGTTTTATTTCATAAGTTGTCCAGCAAAAATACACAACTACACTTATGCCATCTATAGTTCTTTCACTGTCTGTCCTTCACTCAATTTGCGGCTTTCAACTATCCTTACTTGCAACGGACTGAGAATGTAGGCAGCATGGAAGTTACATGAAGTAACAGATATGAATGAGGTAGCCTACAAAAAAGTTACATGCATGCAAAAAGAAACACGCAATAAAATGTATGAAAATGTGGTGGTTTTATTTCTTAAGTTGTCCAGTAAAAAGACTCAACTACACTTATGTTATCTACAGTAGTTTCACTCTCAGTCCTTCACTCAATATGCAGCTTTCAACTGGCCTTAATTGCAACTGATTGATAATGTAGGCTGCATGGAAGTTACATGAAGTAACAGATATGCATGAGGTAGCCTACAGAAAGGTTACATGCATGCAAACAGAAACACGTAAAAAAATGTTTGAAAATGCGGTGGTTATATTTGATAAGCTGTCCAGCAAAAAGACTTAACTACACTTATGTCATCTACAATTTTTTCACTCTTTGTCATTCATTCAATCTACGGCTTTCAACTATCCTTACCTGCAACTGACTAAGAATGTAGGCTGCATGGAAGTTAAATGAAGTAACAGATATGAATGAGGTAGCTTATAGAAAGGTTACATGCATGCAAAAAAGAAACACACATTAAAATGTATGAAAATGTGATGGTTTTATTTGATAAGCAGTCCAGCAAAAATACTTAACCACACTATGTCATCTACAATTGTTTCTCTCTCTGTCCTTCACTCAATCTGCGACTTTCAACTGGCGTTACTTGCAACTGACTGATAATATTGGCTGCATGGAAGTTACATGAAGTAATAGATATGAATGAGATAGCCTACAGAAAGGTTACATGAATGCAAACAGAAACACGTAAAAAATGTATGAAAATGTAATGGTTTTATTTGATAAGCTGTCCAGCAAAAAGACTTAACTACATTTGTGTCATCTACAGTTTTCTCTCTCTGTCCTTCACTCAATCGGTGGCTTTCAACTGGCCTTACATGCAACTGACTGATAATGTAGGCTGCATTGAAGTTACATGAAGTAACAGATATAAATGAGGTAGCCTACGAAAAGGTTGGAGCTCGGCTGTATTGAGACTTCTGAGACTTTCTACAATGACAAGATGGTTGGTCTCTTTGATATGTTTTACAGGTGCCTAGGGTAAAAAGTTCATGGTTTGTGAAGCCTTGACCGTGGCACTTTCATGCAATATATAAAAATAGAATACGCCAAGTGAGGGTGTATTCTATTTTTATATATTGTATGATAACTAAAGTGCCACGGTCATTTAAAGGATATTCAGGTTCGAATCACAAACAATTATGGCTTTTAAGAAAATATAATTGCCCAATTTTTGATAAAGATTGTGTTTTACAAGGTTGACACCGGTTTTGAAAAATTAGACATATTTTTCAACCTATCCTACCGGTAGGTTATGATTTTAATTGTATCCTATCAGTAGGATACGCCCAGTGAGGGTGCATTCTATTTTTATATATTGTATGATAACTAAAGTGCCACGGTCAAGGCTTCACAAACCCTGAACTTTTTACCCTAGGCACCTGTAAAACATATCAAAGAGACCAACAATCTTGTCGTTGCAGAAAGTCTCAGACATATTTTTCAACCTATCCTATAGGTAGGTTATTATTTTAACTGTATCCTACCGATAGGTTACGCCCAGTGAGGGTGTATTCTATTTCTATATATTGCATGATAACTAAAGTGCCACGGTCATTTGAAGGATATTCACGTTCGAATCACATACAATTATGGCTTTTAAGAAAATATAATTGTCTAGTTTTTGATAAAGCTTGTGTCTTACAAGGTTGACACCGGTTTTAAAAAATTAGACATATTTTTCAACCTATCCTACCGGTAGGTTATGCTTTTTACTATATCCTACAGGTAGGTTACGCCCAGTAAGGGTGTATTCTATTTTTATATATTGTATGATAACTAAAGTGCTACGGTCAAGGGTTCACGAACCCTGAACTTTTTATCCTAGGCACCTGTAAAACATATCAAAGAGACCAACCTATCCTACCGGTAGGTTATGATTTTAATTGTATCCTACCGGTAGGTTACACCCAGTGAGGGTGTATTCTATTTTTATATATTGTAATGGCATGTCAGCTTAATGATGGAGTTCATGGGTTGCTTGAAGTTTTGAGTACTTGGTCTGATGGACCAATGGTAAAGTAGTGTAAGAATAAAAGAAGTGGACACGTGTCAGTGTTTGAGTGGTCCATGTGTTGTGACTCTATTGGTTATCCTTTGTAAATTGTGTTACTTATAGGTGTAGGCTGTAGAGGTGAAAGACATCTTGGTTATTGCTGAGTTTCTCTGCAAAGAGGGTGGGAGGTTTTAGTCCCTCGAATACTAGGGTTTATCTTTCCTTTTGACATGTTTCCCTTATTTCCAGTTGTATGAGATCGTTCTCTGAATCAGTAATATCACCAAGAATATTTGAATATATCTCTGTTTCCATCTTGTTTCTATTAAATATATTTTATGTGTCACACCCCGATTCGCAGAGACTGAAGAAAAGGACAACACAAATGTGCACCTCATATGTACATCACAACCCATTATGATTTCATTCAAAATTTCAGCAACATCTCCCTATAAATTGGGGAACCCAACTTGTAAACAGAACACACAACAAGCCGAATAACATCTAACACTATTAAAAGTCAACTGACCCTCAGGGTCCACAGTCAAGCACATATCCCATCATAGTGATCTGACACACAGTAGTCACGAGACACCACTCCTGGCCAACCAAACACAATCCATATCCAAAGCATAAACAAAACTCCCCGTAACAACAACGTATTCACACAACGGTGGCATGCAACCAACAAGTCAGACACATACATCCATATTTATCTATATACATATTTAGACACACAATAAAATAGTCATCTAGGCCACCACCATCACACGCTCTCCTGTTGATCCGTAGTCTATGCACTAGATCCTTCTCACATGTACGAATGAGAAAGTAGATAGGATGAGCAGAAGGCTCAGTAGGGACAAAATAGTAGAGCACAAGTAAAGAATAATAAGGCTGAAATAGTAACAACGTGTAATCGATGTAACAATATGCAATGCAATATAACAAATGCACCCGATCTATCCAACTGAACCTCTATATCTACCTCTAATGACACCCAAGTCGATGGATCAGATTCCCACCCTACGACGATAAGCCGATGAGAATCCACCTGCGCTACCTCTCTCTAGCATCCAACCAATACCAAGAAACGAACATCAATCATCCCATCAACATCAATCTCAAACCATTAGAGAGAAGGTCAACACATATGTGGTTGCAACCACTTACTACTGGCCCAACAGTGATATCTCAACCTGTCACGCTTGACCTAGCATGGGAGAGCTAGCCAGCGTGCAGTAATAAATACCGCTACAAGAATCCTATGGACTAGGACCATCACAAGGCTCATATCCATCATCAAGGCATGTGCCCAAATAACATCCACCCCCTAACATAAGCCCCAAGTCCATACTTGGAATGTACCATGCATATATTATGCAATCTTTAAAAGAAACATGCCATAAGTGCAACAAAAATATATGTATATACAAACACACATCAAGATGCATGAAGAGTCATACAAAGCTCGGTTTTTGACCAAGCTTTCCAAGGGTCATTCTTTTGTACAATAGAATCACAACATAAACAAAAATGATAGAAGAAATAATGGTAAACTATCAAAGCGTATTTCCCCTCGGAATAAATCAAGGCGGAAACCAAAGTTTACTATTCGAGCAATTTGATGGCTTGAAAGTGTTTCGAAATAGAAGGATAAGAAATCTTTACCTCGAAGTGAACTTGTAATTCTCACCAAGAAAGCAACGTCTACTCCACACTTGAACTCGCAATTCTCTATCTTAATTCTCTAAGGTTAAACAATAAAAATCCTATCACAATATTATTTTTCATCCCAACCTGATAGCAATTTTCGATCCCTTAAAATAAGCAAACAAAAATCCCAAATTAAAATACTCGCAAGCGCACAAGACCATAGTAGAATAGGTTATGCAAGAACGAGGTCGAACCACAAGGATTGGATAAACAATACGATTAACTACTATACTAAACTTAGCAAAAGAAATAATTATTAGGAGATGATTGATTTTGGATAGCAAGCAACGAAATTAAAGCAACGAAGTAAAGAAAACACAAACTTGTTGATTTTGGTTGTGAAAGCAAATTTCTGAAAGCACTAGGACAATGAATCCATCTTAATAATCCTCTCTAGTTGTTGATTACCTCACCTTTAATCCACTCAATCGATGTTGTTGGCGAATCCACTAAGGCATGAATTATCTATGGTATCTAGGCTAATTCCTTTATCTTAACATGCAATTTGGTTATAGTATCTAACTCAAATATGAACATGCAAGATGTCCTTAAGTTCAAGAATTCATTAACATGCCATGTAAACCCTAGGAGTATTGTATCTACCCTAGGCGTTCCCAATTCCTAATCACAAGAAGCTGGTCCCAAACCCCGTATGGTATCTACGTGAAATTGCATCAAATTACTTAGTTGAAAACTTAGTTGTTGGTCAATCATCCAAGCAATCAAACAAGTATATAGCACAGTGATTAGAAATCCAACATCAAAAGGGCAATCAAAGATAAGAATAATAAACAAACTAGAGAATCATATGAAGATTTCATCACGCCCTAGCAAAAGCGTTTAGTTACACATAGTCAAGAATGAAAACCACAAGAAAGGTTGGAGAACACCCTAGAAAAGTTGACTGAATATCTGAGTGTTTGAACCTTCGAAAGTTCCTCAGAATCCTATGAAGTCCTCCTTAATAGCTCTCTCAAACCCTAGACTTCCTCTACAACAAATACTAAAATTCCAAGGAAATTTACCCTTGGTTTTCAAAACAATAAACCCAACAAAAAGGGAAGAGGTTGACTTCTTCTATGATTAGGAAACTGCACTGCTGGATGTCTTGGACGTTTTCCCATGTTCTGCCCTTCATAAAAATCTCCAAAAATATGTAAATTGAAGCTTGATCTCTTAGCTTTCCAGGGCCATCTCACACTTATCTAGCAAAATTCTGTAGAATCTTCTAGACCACTTCTTCACAGATAGCGCAGTTCTGCAGAGATCATATTTTAGCTCAACTTGTCTTCAACATCTGGGTCAATTGGCTTCACCAAAAATTCCCAAAATATTCTCCAACATTCGTCAAGGTCTTAGCTTTATTCTCCAATTGATGGTTCTTCAAAAATACTCAAAATATACATTTTTTCATCAAAAACCATCCAAGTGCTCGAGAAAACTGAAAATGAGGAAAACAAAGTAATAAGTCCTTTTTAAAGCCAATCCTCTAACAAAAATCAAGTTTAGAGAGTACTAAAATGAGAGAATATATGAGCTTATCACAACCCAACCTTAATTAAAACAATTTGAGTCAATAAACCATACCTTGAAACTTGTTAGTGCCACCAAATCAAGAAAGTAAAGTCTCCTCTTGAATTGGCTTGAGGACCACACTTGAATCTAGCAATATTAGAAGATTAGAACCTAATTTTGTGTTATTGGACAAATAAAATTCTCATTGAATCAAAATACCCAAAACCCACAAACCCTAGAGCCAAGAATTTACCTTAATCCTTCTCTTTTCTTGTAGAAAATTTAAAGTATGTGTGTGACTCCACCTAAGAAGGACCCTTGTCGGTCGGAGCTTCACGGGAAACTTGCTGGAATAGTGGCTGTCGATTATGGGTATGTGTTTGGAGAGAAAAGGGAAAGTCAATCTTTTTTTTCTTTTTGAAAAAAAAAAGAATCGGGTGATGCCGACACCCTTCTCTTCTAGTATTATTTTTTTTAAAATCTTTCTTTTCTTTTCCTTTTTCTTACTTTGACGCAAGATTATTTCACAATTTCTTTTCGGCCCATATGACAATCCAATTTCATCACACAATTTTTTTATTCTTTTGACAACTAAGTCTCATTTATTCATTTTATTTTTATTTTTATTATTATTAATTTTTTCCTTCTTTTATAGAGATGGGGTATTACACTGTGTTTATCAAAATCCTACATAATGAATGCTCCATGCCTTGCAAGCGCAAATTTGGCATTCAGTAAGCCTTAATTTGGTAGGCTGTGACACTAAGCCAAGCCACGCTACCTTAGCCAAGTAATGATTGTTGGACGTATAGTGGCGCATAGGTCAAGCCATGAATGTTGGCCATCCCACGCATGGTTGTTGGATGCGCAGTGGTGCCTAGGCCAAGTCACGCCATTGCCAACGAACGTGCAATGGTGGCTAGTATCACGAGCTGCCCCATCAAAGGTTTAATGGCGCTTGCATGACAGAGCATTTCATAGAATTCTAGAACCTTGTGAAGTCTTATAGAGTATTGTAGAATACTAGGAGAATATTTTATAGATATTCCTTAGGAAGATTTTGGAGAGTTGATCTTAGCCATCCAATTGGATTAATCTCTACCATTGGATGAAGTTTGAGACGTATATATAGAGGTTATTCCTCCATTCTCCGAGCATTATTGTATTCTTTTGGTGTTGTTGCTAGTTCTTTTAGTTCAAGTGTTCAACCAGAGTGAATGTTGAACTTAGTTATCCAAGGTTGCAAGGATAAGTTAGGTAGCTTATGGTTCACGACATATTGGGAGCTGTTCACCTTGAGCCCATAACAAGTGACAGGGTGGCATCAAGAGGAAAACATAAAGAAGATGGAGGGGTCCAGTGAGTTTCTTAGAGAGATGCTGACGACCTTGAACTCCATCGCGGGAGAGTTGCACGAGAGAGATGATGCGTTGTTTGCAACCAAGTGTGAAGGTTGGCGTAGCAAAGAGAAGTCTTAGTTCAGAGTCTGCTATGGAGGTTGGTCACTTCTCATGAAACCTGGAGCTCTACTTCGACACTGTGGGTTTGAGGGACGGTTTAGCTTTTCATCGAACCATTCCACTTTATCTTTAAGAAATTGCTACGTTGTCATGGCGTAGTTGTACCCTCGACATGTCAAACAATTTCAAGGTGAAAATTAAGAAGCAATTAAGAACTTTGTCATGGGAGAATGTCGAAGATGAGGCACGAGGTAAGTTACTTCACCTTACTTGTATAGGTATTCTTTAGGAATATGTGAGAAGAGTTCTCCTAGCTATTGTTGGAGATACTTAACATGAGTGAAAAAAATTCAAATTTTGCTTTTATGGATGTCTTAGCAATGATGGACATAAATTTTGACGGTAGAGAAGGGGAAACAAAGAAGATATTACCCTACAATTGTCTACACTTTAAAAGATCATATCATCCATCATTCTTCCTTTTGATTTCATTTTAAAAGGAGGTATCTTACTTGGCTACCACCCAAATGACACTATTTGAGGACTCCCTGACCAAGAGAGAAAACTCATTTATAATGAAACCTGACACGGTTAGTTTACACCTTTCTGCACAACTAGCATACATGGAAAATGAGATTACTTGTCTTCAAAGGTGGTCTCTCCGAGTGCTCCTAATCAAGATCTTATCTTGAATGTCACCTCGGGCATCTGGTTTTGAGCTTCCTAAATAGGAGTGTCTTTCTTCATTCCCATTGAGAGGAGTTGGATTCTCTCCTATAGAGGTTGTTGCTATGGAGGATCATTCGGCCTTTCCACCAAGGCCTGCACCTGTTGCAATAGTTGGGTGAAATGCTCCTGTGATTGAATCAGATTAATTATGTCATGTTGTCTGGTGTTACTTTTAATACCATTGCTTGGTTTGGCACCTCTACAGTGCCTCGTTTGGTAGCTCAATAAGTGCCTCCTTCGTACCTCGAATTAGCTTGACTCCTCATATCACTTATGTTTCCTCCGTGCCATGTGTCAGCATTCTAGTATGTTATATTATGGTTCTTTTACCTAGTATATGGCATGTGAATGCCCTGCTTACACATGAGAAAGGAAAAATGCACGTCATACACAAATTCTATTTGTCAACTAATGATATATTGCTAGTGGTGTCAATTGGAGATTTGAAAAGTAAAGGGATTGACTGTCAAATTTCAAAACGGTAGGCACAAAAATATTTATGTCCAAAAACTTCACATTAAACATTTTTTAATCCCTTCATGAAGAATTGTTACATATTTTCTTTACCTTCCAGTCACGAGTTACTATTTAGACCACTCACATCAGATTAGTTAGACATGATTCTTTCCTTCCCCTATTTTTAGGGTTTACCATGGGTCGGGTCGATTGATTATCGGCCGATAATATCTAACCAACCGACTTTGATTAAAATGCAAAACCATTACCTTACCCAACTTTATGGGTCGGGGTAATGGTTGCCAATCGACATTGTTGGTTGGTTTATGGGTCGGGTGATGGGTACACCCAACCTTTTTATTTATTACCCACTTTACCTTGATTAGTTGATTTGGGCTTTGGGATGTGTAAATATTTGGGTTTGGGTCTTCTTGAGAGTTAGCCTAATTTGGGTTTGGGTTTTCGGGTGGGTAAATCTTTGGGCTTAGCCTAGTTTGGGTCCATAGTTGTTAACAATTAGCAAATACTTTAATATTTAATTACAATGTTGTAAAAAGCGGCCTAGTCGGTGACTAGTCGCCAAGCAGAGGTGGCCGCTTCGATTAGGGCCTAATCGGGTCACATAATCGGTGACCCGATTATGCACCGACTAATCGGCCAAATCGGCGCTAGTCGATTTTTTTTTGCCTGAGCTCCACCAAAACGACGTCGTTTTGGTGAGATTTGTTTTAAAAAATATATGCAATTGCAGAAGGCCATCCCTGACATCAAACGCTGCTATCTGCAACAGCAACACAGACCCTAATTTTCGTCATCGGTAATTTCATCCAGTGACTTCATGCCACGATTGCCAAAGAAGCCCCAACAAGTATCAAACATTTCCGATGAGATAAATGCAGTAATTCGTAGATAGATAGCGAGCACTAGCTCCCAGTGCTCGATTGAATCTTCAACAAGGTCACGGCATCTTCTGAGTGCTCCAATTTTCGTCTTCAATCAGGTATCTCGACCATTGAGTTCATAATATAGCATATGTCAATTACATTTACATGTTGTTTTAATCGGCCTTTGTTTAATTTTGTCGAAGAAAGGTATGATGCAAGGGTAAGTGTACAATCTGTCATTTTGTTGCTTTTATGCTAGTTGTGCCTTGATATTAGGGAATTTATTACATAGTGCAATTGCATATATTTTACTCAAAACTGAATTGAATGAAGAACGGTTTTTAACTTTTTATGTGAACTGAAGCAAAATATATTGAAGTCTGATAATCTGAATTGATAGATTTTTTTGGTTTTGCTATTCTGGTTGTCTATTTTTATTTTTTAGGGATATGGCTACTTCATTAGCCGCTTCTAATTCCAATGTTGGTGAATGAAGCCACAAATGATGTGAACATTCAAAATGCATTGAAACTTGCATCCGGTGATATTGGTTGGGAGTTTGGTGAACTTGTTGATGTTAGTGCATTAGATTAAATCAAATGCAAGTTCTGTTCGAAAGTTATGTCCGAAGGCATCTATCGACTCAAATGTCATGTAGCCGGTAGGTCAAGCAATGTGAGGGCTTGTCATAAGGCCAGTAAAGAGGCAATAAAGGAACTTGTTGAGGCACTAGATGGTAAGAAGAAGAAAAAGACCGAGAAGCAAATTGAAGAGTCTGAACTTAGAAATGAAGTTTCGATATCTGGTGGAGCTACGGAGATGGATGAGGATATGGAAGTCATGGGATCAAGGAGAAGAAAATGTGATCACGAGCTTATGGGTAGATTTGTGGAGATTAATTCACAACCAAACACTGATTCTACAAAGTTTACAAAGTAAGCTAGTTTGGTTGCATTAATGGACAAGAAGAAGGTGATTGATACGCAATAATACATAGCACGGTGGGCCATTGAGAATGATATTGCTTTCAATGTCATTCAAAGTGACAGTTTCAAGCTAATGATAGAGGTTATTAGGCAGTTTGGTCCAAGACTACCTACACCGAATCGATATCGCTTGGGTGGTCCATGTTTGAAAGTAGAGGTTGTGAGCCCTAAAGAAGCATGAAGATGAGTGGGTCATATCTGGTTGTTCCATTAGGACTGATGCTTGGGCTGACCGTAAAAGAATGAGCATTATGAACTTGTGTGTTCATTGTAGGGAAGGGATCTCTTTCATTTCCTCAATGGAGGATTCTGATGCATCCCATACGGGAACCTACATATTTGACTATGTCGACAAATGCATTGAAGATGTAGGACCAAAAAAGGTAGTGCAAGTTGTGACGGATAACGCTTCTAATAACATGGCAGCTGCAAGTTTGATGGAAAAGAAGAGACCCAATTTATTTTGGACTTCTTGTGCCACACATATGGTGAATCTTATGCTTGAGGCAATTGGTAAACTTCCAAGGTTCAAGAATGCAATTGATAAGGCAAGGGCTTTAACCAGATTCATATATGCACATCACTCAACCCTAAGCATGATGAGAAAGATGACGAAGAAGCGTGACATAGTACGGCCGGGTGTTACACGCTTTGCTACTAATTACCTTTGTTTGCAAAGCTTAGTGGAGAAAAATGAGCAACTAAGACTTATGTTTGCTTCAGAAGAATGGGCCCGGAATTCACATTCTAAGAGTGCGAAGGGAAAAGTGGCATATGCGACAGTTGTTAGCATCTCCTTTTGGAAGTCCGTGAACTCGTACTTGCTCATTTTTCGTCCATTGGTGAAAGTACTTCAGTTTGTTGATAGTGACAGACCATCTATGCCATGGTTGTATGGAGAACTTCAAGCGGTGATAAGAGAGATCAAGGAAGACGTATCTAGTGGACTTGAAAAGAATTATAAACCGATAATTGACATAATTGAGAGTAAATCCAAAGGAAGACTTGATTCCTCTTTGCACTTGGTGGGTTACTTGCTTAATCCGTACCACTTTGCAAAGAATAGGGTAAATATAGGAGATGATGCAACTATAATGGAAGCATTTCTTTATTGTGTAGAGAAGTTCTTCTCCGATGATTTGACCACTGAAGGGATAGTGTATGATGATGAATTGATCAGGTATAAGAAATTAGAGGGAAAGTTTGGAAGAAAACAAGCCCTTTTTTCTTATGAAAGAAAAGGTGCCAATGAGTTCAATCCCGGTAAGTCTTAACTCCTAAACTCCTAGATCATTTTTTAAATTTTTTCTTCATAAAGGAGAATTGATTAGTATTATTTTTTTTATCATAATGAATGTTAGTTGGGTGGTGGAGTAACTATGGTGGTAGTACATCAAACTCGAAGAAGATAACAATTAGGATTCTCTCATTGACCACAAATTCATCAGGTTGTGAGAGGAATTGGAGTACATTTGAAGGGGTAAGCAACTTTGACCTTTTTTTATATAATTGTTTTTGGTATTTTTTTCATCTAATTGGCAATCGCATTATCTTGTAGGTGCACACTAAAAAGAGAAACAGACTTGACTCAAAAAGATTGAACAACTTGGTGTATGTTCAATTCAATGCAAAACTTCTCTGCAAGAAGCAAAGAGTGAGTAATGATAAAGATGTCCTTCAAGCGGATGATTTCAACCTAGAGGAGCACTAGGAATATAAGAGAACTTGATGAGGAAGAGTTTGTCTCGGAGGAGTCGTCCGAAGAAGATGATGGATATGACTTTGAGTAGATGTGCCTCTAGTGGAGGAGCAAGATGATATTTTTGAGAATGATTATTGATGAGTGATGTTTCTCCTTTTGTTTTTGTAATTTGTGTGTGTACTATTGGATTTGAATGGATTTTTGATTATGATTTAGTCTTACACTAATTGAATGGATTGAATGGATCTTTGCTTTGATGCAGTTTATTTTTGCTTGGATTGCAATTTATTTGTGATGATTTTTGAGTCCGATGAATGGATTTTTGCTTGGATTGCATGGCTAGGCTAACTGTCATCGGGTTGCTTTGATGCAGTTTATTATATCTAAATTTAATTATATACAAAACTGAAACAATGAAGAGCACTTGGTTGATTCATTTATATTGTTTTTTTACTTTTTTACACATTTATATATGATATACATATATATATTAATTAAAAAAACTCAAAACGATTAATCCGATTAATCCCCGACTAGTCCCCCATTAATTCGATTAATCCCTAGTCCCCGTGAACCGCCTAACGACCGACTAGAGATTTTTGCAACCTTGTTTAATTATGAAAATCAATTGGCCGATAATTATTGACTTTTGGGTTAGATGAAATTATCGACCCGACTGTATGGATCTGTTGATAGTGGATTATCTGTTGGTTGGTAATGAGTCGGTTGATCGATAAAACTGATCCATGATAAACCCTATCTATTTTCGAGAACAGATATAGAGAATTAGTCAAAAACATATAGTCTTCACATTAATCAGATTATCTGTGTACCTATTTTGCATAACCCTAGTGATTTTCTACATTTGGATAACCGTTTCTACCATTACTTAAGAGGAAGGGGCCGAGCTCGGGCCTAATGGGAAGCTCATTTGATATTTAGGGCCAAGCCAGAGCTTGGAGAAGTCCGGCCCGTAGGCCCTCGGGCATGTATGTATATACACATATGTATATTTATATATCCTATATTCAACCCAAATAGACTCCTCATTGTTTAAGCCCATTCAAGAAGCCCTAATTCCCTAAATCCATAATCTCTTTACCTTGCTCCTATACGGAAAAATTGTAGCAGAGAGAACGAGAGCCGAGAGAGCAAAGGAACCCTAAAACGTCTTCTTGAGTCTCGATTTTCTTCCTGAAACGTTGCTTTTGTGAGTCTTCTCTAATGGGCAGAGAAGCGGCCATACCAGAAGAACTAGCATGATCATCATCTGCATCTATTAGTAGTTTTGAGCTCTCATTTCTCGCCTTTTATCAGGTATTTTTTCTCTCGATCTTAAATCCGTTTTTTAATTTTGGTACTTTTGCGTTGAACAAAAATTCCTAGAATCCGAGAGTAGGAAACGAAGGTGGAATTTTGATTTCCAAGCAGCTCTAGGTCTTAGGGATGGTGGCGAAGAGTGTTCACTTTATAAACCCTTGATTAGGACCCTAAAGTAAACAAAGGAAGGGTGATTATTTTGATTACTGCTTTTTATAATGCCTAAAATGCTTTTATATTGGAGTGATAATATTGTTTGCTACTTTTCTATGTGGAAAAAGACGTGTTATGGTTTTCTTGCCTGAAATAATTGTAGTTATAGATTTTATATATGCGATATCGTTGGTTTCTGCTTATATACATTTAAGAATGACTGGAAATAATATTAACCCACGGCTTAAAATTATCCCTTAATGTCATTGTAGTCATCACCCCAAGCCTCTTTCAGCTTACATACTTAAGCGCTTAAAGCTATCAAGTAGTAGCAGGAAAGATAGTTTATAGATAATTCTACAAAAAAATTACATAGAACTTCATATAACATTAGTATGAAAGAGGTTCTTATCTTGCTTTTCTACATTCTGAGGGAAGTGCAAGGTGAGTCATTGCATGTGTTGAGTCTGTTGACCGAGCATTTTACTCTACTTGCAGCACTTCATTTACTTTCTTTACATTGTTCAATAGGGCTTTGATCTCCTAAGAGGATTTCCAGAAATTGCTATTGATTAATTTTGCTTAATCATTCTTTTTGTGTGTTGTGATCTCTTCTCTTGATGGCTTATTGGGGGTGGTTTAATTTTGTTTTAGGCTGGGTTTATTTTTTGAACATGCAATCCTTGCTAACTGTGCTTATCACTTGTATTTGACTCGATCTGTTTCGCTACTCCATTGAAGGAACACATGCTGGTCTGAAGCGACATGTATATGGCCTATTGGCCTTTCATACTCGCTCAATTATAAGCTTAAGAAGCTAACAAATAGTTTCTCTCTTTCCATTGCTCTTTTTATACCTGTTTTAGTTGTGATTCCATGTTTCTATACTATTTTAATCTTTCAGATTGTGATGACAATATTGCTCATGTTAGTTATAATTTTCTTTTGCATCCTCATAGTACTTAACGAATGACTAAAAAAAGTTGCAACTATTTGTTCATGTTAGACTATTAGTTATTTTCTTTTGTATAGCTCTTCCTTGGCCATTTGCCTAGCTATTTTTTGATACTCTTCCATTTCAGGATGGAAGTTGATGGTGTGATTACCACAGAAGAACAGCCCGTGGGTATGACTATGGATTTGGAGCAATATTGTTTATGAAGTATTTGACTCGTATATTATTTTAGAGTTTACTTACGGATTTTATGTAATGTTGACTGCTATTGTAATAATTTTACTTGTATTAATGTTGGATTTTATTTAAGGCATTTTTACAGGTTTTTTTTTTTATATTTATGATTAAGCCTACAAACGGGCCGGGCTCGACGGGCCGAGCCTAGGGCCGAGCTCTTTTCTAACGAGCCGAGTCCGAGCTCGAGTTTTTGGAGCCCTTTAAGGCTCGGGCAGAGCTCGGGCCTTATTTAATGGGAACGGGCCGAGCCTAGGGCCTGTCAAAGCCCGGCTCGGCCCAGCCCGGCCCATTTTCATCCCTAGTTAAGATTACTATAATAATTTCTCTCTCTTATTTTTATAGTCTGCTCATTTTAAATTTATCTCTCGATTTTCTGCTCTCCCTTTTTTTGTTATTCTTTATCTATTTAGTTTATATTCTCCTATTTTATATTTACGATTTTTTATATTGTATTTTTATTTTTAAGATTTTCTATTCTCCACTATCAAGAGTCGAACCCGAATATTTTAATTGATTCCATTGGCATAGGGCTCCACCGGAACAGTCACACTTGCCATGTATCGACTGCTAAAAATAAAAAAATAAATCAAATAGGGAGATACTCTGCTACTGCTTCCAAACACTTGGTACTAATCTATCAAGAGGGTTCTCTTATATTTCAAGTTAAGGCTGCCATTAGATTCTTTCTGGAACTCCTGAAACCTTCCAAATCCATGTATATTTCTACAAATGGCAAATCAGGAATTCCTTTCCACATGAGAGAGATGCATGGCAATCATAGTTTAACATATAAGATGGGAGGGGAGAACAACGAGACACAGTCAAACAACACGCAAGACTTGGCTCTCCTCCTCAATGCAAGAAATTAGCAGAACAGAGCTATCCAAAGGAGAAATTAGCAGAACAGAGCAATCACTATGCAGACTGCTTATTTGATCATAACTTCCCGAAATCTACCAACAGAATGTGGAACCACATCCAAAAAATTATGGACGAACATTATTAGTTGCATACTTTCAGTTTTACTTGCCTAAAGATGATTTGGGGGGGAGCCCATAAAAGAAAGTTAAAACAAAGAGCAACAAGGATGTCTTCAGATTCTTTACAAGCTTCATCTAAAGCATATATGATTCCAAATAAACCACCAACTGCGATCAGGCTCTATTTGTCAAACTCCCAAATGATACCTCCATCCTCTGAAATACCAAAGTAAAGGTAGCTTAGTCAGGGGGTCAAGAAACTTGCTATCAAGCTACGAGTGCCCATCTCATAGAGATAGACGGGCATTGTTACAATGATGTTACCACCATGTGGTAGCAATATGCTTTTTGCTTTTCAGATACAAGTTACTAAAGAAAATCCTGAATGCAGTTCAGATTGCAAGTAAATATAAGATTTACTGAAATAAAATAGGCATGTACTTAAAAGTGTGATCCATGAGTCTAATAATCCCGAGTTTATTTCTTTGTGTTATGGTCCTATGGAGCAAGAATTAGAGAATGTCCCGCATGGTGTTAAGAATTGACGTATTTTGGGGACGTAGTTAAATGCGTTTTTTTTGTTATTAGTAACCAACCATCAATTCTTAACACCACGTAGGTGGGACGTTCTCTAATTCCTACTCCATAACAAAAAGAAAAAAACTCAGAAGGTCAAGGGTATACCTCTAACTTTCTTGTTTATCCATATCTCTGTCAGCATCCCAGCACCAACTCCACCAGCAATACATGCTCCAAAGAAGGCAATGTTATAGGGAAGGGATTTTCGAGGAAGAAAATAAAAATCAGGAATGTCCCTAATTTTTTTGGGAAGCCGCTTCCTTATAACTGGTTTACTGCCTGCACTGGGGTCTTTCTGCAATTCACCACCAATGGTTTTCCAATCAACCCCTTTCAATGGATCTTTTGATTCTTCAGTTCCCATGACATAAGACAGCAATTCCAATCCCCAATGACAAAGCTACAAAAATGTTTATCCAGGAATGAACACAAATTATATTTTCATGTTTCAACAGAAAAAAGATAATTGGAATACAATGACATAATGAATGTAGCAAAAATAAAATTTAAAAAATGGTAACAGGAAAACACAAGTTCGCAACATGTAATTCTCCAATAATGGCTACCAAAACAAATTGAATCAGAACAAAAGCTTTTAGCGGTATATGTACTACCCTGCCTGAATTACTAACCAATTATTATTATAAATTACGTAATTTTAAACAAAAATAAATGGAATTATGAGGCTCAACAAATACACAAACGAAAAGTTCAGAGAAGAGATGAGGATTCTAAATGCACAAACTTAACCAAGACAAGCCCAAATATTACAAAAAAAAAATGGTCGTTTCAAAAGAGATTGAGAGACACTTGCATTAATTCAATATCATATTTCCTGTCTCCCTTTAACAGCAAAAAACCCATCCATCAAATTATCAAAACTTTCGTTACATACCCTTTGAAGCTCTCGGTCTGCAGTAACAATTTTCAATAGTGCAATGAATTCGTTCAGGACAGTAACAGGGATTGAGGAAGGCAATCTGGATATGTACTTTTTGGTTGAGAATTGGGTAAATATTTTTGAAATTATGACAAAATATAGAGGCCTCTGGCAATTCAGCTAGAAAGGGCTCTCTATTTTTACAAAAGATGACAGTATTTTTATCTATAATAAATAATGGTGTTTTTGGCATAAGGTTCAAGATCAAGGACTCACTCAAGATTTTGGTACCATAATAAAGCCCAGGCGATTTACTATAAACAGGGTGGTTCATCCTGTTCAAGAAAAACGCATGGCATGAGTGTATTTCACTTACGTATGCAGAACCAGTTTTAACATATATTTACAAGTTTTGATCTCTTGAGCAATCTAACAGGTTGAATGGCAGTTGGAAAACTTTGTTCACACTTAACAATGATAATAATCAAGCATACACGTTTACAGTTCTTATCTAAGAAGCACCAATACAGGTGCGGCCGTGCGGGGATACTCGATACGAGACATTTGTCATTTCTTCCAAAAACTAGGATACGGGTGCAGCTGGATACAGCCTATATAAATATATTTTTTATATATTTATATACATACATTCAACAAAAGCATCATCGGTTCACTGTAATAGAGTCGAGTTAGGGAAATCAATACCCTTGAGAATGGAGTGAAGATTGGAGGGGAGGGTGGAGAGCTGGAGACGGCGTCGGGGAGTCGTATCCGACCAGACAGGAGTGTCGGACGACAGGAGAGTAGCGCCTCCGGCGGCAGCAAAGGTGAATGAAAGAATTTAGCGTCTGTCCGCTAACTCTCTCTGTCTATCTTGCAGTGAAGATGACGAAGCCCTTATTTGAATGGGTATGGGCTTTGTGTCTTTTAATTAAGTGTTAAATGGGTACATAGCATATTCTCTTAACTGTTTCAGCCCAAATTTATTAAAAAAAACTTTAAAAGTTATTGGCCCAGGAGTATTTTAGAAGTATCACAGCCATACTATGCCGTATCCAAAATTTTAAAAAAAAAATGTAGAATTTTTAATCTTTGTGATTATGACATTTGCATGATCAATCAGATTTTGTCTAAATTGTTGTGCATGGAAGTATTTAGTCATTTGGATAAAACATGAAACAAATGTTTTCATTTTCTTATCTCTTATTTACAGGTTTGTCATTATTATCTCACCAAAAGATAAATGGATTTATCATAGACAGATATATTTATCACTTGGTATTTGACAAATGAAAAAAAAAAATCAATGATCATTATCATGAGATTTAACAAACCAATCGATAAGATTAATTTAATTATTATCATCTCATTCTACATTCATCTTATCTATGAGATATGACTGTGTTATCAACTATGTGAGGTCTAAATTATCATGTGGATGATTATTGGCTTAGGATGTGTAAGTCAATAAGTTAGGTTGTGTTTCTATTTGATTTAATCTCCTATTGATGGTCATCTTTATCTCAGATAAAGCTTATCACTTAGGTATGGTGAATGATTGTTTACCAAGAGATTAACCAAATTTGGTATTGATGAGATTGACTTATTGATAAACACATTATTTTCTCAATAATATTATACCTGGAAAACAGGATTTTGTATAAATACCACAAGTGTCTCTTCAAGATCATCATTGAAGCTATTGAGAAAAAAATACAAGATCATTGATTGAGCTTCATGTTTCCGTTTCATATTGTGCTCTCTCGTATTCTTGAGTGTTAGATCAAATGTATAAGTGGGTGAGAGATTGTTTGAGTGTGAGTGAAAAACACCAAAATAATTGTATAATTGACAGGTGGACTCCAGAATCTCCTCCCTAGTCATTGTCGATATACCCTTTAAAATACGGATTATTCATTGGTAGCACAATCAAACCTTGTACACATTATTGCATACATTAAGCTTCCAGCTGCATTAGAGTATGTAACTATTTTCATTTGCTCTTGTTCTTGTGGAGTCTTTGGACACAATCGATATCTTAACCCTTCGTTTTTGCAATAGGATTGTCTACGATTTTACAATCTTGCATAGAAATCTTTCAAGAATTTTCTTGATATTCGCTCTTATGTAAGAGAAAATAATTTATTTGAATGATCTCTTGAAATAATTTTATTGTCTTGGTTTTTGGGATAGAAAATTGATGTTTGGTTGGTATCAACAACTTGTGATTCAATAACAATATATTGTTGACAGAAATTGTCAACTAAACGGCCCCAAATTTCCAAACTTTCAATTATAGTCAGAATTAGGCTAATCAAAGTAAATCCACTATAGGACAAAAGGCTTCCTCATAATCAATTCTTTCATGTTCAGAATATCTTTCCGCCACAAGGCAGAGTCTTATATCTTTTGATTGAGCCATCAGTCAATGGGAATGAATCTTGATCCGAGTGGGAGTAACAAAGATAATAATGAACAATCTTAATTGCGACGAACATGTCGCAAAAGCATTCATAGTCAACGTTTTGAAATCGAATGGGAAGCATTAATTGTCGATATTTTGGGAAACAATTAGTCTTGGAAGACTCTCCATCTCAGCCATTCATGAAATTTGGCCAATCCAAGTTGAAACAAGTCCCAACTAGGTGGTAGCTTTACTCTAACCGAAGATTATATTCTAGTCTCTACTTGGCTTAACACAAGTTTGGATGCAACTCAAGAGACTGATCAAAATCAAAACTACTTTGGAACGGAGCCAAGAATTCATATGAGAAGGGACTAAAGGTTGACAGGGTTCTGCCCTTGTAAAAATTTTTAGTGCTATTTAATGAAAAATTATCCAAGTTCTCATTGATTATAGCAAAATCAAAGTGAAAAAACAAAAGTATCAGTGTCACTAAATGCATAAAAGAGCATGTACTTACAAGAAATACATAACCACCATATGGTTTATACTACACACATGATATTTTGAATGCATTGATCCACATCATGTACCTGCAGAAATAATTCATAAAGTGTTAGACATAAACAAAAAGAGTAAAATCGAACAGCACAAAACTTGACTTAATAAGAAAAATGTGAAAGTTCAATTTATTTGAGTTAATTTTACTACTACGCACGATGTCTTTTCATTTTCTCAAAACGTGGAGCAATACTTTCATTACTTATTTCATTTAGTTGTTCTTCTCAATATACACTACCAAACTATCATGTAAAAGCTTATATCTCGAGGATATGTAACAAAATAATATCCAAGTAACTTAATTCATATATTGAAGTTTTTACAACATGAATTGAGAGATTAATTGGGAATAGCGGATAACGAATGAACAAAGAACAAATTCATAACATAAAAGAGTATATACTTTAGAACAAAGAACCAGATGCTTTAGAAATGAATAAGACATTAAAAACATAAACGCAATTGAATAATGACAAACAAATCCAATCGAATCCCTGCTTCTCATTTCTTCTCCCGAATACCCTCGTTTTGTTCTTGTTCGACATATAGCAATGGCGACTGACAGAGTAGATTTGATAGGGACACTAGATATATATATCTCTAGGCTTGAGCTAGGCCTTTGGCCTTTGAGCTACTTTGATATTATGGTATACCTTATATTAATGTAAATGACTTAATATTATACATCATTTTTTAAAAATCAGGGGAGCCTAGGCCCTTTGGTCCCCATGTGGCTCCGCCACTGGCAGAGTTCATGCATACTACTTCGAGAACACAAGATTGTTATGCTCAAATCAATCCACATATGAAGCCCAATATCGATTGACTAAATGAAATCAAATATCAAGACAAATATAAAATATAAAATCAAGCAAACATGGTAAAGAATATAAGAGATTTATACGGTTCGACAATGGTTTGTGTCCACGAGCAGCATAGATCGAATTCCACTACAAAAAGAAACCCTCACAACTTCTATCCATAACAGCCCTGAAATTCACGCTAATTACGATTTATCTTGAGCAACAATCTCTCTAGTCTCAGGTCTGTCATCAGCACGCGTGTTCGCTTGAGCGACAAGCTCATTGGTCTCTAGGCGATGACACATTGCATGGGTCACTCAAGTGGCTCCATAACTCGCTCGAGTGACAGACCTGCTATCGCGATTCCTGCTTCCTCATTTGATTAGAGGATACAAATTGTTTCTCATACTGCCTCTAATTAATACTAGTGAACCAAAAACACTTTTAAGGCTCCACTATCTAAAGTGATTCTATAACACTTCGCCTCCAAATAACCCAAGGAAATAAAAATTTTCTTCAAATCACTACTTTTCCTTTGTCTTTTTGGCTCCTAACAGAATAAACAAACGGTAGCCACTCTTTAGAATTTTGTGCAGCTTAAGTATTCAAATCTTACACAAGCTAAATTAACACACATTATAATCAACATATGCTAATAAAAAAAACTAAGCAAACAAATAAAAATAAAATTAATTACAACGAAAAAGAAATAGAAAATTATAAGAGACTCAGAATTACAAGTCCAGCTGACTAAGAATGAGTCATGACCACCATCTACTTATTTGGTCCAATTCTGATTTTTCAATTCTACTTTTTCAAGATTCCACTGATTAACAATTTCAACTAAAATATATTTTTTAAAAACGCTAAAAGAGTTTATTCAGTGTAAAATCAAAAGACCAATAACTAAAAATTCTCGCGACAAAGAAAAGAAAAGAAAAGAAAATAAGCTATATTCTAATTTGCCAATTCAATGGAGCAACAAAAGCTATCCCGGAAATTCTCTTATTGAATAATATGATGATCACTAACAATGGACCTGAATACAGAGCAAATTAACTCAACTCCTCTTATGCATAATGCTATATGTAGGCTCTGCTCAGGAAAGAATGACGAGGTTACATTACATGTCTCGGCTTTTGCAATACAACAATTCAATCCATCTTCTCTACTTGTGCCGTTGCCTTAAAAATGGTTTGAAAGTCACCAACACTCCAATGGCTTCGACCACGTTCAGGATGAAGAAAACCATATGGTCACCTGCATTTACAAAAACAGTAGCTGCTAAGTTTCTGCATCTCACAAAATGTCTTCTTCATCCAAAAACACTATCCAGCTGCCCTTTTAGTGTTATTATTCTTATTTGTCTTCAATCTCCGTTATGTTAAGCAATCACAACAAAAGAGTATTGTGGAGGCTCCACAATTGTCCTAATAATTCCTTTCTGCGCGTTGCAAATATACGAATAGGTTTGGCAGAAACAAACTTAGAAACAATACGTAATAAAAAGTATACAAGTAAAGGCTGAACTAATAACGATGATGGAAGATAAAATTTGGTGATTGCACATACATTATTGAAACCAGAACTGAGGAAGTTAAATATAAGGAAAAAGGCGAGTTCACTTTCAAATAAAATAAAAAAGGGTGAAAACCAGAGTTTCTGGGCCTATGTACGTCACACTGGATTTCAGTAATGAACTTTTGACCATAAATAACCACAAGAAGAACGTAAGTGGTTGTCCAGCATATACCAAGATTCAACATGTGAACCTAAGATCATGCATCAGAGGTTCTTAAACTCCAAGATAACACTCAGTACACACATTTTTTAATCATTTGAGTTAAAGAACATATCACAAACTCACAATGATAAAAAGCAGCTAATTCAAAAAGGAGGCTGCTGGTTTTCCACTCTCAAACCCTAAATAGAATCAACTAGAATTGTCATATGAATACTTTCAATCGTATTACCCTTATAAAAGGAAGTGCATATATATGAACAATCTGTGAATAAATGTGCTGATCTGCCAAAAAATTCCTCTATGGTAGAACTTGTGAGGCATTGATTACTAATTTATTTCGGTACTTCTCGATCCAAACGCTTAACCAAGTATATTCACAACAATCATGACAATCAAGTTAAAAAAAACGTAAGTACACACATAGATAAATAAAGAGAACAATCAAGTCAAAAAACACAAGTACACACATAGATAAATAAAGAGAAGGCATACATAATACCCATGAATTATTCAATTTCATATCACCACATATTCATCTCCATGCAATATGATGCTTTCAAGTTTCATCTCACCAAGTATATTCTCAACTATAATATAAGAGTAAAGTTCACTATTTGAGGGCTAGTCTTTTGAAGGCAATTTTCATATTTGAAATCACAGATAAATCATAGCATTTTTTTTTATTATTGGCTAAAATCAGAAGAGCTAAAGAACTTCAACTGTTTTGGGAAATAATACAAGTTAACTGTTTAGGGCTGTGAACTCTTGAAACTATGATGACAACACGAAAACAGCTTCAAATTTGAAAAAAAGAAGAGGAAAACAAGAATGCTTTCTGAATCTTAGTCCATTTTCTGAAATTTTCAGTGCCTTATGAAACATTTTCTCTTTGATGTGTTAATATGGCATTTTACACCTCCAACTGGTAGGCATTGTTTAAAGAAAATTAGTGTGATTCTTGAGCTTGTAGCTTAGTATCCTTTCGATATGCCCTAGTTCAAGATCTAATGAAAATAAAGACAGTTGGAAAGCCTCAAAGCCTACATAAGAAGACTTCATCCCTTAAAACCCATCTTAAGTACTCAAAAAAACAAGAGAGTGCAAAATGGCACTGGGCGTAAATTGGTTCTCAATACATTTGTAGCATCCACATGATTAAGTTTCCTAGCTTGCATGCTGCAAAGAAACAATAAATATTTGTCCAACTGGTTTTCTGAGATTCAAACTACGTTTTATACCATATAGTTTTTCCATACAGAAGTCTACCAGCCAGAGACTTTACAGCTTGGGCCCCATCTAACAAACCCTACTCTCTTATTCCAAAGGGATTTAATTTCAGGTCTCACAGATAAATATCGTCCTAACATAACAGTGTTGCCCCCAACACAAGATCAACAACATGAGTCAATCATAAAAGGAATTTATAGCGTTTTTTGCTATTGTATAGTAATCTAACATTTTAAAACGAGGCTCTTTTCCCTTTACCTTAGTACTATAAATCCATACTACAGACTGATTGAATGATACAGACATATCCAGAAAAACCAAACATTGGAATATATTTCTACATTTATAGTCGAGCCAATGTACACCTAGAATAACAAATGTAGGTGAAGATCCTACCTGGAAGAAAGGCAGCATCTTGACGCTTTTGTGCCCAAGAAAATCTGCAAAGCCCAGTCATAATGCCAGAATATAGAACTTCAATAAGAATCAAAGCATAAAATAGGGTAAGCTGTTACAAAAATTGTGTCCATATGTAAAATCTTTCTTTGTTTTCATTTCATGTGGTTTATAATAGTGATACTGCTAACCACAGCATCATTACATATGCTTCGAAACTCTAGGCCAGTAGTATAAGGAGCCAATCTATCTTTCGTTCGCATCATTATGAGCATTAAAAAAATCATTTGGCAAGTGTTGGCAGAGCAATATAAATTGATAGGCCATGCAAGAGCGCATTAGCTTCCACCATCAATAAACTCAAACAAGAACAATATCATTCTCAATGACCCATATCAAAAGTGATCCCCAATATTTTCATCGAGCCTAGGAGCCCGCACAGCCTGGCCCTTTTTCATTGAAAATTAGTAGTAGATCCATGAATGTTCAACAAAAATCAATAAAACTTCTTTCACAAGGACAATACCTAAATCTTTGAGACACTCATACTCGCTGCTATACAATTGCAAAATTCCTACAAATGTAGCATGTTAATTTGCCACTCCCATTTTTGGGTTCACTCCATTGACATATCATCACCTCAAAGGGCAAGGTACAAAAGCCTCGGTTGTAGGTGAACACAGTTAGAAATCCTCCACCCATTAGCAACGTATGTGGAAATTTAATGCCATTATTGCCACAGTAGTACTTGAAAGCATTTAAGTATTAAGATTAAAATAGAGAAGATGTATAAGGGGTAGTTTCCAAAGAAAATATAGAAAGTGGAAAGTGGAAATGTTTACTTATTGATGTTTATAACCAAAAAGAAAGAGAGGTACAAGTACAACAGTAGAATTGGCTACTCTTCATATCAGTGTAATTGTACTTTGGAGTTTCAATTCATCATAACCCTAGCACTCATTTGATTAATGCCTACTGTGATATCTTCAATTCAAACCATCTTAAATGAAGAAAAAAAATATGGAGATCAAGAAAATACTTACATGGCGCCTCCGCCGGCAGGACCAGCTGCTTTGAACAAAGACATTGCAGTCATAGCAATGCCATTGGCAGCTCCTCTTTGGTGTTGCTCCTGTTATTCCATGTTCAATTAAATTAGTTAAGAATTACTTAATTGAAGAATGATGAGTTCATGATCTACGGAGAGGGAAAAAAACGGACGGAAAGAAGTAAAAAGGGAAATCATACAAAGTGGTCCAGGAAAAGAAATTTACCACCGCGTTGTTTTGCAGAATGAACATTCCAGTTATTATAGACACCTAATTAAGGAAAAATACATTAATCAGGAGAAATTATAATCCAGAAAATATGCTATGAAGACTATGGTTTACAAAATATGGCGTGTGAATGAATTACAACAGTTAAAATATAAACTAACTTATACTTCTTTCTAAAGAACATAAATCCCAGAAGTACTGCTTGATGTATGAATTTTATGTTAGTGGCAGATTTTTCGACACTCGTAGATACAAAAGAAAATAAGTGTTGAAATAGTCATACAGTAGAACATATGGAAAACAGTTTCTAAGGTTGTCACTTTATTATCATGCAACAACATCAATAGCCAATGGCTCGTTTCCCACTAGCCACAAGGAATAATGAAAGTGAACAAGTCCTACCCAACAAAATCCTAATCCCAAAACAAGAACTGCAAGTTGAAAAACAGTTAAGAAAGTGACAATAGGAATCTGTGTTGCTTCTCATCATCTGAACCTCAGTAGCAAGTCAAAAGCAAGACAAAAAAAGAAAGAAAGAAAGACACAAGACAATGAGAACCAAAAAACAAATAGAGAAATTTAATCTACTAAGATTTGGGGATAATATTAATTGTAATCGACTACCTATAAATGTACATCCCCACAAGATTTACTAAAACCAATGCATCATGGTCCATAATCTGCAATTTTTGTATAGTGTTAATGCATAAGTATAAAAAGTGATGCAACATACAAAAGATAAATCGGAACATTAAGGAATAGCTTCTTTCTAAGCACAAACACGAAAAAAAATTGTCATGCCATAAAAATTGATTTCATCACGGTTTTCTTCTGGATAATCGCGAATGTCTATACTAGGTTATTAGATATCAGATACAAGAGAACCATAATATTTAGCATTCAACTTACAAACCATGCAATTACATGTCAGAACCAGTTTTTTTTTTTTTTTTTTAAAAAAAAGCACAGGACTGATAATTACTTACGAGTAGAACATTCCTGCGCACAGTTCCATAATTTAAAAACAACTTTAAAGTGATATGAACTTACTGACAAAACATTCTTAATCGCTGATACACAATTTAACAGCAGGGCAAGGCTGAACCCCGACAACATGGCTAAGAGCGGGTAACTTGTCAGCAATGGGATGGATAAAATCTGCATAAAGAGAAGTGAGTAATCAAACAGAACAATATGTATATATACATATATGTGGAATAGAAAGACCATTGAAGTATCAAGAGTTGAATTTTACCCCTGCTATGCGAGATACCACTAATGGGCCCAGAATCCTCTCCACGTATGGATATAGCGAAAATTGAAAGACAAGAAGGCTGAAACCTAATAGTTGAATGATTGTTCAGTGCTAGCATATTTCGCGAGTGATGTGAATAATCGCAAAAGATTCACTCTCAGAAAAAATTATCACAACAACTCATACTATACTTTGGTAAAAATCAAATTGAATTTTCTTGAATGAGTTGAGGAAACGAAAAGGAGATGATTATGTCAATTGACTTTAATACTATAACACGCAACATCGCCTCAATCCTATAAGAAAGCCGAGTTAAGAAATTCTTCATGGAATGAATTATGTTAATAGGTTTATTCATTTGAACAATAATTGACATTGTTTAAGCAAAGAAAATGAAAAAATGCTCATCGCTAGAGAATAAAAAAATAAAGAAAAAACAAGTAATCAATTTAGGAGAAAGGATAAGCCTAATAAAAGTTTTATTTAAACTATAAGCATAACCTGTCTATACTAAAAATGCAGACTGCAGATATGGATAAGAACATAATGTATGGATTCATCTTATTTAGATCAGACAATTTTTACAATCTTAACAAGCATTCAGTGCCGGAAAAAAAGTTTCCCCAGTTATTAGTAGAGCCCAGCTGCCCAGGATTTCCAAATATAAGCATATTCCTTTGCTGGTGGGAGAAGTGAAGCCGCACTAAACCAACTAATATTTATTAATTCTTAAGGTGCCCTTCTTCTTTAAAATTCGAAAAAAGTAAAAGAAAAGGAAGATAGAACCAATATTTTAATGAAAGATCAATTATAAAACCAATACACAGAGCATCATCTGGTCACATAAGAGCATCCTCTATCATCAACTGCATCAATCCTCAGAATGTTGAAATAGAGAGCGAGTGTTTTACAACGGGTGATAAAAATGAGTTTATTAAGCGTTCGAGGCTTGATAAGAAACTTGCGCCCACAAACGAGCTAGATCTCAATTAATTCTCAACAAAAGATCTTGAATAGGATTTCCAAATCTCAATAACAGCTTGCGCTAAACAAGTTTCTTATTGAAAAGCTTGAACATGGTAGAGCTTGGCTTAGATTTAGCTGTTTACATTCCACGGGAGGTAGTCAAAATAGTAAGGTTGAGTGGGCAAGATGGTGGTTTCCACCCTCAGTAGACAGTAGCTTTATCAATGTTATCTACCGTCATGAAGCAACCAGACAATCCTCCTAAAGGACTTGTTGTAAATTCTGGAAAGCCATCTCAAGCCTCTCAATATAATAATAATCAGTTTTTTATAACTCAATTGGCTGTGTGACAATGGTATATTTGCCTAAAGCATTGATACCATGTTGTAAACCAACAACTTTTCCTAAAGCTAAAGCTGCTATGAATGGCAAATCTTTATCTGCATATTTAATCTAACAAAGTCTATATCGTTTATTTGTTCTATAGATCTGAACTAAAGAAAGAATAAGAAAGAGAATTCCCTGCAGTCAGTTGCCATATGCTTATAAAGAACTCATTTATCAAAGAATGCGGTTCAGAAGCTTTAGAAAGAGCATTGATAGATATAAACAAGACAATTTTAAAATGCATAGCATGGTTAAAATCATTAGGTATATACATAACAATGTAAGAATCTACTTTGTACCTGATATTGCAAGGACTTGTCCGACATTTTCAGTCGAATAGCTCAAACCCCCAAACTTCTTAGGACTCTCGGCCCATAAAGAAAATATCTGAACAAATAAAATAAATTTGATTGCGTTATAAATTGCCAATTAGATTAGTAGAAAATAGAACAATCATAAATGTCAAAAATAAAATCAAGTTGCCTCTGTATGTCATAGCAATTCAAATTAACTTAGTCAAAGCAAAGGAAATTTAGTTGAGGGCTTTATGATCAAACGAAATATATAGTTGTCACATTTACGCAAAAGACTCAATAAATCCAACTTTCCCTTGAGGTTGTTGCTTGACCAGGACAACAGATCTGGGAAAAGAGTGCACCACTCATGTATTATTCTTATAGCTCAAACTACAAATTTGATATTTTGATTTTGCAGATTATTGATAAAATTTGATATAAAGCACAGACCATGATTTCACAAGTTCCATTTTTTCTCCAACTACATAATAATTATAGGAGTAATAAATAAATTCATTTAGTGAAAAATATTGAATCACACACTTAGGTTCATGTATTAGCATATACACAGGGAATAATAAATTACATGCGTAAGTCACATACTATATGTAACATAGGACAACTACGCCATGAATTGGGAGAAATTGTGAAAATATCTTCACTTATTCAATTCTTAATGTCATAAGAGGGATCTATTTCATTAGTGTCTCCTCTCGATTGTTGATTTAGTATGTTTTCCAACCTGGTCGTCTTTGTAATAGTAACTTGCAAAAAGGAAATTGCTCAGCAGTAGACTTTGGAGACACTAAGATTATGATCATCGCAAAGAAAAATGCCGGCGGAAAGTTTTTTAGGAAATGTACACTAAAACATATTTAAAGCATACAGAAAAATGTAAATTAAAGGATTCAAAATTAATCTACTCAAAACATATTAATCTATATAAAATAATACAGTAAAATATAAACTAAAAGAATTCAAAATTATATACAGAATGTACCTCTGTGTACGCCATATCATGGAGCGAGAAAACACAATAAACAATGATAGATGACATCAGCGGCCAATTTCTTATGAGACTCCCTTTGGACATTGATTCATTATTTTCAATTTCATCATCTTTCTCATTTTCATTACTCCAATGTGATGAAGTTTCCAGATCAGCACATAAATCGTCCTGAGACATCTTGCTTTCATTGTGAATGTGCAATGTTTCCTGGAATGATTGAAATGAAAATTTTGGGCACCAAAAATTGCAGTAAATAACCAAAGAAAGCATTACATATGCTCCCATGCTCACACATATCAAAATAATAATGAAAGAACACAACATCTACGGTAATGTCATATATTCCTTTAATAAAAACTCCATCATCCCATCAGGATGCTTAGAGTTACTTTTGAACTTACTAAACTAGAAGAAAAAAGTGTGCTAAGGGAACTCGGTACATGGATAGATTAATTATCAAATGAAATTCTAAAAACAAAAGGTAACCACAATAGGATAACATAGGATAACCCAGTAACAGAGGCAGGAGAAACATAAAATCAGATGGGAGGCTTGTATTGGACTACAGGAGGTAGTGCCTATTTAGCTCTTGGATGGTGGTGAAATTTTTTTGAATTCTTTGGGGGACAACATAAAGTAAAAAGTTTTAAACCGCTCATTTAAATACTATACAGTCCTGCAGAGCTTTGCCACTACAGGTCCCTTTGATCCCTTAAAATCTAAGTGAACAATAGACAAGTGTGTAAGTGTATTTAGATTACAGTATATCAATGATTTAATGCGTGGAAAAAAAAAAAAACCTTTGAGTTCCATTGGCATATTCTGTTCCAGGAATACTGTATCTATTCGCATAATGTCGTTAGTTTGAGGGAAAAAAAAAGGTAAACAACTCTCATGCATATAGCTCCCACAGTGGGCAGGATCGGGACTGGCAAGATGTACGCAATTTTCTCCTCGCATAATATGCAAAGAGGCTGTTTCCGGGGTTTGGACCCGTGATCTCTAAGTTGCACCTCCACAACTTAACCACTAGCATGTTCACTTGTAAAAAGGTAAACAACTCATGTGTACAAGGCTATGGCAGTGGGCGAGGTTGTGGACAAGCATGATATACGCATACCTTACCCCCACATAATATATGGAGAGATTGTTTTCCAAAATTGAACCTGTAACTTATAGGTTGCACCCCTGCAACTCTACCTAAAGAGTACTGATCCAAAAATCACTGGTTTAATTTTGTAAATCCGATTTAAAATAGATGTGACTTTCTTTCCCTATTTGGCAATAGTCATGTACTAATTTCAATTTACATGGTTAAGTCGGCTCGACAGACAAACCATGATAATGTAGTGTTGTAGTTTTGCCATGTCTTTTCATAGAAATAGCACTCTACAAGGATAAATTTGTCATTATGTGAAAACAAGGGAGATAGATCATTGCTATAATGCTTAAAATGAAATGTTAGACGTTGTACTCCGTTGATGACAGTTAGTACCCACAAAGAACTAGCAGCAAACTAAAGATAATGTTGATTACATAATCAAAGTCATTCAAAAGAGTAAAAAGAATTGCATCATTCCCAAAGTAAGTAAAATATATACCGGCAGCCAACAGGAAGCAATGGTTACTCCCAACGCAAAGAGTGAGATGCACAAACACGGTAATAAGTATGGAAACCTGCATTGATTTTGAGATTTGGAAACCATCATAATTTTAGTGCTAACAAAAAATACAAATGTATGATACTCAAGCCACAAAACAATCCAAATTTAACCAGTAAAAGCCAACCTACCTCCCAAACAAAGATTCTTTAGAGAATATACTTGGATATTTATCTGCTGGCTGAGATACCAAATCATCCAAAAAATGTTAAAAGATAGGAAAGAGAGAGAGAGAGAGACATGATATCTGTAAACTATCTGAAGAGAAAAATCTCTGAATGTGAATGCATTTGCAAAAGTTTTCAGATTCAACTTTGAAAATTATATAATTTAGCATGAAAGTTGCAAACAAGCCCATCATTAACCTTTGATTACTGCTTGAAGCTAAAGATGACATATATATGTTTCTCCAACCACTGCAGTTAATCCTACACGAGTAGCTGCCATAATTTCTTTATATTTTACATATGAGACTAGGTCGTTGTTCTACCTCAAGTTTTACCAAGGATTTACTCCCCTGTATTTTAAATATCAGATATCTATGCCATTATATGAATACAAGAGGTATTGTAGTATACTGAAGTACATATCAAAAAGCAAACCCTAGAACTCATTAAACTAGCAAAATTTACAAGCAAACAACCCATCAAGAAATATCCGACATTCACTTGTAACAAAATAGAATTCCCACAGACATAGTTCGTATGGTGTGTCTAAGATTGTAAGAAAACAACAACAAAACTCCTCAAAATACAGATAAGCCAGCAGAAACCAAATATCAAGTCTTTATGAGAATTGACAAAACAATATACAAATAAAGATATCTAAGGTACAGAGATTACATTTTTGTCCGACCTTGAAGACCTGAAAGCAGGCTAGTCGAGTATATTCATATTTTGTATCTATTGAAAAAAAAAATAGTTCAACACACACACACATATAAAGGCGAGAACAAAGAATTTTGAAGCTACCACCCCTTTACCATGTCAAACCATGTACTTGAGTAAAAAATTAATAAAATTCAAAGTTTCATTAATAAAGCAATTTAAAGATTTGACATAATTTGTTATACCAAACTATTCATGCATATGCAATACAACTTTTTTGACACCTCCCCCAATAAGAATATCGTGCATTCCACTAGTGTGGATGCAGTTCCATCAAGGTCGATGGAAGAATATATTATGCCTTTTGTAATAAAATTTGTTGGATGTTCTAACATATCAAAGCAACGGCCCAAAAATTTGACACAATATAAGAAACTTTTATGGCCATGTTCAAACACTACGATGAGGAAGTTGTCCTTGTATATTCCGAGCTTAAGATGCCAAAAAAAGATTACCTGGGCCAAGAACCCTCCTAGTGCCGGACCAATGATCAGGCCAATACCCCAAGATGTACTGACCTGAAATTAATTCAGAATACTCAATTCTGATGCTGCAGAACAATTCAAAGAGCTTTCAGATATAAGTAACCTCACCGTCGAGATTCCTAAAGCTTGATGTTCTTCACGGAAAATCTCAACTGCATAAGCCTGGTCATCGAATAAATAATATTCTCTTTGATATATCAGTTCAAGTGGAGCAAAAGAAAGCATAAGAAACAAGAATATTAGATGCTTTGCATATTTTCCGCCAAATCCTCAAAGGATGATGATTATGATGTTTATGACATTTGGTACAAAACAGTACCTTTATTGGACCAAGTAAACCATTACAACTCCCAAGAAGAAACCGTGTACCAATAGCCATCCAATAGTTAAGACTAAAGCCAAAGAGAGTGTTGAAAATAACCCTGTCACCAAACAATGATTCAGATAATTAGCTAATCCAAAAGTTAAGGCTAAGGCCAAAGAGATCGTTGAAAATAGTCCTGACACCAATCAATGATTCAAATAATTAAGAAAAACTATATATAACATCCAAACTTGATTTCAGAAGAATTAACATAAAATCCGTAAGAAGTAGTAACTCACACTGAGAGAGTTCCCATAATTATTACAGGTTTACGACCATAGCGGTCCGCAACGACACCCCAAAATAGAGATGTCAATGCTCTGCCAAACATAAATGATGATCCTTCAAGATAAGAAGGGATTTGTTAGGACATAGGATCACTGCTTGAGCAAAAATTTTAAGGTTGCTTGAAAAAGTATTATGTAGAAAAAATAAGCTCACCCACATAGCCCGCATAGTAACCTATATCTTCCTCCCTTTTTGCAATTTGGAAATCCCTTATCTGTAAGTATAAATTATTGACAAGAAATTGTTAACTTTATGAGAAAGAATATGCAATGCATAATTTAAAGGTATTATGCAAGTACATCGAATGAAATTCTTTATTGTAACTGGGTAGTCAAATCAGGGTTTGATATTTTTTGTACTCAGAAAAGAATGTAGACCAAAGAATAAACAATTAGGCTTGAAAAATATATCTTTCTCCAACCACTTACTAATGCAAAAAAATAATCATCCAACTAATCCAAATTTCCATAATTGTTGATCTTGATCAAAAGTTATAGCTGAATTTTAAAAGTTTGGCCTTCTCTTTGTGACAACTTTAAACTTTTAAGATGCCATTCGCCTAGTCTCCTAGTAGTTCTTCTTTGCTCCTTCTTCGTGCTTTAGATTCTCTTTCCATTCAAAAAGAACAAAAATGATATATTTATCACTTCCCAACTCTTACTACTATGTGATACATTTCACAAGAAAAGGTTATAACATCGACATAAATAAATAAGGAAAAGAAAAGAAGCAGAAACCTAGAGCTATGTTTTGTAAACAGGAAAGAAAAAGATAATATCATGCTTATATTCTGTACCCTTTTAGTTACCATTACACCCACGGCCTTTGATGATTTTTTTACAACATACAACTGATGAGCACATCACTGTCTGAAATATTAATCAGAAAATATTATCTATTGAATCCCGAGATTTGCTAGTCACAAAAAGGTTTACTTAAAGGAGGGTCTAAGGTCTTGGATACTGTGTACCGCAAGAGAAACATAACAAACCCAGAAAGAATCAAGTGACAGGAATGAGGTTTAATCTATACCCATTATACTATAAAGAACAAAAACAGAGGTTTGACCTATACCCATTACACTAAAAAGAATCCCAAAAAGTGGTCAGCATAATTCAAGTTGTATAACTAATTGGTGGTCTTTTTCAAGGATGCAACTCTTCGATTCAAAAAGTTTTATGTTCCCAATTGAGGATGCACATGAGATTTATCCAACAGCTCAACATAAATTCCAGCTTATGAGCTATGCTAGATGTTTTAAGCATGGAAAATACTGTAGAAAGGGTGTAGTCAATTTCTCATTTGATCAAAGCACTGACAGAGGGATTCCATGAGAAAGCAATGCAACCTGCTATATAAGAGGTTACTGTTTCAATTGTGTAAGGTTACTAATAAGAGGGAGAACGCAGTATTAAACCCCATAAAAGGATGTGCCGTTATTAACTAAGCAATAAAATAGGTAGAATTGAGTGAAATTTGTAAAGAAAATATTCTTTAGATAAGATGACAAGAATTAAGCTGCTAAAATTAAATTTGGTTAGGTAAATGAAAATATCCCAAATTATACTGTTCATGACCTCCGTTCAAGACATAACCTATTGATATAAGAGAACTAAAAATGGAACAAGAATGAAGAGGGATAGGAGACAAGAGACAAGGACAAGCACACTCATCAAATGTCCAATCTAACATTTGCTTCTTCTTTCCACAAAAGGATAAACAAAAGACAATCCTACCATGAATTCTTTGAAAAGAGAAATAGAGAAAGATACATTAAGATAGACACACTAGTATTGTTGGAAGGGCTTCAAGTTAACAGTAGGCATGATGCCCTTTAAAAGCCTGACTGAAAAAAAATGTGGAAGGCAAATCCTAAATCCCATAGAGGTTATTAATTCAGAGGCGTATAAAAAGGGATTCATAGCGCAACTCTTCATACTCGGCCTCAAGAGCCCGTGTATCCAGAACATTAACCAACACTCATGCTCTGCACCAAGGGTAAGAAAGAAGCACAAATCTAGTACATATGAAACTTGGCTTTGCATACATCTTCACCTTTAAATTTCAGAACAATATGGCTGGTAAAAAGTCAGAATTTAATGTGCTGATACTCACCATGAAACAAAGAAATATAATAAGGGATTCCTAATCACCCCACTTGGGAAGAAGCACGAATGTGAAACAATGGGTAACCATTATTGGGTGGAATGTCGCTTAGATAACCACTGCTGGTCCATCAAGCTAGGAAGCTGTTTCCCATCCATTTCCGATTAGTTCATTATGTAAAAGTGATAATAAGTGTAAATGGGTATGCATTAAGAGTTTATCTTTCACACTTTTGAACCCGGTAGCAAAGTTCCACCTTATAAAATAAAAATATATTAATAAATCAGTCTTCAATGTTTCACAAAGAGTGTTGTATGATTGTATCGCTAACTATTGAAACCCGCACTTCTCAGCATCTCAGCTATTCTGCATGAACTGCTGCAACTAGTTTTTAGTTTAGTGGTGGAAGTACAGAACACAGATTTTGTACTAGCAATAGAGAATGCAACTCTTCAAATTTGAAGAGCCTGTGTATACAGAATATTAACCAACACTAAGTTTTTAATCATGCTCAGCACCAAATGTAAGAAAGAAGCACAAACTCCAGTACATATTAAACTTGGCTTTGCGTACATCTTGACCTTTAACATTCAGAACAATATGGCTGGTAAAAGGTCAGAAATTCAATTTGCTTATACTCACCATGAAATAAAGAAATGGGAAGAGAGATGATATTGGAAGAGCTGCAAAATTTTGACATAGTGTAGATATCAAAGTTAGTTTGCATGGAAATAATAACATGATAAGGCAAAGTAAATTTGCAAGTCATACAAGCAGTCCAATACACATAGAGAATCAATACAAAAATCAGCACTTTTTTACGATCACAGAACAAATATACTTATATACACAATTTAAGATGAATCTCCGAATAATGTATAAACCATTTGCACAAAATCTCCAATCTTCCGATTACATTCTAGTGGTTTTTAACATAAAATAATTTTCTCGCCACCGATTTCAATAAACACACATAAGCACTTGAAAACTACGTCCTAACCACAATATCTTAATATTTGTGGACAACATACCAGTGCAAAGCACAACAATCCATATTGAAAAAAGCTCTCGAATAGGTAAGCCTGTTCTTGATTGCTTGAGTAGATCAGTCTTACAGCCAGGGCAATTCTCATAGTAATGTTTCTCCAACAGCGGCTTCTTGCTGCTCTCCTGTGCCATGTTTGGTAGCTCTCTAGTCTCTTCCTCTACCAAATCAAATCCTTATGCAGGACTTAACAAAGATTCGAATAAAAGGGCCAAGAAGCATACTCGAAAACGCTGGTTTATTCTTTTATTATGATGCAATTTGAAGCACATACACAATGACAAAAGTGTGCGGATCAACTTGTGGCCATGACAAGACATCACTGCACACGTCACAGCAATGACAGCGATGCAATGGTTGTTCACCTTTCCAAGATCGGCAAAAGACAATAACCCGGCAAAGAAAAGGATGAGGAAGGGACGATGAATGAGAGTTTCAACTTTCGTGTACGGAAAATATGTAGATGAAAAAGCCATTTTGTGCTCCACCAACTTGAAAGCCACGGAATGGGTATAGAAATCGAATGCGAAAACTGCGTGATTGGTTATGGGTATCGAATATTGACTCTGTTGTGTTTCGGTCGGGCAAAAACTCGAACAGTTGATGTGCACTTTTTTATTTTTGTCTTTTTGAAAAGTTAATGTGCACTTATACTACACGTGAATCGTGAATTATTAAATATTGGAAAGGACAATCAATTTCGGCTTCATCGTTGCAAATAACATTAGAGATGGCGCGACATTTGTCCATTAATTGCAGAGAGCCCCACCACACTCTGTCACGTCAGGAGACGTTTTTGACTCTCTTTTTTTCTCCAGCTTTGTGTGTTTTAACTTACCTACATGAGATACGACACACACTGACAGAACCCTAAAAAACCTTTGAAATACAACTCTAGTTAGAGTCGTTCAAATAATAATTACAGCACTGACACTGGATTGCATTGCAAATGGATTGCATTTATGGGGGCAGGATGGTGTAAAAGTGGGTCTTGATGGATAAATAAAAAAAATGATTCTACAACACCACATTTTTATTCGGCCAATTGATATGGTGTGGGGGTTGTCATACTTATATATTGGTTTGTTTGGGTTTCATTTTACTTTATAACAATATATTTACATCAAAATTAATATTATGTTTCATTTCTGTTACATAAAAAATAAAGTCAATAAATTTACATCATATCAATATATTTTGTTGGCCCAATCACAACAACAAAACTCATCCCTTAATATAAGAATAATGCTTGAGACCCCTAAAAAGTGACCACAAAATACCCCCATCATATCAATGTTTTTAATCAATGGCTATTTTAATGTCACATAAATTTGAGAAATTTTTGGGGATCAAATTTTAGGGATCTCTAGCATTATCATTAATATAATCATATAAAAAAACACAAATACTCACATATTACTGATAATCCCAATAAAAAAATCATTGTGGATTCTAACGTGGCTTACGTGTCTCACTATTAGACATATATTTTTAGGCCGACTTATATCAATTCAGGTAGAATGACAGCCAAGCATTCAAAAACATTGGAGAACCAGCTGCCATGTTTGGCTTCCCCCTCCTATTTCCAGGGCGTCAGGCGTCAGCCCTTTTATTTATATATTTTTTTTAATTTTTTTCACTGAGCTCCACCTGTAAAAGCTGCTTTACAGTTAAGACTTTATTAAAAATGATGGGGCCCAACTAGTATTTACTGTAAATTAATTATTATACTTATAAATTTAATAATTCTTATATCTTAACATTTTTTATTATTATAAACATTATTAATAATACATAGGGCTCACGTTTTGACTGAACATTTTTTTACTTAAATATTATTTAACACATTATGAAAAAATTATTATAAATCATAAAAATAAAAATTATTATTTTATTAAATTTATTAATAAAAATTATTGTGCCTGAAATTTATACTAATGGTGCGTTTGGTACAGGGGTAAAGCGGTGTAATAGTTACAAGGGTAATTAAATTTTAAGTTTAGTTGTGTTTGTTATGTCAGTATGACTTTTACTCCTGTAATAAATTTTAGTAATTGAGCTTATTTTTTATACATAAAGTTTACTAGTGGGGGACCTGGGTAATAAAAAGTAATAAGAAGTTTTATTCCAACCTATTACCCCTTTAAATAAAAAATTTTAAAAGCCCGTAAGTTATATATATATATATATATATTGGGTATATATATATACATATACATAGACAGTGCATGCATTGTCTGTGTATGTGTGTGTATTATACATACATATATATATATATAAACATATTTTATATATATATAAAAATAAATATTATATATTATATATATATATAGTATACATATACACAGATAGTGCATGCACTGTCTGTTTATATATATATATATATATATATATATATATATATATATATATATAATGTCGGGCTTGGGTCGGGCTCGGGCTGGGCCAAAATTGGCCCGAGGTGTCGGGCTTCAGGTCGCGCCCAACCCAAAAATGGAGCCCATGCCCGCCTAAGGGGTCGGGCCTGGCCGGGCTCGGACCTAGGCCCGCGAGCCAAATGGTGACCCCTACTCTTGTGTTGCATCTTTGTCATGGATTTGAATGTTATCAGATTATTTTGTTGAAATTGTTAACAATTGTTATTATATATATATGTCTGGCTGTGTGTGTATATATATGCATATGTATCTATATTTTTAAAATTTTGGTACATGATAGCCGTAACAATAAAAAAATAACATAATCTCACTTTTTTCTAGTTTGGTTCATTACAACAATAACAAACAAGGGTAATGGTATTACACCAGTCATGTATAATCGTAACAAATAAGAGTAATGAATACTAGGGTAAATTTTACCCTTCTTTACTAAACAAGGGTAACACTTATTCTCCATAATTATTATTACCCTTGTAACATTTACATGGGTAACAAATTATACCTCTAAATTCTTACCCCCATACCAAACGCACCCTAAATCTAATATTAAATTTAATAACAAAATTTAATATAAAAATCATAATATCTAAATTATAATACTTTAATTTAATAGTTTTTCCTCTAGCGTCAGTTTTTAGTTCGTCAAACACCTCACAACATATCACGCAACTTTAAGTTCAGCTTTTTTTCATATCTTTTCTACTAGCATTGAAAATCAATCTTTACGCTCTACCAAATAGTCTCTTAATATTACTTGAACTTACTATGGGATTTGTTTGGAGTAGAATTTTAAAAGTAGTATATATGTTTACATGTTGATTTAAATGGTAGAAGCGAAGCCAGTAATTTTTCTGAGGGGGGGAAAAGTTGGTAGGGGTTCGGAGGCATCGTCCTCGAAAATATTTTTAGGACTATTTATTGAAAAATTTACTAATTTCTCATTGATCTTATATGAATGTGTAACAATTAACCATAAATATTTTTAGGACTTTTTATTGAAAAATTTACTAATTTCTCATTGATGTGTAACAATTAACCATAAATATTATATATAATGTACAGAGAATTTTTTCCAAAAATTTAAGCTACTAGTGAGGAGAAATATATATATTTATATTCAGAAAAATGTATAGTTTATATCACATTATAAATATTATATATTTTATATATGTAAGCAAATACATGTATGGTTTATATTATTTATATTATGTTACATTTGGTCATTGAAAGATAATCTGTGTTTCAATTTGTACATTGACAGTCAAAACATTTCAATTTGATTACTTAAAGTTCAAAAGGTGATAAATATGTCATTCGGACATATTTTTTCATGTTTTGAACAGTTAAACCGTCAATGTGATCGGTTGAGCATTAAATAAATGTCTTATTTTAGGGTCAGTTTGGTAAAGCATTTGTAAAGTAGCAGATATGCCAGCAGAAATGCTGAACAATTTTAGTAACGGATATGCTGCTTGAATGCTTTGTAGTGTTTGGTTGAAATTTTGCTAGTAACATTTTTTCTGTGTAGCAGATTGTGATAAATTACGTATAAGGGTATTATGCATATTAGTTGTAATATAAAAATATAGTTGTATCCAAACATAAAAATTAATTTATAAAATTAATATAATGAATTAAAATAAATTAAAGATACTAATAAATTATAAATTAATTTATTTATTTATAAATTTACTAATTTCTCATTGATCTTATATGAATGTGTAACAATTAACCATAAATATTATATATGTATTTGATTATATACACAATTATATATAATGTACAGAGAATTTTTTTTCCAAAAATTTAAGCTACTAGTGAGGAGAAATATATATATATACTCAGAAAAATGTATAGTTTATATCACATTATAAATATTATATATTTTATATATGTAAGCAGATACATGTATGGTTTATATTATTTATATCATATTACGTTTGGTCATTGAAAGATAACCCGTGTTTCAATTTGTACATTGACGGTCAAAACATTTCAATTTGATTACTTAAAGTTCAAAATGTGATAAATATGTCATTCGGACATATTTTTTCATGTTTTGAACAGTTAAACCGTCAATATGATCGGTTGAGCATTAAATAAATGTCTTATTTTATTGTTGACATGGCAAACGGTATTATTTATGTAACAAATGGTAGTGACATGAAATATCTCACACACTAAAAGTCCAAAATCCCCTCAAATTTAATCTAAGACTAACCTAGAACGCAATTCCGGCACCGACTCACCATCGTGGCGTGACTTGCATAGCTTTGAACCTTAGCAGAGTCATCGACCTTGTAGAAATGCTTAATCAGTCACATAACTAACTTGGAATTTCAATCTTCACTAACTGTTAGTAGATAAGGGTCAATGAAGAAGTATCCTTTGGTACTTGGACTCTATAGTGATGGAGGTGGGTGCCTCCATTGAGGAAGTGGTTCTGCCAGGATGAGGTTTTGGTCAAATGGATTTGTGGAATTGGGTTAAAAACAAGCGATGAAAGTATGCTTTCTTCACAATATGATGATGAGAAGTCATTGCTCGAATCAATTCCTCTCATGGGTCCATCTTCGATGCTAGAAACTCCATTTAGGAAGATTACTTTTTGGGAATTTTGGGAACACGATCCATTTGGGTGATTACTTTTGACTGTAAAGGAGTTTTTTATGGTATTGGGTCTATGGTGTTCTGTTGTAAAGATGGGTTCCCATGTTTACTTGCAGGTTGGTTTGATTACGAATTGAGATGTAGATTATATTTTTCTTTGAAATTGCAGGAACAAGAACAAGACGATGCAAGATTTGTGAGGGGAAAGATGAGACGGTGAGAAGGAGATGTCGGTAAAGAAATTAATATTTTTACGTTGAATATTAATTTAAATCGCCATAATTTCGACCTGGTAATTTATTTTCCACACCAGAATTTTATTTAACAGTCAATCTATCAAAAAGGCGGGTTGACTGTGCAAAGCATGGAAACTCTGTTTGAGTGATCTATTTGGTACATTTTAAACTTTGAACAAGCAAATTGAAACGTTTTGAGTGTGAGTGTGTAAATTAGAACACAAACTACTTTTTGGATGATCAAATGTGATATTGACCCACCAAAAACCTATAACAAAAACTTAAAATTCCTAATATTCCATAAGTTCATAGTAACCACATATTATCATCGTAAAGCAACATAGGCAACACAAAAATGATAGGGAAACAAGACATAGACAGTGGAAGTATCAATTGAAAATTTGAAATCACCGAGAATGAAATCAAGAAGAGATACCAAAGAGTGAAATCGAACTCATACAATTCATGAAATAAATTCAGAGATGTAAAAGTAAGAACAATATTTGACACCATTCAAGATAGAGAGAAGGAGAGAATTCTTGCCGGAGGTAAATCGTTGCAGAGGTCTGGCGAAGGGAAGAAGAATGAGTCGATATGAAGGGAATCTAGAAGAAAACAGGGTATTTACGGGAGTTCACTGGAAAGTTGAGGATAATTTGGTAACAAACTATCAAATATTGGTTAAATTACTCATTTTGGGACCATTTGAGAATGCTGCTCAAATGGTCCCAAGGTGCTACTCAAAATTGTCTTGCATTATTAGGTGTTTGGTGGACAAGTAGCATAAATGCTATCCAAAATTGTTCATCAAACGGATACAATGGGTGCGTTTAGTGCACCATTTTGGCCCATCATTTTCACTACATATTATTTTGACCAACCAAATAACAATTATTTGATACAAAAACCGAGGCATTTTTAAAACAATATATGGCTATTTCTCAAATTGTCCCATTTGAGACACTTTTGCAACATTTTTCCATTTCTACACTTGTTTTTTATTGAACTGACCAGATTGCCCATCCACTTTTCCTCTTTCTCCTCTTCTTTCATGTCTCCTCTCTGCTCACCATTATCTCTCTATCTTGTTGTACTCTCTCTCATATTTCTCTCATCCTCTCCAACAGTGCACCCACCATCTGGTTTGTCGTCCGATCAGCGAACCCATCGCCTTGCCTACACCATATATGTTACCAACAAAATTACAACCAACCACTACCAGCATTTCAATCACCATATATGCTACCATTTATTATCTGCAATATATGTTACTGCCAAACGCATCCTATATCATAGTATTTAAAATTGTAATATGTTTATGAGAATATGAGGAATGTTATTACGTCTTCGTTTGACAGACAATTTTGTTAATAGCGTCTATGCCGATTAAAAATGATAGCATATAAGCTATCTGAAATGTTAGTATTGTTTAATTCAACTTCTGCTGGTAACATATATGTTGTATTCTGTGACAAATTACGTGTAGGAGCATTATGCATTTTAGTTGTACCATATGTAAAAAATTATAAAATAAATAACAAACAATTTATAAAATAAAGATAAATAATTAAAGAGTTGTTTGGCCACCAAATCTCGAAACTGAGCCATCTTGGCATCGTCAATCACAAAATTTTCTTAATCATCATCTCCCACAGTTTGATCAACAATATCGGGCACGATATCATCTTTCATCACAGACGTTGATTCAAATTCATTAAATTCAAGTCAACGCCACCATTTAGTCGAATAAAATTGTGAAGTGTCATGCATACAATCACAATCTTTACCTGTGTCTTAGTATCGAAAGCAGTCATCGACCCCACTATCCATTATCCGCTACTTTTCCTTTATAACTCCAAATATCCTTTCAATCTCATTTCTCAACTTTGCGTGCGCCTTATTGAGAACTTCACGTAATCCAGATGCAGGGGCTCCACTTTGGAAAACAGGAACATGGTACCTCTCCCCTTTGCAGGGTGCTAAAAAACCTATTTTATTTGCATATTTCGTGTCAACCAAATAGTATTTTCCTACATTTAGAAAGACAAACTTATTATTTAGAAATATATTTCTACCTATAAAATGAAATGTTCTGAAGAACAAGCAAAATGAAACATGTTTAATGTATTATTACCTGGAGGGGGTTTGGAAACTTTAGGCACTCAATGCGCAGGGAATCTTCCAAGATTTGACTATCATGAGTTGATTCCTCCCACCCGACTATCCCACTTGAACTTATCAAAATCAGCATCAACTATAAGTTCCTTCCCTTTCCTACTCGTGGTGTCAACTAAAATAATAACAAGAGAAGAAAGGCAAGGTGATGTAATGTTGCACATTAGTAAATTAAACTTATACAATGGAAAGTAAAGAAAATACAAGAAGATTTTAAATGAATTCCTCATTTCAAGAAAAAAAAAATGACATGCCACCAAAATTTATAAATCATTTTAAAAAGCCTTCTAAAGCCTAATTGAAACATAATACAAAGAAGCATAATTGAAACAAAATAACATGCCACTAAAAAAATGACTATCTGACCACTATCCTGCATCATTCTTACCATACCTTAAACACAAGCATAAATTGAACAACAAGAAGAAATCGAACCCCAAAAAATAAGCATCAAGAAATTGATTACCTTACCCTAAATCAGCAAGAAGATCAACACAATAAGAAGAATGGAGACCGCGAAGATGTCAACAGAACAATCAACTCTAGAGTATTGAACAGAATCCGACCTCTTTAAAGGATACAATCCACGGTTGAGAAAATTGTCCAGCTGACTACATTTTGAAAGTGCAATACAACTGTTCCGCAATAAAAGGCTGTTTGTTTAGGCATTAGCATTTATTGTACTATGTAGCATATATGCTACAATATAATATGCACGAAACGAAGCCTATATATTTGTTTCTAACAAATTCTGTCACATCAGTATCAAGTGATTGAGTAGGTAAAATGGAGTATGAAAAATATACATTTTGACAAAATACCCTAGAAAATTGAGAAAACAACTTTTGTATGCTGTTGTTCATTCCAAGTGGAACTAGGGGAGTACAGGAGATCAATGGATTCGGAATTGCTGATTGTAGATAATCTACATGCACATGAAATGGATTGCTGTAAATCAACTTATTTTTGCTAAAAATAGTGAAATCTCAATGTCCTGCATGTCAAAACTAGGCATGATAAGATCTCGATTCAGTGTTGCCCGTGAACTTGCAATTGTTGGAAACATGCAACTCGCGGAAGCGTATAAGGACCTCATAGACATAAACGATAGCTAGACAAGTTTCAAAAATTTCTTATCAAATATTAATCACCATAGCATAAACCATATATCAATTAATTACAAGTAGATTATTTACCTTGAGATCTCTCTGATTTGATCTCTAATAATCAGGAATGAAGGATGGAGTCAGCGAGTTTGATACTAAGCTCAAATCTGCGGATCTTCCACCGTATGCACCAATTCCCAAACTTGGATTGAGAGGGTGGTCTCTTTTCTCCAAGAACCTAAAGAACACAAACCAAAACTAATGGAAACAATTAGAGAGTAGAGAGGCCAACTGGTGTTTCAAAACTTGTGTTAACAAAACACACACTATGTGTGCATTTATAGGGTCGGCCACACCTAAGATTTTCTCCCTAGGTGGGTCGGCCCCTAAGTCTCTCCCTCTCCTAATTCCGATCCGTTTTGGTTTTCTGGTATCTTCTAATATTGGGCTTCTGGGCTACAGTGGGGACCAACTAGGAAAAATAAAACATGGGCTTTCTATGAATTTAATTATTAGCCCAAACTCATGAACATAATTATAATTCACAAATTATAATATAATCCACTAAAATATTATAATTGCACTCCCCGTTTTATCTCAAATTAAATCTGAGCATTTCGTTATACTTGTTCATAAAATTCCTCACGTTAAGTTACAGATACCCGTCAATTAAATATGCCACTGACATATAATATTTAATTGACATCTTTAGATATTTCCTTGAGCTTACCACTTAACTTATTTGAATGTGTTGGATTAATTAAAATCCACCTATAGGGTTTTGACACAATCTCAAATCCCATAAGTATTCTCAAGAGGGTATCATCAATCCATAATTGGACGTGAATTTTATTAACAGATTATTTTTCATCGTACATTTAATGTGGTGACCCAACTCACTTGGTGTTTGTTGGCCTGTACAAAAAGACCTCACCTTTTAATAAATCAAAGTCTCGTACATTAAATGCACATGTACTAATAATCTTTAATAAATTAAGAATATGAACAATTCTATAACGTCTTGTGAGTGTACAAATTTCCATATGTCAGACTGAGAAAATTGACTCACACGTAGTCCTGATCAATACACTCCAAGTGTACTGTTATAGTAAGTTCAAGTTTTGCCGTTCTCCGTAACCAAGATAGGTATACTAAATACTATACCACAGTCAAGCCGACGGTTTATCCAATTCCGTCTTAGCTGTGATCGCTTACTTATATTCGATAGGAACTTATAAATTGATCTTCCGCGTGCAAGCTTAGACTCTACACACCAATTCATATACCATATAGAATAAAAGACAATGATGTCAATATGTCTTTTCTCATTTTAAATGCTAAATATATTTTATTCAAATAAATAAATCGAGTTTGAATATTACATAAAATAATGGCCTTTAGCATACTATTCCTATCAACAAACCCAAATAAAAAAAAAAGGTAGATGCGTCCATTGAGACAAAACATTCCGGACTCCTCAAATATGTAATTGCAGTAAATATGAGACCCAAGTTTCAAATAAGGCAAGTAAGTAATCAGCATCAATTCAAATATGCAAATATATTGAAGCAATGTCACTCTTATTGATGATACCATACCACTACCATTTGTGTTGACTTTGTCTTCATTTGCACTTTCAACTAATCAATGTATGAGAAAAACATGCTTACCTTATTCTCTTACAGATTTACAATATCTATCACTACTAAATGTAAATATTTTTTGCCATTGCTTTGTCTTATCAGATTATGTATGAACAAGAATGTGGGTTCAAAAGAATTTTAATTGACATTCAGAGCCTCCTACAGCTCATTTTGATTATCTATCTATCTATACTTATATAAAAAAAACAAAGGCTCTAACCAATTGGTTCCTTTGTTTTTGACATTTGGACAATCTATTTGTAAAATTAGTTGTCACGTGGATTCATAAAAATTATCTATTTCTCCTCTTTCAAAAAGCCCTCACTACATATTAATATTAATCAAGTTGTGTGTATATTCTTATTCTATTTGTAAAATTAGTTGTCACATGAATTCATAAGAATTCTCTATTTCTCCTCTTTCAAAAAGCCCTCACTACCATTTGTATCAAGTTGGGAACATGTACATGTTAGGGAAAGTGTCGTCGATAGAATGATAATACAATTGCTGACTGAACTGCCTGTAAGTATGTTAGTAGTTAATCTAATTAAATTTTTTTTTTTCGAAGCTTAAAGAAAACAAAAGGGGAAAGTTAGGGGTAGACAAAAGGACAACAGAATAGGAATTAATGGGGATGGATTGTGTGACACCAAAGAGAGGAAAGTTGGAAGTAGACAAAAGGATAGAAGGACATAGTTTAGAAATTAATTGAATATAAATATAAATATGTTATATTCAATTCAGAATGAATGTGCATAATTTAAATAAAAGGCTGTGAGAAAAGATAAATATGAAGCAAACTAATGAAAATTATCCAAGTATATTTAAAAAAATTATAAAAATTGATGGAATGTACCCGCGTATCGCGCTGGACCCCGACTTGTTTTAGGTAAAACTTTGAATCTTAATCAGGACGAACTACTTTGTACATGAGAACTAAAACTTAATCATAAAAGATAATTATCAAGCAACACATAAATCCCTTGCCATAAGGGCACTCTAACTTGTAAAATACTTGAGTACCTAAGAGGATTCAAATATCCAAGTGGCAAGACCCGCGATGAACATGTTACCAGCAAAATACTTGAGTACCTGAGAAGATTCAAACACCCAGGTGCCAAGACACACTATGAACCAGTGAAAGACGAGCATTTAAGAACAGCTTATCAAGAGACTAGTCAGGGGAAAAATACCTTATATACAACATACACACATTTTTTTTGAAATACTATAGAGAATTACGATTGCGATTGGAATCGAACCTTGGACACACATATGTCTAACCTAGTCAATTGCCAACCAAGCCAACTCTTGTTGGTAGCATACACACACATAAGAAAAGATTTTTTTTTTGAAACAGGGATTTGGGGAGGGGGTAGGATTTGAACCCACGACCTAATGGGTGGGTGATCCCCTATATACAATGTGATTGTCGTTCAACCAACGGCTCACTTGCACACATAAGAAAAGATTTAGCAACTATTAATTACCCTGATTAAGTAAGGTGCTTACTATGATAAATAATAAAACAATGATAGCAAAAACAAACTCAAATGAACATTTAAAAGATCTGAAAAATAATTACAGTAAAGCAATATCAAATATTTATGGCAAACCAATAGAAAATAGGTCATAGAAGCAGGACTAGAGCAAGGAAAAAACTATAATATGCTTTTCTTTTTTCTTTTTCTTCAATTTTTCAACTCACATATGATATGCCAATTATATTCATATAATTGTGCATCATTTTACATGAAATCTTGCATTGTTCTAGAGTTATTTTGGATTATTTCTGCCTAAAGAGTGTTTAATTGTGTAATTCAGGTGTAAGGGTGAATATGGAAGAAAAGGAGCAAGTTGGAGAGAAAAGAGCCAAGAAGTGAAGACAGAGAGAAAATCCGATCGATCGGGACTACAGTCCGATCGATCGGACGTCAAGAAAGCAGAATCAGACATAAGAAAAGTCCGATCGATCGGCCAGAATCGCGCAAGGATTCTGAAGATTTGCAAAACGACAATCTCACTCTAAATCCAAATGGTCCCACTCAAAACGGTACAGACTTATTAGATAGAACGACTGAAGAGTTATGAGGGTATATAAGCTTAGATTTCTAGGGTTTGAGGGGACTTTTACCTTTGGAGCAAAAACCTAGGGTTTGGGGGAGACCTCTCTACAGCAGCCATTGTTGCAAGCGCAAGGGGGTTAAGGGGTTTTTCCTTCTTTTTTCTTTATTCTTGTATTTTAATGACTGCCATTTCTGATTTTGTATTGTATTCCTTAGTTATGAGGAACTAATCCTCTAACTAGGGGTCCTAATGGAACCCTTCTTTGAAGATTAAATGAAATTGGTTCTTGTTCTTGAATCTCTTTTTATGTTGTTGATTTTCTGTGGATATGCTTATTGCTTTCAAATGCTTGATCACCATTTGAATGATGTCTAGTCTAGGTTGAAACCGGAAGGATAAACCTACGGTTGCAAGAGTCCATAGAAGACATAGGTTGTATGAACCATAGAAATATAGGTTCAAGACTTATGCAATCATTAATTGATTTCCATTATGCTTAAGGGATTTTTGATATGAAACCGAATGTTAGGAATAACAGGGATTCTATTGAAATTACTTTCAGTGTATCTAGGAATAGAACATTGGATAATTTGAGAAATCTATTGTCAACAACTAAATTGAGAAGTGAGAATTAATGAACCAATGGAGTTTAGTTGGATAAGAAGTGGTGAAATTAGGAACCTTACTGTTTACATTGCTTGAAACAACATTTCTGGTTGGCTGCTTTTGTTAATCATTTAAGTGTCATTTACTTAGTTCTCTTTCAATTCACTTGTTTAACATTAGGTAAAAACCAAATCAACAATTTCGCTAGCCATTTTAGTGTGCTAATTGCTTATTTTGTCATTAATTTGAAATTGCCAAAACATCCTTGTGGGACGATACTCTATTCACTCTTTATTACTTGTGTGATTTTGTCCGCTTGCGAATATTTCACAACAAGTTTTTGGCGCCGTTGCCGGGGATTGAGGCAATTTTATTTTTGGTGTCAAATTAGGTAATTTTTGTGCTAATTTGGTTTTAATTTTCTGCAGAAATTCTTTCTCTTGTATGAGCTTAGGAAGACGTGCTCTTAGCTCGGATGTGATTGATTTTGATCCAGAGATTGAGAGAACGTTTCGTCTGCTTAGACGGGAACAACATAATAACCAAATCGAAGGCATGGGAGACAACTTGGAGGGAAGAAATGGTGCGGGTGTTATTGGTGGAAATGGTTTGAATGAAAGAAATGATAATGGCGGAGGTGCTTATAATGGAAATGGTGGAAATGGAGTCAATGAGGTGGATGGTCCCCCAAGGCAAATTGATCCTCGTTCTTTGGAGGAATGTGCTAGACCAACTTGGGATACCACTCCCTCTAGTATCCGGTATCCGCCTATCAACTCCACTCACTTTGAAATCAAGCCGGCTATTATCACTATGATCTCCAACTCCGTTGTGTTCCATGGCTTTCCTCATGAAGAACCAAATGTGCACATTGCTTCATTCTTGCACATTTGTGCTACTTTTGATATTCATGGTGCTTCACGTGATGCAATTCTCTTGAGATTATTTCCATTCTCATTGCGGGATAAAGCTAAGGCGTAGTTGATGTCACTTCCTCCGAACTCCATCACTACATGGGATGAGCTTTCGGAGCAATTTCTATCTAAATTTTTCCCTCCGGCGAAAGCGGTTCAAATCCGGAATGATATCATGACTTTTTCTCAATTCGATCTTGAGTCTTTCCATGAAGCTTGGGAGCGGTTCAAAGCCATCTTGAGGAGTTGTCCCAATCATGGACTTGCGGAGTGGATTGTTTATCAAGCTTTTTATTCCGGATTGAGTATGCCAACGAGGCAAATGTTAGATGCCGCTGCGGGTGGTTCTTTTATGACTAAATCTCAAGAGGATGCTCGAAATTTGCTTGAGAAGGTTGCTAAGACGGATACTTCTTGGCCTACGGAGAGGCCACCACAAAAGGCAAGGTAATCCAAGAGATGCCTAGAGATGCCGATGTGATGTCCGCCTTGGCTGCTATGGCGAAAAAGATTGATGCTTTGACGGTGAATTCTTCTCAAGGAGTGCATGTGGTTCAAGGAACGCCTTTCGTATCTTGTGATTATTGTGGTGCTAGCCATCAAACCGGAGAATGCTTGATTACTAATGCATCTTCCTCTCAAAGTGAGCAAGCTAATGCTATTGGAGGTGGGCACAATAATCGGCCAAGAAATGATCCATACTCAAATCTCTACAATCCGGGATTTAGAAATCATCCAAATTTTTCTTGGAGCAACAATCAAAACGTGCAAAACCCTCCTCCTCAACAAATGCAGCCCCAAGAGAAGAAGAGGGACATTGATGAAATGTTTGCTAAGATGGCCGAGAGTATGGAGGCATTAACCAACAACACAAACAACTTCATCAGCAAGACTGATTCTGCATTACAAACCCAAGCATCACTGATTCACAATCAAGGGGCTTCCATTAGAAATCTTGAGATACAAGTGGGGCAACTAGCTAATGCTTTATCTTCTAGAGAAAAATGGGGACTTCCTAGCCATTCGGAAGTGAATCCGAAAGGGAAGGATCATTGTTATGCTATTACTCTACGGAATGGTAATCTTGTGAAAACTGCTGCTGATCTAGATGCTGAAAAAGCGAAAAAACTGAAAGATGAAGAATTGCAGAAAAATATAGTTGAGGAGGGACAGAGCCCAACTCCGATCGATCGGACCTCATCCCCGATCGATCGGACCACTATTCCAGTAGAAATTGAAAATGGGACAGAGCCCAACCCCGATCGATTGGTCCCAATTCCGATCGATCGGACCACGGTAGCCCAGAAGGAAGAAGTTGAAAAAATGCATAAAAGAAAAAATTTACAGTCTCGATATGCAATTGAAATGGATTGGCCCGATAGTTCATTGCCAGCACCTCCAGTTAAAGCGTATGTGCCTCCAATTCCTTTCCCACAAAGGTTGAAAAACAACAAGAGTGATTCTCAATTCTCAAAATTCCTTGAGGTGTTCAAGAAATTGCAGATCAATATACCTTTTGCAGAAGCTTTGGAGCAAATGCCTAGCTATGCCAAGTTTATGAAGGAAATTCTTTCTAAGAAGCGGAGGTTGAAGGATTATGAGAGTGTCCAATTAACGGAGGAGTGTAGTGCCATCGTGCAGCAAAAGCTTCCAATTAAGAAGAAAGATCCAGGAAGTTTCACCATTCCTTGCACCATTGGTAGTACGGTAATTGAAAGGGCGCTATGTGATTTGGGAGCTAGTATCAATTTGATGCCACTATCAATAGCCAAGCTCATTGGTTTGCATGAAATCAGCCCCACTACAATGTCTCTTGTCATGGCGGATCGGTCAGTTAAATATCCCCGTGGTATCATTGAGGATGTTCTTGTCAAGGTGGACAAATTGGTATTTCCAGTGGACTTTGTTATTCTTGATATGGAGGAAGATGCCAATACTCCAATTATTTTGGGGAGACCTTTCTTGCGTACGGGGAGAACTCTTATTGATGTTGAGAAGGGAACTTTGGTGTTGCGAATTGCAGATGAGCAAGTCACATTCAAAATCCTTGAACTACCAAGTACCCGGAGGATGGGGAATCTTGTTTTCGTATAGACACGGTGGATCATATAGTAGCACATACTTTTGCCATAACTTCTTGCAAAGATCCTCTTGAGTCTTGCTTGGTGAATGAGGATGCTATAGAATGTGATGATGATGATGTGGTGGAATTCATGAATTGTTTAGAATCTATGAAAGACTCTAAACCAAGAAGGTTCCAGAAAATTGAGCCTCTTGGTGTCTTACCTTCTAGACCACAACCAAGTATTGTGGAAGCTTCGACACTTACTTTGAAACCTCTTCCATCTCATCTTCGCTACGCTTATTTGGGAAACTCTAATACCTTACCGGTTATTATCTCTTCGAATTTGAATATGGAGGAAGAGGACAAGCTTTTAAGAGTGTTGAGGGAGCATAAAATGGCTTTGGGGTGGACAATAGCGGACATTCGGGGAATTAGCCCCACTATGTGCATGCATCGTATTTTGATGGAGGAGGATTACAAGTCTTCGGTGGAACATCAACGCCGACTCAATCCTAATATGAAAGAGGTGGTGAAAGCTGAAATTTTGAAACTTCTTGATGCAGGAATTATTTACCCTATTTCGGATAGTTCTTGGGTAAGTCCGGTGCAAGTAGTTCCCAAAAAGGGTGGAATCACGGTGGTGAAGAATGAGAAGAATGAATTGATTCCCACCCGAACTACTACCGGTTGGCGAGTTTGCATTGATTATAGGAAGCTCAACAATGCCACTAGGAAGGATCACTTTCCTTTGCCCTTTATTGATCAAATGCTAGAGAGGCTTGCTGGGCATTCTTACTATTGTTTCTTGGATGGTTATTCGGGGTACAATCAAATCCCCATTTCTCCTGAAGATCAAGAAAAGACTACTTTCACTTGTCCTTTTGGAACTTTTGCTTACAAAAGGATGCCTTTCGGTTTATGCAATGCACCGACCACCTTTCAACGGTGTATGATGAGTATTTTCAGTGATATGGTGGAGCACACAATTGAGGTATTCATGGATGACTTTTCTGTTTTTGGCTCATCATTTGATGCTTGTTTGAAAAATCTATCCATGGTACTTCAAAGATGTGAAGAGACCAATCTAGTGCTTAATTGGGAGAAATGCCATTTTATGGTGCAAGAAGGAATAGTCTTGGGGCATCGGATTTCTCAAAAGGGCATTGAAGTGGATAGAGCTAAGATTGAACTTATTGAGAAACTCCCTCCACCAACTTCGGTTAAAGAGGTGCGAAGTTTCTTGGGGCATGTGGGTTTCTATCGGCTTTTCATAAAGGATTTCTCTAAAATCACCAAACCTTTGTGTGAGCTATTGTTGAAGGATGTCAAGTTTCATTTCACAAAGGAATGCTTGGAAGCCTATACCACTCTCAAGGAAAGGCTTACTACAGCCGCTATTATTACTTATCCGGATTGGAACATTCCATTTGAGCTCATGTGTGATGCTAGTGATTATGCTATGGGAGCGGTTCTTGGTCAAAGGAAGAATAAAATTTTGTATGTTATCTACTATGCTAGCCGCACTCTCAATGATGCTCAACTTAATTACACAACAACGGAGAAAGAACTTTTGGTGGTTGTCTTTGCTCTTGACAAGTTCCGCTCATACTTGATTGGCTCTAAAGTCATTGTGTATACCGATCATGCAGCCTTGCAATACTTACTGACGAAAAAGGAAGCCAAGCCAAGGTTGATTCGATGGATTCTTCTTCTACAAGAATTTGATTTGGAAATTCGAGACAAAAGGGGATCCGATAATGTGGTGGCGGATCATTTGTCTAGATTGTTGGAGGGCCGGGAGGAAGCCACCATTCCTATCAAAGAAACATTTCCGGATGAACAATTACTTGCTATTCACTCCTCTACAACTCCTTGGTATGCTGATTTTGTCAATTATTTGGCCAAGGAGATCCTTCCTCCAGACTTATCTCACTCACAAAGAAAAAGATTTCTTTATCTTGTTCGGTTCTATTATTGGGAGGAGCCTTTCTTGTGGAAGCAATGTGCGGATCAAATTATTCGTCGGTGTGTTCCGGAGGAAGAGATGGTTAGTATCTTGCGACATTGCCACTCATTTCAATGTGGTGGTCATTTTGGGGGAAACAAGACAGCGGCTAAGGTCTTGCAATCCGGTTTCTATTGGCCTACTTTATTCAAGGATGCCCACTCATTTGTTCTTGCTTGTGATGAATGTCAACGTACGGGGAACATTTCCAATCGAAATCAAATGCCCTTGACCAATATTCTTGAGGTGGAACTTTTTGATGTGTGGGGGATAGATTTTATGGGGCCATTCCCTAACTCTTTGGGCAATTACTATATCCTTGTGGCGGTTGACTATGTTTCTAAATGGGTGGAGGCCATGGCATTGCCCACCAATGATTCCAAAGGGGTGTTGAAGTTTTTGAAGAAGAACATTTTTACAAGATTTGGTACCCCGAGGGCGATTATTAGTGATGGGGGTACCCACTTTTACAACCGGCAATTCAATTCCTTGCTTGCCAAATATGGCATTACTCACAAGGTGGCCACTCCCTACCATCCTCAAACAAGTGGCCAAGTGGAGATTTCTAATAGAGAGTTGAAGAAAATTCTCGAAAAAACGGTCAATGCCTCAAGGAAGGATTGGTCTTTGAAGCTAGATGATGCTTTGTGGGCTTACCGTACAGCTTTCAAAACTCCTATTGGCATGTCTCCCTTCCGCTTGGTATTTGGGAAAGCTTGCCATCTCCCGGTTGAATTGGAGCACAAAGCCTTTTGGGCTATTAAATTTCTGAATTTTGACATGGCTAGTGCGGGAGAGCAGCGGTTATTGCAATTGAATGAGCTTGATGAAATTCACCTTGATGCTTATGAGAATGCAAAAATCTACAAGGAGCGGACCAAGAAATGGCATGACAGTCACATTGTTCGGAAGGAGTTCAAAGTCGGGCAACAAGTGCTGTTATTCAATTCAAGACTCCGTCTATTTCCGGGCAAGCTCAAATCAAGATAGTCGGGTCCTTTTCTTGTTACCGCAGTGTTTCCTCATGGCGCCGTTGAGATAAAGCATGGAACAATGGGAACTACCTTCAAGGTGAATGGGCAGAGATTGAAGCCTTATTATGAAGCTGAATTTTCTGGAGGGAATGTCACTCTTCCTCTCCAAAATCCACAACAATGAGCAAACAAGAGTCGGGCCATCAACTATAAACTAGGCGCTTGTTGGGAGGCAACCCAACCGGGGTACTTTCGTTCCCTATTTTCTTTTGCATTGCTTTATTTTTGTATATATATTTGTTTTGCTTGTTCTGAAAACTATCTGGGCTGGTTTGGAAGTGTTTTAGTGCAGGATATGCAGGTTTACAAAATTTTGGACAGAGACAAAGTCCGATCGATTGGTCCTAAAATCCGATCGATCGGACCAGGTAATTTGATTTGGCAATAGGCGAAGTCCGATTGATCGGATCTGTATCCGATCGATCGGAGCAGCTGGATCACAAAATGACCCGAGAGCAAACCCGATCGATCGGGACTACAGTCAGATCGATCGGACGCGCGGGCCAAGGTTTTTAAAGCCCCCAGCCCGCGCCGCACCCCCACCTCCTTTCATTTTTTTCTCTCTTCTATTTGGCATTTCACTCGAGTCCGGCCACTCCTCAACCATTCTTCTTCCATTCGCTTCCATTTCACTTGCATTTTCTCACTCTCCTCAATTGGGTTACTCTAAATCTCAGGTATGATTCTTTTTCCCTTCCCTCGCATTTTAATTTTGATATTGTGTGCTGCAAATGTTGATTTTTCTTGATAATTGGAGATTTGTTGGAGATTGGCTGTGTGGGTTGATGGAGAATGGCTTAGAAGTGTATGAATGTTTTTGTTTGATCTCATTCAATCTTTCTTTATACCATATAAGGGAAGCCATGGAGATTTTGCATTCTTTACTTGAATTGTATTGAATGTGCACACAACGTGTTCGATGAAATGTCTCAACCATGTGTGAGTGCTTGGAACTATCACGTTTCAATTCTACTATGCTCTAGTGACTTGTATGATTGTTTTCTGGCCAATTTGAACAGTTCTTTCACTATTGAAATCTGCCCGCACTCAAGTTTTCATTCTCATGCCTAACGTGTTTGGAAAATGCCTCACCCAACGTTCTTTGTTTGAAATTGCAAACTCACACACGTTTCTTTGTACGCTCGCATCCATAGTCCCATTATATACATATCTATCATGTTGGGTCGTGCATTGAGTGATTTTGGTGTTTATTTGCCACTTCTTAAATTTTGCGCAAAAATGTTATTGCGTGGGGTATTTGGTGAGGTCATGTCCTGAAAATTTACGTGTGGGGGTTTAATTGAGTGCTATTACTACTTTGGAAATGGGTGCCTGTGGGGACTTAAGCATGCTCAATGTGTCGGACCTTGTTGTCTTTGTGTTTTCTCTATTTTTGCATTATGCTCTCAATTGTTTTCGTTTCTTTTGCAGAATGGGACGACGCAAGGCAGCTGAGGCATCCGGTTCCACAACACCACCACCATCACCCAAGAGAGCGCGGGGCACTAAGAAGAAAACTTTGGCACCTCCTCGTCCTAAGCCCTCTCAAGATAATTTTGCTTTGGCTCGCATTGAGAGTGATTGGAGGCTAGACAGCCGTATCATGGACGAGCCACTGAATTCTTGGGCTGCGGGGTACTTAAGTCGAGCTCGGCTAGATTTTCTGTGGAACTACCGATATTTCTGGCTTGATGTCTACTCCACCCTAGTTCGTGCTTTCTACCGTACTCTGCGGGCAATTGATTTCGTTGAGGGCGAGGACGGGCCTGCTCGCTATACTATTCGGATACCAAAGGTTGACAAAGGCGTCGTTTCTTATACTTTCACCACTGCAGACATTGGTGCTGCCCTTGACTATCCAGATGCTTACTCTAAGGATCTTCCAGTAGGCCCTCCAGTAGAGGTCGACCATACCACTATGTTTCACACCTTGGTACCAGATCTGAGGTCCGTCAGTGAAATCGGCATGCTGCCACTCGAGGATCTATTCCCTCTCGTCTTTGGATTATTGACAGCATGGTGAAGAAAAACTTGTGGCCACATGGCCATAAGACTGAGGGGCGCGGGCCCGCCTTGGAGCTACTTTACTACTTCCACCAGGAGTGTTGGTTTGATGTGGGAGCTTATTTTATACGAGCTATGCTACAGTGTGCTACAGAGGTACGCGAGGGGAAGAAGCTGCGGTTATTTTTTCCCCGCGTGATCACTCGTATACTCCACCATTTAGGGCACCAGCTACCAGAGACCGGTGATGCTGCTGCTCTTGTTTTTGAGCTCTCCCCAGCCGACTGGAATCTGCGTACAGGTCATCTCCCTCCAGCTGTTGATCCGGATGCTGAGCCCGTTACTCCCAGTGCATCGTCCAGTCCTGCTTCTCCACCACAGGTTCGCTCTACTGAGGAGCGCTTGGAGGCCATTGAGTTATTTCAGATTGAGACCTAAACCAGCTGGCTGCTATTCGTGCTCAGCAGTCAGAGATGATAGATCATTTGCGTCAGCTGTCCATGTAGTCTACTTCCACCCAACCTGCTCCTGCTCCTGCACCTGTTTCTACTGCGCCTTCCAGAGATCCTCTTCCATCCAGGCGCCGTTCTTTCTGAGCTCTCCCAGGTTGTGTTGTTCCTCTCTTCCCTACTGTGTAGTCATCGTTTGCAACACTGAGGACGGTGTTCACATCAAGTGTGGGGGTAGGAAGGAAACCTTTTATCAGATTATGTTTTCCTTTTATTTTCTTTTCTTTTGGAACTTTTGAATTTTATGGTAGTGTAACTTTTTCTTTGAAATTTTTAGTGTTGCTTTCCCCTTCTATGATGCTTACTATTGATGTGTTCATTGCATTGGAGATGAATTGATGAATTATGGCTTAGTAAAATGATATTGTTGCTTTTCAAAAACTTGTGGCCAAAGGATCAAATTAAAAACTTTTTGATAGTGCACATCCCTTACTTAGCAAAATGTGGAGACTTGAACCAATGTGAGTTTTGAGCCATTCGTTTCTCAATGAGTGATATAAATCAATTCTATTGTTTTTATTCTGCTCACTATAATGTTTGCTTGATCTCATTATTCTTCATCTTGGTTGCTTGCTAAGTACTCATTACATGACATTACATCCAAATCACTTTCATGTGGGAAATTCAATAGTGTTCTTGAAAGATGAGAGTAAGGCCATCTTTGGATCTATAAATACCTTTGTCATTATATCTTATACATGCTATCCATTGCACCCTTTTTGAAACCAAACACTAGCCTTTTATTCATAGCCCATTTCCCTGCTTCTTATTGTGGAGAAAGAATTATTTATGTTAAATGAGAAATTGGGATGATATATGTTGAATTTCTTTTGGTCATTGAGGGAGTGTGGATGTATGTTATAGTTTTCTTTTGGAAGAAATGTGGGGGGTATTGACTGATAGAAAAGTGGAAAAAGGAGCATGCAATTGACTTGTTCTTGAAAAAAAGAAAAAAGGAAAAAAAAAAGGACCAATTGCATTTGCATGTGACTCTATATTTTGAATTGATTGTGAATGAGAAGGAATGATGAAAGAATGGAAAGATAGTGAAGAATGGAGAAAAGTTGAATGACATTTCTTTATATAATGGTTCTCCACTTATTCAAAATTCCATACCCTTTGCCCTTCTCTTCTAGCCTTTACCCTACATTACAAGCTTAAAAAGTCCCACTTGATTTTGAGAATACTTTGGATTTGTACACAAGTTTGTGAATAAGGATGTTGGTCAATTGCTTGGTTAAGCGATATCCATTCATGAGATCATTTCATTTGTTTCTTAAGCTTTCATTGCATTATTGCATGTGGGACTTCTGAATTCTTGTTTACAAAATTCCGCCCACATGCACTTGAGAGAAACACTTAGCCATTTCAGTGTGATTGTGCTTGTGAGTAAATATCTGTGAGGCTTGAAGTTGAAGCTAAGAACTTTGTAATGTGATGTGTTTTCTGCTGGAGTTTGATTTATGATCCTAAGGCTGCTTGACATTTTATAAAGATTACTGAGCTACAATTTTGTTGATGATTCTCCTTTGTCTTTGAATTACCTTCATTCCTGAGATTGTGGGAAGTTTTTTTTTTCAAAATTCCTGTTCTTCTTGACTCTAGAGTTACTCGAGGACGAGCAAAGATTAAGTGTGGGGGTGTTTGATATGCCAATTATATTCATATAATTGTGCATCATTTTACATGAAATCTTGCATTGTTCTAGAGTTATTTTGGATTATTTCTGCCTAAAGAGTGTTTAATTGTGTAATTCAGGTGTAAGGGCGAATATGGAAGAAAAGGAGCAAGTTGGAGAGAAAAGAGCCAAGAAGTGAAGACAGAGAGAAAATCCGATTGATCGGGACTACAGTCCGATCGATCGGACGTCAAGAAAGCAGAATCAGACAGAAGAAAAGTCTGATCGATCGGACCTCTGTCCGATCGATCGGCCAGAATCGTGCAAGGATTCTGAAGATTTGCAAAACGACAATCTCACTCTAAATCCAAATGGTCCCACTCAAAACGGCACAGACTTATTAGATAGAACGACTGAAGAGTTATGAGGGTATATAAGCTTAGATTTCTAGGGTTTGAGGGGACTTTTACCTTTGGAGCAAAAACCTAGGGTTTGGGGGAGACCTCTCTACAGCAGCCATTGTTGCAAGCGCAAGGGGGTTAAGGGGTTTTTCCTTCTTTTCTCTTTATTCTTGTATTTTAATGACTGCCATTTCTGATTTTGTATTGTATCCCTTAGTTATGAGGAACTAATCCTCTAACTAAGGGTCCTAATGGAACCCTTCTTTGAAGATTAAATGAAATTGGTTCTTGTTCTTGAATCTCTTTTTATGTTGTTGATTTTCTGTGGATATGCTTATTGCTTTCAAATGCTTGATCACCATTTGAATGATGTCTAGTATAGGTTGAAACCGGAAGGATAAACCTAGGGTTGCAAGAGTCCATAGAAGACATAGGTTGTATGAACCATAGGAATATAGGTTCAAGACTTATGCAATCATTAATTGATTTCCATTATGCTTAAGGGATTTTTGATATGAAACCGAATGTTAGGAATAACAGGGATTCTATTGAAATTACTTTCAGTGTATCTAGGAATAGAACATTGGATAATTTGGGAAATCTCTTTCAATTCACTTGTTTAACATTAGGTAAAAACCAAATCAACAATTTCGCTAGCCATTTTAGTGTGCTAATTGCTTATTTTGTCATTAATTTGAAATTGCCAAAACATCCTTGTGGGACGATACTCTATTCACTCTTTATTACTTGTGCGATTTTGTCCGCTTGCGAATATTTCACAACAACATACTAAATTCTTACAGACTCAAACTAAGCAGGACACATTGTCAACTATTTATTCTCAAATTTTCATATTCCATTGAAAGAAAACAGACTCTCAATAAAGATAACAAGTCTCAATCCAAGAATAGTTGCACTAGGACAAGTAAAGATATCAAGATCCTTAATAACTTTCGTGTGAGGATTGTACAACGCCAGGGATCATCATCAGTCCTGAAGAACCATTCCAAAGTCTTCCATATTCCCAGCAGCTCCTAAAATTGGTCCAATAACTAGTTGTTTGGTCCAAGACTCTTGAATGCCATACTCTTTCACCAAACATGTCTCAAAGTAGTCCGTAGTCTCCTTTGAATGTACAAAAACCCCTAGATAGTTATTAAATACTTTAAGCTCCATACAGTATTCCTACAGACACTTGCAAAAATCAGAAATAAGAGGGAGCTCCATGACTTGAGAAGTTTCATGTGTCATATCAAATTGCAAGGATATCTACTCCAAGATTCACACCGAATGATAGTGTTCGTTCAAATATGTGTTGAAAACGTGTATTGGAAACATATAGGGGTTCCTTCAATTGATTAGGGATCTATCTCCAAGAATAACTGCTTACGGTGTTGATGAGAACCCAGCTTGGCGAGCTATGGATCCCTTTGATTGAGGCAATCGAGGACTTCAATTATCGAGATGAGGCATGGTTAGGCGAGTTGAAGATTCCAAAGTAGTCAGAGGCGAGCAGAGTCAAGCACATCAGAAGGAGGACCCAAGAAGAACTAAATATTTGTATTAGGGGTATTTATGTATTTTACTTACTGTAGTCAAGTAGTCAACTCTAGGGTAGTATAAATATATGGTAGTGTACAATGCTGAGGGGAGGAAAAGAATTGAGAGGCGGCACAATGCTGAGGGGAGACCCAAAAATAGGATCAACTCTTTAGAGCATTCCCGCTTTGATTTACCTGGGTTAGAATGGAACCCTACCATAGGTTCTTGACTAGATCATTCGGCTCTTTGAGTATTCTTTGTCCCGATTAGTTTGGGCTAGAAAGGAATCCTACCTTAGGTTACGATCTAGAGATTGTATTAGGGCTTAATTCTAATCGATCACAATTATCCAGGTTGTATAGGGGTGAAATTCGTGAATCCTTAATTGATCATACCCCTTTGTATTTGTGTCATTATTTAATTATTCATCCAGTTAGCAGATTTATTCTTATTTATTTCAATGGAAAATAACAAATATACTATTTGCATAAAAAATAACCCTCTACACATCAGATGACACGTGTCAATATGGGTCCCACAGTTTGTAAGGAGCATTCCATCTCCTGGTGACACGTGACGGATGTAGCGTATTTAATCATTAACATTTGTTCATTTTGCAGAATTTTGGTGGTTATTGGCCTGGCATCTAGGGATCAGTTACTACAAATCAGGAATGTCTGAAATCCAGTGTCCAAAAGATTACAAATAAGGGAATATTTGTTTTAAGAGTTTATTCTCTTTAAATCAGTTCATTGAGGAACAACCGAGATTTAAGAAGAATTATCTCAAAGAGAGTCCAGGAGAAGCTAGAGTTTGTTAGTCTCACGTTCCTGAATTCTCTCAAGAACATTTCTAGCTATTACACAACACTGAGAGATGAAAGCCACGTTCGTCATGTACATCAAGGAATAAGACATTAATCCATGATTTTTTGTACAGAAGCATCTACAGAATAACTGTTGTTAGCCATGTTCCCACAATTTCAGGAATGAATCCTGTAAATCGGCAAGGTGGAGCATATCACAACCTCCAAGAGTAACCACATCCTCCTTGAAGAAGAAACACGACTAGAGGGACGCTGCCATCATCCCTGTTTCTAGAAGAAGGTTGTGATTATGAAGACCACTAGCCTAGTCATTACAGTAAGCAACAAGAAAGTGGTTTTACCACGATCCCCATGACATATTACATGAAGTAAATGAAAAAGAAATAGGAGAAAAAGTGTTATCTTGATCATCATTTGGCAGTATAAGAAAAAAGAAAGAGGAATCTACAAGACACCCTGCGTTAACTAACATACCCCGCATCAATTACAACCCCAACATCTTCAAATTCAATCCTTTATTGCTTACTTAGGCATGGCTCACGCCACTTATATTTTCAATTAGCATGGCTCAGGTCAACTAGTTTTTAGATTTGTCTTTTCCTTTCCGAAAGCCTCTGGGATTTTGTTTTTATTTTAGTTTGTAAAGCATGCTTACATCTCAGGATATATCAGTTTTCAATGAAATTCTTGATATATTCCAGCAATGTGTTGTTTTTCATTTCATTCCATTAGAAGTCTTTTCATTCCAGTAATAGTCTTTCGTTTCTTGGTTTTTTTTAGATTGAAATTTCACGAATTTCAAGTCTTTTTCTCGGAAGGCTGTTGGGTCTAAATTAACCTTACTAGCAAGTGTACTAGTTGGCGACTACAGCACAATGATAAGCAAGGGTCAAATCCACAGGGACGGAGTTATGTCTAATCCAAATGTATACTTATATGTATGTACGGACAATTTCATACCCATTATCCATATTTTCCTCCTAGACCAGAACGGACAAATCTCTCCATCTTCCTCTACTGGTTCATGAGTTCCCAGCAATGGGATTATTTTCTTAACCAATACTAGCATGGATTTCTTAGAATGGTTTTCTACTGGCCTCTTGTTTTGGAACAGGATCCTCATTCCATAGGATTTCTTGCATAATGTCATCCTGTCTACTATGTTTTGGATTATGACACCTGGCCTGTCGATGTCACTAGTCCAGATGTGGCTGATGTCACCCCTGATGTTCACTGTTGCAAAGATCACAATTATATGAATACATTCAAACCACAAATGTGTGAATTCAATGGGTATCGTCCTTCACATATCCCTAAAGCTGTTTGGCGATAGCCTTATGCTAGTGAATTTGTGGATGAAATCGAATCTTATCTGTTTGACTGGATTGAGACTTTTGATGCTGGCTCAGACTGGAAGACAAGAAGAATCCAAGAGCAAAGATGGCCTCCATAAAGGCACTTAAGGCACTTTCCTTAAAGATTGCCAATCTTGTCCTTTTGTTGTGAATATTGTAAGATAAGGTGTGAATGATAAGCCCTGTGTATGACAATGAATAAAGTGCAGTCATGTATATTAACTAGGGATAATTGTCTCCCTAGTTAGCTACATCATAGTTAAGTGTCGGTGTTAGAATTAACTGACCTTTATAGACCTTAACTATGGTTGTAACTCTGGTTAAGTGATGGCCTCTATAAAAGACCTTGTAAGATATCCCTACAAAGAATAAGACTAATTTTCACTTATCTCTTATCCCTTTCCCAATAATACTAGGGTTCCGATTTCACCATCTTCATTGTACTTAAATTCTTTAGTTGTCAATTATCAATTCCTTCATGTATATCAAAGATACAGTCCCCTAATTAATGTAGTAGTCATGACATCTAACTTACTATGTCTATTCTTAATTTGTAATTATCCATCGCATCTAGATTAGTTTAACAAATAAGAAAGTAATTAGATCAATGACTACCTATATGACGATCACATAAGTCCTAGCATATGGCATCTATGTCTAGGCAAATATGGTGTTAAAATTACAAGAAGCTATTTTCAATTTGAGCATGATTGATATAATATTTCTCGCAAGGGTACAAGAGTACTAATAGCACAGTGTATGCAAGCAACGAGGTCGATCCCACAGAGACTAGTTAATTCAATTATTGTACCAACTTATTGTATGAATGAAAATTTATGAGAATGAGAATGTGAATGATATAATTAAACTAATTAACGAGGAATGAAAATTCAGGTTTTTGGGATATCAATATGAAAAGAGCACTAGGGCCATGATTTCACCTAATAATCCTATCACAAGCATTCAATTAACAAACACACAATTATTATTCCAATTCAAATGTTGATTCTTTCTTAAATATGTTGGTTCATTCGTTCGCGGTGCCAACAAATATTATCAACAATGGATTAATCATGTTCGTTCAAGCCCTAGCAAAGAGGTTTAGTTACAATACATCATCCAAGAAGTAGAAACAAGTCTAGAAAGAGAAAACATGGTAGAGCGATTTACAAAAACCCCTTGAATTGATGGAAATGTTGTTGGATCGAAAGCCTTGAGTTCTTGAATCCTTGTAAAAGCTTAGAGAGAAGGAGGTTTGCTGCCCAAAAACCTAGAAAAAGAGTGTGTCCTTCTAAATTTCGTGGCCTCCCTTTATATAATAGGGTTTGGAAATTAGAAAACCTAAAAGAAGTAGAAAAACTGCAGTTTTTCTCATTAGGTCCCGCTGTAGCGTTGGAGCAGCCAAAAATTAGTGTTTGGGTGAAATTGTGCAGTTTCCCATCGCTGGAGCGCCCAAGAATCATCCTTCTGCCATCTGAATGCGTATTTGCTTCTGCAGGAGCGCCCGTGAGCGTTGGAGCGGTTATCTAATGCATTTTTGAGCTCGAATCAATGGTTTCTCCGTCTCTTTGACCCGTATCTTTGCTCCAAGTCTTCCTACAATAAAAACACAAGGAACATGAATAGCATCAACCCAATTCCATCAAATATTACCAAGAACATAATGAACTTAAAATATATGCACATCAAATACCCCCACACTTATCTTTTGCTCGTCCTCGAGTAAAACAAGAGAAAGAAAGAAAACAAACATAGGTTCCTACTCCTTCAATAACCTCAGAAATTCATACCACTATAATCACAACCAAAGACAACCTACCCAAAACTCAACTTAGAGACTTCAATAGAATCGGAATCAAAAACTGTCATATCCATCTCAAAGTTCACAAAAGTAATCATTCATCACATAATGTTTAGCTTCAACTTCAAACCTCACAGGTAATTCGCTCAGAATAAAAATTACACTGAAGTTAGGGCTCGGTATCAAGCCAGGCCGGCTCGAAAATATGAGGCCTCGGCTTGAGCCCTATTTTGAGAATTGGGCTTCGGCCCGGGCTTGGCTCTCAAAATGAGGCTTACGCCTGGCCCTGGCCCTTTAGGCTCGGGCGTTTGGGCCGGGCCTCACGTCGGGCCTCGGGCCTTTGTGTAGGGCCGACCCGAGTTTTTGACTATATAATATTTATATATGTATTTTTTTGAGGAAAATGTATTATATATATGCATATGTGTAATATATGTATTATGTATATATATATATATACACACACACACACACAGAGACAGTGCACACTGCACTGTCCGTGTGTGTATATACATATATATATATATATATATATATATATATATATAATGTATGTTGTCTAGTCGGGCTTGGGTTGGGCTCGGGCTCGTGCTGGGCCAAAATTGGCCCGAGGTATCGGGCTTCGGACCGGGCTCGGCCCTAAAAATGGAGCCCAGTGTCGTCCAAGGTGTCGGGCTAGGCTACCCAGGCCCGGTCTTATTTCGGGCCAGGCCAAGTTTTGGCATGCGGACCAAATAGTGACCCCTAACTGAAGTTGGCTAAAAATATTCTCTCAAACGTATGTGGGCGGAATAATGTAAAGAAGATAGCAAAATCCCACATACAATTCATAAAGAACGCTATGAAAGAAAGCAAAATTAGATCTCGTCAACGGATACCACTTACCAAGAATCGTGAACCATATCTCGAATTACTTTCCGAAATCAAACCAAGTCATTCTCAAGATGAAGTAGGACTTTTAGACTTGTAATGTAAGGCCAAGGGTATCACATAGGTGAAAGAAAGGTAAGGGGACATAAAATTCAAGAGCACCATCAAAGTTTCCATATAGCAATCCAAACCCTTTTCAAAAGTTTTAATTCTCAACCAATTCACAATACACCCACACTTTTCAACTCTTTGAAACTTATCACCCTACATTAACAATACAAGAGCAACCAATAATAATTCTTTTGAAATATATTACTTTTCAGACGCATGCTCTTTCTTCCTCTTCTCATTGATTCTTGTTTTTTTTCTTTCTTTTCTTTTTCACAACTCTACATTCCACTCTCTTTTCTTTTCTTTTTTTTTTGTTCTTTTTTTTTTCACTTCCTTGCACCATCCCACACTTAACTCCCTTCTCTCATAACCAAAGCACAACTCCAATAAACTTATCAAAGCATAATAAATAACCAACTCCCATTTAATTCTACACTCATCCCAATGATTCTCAAGAAAAGATAGAAAATTAAGTTGTCATTGAGTAAAAAGAATTCTCAAATCAAATAGGGTAAGGTTGATGGGTTATGAACAAAAAGGTTTGTGTTTAGGCTCAAAAAGGATACTAATGATAGAAACACGTAAGGGTAGGTTAGAAGGATGAACAAACGAATCAAAAAAGACCTACTTTCATCTCTCAAGATCAACTTGATCAGCATAAGAAAAGTTCATCAAGACATAAAATCCACAAATACATATTCTTGGCAAAGTGATCAAAACAAGGAATATGAGATTTATTGCAAGGAATATTAAGCACGAAAGAAATTATGGAGTACAAACAAAATCCCTCAAAATAAAATGATTGGCTCAAAATCTCACCGGGTATAAGTCTCCACAATTATGTATGTGATAAACGACACCATGTAATTTTTCAATTTCACATGCAAGTTAATGATTCACGATATATTAAATCTCCAAATCAAATATTCAAGCAAACCATCCTTGGAGTCATTAAATGGCACAAAATTAATTTCATCATTGTGAAGGAGTTTCGAACCCAAAAACATGAAAACAAAAACTCTAACTAATCCTAACAGTCCATTGTCGTAGGGAATCACGATGGTATTTAGTGCATACCACAAGCCTTTACACCCCTAGATATCCCTAGTGGACGAGTTATAGTCTCTTAAGGGTTTACCAGGACGATACCCACAAACATCACAATATTTTTATTCTTTTTGAAATATAAAAGAATGAGATCCCACCCCCACACTTGAATCATGCAATGTCCTCAGTGCATAGAATAAAGAAAACGTGCTGAGTTAGGGTAACACAACTTGAAAACGAAGCCATTCGGGAAGGAGTTCCCACGTAAACTTCAGCACTGCACAATAGTCACAAAGTTATCAATTTCTCCTTCATCTGAGCTCCGATTGACGAACTGTAAAATTATTCAGAAACCAGACATCTACAGCTTTCTGCACATATATGGCCCACACTCTGGTTAGTCCTGAACACTCCCAGAAAATTTTTGTCAATCTATCGCTTTTGAACAACTTTTTTTTTTTTCTGCATTTGATGCACAAATAATCAAATTCAATTCAGTGTGGGATAAGTGTTGTTCTATAATGAACTATAAAACAATATAAAGTAAAAGGAACGAATTAACCTAGGTGGGTTGCCTCTCACCAAGCGCTTTATTTAACGTCTAGGCGAGACGTGGCTCTTCAACTAGCTAAGTTAGTGAACTTGGAAGCCAACTTTAAGTTCATTAGGTTGTAGCAATCGCCTTCTTCTAGCCACACCTACATCAACATCTGAAGCATGAATTCTAGCCCTCATAGTTGCATGAGCAATTGGGTCCTCAAGAAGATTGGAATATCCCTTTTCTCTTTTATCGAAAATCGCTGGTTGGAATATTTTATTCTGGGGTACTTTCACCATGGAGTGGAACAACTTGTTAGTGGATAAAGGAAAGGACTCAAAGGAGGGAGTATGCTTACCTCTCTCATATGGAACAACTCTAAGTACATTCACAAACTCAACCTTAGCTGGATGTCCTCCTTTTTCCACAAACTCTTCTCTAATAGTAAGTACATTCTTCAATGATTTCATACCTTGTGCTGTTTTAGGCTTGAAGGTAACTTTTTCTTCATTGTTTGTCATTGTTAGTGTGCCTTCGTATACATCAATTTTCATCCTAGCAGTCTTCATGAATGATCGCCCAAAAATCAGCGGAAACTCTTCTCCATGACCTTGGCAATCCTGCAATCAAGTACTAGAAAGTCAGTTGAAAAAATTAGTCCATGTACCTTAACTAAAACGTCTTCTAGTACTACCTTAGGATATCGAATAGATCGATCAGTCAATTGGATGCCCACAGAGGTCTCTTTGAGAGTACCTACATTCAAAAATTCACAGACTGAAAGAGACATTAAATTAATTGATGCACCCATATCCAATAAAACAAGTTCAAAAATTTTATTGGCTATGCAACAAGGTATAGTGAAACTCTCTGGATCCTTAAGCTTTGGCGACAACATCTTTGGTAATATGGCACTACACTTTTCTAGCAATTTCACTGTCTCATCCAGCTTCTTCTTTTCTTGCACAACAGAGGGTTCGACATCCGTCTTTTGCAATAATGACGCTTCTTCTTTCTTTCTCCTAAGACGCCCTGGAAACGGGATCGAAGGGACATAATATCTCATAGGTGGAGCAGATTTATCGATGTCAGACCGACCATTCATGACCATATATCGCGGTTGCTTTTGTACTTGATATGTGACAATCTTGTTCGATATTACTGACATTTTGATATTATAATCAACAACTTTATGCTCTCCAAAATCTGTAGCAACTTGGCTTTACTGCTCATCACAAATGGTAATTGCCATGGCTTGCCCCCTATTTTCGGATTGATCACAATTTGGCTTGAAAATTTTCCAGCCCCCCTTCAACTCAATGTATCTGCAATTTGACCCACATGAGCCTCCAATTTCTGTTGATTGATAGCCAATTGTCGCACCATATCCTCCAATATAGCGGTAGGTGGGTTGGCTTGATTTTAAGTGTTTTTTCAAGAAAAATTTGGATGTGCTCGAAAACCTAGATTATAGGAGTTAGAGTAAGGATCAAACCTTGGATTTTGATTATAAGAGTTCATCATGTTTGCTTGTTCTTGCACAAACTCCCGGAAATTCACTCCTTAAGGGCATGTAATCGTAGCATGACATATGGCACATAGCTCTTGTTGAATTGTTCACCCATTCATTACTAGAAGCATGCCCAATTTATTAGCAATGGCATCAACCTGTGATCTTGGTACAAAAGTGTCAGAATTATTAAGTTCATAAACACCAGCTCGCTTACCTCGTGTTTTCGAGTGCTGGGTTTCAACTGCTAGATTGTCAAACTAGGTTTGACATTCCACTGGAGTCTTGCTCTTGATAGATCCCCCTGCATAATTATTGACTGCAGCCTTACTAGGAACTGTCAGTGCCTTCTAGAAAATACGCATCAATACTAGTAAAGGTAAAGCATGACGGGGATAAGTTAACAGATTATTAAACCTTTCCCATGCCTCAGAAAATGACTCATCAAGTTGTTGTTCAAATTGCATGATTTTGTCTCTGAGAGTATCAGTTTTTTGAGTTGAGAAAATTTTTTCTAAATTTTTTTTCTGTACCTCAGTCCATGTAGACAGTGAACCAGGCCTAAAATTGTTGAGCCATGTCCTTGCTTTGTCCTTCATAGTGTAGGGGAAAATCTTCATCCTTAAAGACTCTTCAGTGGCTTAAGGACTACATTAATCACAATCAAAACATCACCCTCTAATTTAACCTCCCAGAACTAAAAATCTAAACACCATGAATCCCCAATTGAAGGGCCAACGCCTCTTCCACCATGGGATCCACCTTCAGACCGATGCAAATCGAAGCAAATAACACCTCACCCAAAGAAGAACGAGCTATAGCTGCAGTTGAAGTAGAATTTTGCCCCATAGCCGCATCAAATTGCACCGCACAAAGTTCAAAGGAGGAGGAAACCAGCTCAGCGCGGGCACAATTGGATTGAAGGCAGGCAACTTCCAAGCTTGACAATGACGAACATGTAAAAGTCTAATGTGGTGCAATAGCTCATGGATAGGCTTAGTCGGAGCTCCAACTGTATCTCCAAGTTTGATCCAAGGTTATAAAAGCTAGCAACTAGAACTCACGTCCCTCGTCTAAAGGAATGCCCACCAAATGCGGATTAAGAACCACAGAGGCCCAGTTTGAAACACCATTCCTGCCCAAATCTTCCGAATCAAGATGCCATCTAGAAGAGCCCCAAACCAGCATTGGTATTGAGTAAAAAGACAAAACATGCAATAAAGATTCTGACTCCATAAAGCAAATTGGGCATAACAGCTGATCCTGAGAAAGCTGAAAAATTCCAGCTAAACGAGCTCTAGTAGGCAACAAATTCCACACAGATTTTCATAAGAGCAACTGAAATCTAGCATGAACATTCAACTTCCATATCCTAGTCCAATCAGTAGCAGAAATAGGAGAGAAGGCATGATCAATAACCGCACCTGTGTTAAGAATATGATGAACAATCTTCAATGAAAATTCGCTAGAGTTACTAAGATTCCAAACACATTTGTTATCCCTAGTTGTAACGGAAAGATGAATTTGAAGAACATTATGCACTGTAATAGGTTCAAACATGGTGTTCAATAGAGATATATTTCATCATCGTGGATTTGCAGCATTAACGAATCCACCATGGCCTCAATTTGATTAAGAGAAACCCCTGTGTTAGCAATTGGTTTAAAGCCAGCCTGTAATGGAATCTAAAGGTCAAGCCAGATCCGAGTCAGCTCCAAATTTAGCCTGTTTACAAAGGCCCATGCTAAGGACATATCTAGCACTCATCAAACTCTTCCAAATCCAAGAATCAAAATTCAAAATTGGAGCTGCCATTCAATCTCCACCTTGCAAGATAGCATACTTACTAAGCAACTTATTTTTACACATCGTAACCTTCCCAGATAGCAACCTCTAGCTGAATTTAGCTAGCAAAGAAGAGTTCATATGAGAAATCTTCCTGAAGCCTAACCCTCCTTTGAGATTTAGGAGTACACATCGAATTCCAACTCTTCAAGTATAAATGCCTTCAGCCATGCTCCCAGCCCCACCAGAAGTCTCTCATGATACTATCCAGAGAGGAGCAGACATAACTAGGAAATTTGAACAACTACACAATATAGGAAGGGATAGAAGACAAAACTGATTTGATAAGCATACCCCAAGAAGCATGCGATAAAGTTTTAGCTCTCCAACCTGAGAGCCTATGAAGCATTTTCTCCTTCACTTCATCATACCACCATTTTCTGTTGGAGAAGTTTGTAATTGGAAGCCCCAAGTAAACAACTCTTGGAGGAGAAATGGGAAATCAAAGAATATTGTTAATGCTGAGTTTAACTCTTTCTAGAACATTGGGACTGAAAAATAAGGCTGATTTTTTAGAATGCACCCTCTGACCAGACCATAAACAATATTTGTCGAGACATTTTCGAATGGCATGAGCTTCAGCAACATTAGCCCTCGCAGAAATAATGGAATCATTTGCATAAAACAAATGAGAAATTGGAGAAGAATGGCGACAAGGGCTGATGCCATGAATGGTTCCTGTAATCTCCTCCCGAAATAACATCCATGAAAGGATTTCAGAACCCATAATAAACAGAAAAGGCGATAAAGGATCCCTCTGTTGAAGACCTCTAGAAGCAAAAAACCACCCTAAAGGACTACCATCAAAAAGGAAAACGAGGCCGTAGAAATACATTGAAAAACCAGATGAACATTCTTCTCAGAAAACCTCATTTTGCGCATAATTGAAATCAAAAAATTTCACTCCATATGATTATACGCCTTCGACATGACCAGTTACATCGCCATTAAACCATTATTCCCCCTTTTTTGCTTCATCGTATAGAACAACTCTTGAGCTAGCATCACATTTTGTTGAATCACCCTACCTGGCATAAAGCCTGCCTGGTTTGGGTTGATAAAATTACAAATAATAGCTTTCAATCAATCCACCAAAATCCTGGAAATAACACGATAAACAACATTGCATAAGCTGATTGGACGCAACTGCCCAATCTGAGAAGTGCTAGCCACCTTCGGGATCAAGACAATGTTCATGTGATTCAACTGCCTAAGCAAGTGGCCATGTTGAAAGAAATTATGAATAGTGTCCGCCACATCACCTTTAAGTATATTCCAATAAGTCTTACAGAAAAGATGAGTCATACCATCAGGTTAGAGTCCATAGACCGAATGATATCAAAAATGATTTCTTCACATGGAATTTCACCAAATAAAGCATTTTGATCCTGGGAAACAATAGCAGAAACCAAATCCTCCAAGCTCTCATCTGGCAAAGGACCATCATAATTTAAAAGACTGGAGAAATGATTGACCAAAAAATTGTCAATCTGATTTCTACTCATTATCCAATTGCCTTGATGATCCTGCAATTGAGAAATAGCATTGGACTTGCGTTCAATTAAAGCTGAAACATGGTAAAACCTGGTATTCAAATCTCTTGAAACTAGTCAATCCTTCCTAGTTTTCTGCCTCCACAACACCTCCTCCCTACAAAGTTGCTCATTCAACTCCACTTGAAGATGCTTCTCTTCTAATCGATTTTTATCAGAGTATGGCAGTAACTGCACTTTGGCCAATTCTAAATGAATAAAATTGAGTCGATCCTATATGAGATGAAAATCAGTCACATTCCACCTCTTCAATGCCATCTTTACTAACTTAATCTTTTGGCATAAATGAAAAGAAGGGGAACCAGAAATGACTGACTGCCAAGCTGCAGCAATAATTTGATGGTTACCCTCGGCACGAACCCAAAAGCTCTGAAACATGAAAGAACAACCAACAGAGGAAGTCAACTTCGACGTATCAACAAGAATAGGGAGATGATTAGAAGAGGTAGAAGGCACATGCAGAACTTCATAATCTTGAAAGAGAGAACACCAAGCCAGGCTAGCAAAAGCCCTGTCTAATCTCTCATGAATATTATGCACTCCCCCTTTATTATTGCGCCAAGTAAAAGGCTTCCTAACAAAACCCAAATCAATAAGACCGGATTCATCAACAAAGGAATGAAAAGGCGCATTTCTATATGGACAGAGAACACGACCACCCAGCTTATCATTCGAGCACAAAATCAAATTAAAATCCCTAAGCACAGAAGAAGGCCCCTCAAAATTGACCAGAGACTACCGAATACAATACCACAGTTGTGACTGCTCTTGAGGATAATGAGGCCCATACACAAAAATAACCTGCCAGGGCTGAGAAATTAGACTAGAATTGGAAACCCCAAAGAAGAAATTCTTGTCCATAATCAGAGGCTCAAATAAAACAGTAGGATCCCAAACAAGTAACAAGCCCCCTGTCTACCAACCGGGTCAGAAGAAACAAAAGAAGAGAAACACAACGAGCCCAATTTCATACTATTCGAGCGACTATGCACCATAGTCTCGGAAAGAAAAACAACAAAAGGACGATATCTCTTACTATACGCTCTAACAGAATTGAAACTCGCGGGTCGAGCAGCACCCCGACAATTCCAAGCCAATAGCTTCATAAACCACCGAGGGCATCACCCCGCTCGCATTTGCAATACCATAGGAGTCAACCTCTTCTCATCAGCTTCGCTTCCTTCTTCAATTCGCTCTTGCACATTCAAGGTCGAAACGTCAACTACTGGCTTTCCTTTCTCCTTTCTCAACCTACTGTTATAAGGATTAAACCTCTTATTAGATCGATGGAGAGCCCATTTACCAACTCTATTTGGCCCATACCCCGTTTCCTCCTTATCCCGTTGATGATAATCCACCAACTTAGGCCCAGTTTCTGTTAATTTGGGCCTATAATTTGGTACCAACTTTCCCTCCTCTTGCAAACCATTAGTGATATACCCAGATTCAGACCCAACCCATGAAAGCCCATCATTTGTACTTGGGTAAGAAGCAACAATAGATTGAATTTCAACTCTTCCCATAACCTCCCTCCTCTCTAATGCAGATTGGTTAGGCTTTGACAAGACATGACTTTTCCTTCGCATTTGGTGCATAAAATAACCCAAGAGGATTTCTTCTACGACGTTACTATTTAAACATCCCATATTACTTTTTACACCCCCATGTCATGTCAATCCATGTCTGTCATTTCTCATTTGCTGCCACACTCCCTTTTTGCATTAAATGCATGCAACTCTTTCTCCCAACAAGTGGTAGACTCGTGCTTGTGGCTATTTCTGGCCTCTGAAGAGGTTTATGATGGTCACGTGGATCATAACTTTTTTTAAAAAATCCAACTGTCACACAACTTTCAATCCAAAAAAGGAGTAATAAAAGTAATTTCAAATTTACTTTCCCATTTTTAGGTAATAAATTTATTACTAAAACCTGTATAATAATTAAGAAATGATTAATTTTTGGTTAATTATAATAATAAAAAGATTGATATATGTGTGATTTAGTGTCATTGAATAATATCTAAAATTGGGAAATTAATAAAAAAATTCTCTTATTTTTGGAATTTTTATTCTAATGTAATAATAAGATGTTGTTATTATCACATTAGAATAGAGTCGTAATAACTAGTTATTAGCGAGAATAACTAGTTATTAGCGATAATAACTTGTTATTAGCGACATTAACTAGTAATTAGTGATAATAACTAGTAAGTGGTAATATCTAGTGTTAGTGGTAATAACTAATACTAGTTATTAGTGATAATAACTAATAATTAGTGGTAATAACTAATAAGTGGTAAAACTGGTAATACCTAGTTTTAGTTGTAATAACTAATACTAGTTATTAGGGGTAATAACTAGTTATTAGTGATGATAACTAGGTATTAGTGGTAATAACTAGTTATAAATCTAATAACTAGTTATTAGTGGTAATAACTTGTTATTAGTGATAATAAATTAATGGTATGTTTTGTAGTTTATTAAGAATTCAATTTATTTCATATAAATATTTCATTTAAATGTAAAGTTGGTGGGTCCAACGATTTTTAAAAAAATGAACAAAAAAGTTGACTAAAGCATGTGGGACCCACAGTTAACAAAGAATAAAAAAATAAAAAATTATCCCTTCTATTGTGTCTTTTCAATAGGAGGTGTAAAAAGTAAAAGTGGGGGGTCTCAAAAGCATGACCCTTTCTTCTATTGCCAATTTCTGACCCGGCATTAAATGCACCTCTGTAATAGGTTTTGGCCTAGACTCTGTAGAATTGTTCCTTGCCATCTGCTGACGTCATATCACCAACAACTCATTGCCTCTAGTATACTCCAAAGCTTGAGAACTGTGCACCAACCTGACTTCTTGAATGTCTCTCACTACAACATCTTCCCTCACCAAACTCTGAGAGCACATGATTTCCCCCTCCAGTCCCACTGTACTGAGGACGCCTTCTGATCTCTGGGCACTTTATTGGAGAATATTCAGTGTATATATGTCATTATTAGTTACCTAGATTAGTGATGGTAATTAAGGATAATTTATGGATATACGTAAGTCTAGGAGCTGCTGGTTGTATAGGCATATATTTAGGCTAATTACGTGAGACAGAATCAATTACGTGATAGACAGAATCAATAGCTGTAGCCAATCGTCCATATATACTTGTACTCTGTATGTATGAGATTACTATGAATGAAAGTTCTTCTCTCTCTTAAATTTCTTTATGGTATCGGAGCAGTGATCTTATCTTTCTGCTTGAGTTTTTTTTTTTTTTTTCAATTCTTGTTATGGCAGAAGACAAGAGTAATGATGCAACTGGTGTTTCAAAGGAGGTGGTTATCTCCTCATCCAATGTTGCCGATGGTGATGTCAATAATTCTTAGAAATTGAGTTCTGCATTGTTGAATGAATTTAATTACCTTCCTTGGTCGAGGGCAGTCACTATTGCTCTTGGTGGAAGATCAAAGTTGGGATTTATCAATGGCTCGGCAAAATCTCCTGATGTTAGTTTACCGGAGTATGAGGCTTGGCGTTCAAAGGACCAGATGGTTATGTCTTGGATTCTTAATTCAATGGAGCGCAATCTTGCTGAAATTTTCAGTTGCTCAGAGTCTTCTTTGGATCTTTGGGATGCCGTTCGTGACATGCATGGCAACCAAAACAATTCTGCCCGGATTTTTTAGATTCATCGGGAAATCACGAGCCTTCATCAAGATGGAAAGCCATTCGTAAGTTTACTAGGAAATTTAAAAAGTCTGTGGAATGAATTGGAGATTTATCGACCACATACTGTTGATGCTGCTGTCTTGCGAAAATGTACAGAAGAGGATCGTATTTTTCAGTTATTGGCAAGTCTTAGTCCTGATTTTGAGGACTTAAGAAGCCATATTTTGATGAATACTGAACTTCCATCCTTCAAGAATGTTTGTGCGATCATTCAACTTGAAAAAGTTCGACGGAAGGTTATGTCTCGTGGTGTTACTCCCAGCACTCCGGATGTTCGTGCCTATCTTTCTCGTCCATTGTCGGTAGAAAAACCATTCAAGGGTAAACGTCCAGACCTCAAATGTCAACATTGTCATAATATTGGACATTCAATTGATCGTTGTTGGAAGCTCCATCCGGAGATAAAGCCCAAATTTGCTAAGGACCAAAAGGAAGGATATCTCAAACGAGCCACTGATCATAAGGCTCACTTGGCTACACATTCTACTGAATCTTTTTCCTCTAATCATATTGCCTTGCTCAATGATTTTACAAGCTATTTACAAGATAGGCATGGTCAGGGAGCTGTCCAAGATGGAGTTGTTAACCAAGGACATAATCAGCCTACAGCACTTCTCAGTCAGCTTGCTGGATTCTTAGCTGATGCAAATTCTGAAACTAGCCAAGGTATTCTGACTGCATTAGAGATTGGTTTTTTGCATGATTTATGGGTTATTGATTCTGGTGCCACAGATCATATGTCAAATAAATTAACCAATATTTATGACTTCAATTCTTTTTCAACTCCCTCTTTCGTCTCTGTAGCTAATGGGAAAGGTGCTCCTGTAAAGGGTAAGGGCAAAATTAAACTTGTTTTGAATACTATCGAGTCTGATGTTCTCTATGTTCCTTCTTTTCCTTTTCAATTGCTTTCTGTTCGTAAATTGACATCCTCCCTTAATTGTGAAGCTATATTTACCCCTTACAAAGTTACCTTTCAGGACCTTGTCACCAAGGAGACGATTGGTGAAGGATTTCATTTGCATGGCCTCTACTACTTCTCGCCTGACTCTCGGGTTTCCAAGGGATTTCAAGCTGTTTCCACTCCCATTAATGAGCATCTTTTATGGCACCGCCGTTTAGCACATCCTTCAGAGTCTGTTTTTAGCAAAATAAATCCGGTTCTACCTAGAGGAACTCTTGATTGTGAGATTTGTCATTTTTCTAAGTCTTCTAGGCTTCCTTTTAGTTCATCATTGTCTCGAACTACACAAGCATTTGAGCTTATACATTCAGATGTTTGGGGCCCTTTTTCCACTTCTCTTGATGCTTTTAAGTATTTTGTAACCTTTATTGATGACTTCTCTAGGGTTACTTGGGTATATTTATTGAAATCAAAAAGAGAAGTATTTGGCTATTTCAAAGATTTTCATATATTGGTTACCACTCAATTTTCAGCACACATTAAAATTCTTCAATCTGATAATGGCACAGAATATTTATCTCATCATATGACAAACTACTTGATCTCTAACGGCATATTACATCAGACTAGCTGTGTTAGTACACCTCAACAAAATGGGGTTGCAGAACGTAAAAATCGTGATTTGCTAGAGAAAACTCACGCGATAATGCTTCAAATGAATGTTCCAAAACATTTTTGGTCTTATGGAGTTCTTACTGCCACTTATCTTGTCAATCGCTTACCCAGCCGAGTGCTGGATTTTAAATGTCCTCTCGAAGTATTGCAGGACAAAGAGCTGGATATATCTCATCTTAAGATTTTTGGCTGTACTTGCTTTGTGCACTTATCGGCAACTCACCATGACAAGCTTGATCCTCGAGCAGTTAAGTGTATATTTCTTGGCTATTCTCAAACACAAAAAGGGTACAAGTGTTATGATTCTATCTCCAAGAAACTATATGTCACTAGAGATGTTCGTTTTGTTGAAACAAGTCCCTATTTTACGGCTTCTAGTCAGGGGGAGATACTACTTGAGCAATTTCCTTTACCCAGCATCTACTCTTGTCGTGAACGTCCTACTGACTTGCTTACTAGCCAGGCTACAAAAATTCAGGATTCAACTGAAAATGCTTCACCTTTTGTGAGTACTTCTGATGACCACTCAGATATTGTTGGTGGTGTATCCCAGCACGCTATGATCGAATCCAATGAGCAGGAATTCTCTAATGAAAAAGGCACATCATTATCTCCTCGACGTAATCCTCCACGGACTCGTCACCCTCCAACAAAGTTGCAAGATTATGTTGCTCATACAGTCAGGTTACCCATTACTAAATGTTTGACTTATCAAAGACTATCACCTTTGCACACAGCTTTTCTTACAGCTATCTCCAATGTTCATGAGCCCAAGAATTTTCAAGAAGCTCAATCTCAAGCTGTCTGGAAGAAAGCTATGGATGAAGAGTTGACAGCTCTTGCGGAGAATAAAACTTGGAGTATAGTTCCTCTCCCACACGACAAACATGTAGTTGGTAGTCGATGGGTGTTTAAAACTAAATTCAACTCCGATGGATCTATTGATCGACATAAAGCACGCCTTGTTGCTCAAGGCTTTACTCAGCAGTACGGTGTTGATTACAAGGAGACATTCGCCCCAGTTGCCAAGATGACCACTGTCAGAGTCTTCTTATCTGTTGCGATTACTAATGGGTGGTCCCTGTCTCAAATGGACGTCAAAAATGCATTTTTACATGGAGATCTCACAGAAGAAGTATTTATGAAGCTTCCTCCTGGACACCCTCAAAGTGGAAATCCAAACTTGGTTTGTCAACTCCGTAAATCTATTTATGGTTTGAAACAAAGTCCTCGTGCATGGCATGCGAAGTTGAGCTCTGCCCTTGAAGCTCCTGGTTTTTCTAGGAGTTCGGCTGATTTTTCACTCTATGTCCGACTTGATACGGTTGACAAATTGATGGTGCTTATTTACGTGGATGATCTCATTATTACCGAAAATAATATTGCTTCTATTGCTCAGTTGAAGAAGAACCTACAGCACCAATTTCCAATCAAGGATCTTGGTCCTTTGAAGTTTTTTCTTGGTATTGAAATGGCAACTTCCAGCAAAGGGCTATTCCTTAATCAGCGTAAATACGTTATGGATTTACTTCAAGATGCTGACATGTTATACACGAAATCCGCTGCTACTCCACTAGATAGCAAATTGAAGCTTGACTCTAAAGGAGAACCCCTTGATTCACCAAGTTACTATCAAAAGCTTGTTGGCAAGCTTATCTATTTGACTATCACGCGACCTGATATTACATTTACGGTTAGTCTTGTTAGTCAACACATGCATGCTCCAACTATTCAACATTTGAGTATGGTGAAACGCATCTTACGGTATTTGAAGGGAACGATTGGCTGTGGAATAGTTATGACCAGAAACGGGCACACTAATATTATGGGATATACCGATTCTGATTGGGCCAGAAATGCACTTGATCGTCGATCTACTACCGGGTATTGTATGTTTGTTGGTGGCAATCTAGTTTCGTGGAAAAGTAAAAAACAGCATGTGGTAGCTCGTTCAAGTGCCGAAGCCGAATACCGCGCTATGGCCTCCGCAGCTTGTGAGCTCATATGGCTTAAAAGTCTTCTTGCTGACGTAGGTTGCCGGTGCACTGTTCCAATGACACTTTTCTGTGATAATCAAGCCGCCATGCACATTGCTTCTAATCCCGTGTTCCATGAAAGGACAAAACACATTGAAGTGGATTGTCACTACATTAGTCAGCAAGTTCAACTGTAGCCAATCGTCCATATATACTTGTACTCTGTATGTATGAGATTACTATGAATGAAAGTTCTTCTCTCTCTTAAATTTCTTCACACTTGCCTCACTTCCATCACCAACTGGAGTATCCTCTATGTTTACTCGCTTCCCTCCCACTATCAAACTTCTTCCACCCCCTGGAGCTGTACGCATACCTAAGATAACAATCAGCCTCCATATGCGTAAACCTTCCACAATGATAGAGGAAATAACTAAGTATCTCATATTTTGGTGTCACCCAAACTGCTTCTCTACCTTGCCTTGATTGAGAAAACCCTGGAATTAATGTTGTATCCTCATGAATTCTCGCACCAACTCGCATAAATGGTTTATTAATGACACCCTTGACATTTTCATCATCAACCTTAACGACATTCTCCAATCGCTGACCTATCCTCCTCACATTTTGTGTAGATGATAGCTCAATAGGTAGATTGTGTATCTGAACCTAAAAAATAGCATGCTCATGCTCTCATGCATCAAAACCTCAACCTCATTCCTTTGCAATCTGAGAGGAAAGCCCTTTACATTCCGTGGGCTTTGCTGAAAAGGTCTCATCATATCATGTCTGCTTTGGAATGTAATCAAGAGACGATTCACACTAATATCTGAGATCTCAAATTAGATGATGACCGACCATGCCCTCTTCAATTCCACCATAATCTCTTTTGAGAAGATTCTCACAGATGTTATCTTAGCTACAACTGATAAGTTTGAATCCTCCACCAATTCTGTCGGCAAAGGCTCTAGGTTAAATTCAACACCCCCTTCTTGACATGTATCTTGCCAGCCCCGTACCTGTTTGAACAACCAAAGAATCGATAGAGATATTATTGTCTCTATCAATACTCTGAGGATCCATGGAAAGCCAAAGTAATAAGCCTTCCCTCCAACTCTGAACAACTCTTAAACCCTAAATTAACCCTAGTATACGCTATAATACTATTATTTTTCATAATCTCAAAGTGTAGAATTAACATGATTTTGGAGAGAATTATAGCGAAGAGTTGGAGCTTCTATCCTGATTCCCATAGCACTATAACAGACAAATTATAGGTTTCAGGGAGGGAGGTGAACGAGGTGGGAGACTTATCTTCATTCATTAAATTATTTTAGTCCCTTGCCCAAAACACACAGTATTTTACATGACACAAACATGGGATGGAACAATCCCTCCATTTTACTCCACCTTCCATAGCAATCGTCAGTAACCACCTCCCCTTTCCTTAGTAAACTTCAGCAATAATCGCTCAATAAAGAAACTGTATCAATTGCATTATAGCAATCGCTCTGTAGCAATCTATATTGTTGTTTATCAAAAAAAAAGCTGCTAAGAAATTATGCATGGAGACTTTGTCGGTCCCCTTGCGTCTCTTTGGAGTAGCTCCCTTGCTTGACGGCATCTCCTTATATAGCATTAAATCTATCGAAGTTTTCCTCTTGCTTGCGTTCCTTCTCCTAATTTCCTTTAAACAAATCCCTATTTTCCTCTCTCACCCCCTCAAAATAAACTTTTCTTGATTTCTTCTCTACTGACCATCTCTGTCGTGTGCATCTCTCCCTCTTCGCTAGTGCAGTGAACAACTGTTAAAGATATTACCTCAAAAGTGTGCAAAATAAGGAGATTGAACAAGAAATTGAAACCGGTGGCTTGAGTCATGAACTAGGTCGCTCTCTTTAAGACGATTCGTGGCTCTGCCTCTTGTGTGCTAGCAGTAAATCGGCTACGTCGTCTCCAGGATAAAACAAGCCCAGAACTCTCTCTGTAACAGTGATCTGTGCACATTCAGAACACTGTTCGAAATTTGCTGTGTTTCTTTTTTGTCTTTCTTTCTCAAAAAAAAAACGATACACTTAAACTAGAGCTTTTTCTTGATATATATTAAAAAAATAATAACGTTGGAATATATTTGTTTTCCAGTAAATCAGGGAAACGTTCACCATTAAAGAGAGAATCTGGGAAAACGTGTTTCAGTTATTGACAAAGTCAAACTAAAAAAAAATAAAAATTAATATATATATATTGTAAATAGTGGGACTTGAACTTGGATTGCTTAGGGTAGTTCGAAACCTTTACCATTCTTCTACCCTTCAATCCTTGTACATATAACACATAAAATTTATTTTAAATATACTAAGAACATCAACAACAACTCTTTTCAAAGCCCTACCAAAGCTTCCTATTTTTGGCTCCATGTAAGTCAACTCAAAGGGTTTCTTTCATGGGCTTAAGAAAGCCTTGCATTTATTTTCACTTTCTTCTATAGTTTTCCCTAGCTTTTGGGTCAACATTGAAGTTTCGTAGCTTCTTTTTCTGTGACCTGAATCAAGCAAATTTGACGTCTATGCGAAGCTAGAGAAGTCTACTTTCTAATGCCGTTGAACACACTGGATTTGGAGCTCTGGAGCAGAAGTTCAAATCGTCCAAATAGCAACATGCCACATAACTTCTGTTAAGCCGAAAGTGAGATTATTTGCTCATGTATCTACAAAATCACAAAATAGACCAAAGTAATAGGGAATCAACCAAATAAACATGTCAAAAACGTATATAAAAGTACAACTATATATATATATATATATATATATATATAAAATATCGACTTATCACTCTTCCTCGAGGAAGCCACAGGCTGTCGATATTTTTTAGTTGGAAAATCAAAATTAATCTATTAGGTTTTGAGTTGGGATTAGGATTTCCACCTCTTGTGTTTTGGGTAGCCTATAAAAGTTCAGGTTTGTGTAATTTTCTAAGGTGTCACAGAATGTCCTGGTGTCGAGGGAGTCCTATAAAGGGGTTTGAGGTGTGAGAGTCCAAAAAAAAAAATTGTGGGTTAGTTCTTGAGTTTAAGAACTTATCTCTTCTGTAATCTTCTTCATATTAGCGGAGAGGAGAGTGTGTGACTGCCCATTGGTGGTAATGTAATTTTTAAGGGTGTATTTAACGATATTTAATATTTTTTATATTAAAATTTGAATATATAGTTTTTAGTCATATTGTAAAGGAATATTATTGTCCAACAATTATAAAAAATTTATGGTATTGCATTTAACAAAAACTGCGGTGTATTTAACCACCGCATCTTAATGTAATATTGGCTTTAATTTTGTTAGAACTACGGCTCAACCTACCAATCCGTGGTACAGAACTATCACAACATTTGCAGGAGGTGGGTGTTCAGGTATGTTTTGATACAAAATATGCTTGTTGTGTTTGTTGTGCTTAGTATGTATCTATGATCAAATTTCTAGGGTTGTCAATGATATATGATTAAGTTTATTATGTCTTCAAAATGTCAAATGGATACTCCATTCATAGTTTTGACTAACTTTTATCAAGGAAGTGAAGCTTACTTATAAGCTTACAAGTTGTCAAGTTTCGGGACTATATAAATCTATCTACTATGACAGCACGTGATGTGGAAGATCTTTGTTGACTTCAACACTTGCTAACTAGGCTCAAGTAATAGGCCATGAAATTGGTGTAGATTTTAGAAGTGTGAAAGCAATAAGAATCACAGTAAAGCTGGAAACACTGATTATGACAATATCAAAGCAAATTGGAAGATATGAGTTGATTGAGCAATTAAAAGAAATATTTTCTAGAAGTCAAAGAAGAAATTGTAAATCAAAGATGATTTCCTAGAAGAAAAGGAAAGAAGATTCTTGGAAGACAAGTAAGGAAAAAAAATCTTATTCCTTGAAGACAAGAAAAGGAAAGAAGAAATGATAAGAAGGGAATGGAGATAAATTAGGATGATTTCAACTCTTACAATCAAGGACATGATTCAAACGGTTAAGAGAGAAACCCTAGTCCTATATAATCTTCTCAGAGGCTGCCTAAAAGAATACAGAAACTTCATACGAGCTTCCAAGCAATTCTTGTTATTCATATCTCTAGCCTACTGTTTCCTACTCTTTGTTAGATGTTCTTTACACTCAAAATTTAGTTTCTAAACCTCTAGCCATATCAAAAATACATATTTATAAAAGTGTGGCTGGTACTTGAGTCCAAACCAGTTGTGTAAAGAGGTGGACTTGTCTCTGCATCAACAAGCTGTCATAGTGGATTTTCAAATCTTAAGGAGGAGCCTTGAGTAGTGGGGTAGGTTCATTTCTGGTTGAACCACTCTAAAATCGTTTGCACTCTCTCTACCCTTACTTTTGTACGGTCTCTACATTGTTTGATTGTGTTTTATTATTTGTTATTGCTCTGCTCTTCATATGCTTATTTGTTTGATCAAATTGTGTGAACATTATTTGAATATTCTCTGTTAGAATAATTTTAGCATCTTGTTTGTTGAATTCTATTCTAATCCTAGACAATACAAGTTAATCAATTAGTTTCCAGAAGAAAACCTAGTCTAGCCATCACAGGAACCAAAAAGAGTTTTAAAAAGACTTACTTTATACAATTCACCATCTCTTGTATTAAGCCTAAGGTCCTAAACAGTGGGTACATGATCAAGGCCAGACTCATGATTTTAACTCAGTAGGGGCAAAGTCACTTGGGGGTTCTGGGGGCAGCGACGATTTTTTATATCCATTTGGGATAGCATCAAAAATATATTTCTCAATGTACACAACTGAACTATCATTTAACCATTGGTTGCCTATTCTATTCCAAACAATCTCATGACAGAAAATGATATCTCCATTGTAGTAGTTGCAACCAGTAGAATCCCATTTTCGTTTATGCTTTGGCTTCTTCACATGGTCTCCTCTTCTCTTTTCTAGGTCCTTTCATGTTTTTAAGGCTGCAAACCAATGGTAAAGTTTCTCAGCTAGGTCTCACGGGTTTTGGCAAGCTGAGACGATCCGATTTGAATTTTACATTTTTGAAACACGCAAACTGGCCTGGTGGTTCAAGTACCGCCTTCTATCTGAAAATGTTACTTAATACGTTTCATGATGTTATTGCTCTTTATTTATATAATCAATACTATTCATAAAAATAATCATAAAAAAGTGAAAACAAAAATATCACAAAGCAGACATCGATTTATAAATAAATAAATATATAAATATAGAGAAATTCTCACATAAGGCTTTAAAGTAAGAGTCACTTCACTTTTTAATGATATGGATGAATGAGATGACAAGTGTGACTCACTGTTTTGGATCCCACATGTTTCAAATCAGTGGTATAAACATAGATCATTACTTTACACCCTTATGTGAGAATTCATATATATATACGATTTTTCTTTGATATGGGACTAAGAAACGAGACCAATTTATGGGACTACCCTAGTGGCCGTTGGATTAATCACACGACACACATTTTTCTTTTTCTTTTTTAACTTCTGTCTCACTTCTCTCTCCTTTGACACTCCCTCTCTCATCAAACAAATCACAGGTAAAAACACAAGGATTGCCTAACACAAATCTCCAGCAGGAATAAACCAAATTTCTTGCAAATGAGGTACAAACTGAAGAGGGGAAAAATTTATACTATCCTATTTCGCGAACAGGAAAATGTCCCAACACTAATCAAAATCCTTGAAGCCTCCAATCCCACCAGAGAAAACCCAATTGGCGTCTATGTATAGAACCTGTTGGGACTTGTTGGAACCGCATTGCCTCTACTCATACAACACAATTACTATTCCTCTTCACAACCCCACAAACAAACCAAAACTCATCATATTTTCAATGGTACTGCAAAAAGCACCTTGTTTTGTGGGTATACTCTTCGATCGCGGACAATTTGGTCTCCATGATAAAGAGAAATCGTGACTGAGGAGTTGTGATAGGTGAAGGCCTCTGGGTTGTTCCTATTCTCAAGTCGACCTTATCTCTAATCCAAATCAACCTGAATTGTGAAATGGCAAAATCTGACCCAAATCAGCCTAAATCGCACATCGATTTGTTAGTATAGCTTCGATTTCTCCAGTTGTGCACAGTGGAAGAGATACTCAGGTAGATCGATTTCTCTCCTGTTTGGGTCGCGATTGCAAGTTGTAGAGAGTGTTTGGTGAGAGAGGGAGTGTTAGAGGAGAAAGAGAAGTGAGACAGAAGTAAAAAAAAAAACAAAGAAAAATGTGTGCCGTGTGATTAATTCAACGGCCACTAAAGTAGTCCCGTAAATTAGTCCCGTTTCAAATTAATTGTATAATCATAGACATTTACTTTACACCCTTACTTTAGACATTTATTTGAAAATTCTTATATATATATATATATATATTACAACTAATTCCCCATACTTTACAGAAACTAAATTGCACTAGTCTTACAATATACCTAAAAGTATAATGTACTGGGATCATATATCAGGATTCAAGGTGGCATATTGTATGATCTCTGGATCATGTTCTAATATTGCCATTGCTCGCTTGTTCAAGATCACCCATATTTCCATTCCACCACCAGATCTACTTTCCATTTGGTAAACAACATTCTTTAGTTCTCCCTGCATAATTGGTCCCACAGTGACCCACATAGGCCTTCCCCACCCAAAATCCACTTCATAGAACCCCATGTTAACTAAGCTTGAAAAGACGTAAACAATTCCTGATTTCGAATAAATTTCACCCTCATCATCAAGCAAATTAGAAATTTGCTTATAACCTTCTTCACCTTGCAAATTCTGTAAGTAGTCAGAATCAATTACCTCTTTAGATTTTCTCAGAAGATCCACCAAGCAAGGTAGGTTTTTATCTTGCATGGTAACTTGGTCATAATATGCAATAGATCTCCAAATAATATTTCCAATCGAATAATCTGGTAGCGGAGGATTTGATCTCGGGCGTAAATTAACTATGTGTACTAACACAGATGAAGTTTGGGAGCCTAATTTCATTGCAGAAGCACTGGTGAGGCATTTCCATAGTAGTCCAGAGACCACCTCGACCCGAGTTGGGTTTGGAACACTTTCACTTCTAGCCTTGTTCTTCAAACAAGATATGGACATCTCGTCGAACACAAACCTCTTTATGCTACTTTCTCCCTCTTCTTTTGTAGGCACAACTTGTGTGATGAATGGCATATGAGTCGATACAGCTTCATTTGGTGGAAAAAGTGACGACGCAACCATGCTATCCACACACACTTCTTTATCACCATCTCCTCGAGCAATTTCAGCCCAGGATTTGATAAAAGCACTAAAAGTTGTTCCATCTATGAGTTTGTGTAAGAAACATATTCCTAAAGCAATACCACCACAGTCAAATATGTTAGCCTGAATAGCTACTTGCACCGCCTTCTCTACGGGCTCCGGGCATGTAAATTGGCATGGAAGCAACTTGCTAAGTGACTCAGTTTCGGGTGGCTTAAGACAATCACACATTGCACAATTTACTCTGGTTTCTACCAATGAAACTCCCTCGTCGTTACAATCAATGTTGATGGAGTCTTTGATCCTTCCAGCAAGTGGGTAAAAACGAGTTAGGGTTTTTGATAATGAATCCTTAAGGATTGTCAATTTTTGGTCAGTAGAGAGATGGGGACTCGAAGTATAGAAGAACAGTAATGGGAAATAGAAAGAGGTGAAAAGTTGGTCCAAAATGGAGATTTTGAAGGAATGTAGGTGACAAGGTGTTGGGGAAGATGGTTTAATGGTTTCTTTGGAAATTCTATGAACTTGCATCTCCATTTTACAACACAATGATGACCACCTTGAATGATTGTATTGCTTATATATCATATATGCTTATGTTTTTTGTGGGATTGTTAAATATTATTTGATAGCAACTCTCGTTTGTAAAAGTGTTGGATGAGTCATTTACACATCATAGATGATAAGGTTCCTGTTTGGGCATGTTTCATGTTTGATTCAATATTCAATAATTTGATTTGTCAATTTATTATAGTTTTTTTAGTTGTATTTTCAATTCCAACAAAGCAATGGACCATTATTAGACCCTTTGCATTGTTATTCCTTGGAACAAAATTAATACCACGAATCAATGCATATTACACGTGTCATATGGATTAGAGGTTAAAATGTGGGATATTTTTTAGGAAGTCTTTAGTATTTATCTAAAAAAGTACAATCTGAGCACTAAAACAAGAAAAATAGCAGTCTCAAGTTTGAAACTTACCTCAAAATCATTTTCTTAATTTACTTGGATTTTGGGAGAATTGTGTTACTATTACTTATTACTAATTGTTTTAAGACATTTAAAATAGTGAATTATGATTCTTTTTATCTTAATTTCTTTCTGGGGTGGTGGTCATAGCAATTATTTGCTAGTCTCATAGAGAATTGCAATCTTTTTGGGTCCTACAAATAAGATTACAGGTTAATATTAATTATTGACTTTTGTCCTTCATGGAATTATTAAGTTAACTACTAATTTGAAAGGAGACATAAAAGAGTTGGTATACATTTGAGATAGAGATTAGAGAAAAAGAAAGCTAGAGACTAATAATCATAATATATTCAATTTATTAATAAAAAGTAGAATATATAATATGCAAATAAGATGACAGTTACTCCCTTCCAAAATCTAGAAGAGAGGCCATTTAGAAATGTATCAGGTTAAAGTAGACGTTGTCAGCATTAGTTGAAAAAATGATTGACAATTAAAATTTATTTTGTCAACTTGTAGATGTCATGTAACTCATAATATACTAACAAATAATAAGGGAGATAATGTCGCTTTTGATCATTTGAAGGATAGCTCTGTGATGTTTCGGCTCATTTCTGTATATGTTGTTGTTTGTCTATTGATACTGTCAGGATGGGCTCAGGTGTCGTCTGAACAACTATTGATCTTTCCATACAGGTTTGGATCATTTCAAGTCAGAGGCACATTCGTCCAGACAGCTCCCTGAGTTGTCCGGACACCTATCACATATTTGCATGCTACCCAACCGCTTTAAATAGATTTATGCAAATGTTTCGACCCTAACTTTGTGTAGACGGTAAGGTTGCTAATAGCCATATTGACCTTACCCCACGAGTTCATTCTGAGGGTAAGGCTGGTAATGCTGTTGTTGTGGTTGGATATATGGTTCTCTCTAGTGTTTTGCTGGAGGTACAATCTGAGGAAGCCTCTGGTTGGCATCTTTCACTTCCCTCTACTTATTCGATCTTTTTCCAAAAAAAGAATTGTACTTCCAATGATAGGGGCAGCAGTTAGTGGAGGAAAAGATGTATAGCCAGAAGACGTCACCCGAAAACCTCTTTCTTGCACTCTAGAATTCTAAACGATTTGCAAGAGCTAAAGGCGTGATTGTAGGAGCTGAAACTGAGTTGTTCATAATAGAGTGACCATTGCTACTATTGAGATTTGATACCAGTTGGCTGACCTTTAACATGATAGCTAACTATTTCAAAAATTCTTGTGAAGGTTGAGGTGGAGTTGGTTGTTGAATGGTATGTGTAGACTGTTGTGGCACTGAAGCTGGATACACAACTTGTTATGAGCCTTGTATTGATTGAAAAACTTATCGAAATTCCTAGGAATTACGTTGAAGAGCTTTTTGATTATGCAGGAGAGTCTATTGACATGCTTATTGCTAGAGGTCACCATTTGGCCCACGGGCTTAGGCCTGACCTGAAATTAGATCGGGCCTGGGCAGCTCTGTCAAACACCTTGGGTGGGTCTGGGCTCCATTTTTGGGGTTGGGCCTGACCTAAAGCTAAACACCTTGGGCCAATTTTGGCCCTGCCCGAGGCCCCCCAAACCCGATTAGGCAACATACATTATATCTATATATATATAATATGTATATATTTACATATATTATATATACATACACAGACAATGCATATATATATATGTATGTATATATATATTATTGCAATGTATGTGTATATATATATATATATGCATAATACATATACATATATATTATACAGATGCATATATATAATACCTTTTCTTCAAAAAAAATACATATATAAATATTATATAGTCAAAAAGTCGGGCTCCGCCCAGGCCTCCCGATTCTCAAAATCAGGCCCGGGCTTCATATTCCCGGCCTGATGTCGAGCCCTACTTATTGCGTATTCTTTGTTATTTGCTCTATAGTCTACATCAAACTATTATCTGTTGAGGATATTTCTCGGTTTAAAGGTTTGACAAGAACGAGACTTATATTTTCTTCTCCTTCACCTTCACGGGAACGAGTAGGTGGAAGAACGTTATGTGACTCCAATGGTGAAAGAGACGGAGACGGGTTTCCATCTACTTGTTTACTTGTCGCTGCTTTTCCTATTTTCTTTGTCATGATTGCAAATGCTTGACACTAAATGTTCCATCGGGCATGCCAAAAATATGTTGCTTCTCTTTTGCACTAGACAGGAGATCCTCCGATTCTGACACGCATGAGCAAGAGTATTTGATTATAAGATGTGATAATGTGTGTTGCGAGTGTGCTAGGACTTGCTGGTAGTCCAAAGATATTTTTCGTATGGGACCTATCAACAAATGAGTTATGTGTTGTTTGAGAACACAAAATTACTGGTTCAAGGATTGCCTTCCTGAAAAGGACTTAAAATTTATGTAGTGTCAAGTGAGAAAAACAAGAGATAGAAGACTAACATCGAAATAAGCGTACTTCTATGAAACATAATGAAATAACATATCACTAGATTGTATTGGAATTTTCTTGGGAATACATCATGGAATATATGAAAGAATGTGCTTTACAAGTTAAAATCGCCATGATAGTCGTAGAGACTACAACCACGGAGGCTTGAAAAGTAAATAATTGGGATAAAAACTAGTTGACCTCATGCCAATTGCAAAATAAAGAATAAAGTTTATGGGAACGGAGTCCGTGTTCGACGCAAGTGCCTGTGAATATTGTTTCTTCTTCTTCTTATAGTCTTTATGGTGATCATGATGATCTTCATCTCCTGTTTCTTTGGCATGATCTTGACACATCCTATTGCGGTAGATCATGGAAACTACCTGTTTGCTTGATGCTTCAGTTGCAAAGTCAAATTCCTTTGTAACCGCAACATACTCAAAGTTGTATGGATCATGGCACGAATCCAAATAGTGGTCTCTCTTAATGAAGGTTGTTGGAGCAATAAGCACACGTAGCTCGTCTCACTCCTCGAAATGTAGGTTTCATGCTAGTTGTTGATGAAAAGAGATTGATAGTTGCCATTTTTTACTATTTCTGGTGGACTGAATGTGAGAAGGTGGCTTGATCTTCAAAGTGCAAGATGAAATTAGTTTTGGTTTCTGGTTGTTGAGCAATTGCTGGAGATATATCTCAGACAAATTATGAACTTGTTCAAAATATTCTAAGTCTCTTTCGTGCTTATCCAGCTAAAGTCTCAATATTCAATTAACAAATTGTTTTAAAATTGAATAAAATGATTTTAACAATAAATCCCTTGACCTTAACCTTTTGGACATAGCGTCTTCAAACGATCCTAATATCCAGCAACTAATTCCTAGATTTCAGCTCAAATAAACTCAAATTTCTTGTAAAATGAACAAATTATTAATGTAAAATATCCTTGCACTTGCCACGTTTTCACTTGTGATAGGATGAGAATGACTAAAGGATGGGTCTCACGTAGCCACGTGTCATAATGTGACTGAAGGTCACTTTTGGTACAAACAAATATGTAAATAATATATATATAGGGGGTGTCTATAATCGATCCGCAACCGAGAAACCAATTCGAACCGTTGTTACTCGGTTGTTTTGGTTTTTTATTTCAGATTCAGTTACAATTTTAGAATATTTTCGGATATTTTTTGGTTTCGAATTTTATGGATTCGGTTTTGGATTTAACCAAAAAAATGAAAAACTTAAAGTTTTGGACTTAGTTCATGAGATCATCCACCTTCGAGATTGGTTTGTAGAGAGGAGGGGAGAGGCTTGAGGAGAGGGAGGGGAAAGATAATGCCATGTCATAATATTAATATCACACCTCATTTATATTTTCTTAAAATAAAAATCATGTCATATATTTTCGCCACATCAACGAAATTTGGTATAAGAGTAATAGATATCGAAATGCAAAGTAAAGAAAATTGTTTAGTTCGAAAAATTGTAGTGGGGTTTTTTTGAACTTTTTTTGAAAAGGGCTTTTCAGTAATATATCCCCTAAATAAAATAATTTTGATTAAGTTGTAGGGCTGTGTAGGGATGGCAAAAAAAACCGATCCGAGCATTATCCATAGGATACCCGGTCCATTTAAAATCCGAAAACCGATCCTATAGGGTTTGGAAACGGTTTTGGTTTTGATTTTCAAACCCGTTACGGTTTAGGGTCGGGTTTGGTTTTTGATGCCGGGTTTAGGGTACCCGAACCGTTTAATTAAAAAAGTGAATTATAGTAATAACATTATAAATCATATATGTAAATATATATTATTAGGATGATAAATTTAACATGATCAAGCATATTAAATAAAATTATAGATTATACATTCAAACTTGAACAACATGATAAGTCATATTATTTTTTAAGAAATTGAATTATACATTTATAGAAAAATAAAAAAAAATTTAAAAGTTAAATGGTAAACGGGTACCCGATGGTAAATGGTTATGGAACGGTTTCGGTTTTGGAAATTTAAATGGTTCTTTAAACGGTTTTGGAACGGTTTTGGTATTGGGTACCTTAAATGGAAACGGTTTTGGTATTCACTAATTGTAAGGGTACCCGACCCGTTGCCATCCCTAGGGCTGTGAACAAAACCCGACAAAATCGATCCGACCAACCGAACCGCTCGTTTAGCCGGTTCACATAATTCTCTTTTAAAAAACCTGACTGTTTGGCCGGTTCCCAAATTTTTTTAAAGATTAATGGGTGGTTTATTTTTTTAGTAAACCGAACCGACCAAATTATTAAATATTATAATATACATATATACAATTATAGATAATTATTAGATAATATGATACTACTCTAATAGTCCATGTGATTCCACTGATTCGTCTGATAAGTGATACCTTATTACTTATTAATCTAAATGTCTAATCCTTTATACTCCAGTAATTATAATTTAGTTAATATATTATAATTTTCTATATTATATTAACGAGTTTGACTTCTCTAAGTTTTCTTCGTCTCGTCTTCTCCACTCTCTAGTGAGTCTACAACGCCTTTTCTTTCAAATTTTTCTTCGAGGAACCTTCAATAGTATACGACTCTACGGCGACACCGTCTTATCCAGTTCTGTCGCTCATCTCGATTTCTCTACTCAACCTCTCACTGCCTCTCAGAGACTCAGTCTTTCAACTAGACTCAGACGTCAGTCTCTTACATTCAAGGGGTCACGGTAAGCAGCTCAGCCCCTTACAATCTTACATCTCTACTTCAGTACTTCATCACGATTTACTGATTTAGGGCTTCTCAGTTCTCTCCTCAATAGTCAACAAACCCAACACAATCACGATTTAGGGTTAGTCTCAACTTTCTATGCCTATGTGATTTACTCATTTACGGTTGCAATTGGTTTATGATTTGCTGATTTAGGGTTAATCTAACCTCTCACGATCTAGGGATTTTACCAAAACGATACTCCAATTGTTGTTTGCAAGTATTGATTTAATATAACCGACCAAACCGACATTTCGGCCCAGGCATTCCGTTGTAATATAACCGACCAAACCAACCAAATTCCAGTCCACCCCTATTAAGTTGACCGGCTACAGCGAACAATGGTCCTATCCTTGAGTTAAGTTAACTCATCGAACAACAAACCCAATTCATACTCGGGCTAGGGCAAACCCAAAATTGAGAAAGCTCTGTCAGAGAATCCGAAGAGGAGAGGCACAGGAGACGACGAGAGATGATGGCGATGCAAGAGACGGTGACATCTGGTTTATCAAAACGAGCAGCGAGGTGTTCTTCTTCTGCCACCACCAGAAGCAATACAGTTGAAAATAGGAAACCATGTAAGGCCCATTCCCTAACAATAGATGAGCTTGTGTTTGGACGGGAGCCTCTTAGCTTGGATGATCTGTTATCCAGTTTTCCTGCTAGGACAAGTCAGATTCTTGAACTCCTTCACCTTTTTGGTCCTCTGAATTCTCCCATGCTCCCAGTGTTCGTCTATGGAGGTGCTTCCACTGGAAAAACCAGTGTCACTCTTCAGATACTTAGGCATCTCAACCGCCCTTTTGTTTACTCAAGTTGTCGTACTTGCTATAGTGCCAGGATCTTATTCGAGTCCATCTTGAATCAATTGTTGCTTCACACAAAGAATGAAGCTAATGGTTACTCGAGCATAAGACGCTGTGAAAGGCCGTCTGATTTCGTGAATATGCTCCGTGAAGCATTGGTAGATACCATAAATAATCTTAAGGGGAGGTTAGGAAAATCAAAGGCAGGATGTGCCAATGGAAGGATGATCTACTTGGTATTTGATAGCTTGGAGCTTGTTCAAGAGTGGGATAAGAATTCCATTTTATTACCATTTCTATTTAATCTGTATGATATCTTAAAGATGCCTGATATTGGTCTCATCTTTATCAGCAGTTGTTCACCTGATGCGTATTATTCAAACATGGGATATTTAGACCCTATCCCTCTTTATTTTCCTGAATACACAGAAGATGATATCCGTCAAATTTTCTTGAGAAATCAAGCAAACCGGAAGCTCTATTCCTGCTTCTTTGAGTAAGTCCCTTAAAAAGCTGCTTTCTTTGTCTCATGGCAGAATTTTGGTTTACATTATTTTATTCATTAATGTGTTTTTTTTTTGTCAAACAGTGTTGTACTTAGACCTTTTTGTAGAGTTACTAGACGTCTGGATGAATTATCTACTGCATTCTCATCATTATTCAAGAAATATTGTGAACCCTTAAGTGATCCAATGGTTGCTCCCAATGAAGAAATAAAGAGAAGGTTGTTTGGTCATATTCAGCCACATATTGCTCAAGCTTTGAATGAGGTATTCCAGGTGGCATCTCAGCCATCCCTTGAAGCCAACAGAGAGACACAGGGAAGGGGCATTATAAGAAAACCAGGAAGTTGTGGAAATCTCGATGAGATAGATTTTCATATGTCTACTTCTGGAAAGTATCTTCTAATTTCAGCTTTCCTTGCATCTAGAAACCCAGCTACTCTTGATGCATCATTATTTGATCCAAAGGGTGGTTCTGATAGTCGAAAACGAAAGAGAAAGTAAGTACAATGTCATTCTGATGCACAATTTTTGTTGTATAAGTCCAAGGTCAAGGTTCTGGTTTTGCTTTCTGTATAATGTTACGCCTTAGTACTGCTTTGTACTCTCTGTCTTTACCTCTGCTGGCTTTGGCTCTATCTCTAGTTCTCTACCTAATTTACTTTGGAAGACATGGAGCGTGAAGCAAACAATTTTAGTCAGGGGAACAGATAACATCTTAGAAGTGGCATTTCAGAAACTAGTAAACAGATTTTTGTTGATTGGTTTGATGTTTTGCTATACAATTGCCTTTTTGTTGCGATTTTATTGAATTAAATCGACCATCATTACTACCGGATTGGAGACTTTGTTTATCCATATATTGCATTTCTTCACATTCTTCTAGACCCACGACTCGATAACAGTGATTTCAATTGATTTGGTCAAGCTTATTGTTGCACTCTTTGAACATTTATGGCATCTTCTTAGGGCATCTGGAAAATCGTTGGAGAATAAAGAAATTGCAGAGCAGGATTTACTAATGAAAGGGCCTGGAACTTTTCCACTGGAGAGGTTATTAGCCATATTTCAATGTATTACATCTGTAGCAGAAGATTTTCTTGATGAAGAGGAACAAGGAGATGATTTATCAAGAGTTGAAACGGGGAGTATTTTACCTATGTCTGATGTTTTATTGCAATTATCCAGTCTCTGCAATGCTAATTTTATTATCAAAGGAGGAAGCTGCCCCTTAGAGGGTACAACTAGGTACCGTTCTACAGTATCTGAAGAGCTGGCTCTCAAGGTAACCTTTGGAGTAATCTGATGCTAACTTTTAATATGATATCATCAGGTTCATTTTAGTTGAGACTAAATGTTTTTCATAATATATAGGTAGCCAGGAGCCTAAAGTTCCCCTTGTCGAAGTACTTGTACAGACAATAATCTATGATGTGAAAAGCTACATGTAATGTGGCTATCAATCTATTCTTAAGGGTTTGCCGTGTTGACATTCGAGAGAAATGCTCCTGTTTCTTTTGGTTGCAGAACCAAGCATCCTTTATTATGGAAAACATATGTTCTGTACACCAACTTGATGAGAATCTCATTGCTGTAGTCAAGTTGACATTGATTTCTCTGTCCATATGGACAAGGTCACCATCTAAAGGAATTGTAGAAGAAGCAGATTTAGCGCTGATTTTGTTTGCCCCCTTTGTAGTGTGTTGGAATAAATTATTATAATTTAGTTTTCCAGTTTATCTTGATTTAGGTTTTTATGGTGTTTCCTTATTAAGTTTCTTTCATCTCTAGGTTTGACTTTTCCAATATTACCCTATATAAGGGCTCGCTTTTTACTACGCAATATATCAAATCAATATTATCTATTTTATTTTAACACAGTGCATATCATCAGCTGAAAAAAGTCGGGGGCTAGTCCTGGTTACCATCCAGGTTAATTTTGGATCCCTGACTGTATTCATTTTATGGAACAAAACAAGCGTTTCTTTTTCTTTTTTGACACCAGTATCCCAACTGTATGAATTCTGATTTTTTTTAAAGCTCTGCATTATAAAATTTGTCCAAGTTAGAACTTTGCATTGTTTGTTGAGTATAATAGATTGTATTGTCTTCTGTTGTTTTCTATACAAATGTTTGCATGTAGTGTTTCTGCAACCCTTTGATTTTTCTTTCTTCTGATCAATCCTTGGTTATGCTGCATTGAAATTGTAATATCGTGTTCGCTACTGAACTGTGCATCATGTGTGCACCTTTTCCCTCAGGCCTTAATCATTGTCCGGAACATTGTTTCTCTTTTAATTTATTGGCAGATATGGCATGTCGATCCCTCATCAGTTTCCTTCATCACTATACCGAATTTGTGACCTTTTTGAATCTTTTGATGGTTGACTCTTCAAACCTGAATTAGAGGAAAACGAGAGTCAAAGACTCATGTAGAATAGCGAGCCAGGAGTTATTATGATGGAAATGAATGCTTGCTAAAGATAGAATGTCATTATTTCTCTCTCTATTCAGCAACTGGATGTTGGAGGTTTTAAGACAGGTGCTTGTGGTAGCTGCAGCAAGAGATTTTAGAAGCATATCTGGAGGGTTTAAACGGCAACATTGACAGAATTACAGTTCCTGGTAAGAATTGACTATTCAATAATTATGAGGGAGTCTAGGATATACTTGTTTAGCATATCAAATTTTATCTGTGCAGAGTTTGTATTTGTAACATCAGAAGTGTGTATGATCTAATCCTTCTTGCTTTTAGTAGTGGTTATTTGTACAGTGATTATAAAAACTAAAAGTTATCAGATATTATACTATGTCTTTTGTGCATCAATTAATATTAGTTGATGCTCAAAGTGATGGCTTTGAAAGTGTGTTTGTTCACTTTATTATTCTCTTACTTTGTAGATGGCCTTCAGTCGACTATTATCTTTGCAGAAGTGCAAAAGTTAAACTTTTCACGCACTCTATTTATTGTGCCAAATTTAAGCTTCTCAAATGCATAATGTGCCCCAAATTTAAAGCAGAGAGTCAATTAACTCATTAAGAAACTAAGAATCAAAAATGTTAATTTAATCCAATCACTCTTCGTTTCTCCTGCTATTGCACGTTATTGTAAAACTTTTGCATCTCGTATCTATATATGATTTTTGTTCATGATCAGTCGAAATTTCTCATATATGTAAGTTCTGTGCTTCCTCCAGAAATGGCACAATGAGACGAACCTCTTCATCCTCTATTAGTATACTTAATTGTTGTTTATGACATATACATTTGCAATAGCATTCTGAAGGATAGAAATTGCAGGATTTGTGAAATAAATTTCAGAATGTCAACTCTTTTGACGGTTCAGCATATCGACATTCTTCGGCTTATGGTGGTATGTGCTTCCCAAAACATTAAGAGAGAAACATTGCTTACCATACCAAGTTTCTGTATAACACTATTTAGAAGCTGGATTTGACATATTAATCTACTTTGTCTCACAATCTAGATATCTTGGTGGTATGGGCATCCTGAATTATGAGTGGTTCTACTAATGCTGTTGTCAATCTCATTATCAATGTTTATAATAACTTGCCTGACCCTTTTCTCATATCATGGTGAGGGTTCTTTCTTTTTCTTTTTTGGATTCTGTTTGGTGGCTTGATAAGCATAGTTATGGTAAGTAAATTAAAATGAAGTTAAAATCAGATTTCCTTTTTTAATTTGTAAAGAATATGTAAGGAGTCTGTGATGAAAAGTGAATTTTATTTCCTTAAAATTCTTCTTTTGTATAGTTTTTAATTTTCTTACATGGTTCTACTGAAAATTGGAAACACCAGGAATGGGTCCTGCGGAGGAAGAATTCTTATGAAGATAGAGTTTATGGCACAACATGTCCAATTCCTCCAGGGAAGAAATTCACTTACACTATGCAAATGAAAGACCAAAATGGGATCTTCTATTACTACCCATCACTTGCCTTCCTCAAGCCAGCTGGTGGGTTTGGAGGAATTAGAATCTTAAGCAGGCCTTTGATTCATGTCCCTTTCCCTGAACTTGCTGGCAACTTCACTCTTCTTATTGGAGATTGGTGCAAGCCTAATCTCTTGGTAGGTTCAAAATGTTGTCTGTCTTTGAAAATCTATCATGTGTTTGTGGTGATGCTTAAGAGAAAAATTAGAACATGGGAATAGTGTTTTATGGTTGCAGATATTGAAGGCTATATTAGATGGTGGTCACAGGCTTCCTTCCCCTGATGGTGTCCCGATTAACAGTGGCGGCAGCATTGCATCTTTCACTTTTGAACAAGATATGATACAAATATTTGCAAATAGACCCTACCATTCTGGAATTATTGTAAGAAACTTAAAATTGAAAATATTTAATTTAATCCAATCACTCTTCGTTTCTCATGCTATTGTGCGTTATTTATACAAACTTTTGCATTCTTATAATATCCTACCCCACATTTCAGGAGTTCATATGGTCATATTTGACGGTGCTTGATTCCGTGTGGACCAAAGGGCTGAGAGTTTTGAAGGATATTTCAGTTCTCAGGACATAAATTATCAACAGGTTTGTCTTTTTTTGTGCATTGTTGCTCTATATATACATGTCCCTATATATATGTAGCTTTAACTGTGGCACCTTCACTCTCATATATAGGCATTAAAAATTAATTGATATCAAATTAGATGGATTAGGAACATAGAAATGGGCACAGTGCGAAAGGTCACAGCTTGCTGACACATGTTCACTCTCATTGACATGGTCTCTTTACAGGAACCTCTATTGCTGTCTATGAGCCACTGCTACTTTTTCATATGGAGAGAGATTAGATGACACATTTAGACTGTCCTGCTAAAAGTCTATTACTTCACAGATTTTTATCATAGTTGCTGCACCTGTTTGTTGATTCCAACACCCGTAGTTGTTCACCATTTTGTTGCGTTTCTAATGGTCGCTTATTAGGTTTGATAAGATGAGATTTCGATTTCGAGTTTTTGATTTCAATTTTTTTTACTTACATCCATCTGTTTGCAATTACTATGATCAGAACAAATATCAAGCAATTACGTTAAGATCCAATTGTCATCTACTGCAACCATACCTATGTTACAGTGTTTCTTTTATTTTTTTTACAAATAGAAATATGTTTTCTGGCTATATGGTAAGGTGTGACGTAAGAATTCAAAGTGCGGGCCAAGTGCATTTTGTGATTGCAAGGACAGGAAAGGAAGTGGATAAGATCGTAGGATGATTGGTGCTGAGAAGAATTACCGACAAGAAGATTGAAACAAAAGGGCTCTCCAAGCTGCAGCTTAGCTCCAAACTTACATCACCTTATGTGTGTTATCTTCATATTAGTATCTTATGTTTTGAAGTTCATAGTAGTATCCTCAGTTTTGAAGAACGGTAACGATTTAGATAATGCACGTTCAATTTTTTTAATGATGAAAACTACTACATTTATTTGTAACTCATTGAATCTGTTATGATAATAATAATATGCTCCGTACCAGTTACACGTCCAACTATAAGGCTCCTGTAGCAACGTGCGGGGCAGACGCTTGTGAGTTTATATTGCAGCAAATGTTTGTGCAGAAGAAGACTTTTGCTTGGTTTGGCAGGGGTCCCTTCCATTGCTGGAGTAGATACGGATACTACAAACACCAAGGGATCAAAGATGAAATTGTTTTGGCAATCAGCAGTGGTCATAGATAGGATTCCATAGTTCAAGATGGGTATCCTAAGTTGCTGATATTGGCATGCGAGAAGCTGTTCTCGCAGCACTCTTGGCCTAAGAACTAGGGAAACTCCTTGAAGTTGTGTCGGTATGCTGCTACAATAATACAAGGAACTAGTTTCCTCTCAGACGAATTTAAAAATAACCTTTTTTCATTGGATATAACCGAGAGAGTGACATTAGATGCTATTATATTTCTTACATTAAGCCACAGGGAAGGAAGGCATTCTTATCGAACTGGCAAGCGGTAACTGTTTCTTTCTCTGCATCCATCTTAATGTACGTACATGGCATAAAGTTCATATGTATATATCTATAGGATTTGCATTGGAAGATTACTTTCAATCAACATTTGGTTTCATATGTTTATTCAATACTCTTTTCATTTTAACTTGCAGCGTTGGTTTCATCCTCTTTACGGTGCTCGATGAGATGTTGAATTCATAACATGGTTTCATATGTTTGTTGGACACAATTTTCATGGTTGATTGCAGTGCTGTCTCATATCCTTCTTTTGGGGTTCAATGAGATGTAGTATTCAAAACTTCGTTTCATTAAAAAAAAAAAAAAACTAAATCTCATGTAACGAAACAACAATTTTCTGAAAAATTGTCTCATGTAACGAATCAACAATTGTTGATGTATATTATACAAACAAATATTACCTCAGTTTTTCACCCCGCTCAAGTGTTGTCAACATGTTTTTTCACCCAACCTCCAAGTGGGATGTCCTTTTTTAGCTATCCTCCTCAGGCTTTTGAATTGCGAAATTCTCTTTTGTCTTTTTTTTTTCTTTCTTTTTGGCTGCTTAAGGCTTTCGTGTAGTTCAGCAAAGAGGATTTTCTTAGTTCGACACTTAGCGACTTACATATTTTTATCAAGTCTATTTTGCCGAGGAATCTTAGAACGGGAACGAGCTTCTCTAGCTCGCTCGGTTCTTCCCTCTTAATATGCCTTCTCCATAATGAGTACTTCAGGCTTTCTGTCATACCCCCGAATTAATATGCCTTCTCCATAATTAGTTCAACTTTTTCATAGGGTTTTCTGTATCTTCAACTCGGTACATTCCTTCTTTGAGTGCCTCAATGACCCGTTATGTGCATTACTTTTGGTATCGTATAAATCAAATCACAAATTAATTCAATCATCACACCACCAAAAATTTCGACAGCACCTCCCCATAATACGACAGATGTTAACCTGGAGTAAAAGCGAAACAATATCACAAATATATTCACAACCTAAGCAAGGTCTCAGGCCACATAACAAATCATATCATCAATAAATTCTCAAATCTAAGCAGGACCTTAGTCCTCCTAACAATCACACGTAAATTCTCCACACACAATAACATTGTAATCAACAACCAAATGCAAGGAGCAATCCTGCAAGTATAAGCAATCGTTAGGACACAAAATCCACAAACCCGGTTCAGGAGTCCCGATCACATGAAGTACCCTCCCAACCGTCCATTCCACCATCGAATTGGAGTATCACACAACATGTCTCAACCAAGAAAATAGGTATAACAAAATACTATTAACATAATCAAATTTTAGAACCATCTAGTCCTATAACCCTCCAGGGGTCTATCCATGTCACGCACTCTCCTCCTGATCCGCAATCCTGGTACCAGAACTAGACTTACCTGTGAGGAGGGAATAAGGAAAAGGAAAAGGGAGAGCGAAAGGCCTAGTAGGGAATAATAAAGAGTAAGTGAATAGGCTGAAATAATAAAGAAAGATACAAATGCAACAATATGATAACTAACATCATGTACACCAAACACAAGTAGATAACCACACCATACGAGATCCTAACTTGGCCCACCGGCATCCCTATACATATTGGGATCCTGAACAACCCAACAGCATCATCGCATGGTGCTTCGAGCACATATAGAATCCTGACTCGGCCCACCGGTATTCCCGTACTCATAGGAACCCTGAACAGCCCACAGACATTCCATATTTCACATCACTCAAACCTAGGAGATATACGGGTCCATACCCGACATCTACCATGCAATTACAATGCATGTCCAACATGACGATGCAATAGGATATACATACAACCTACATATATATATATTCTACATGATGTATGTTCAAGAATAATTCATGCTCAATGGAAGATTGAACAAGTAGGGTATGCAATATAACTCAAATCATACAACAAAGAAATCACAAAGTGGGGTTGCTCTCTCTTAGGTGCAATTAAGGCGAGAATGAATCATAATAAACAATGAGAAAAGATAACGCTCTTAATAGGAGACATATTCAAAGAAAATAGTAAATGGTGGAATTTTCCTACCTCGCACTCCCAAAAATTAGCAATGTAAATCAATACTCAACCTTGAATTCTCCGGCCTCAATCAACCTATTATTCGGTAAGCCCATCCTCCAATCAATATATAAACAACTTTAATTTCACATATCTAACACAAATTAACCCAATAAATCAAGAAACAATTACCTTCTCTTACCCAAAACTTACCAAGTTCTTGAACTTCACCTACTCAAGCTTGCTACTCCAATCAACAATAGAATCTAGAAATGCAACCATAAACAAGTCTAAATCAACCTATTAAATCACTAATTTCATCTAATTTAACGATCTTTCCAAAAATCTACAAAACCCATAAAACCCTAAGATTAATCTTCCCGAAATCTAATCCCAAAATTCAAATACAAGGTTGTAGAGATCTTACCCAAGTGTAGACTCCTTCAATTGCACCTAAATAACAAGATTTTGATGTGTCAAAACCTAATTTCCACCAACTAAGGAGAGTAGAAAAAGTTTGACTTAAATACCTTGATTTGGAGCTAAATGGGTGAACTAAAGGCTTGAATGAATGTTGGCCAGAAATGGTGGCTGGCTGGCGACCAGAACTGGCAGAAAAAGTGGTTGGTGGCAACTGCTAGTTGGTAGAGGGTAGGAAGAAGTGAGAGCAACCACCAAAAGAAAGAAGACGGAAAAAAAAGAGAAGGGGGGCGATTCTCTCCGATTCTCTTTTTTTGTAAATGACTAATGTGTCTTCTAAATTTCCAGAATTATAGTTTTGCCCTTATGCTTGAACTAATCATTTCTTTTACAATTTTTTTATTTATGTTATATATATATTTTTAAATTTAGTCAATCTTAGATATTTTCGGGTCGGGGTATTACAATTTCCATGCTACTTCTTTCTTCCTCAAAACTAGGTCCCTTACTTAGAACTTCCTTTCCTTTTTCGGTTGTCATATCAGCCTGTGCGTTGTTTGTAAGCTACTGTTCTTATCCTTGCCTTTTCTCTTGGCTCTTCAAATAGGTCGAAATTGTTCAGGAGTAGCTCATCATTCCCTTGGGCATCAACGTTAAGGATTATTGGTGTGGGGACTCTAATCTTAGCTATATGACTACTTCTGTACCAAATACAAGGGAGAATATGGTTTTCCTAGTTGATGTTCGAGGTGTAGTTTAGTAGGTTGAAAGTACTCTAGGTAGTAGTTCAGTGTGACGAAAGTACACTAGGTAGTTTCTCCGCCCATCTTCCTTTTTCCTTGTGTAGTATGGTTTTTTGCCCTTGAAGGATGGTGCGATTGGTTTCCTCAGCCTAATCATTTGCTTATGGGTGGCTAATCGAGCCAAATTAATACCTATTTCTTTGCAGAACATGTTCATCTTCCAACCAAATAACTGTATTCCATTATCAACAATTAGGAGTCTTGGTATCCCATATTTGCAAACAATTATTTGCTAAACGAAGTATATTACTTTATTTTTTTAAATGGTTGCTAGTGTTTCTACCTTTATCCATTTGGAGAAGTAGTCCACTGCAACTATCATATTTGTTCTACGAGTTGTAACCTGAGGAAATGGACCGAGAAGATCCATGCCCCATTGGACAAATGGACATGGATTCTAGATGAGATGTGTTTGAATGTCTATGATGCTTGTTACACTTCTAAACTAGTTGCTTGGCATCTATCATCATTGTTGGTCAGTAATATTCATAGCGTAACTCCCACAAATTCCTTCATTCACTTCCTTTAGGACATAGTTAGCCTCACGAGGTGCTAGACACCTTAGATACGAAAGTGTGAATGACCTTCTGTACAATGCTCTTTAGATGATAGTGTTTCTACTTTATCTCTTTTGGAACTCTAGGCTTAATTTTTCTTTAGAGAGCTTGCCATCCGTCAAGAATTCCTTAATGGGATCAATCCAATTTAGCTCACAATTCATCTCAGCAACTTGTAATTCGCTTGTGATGCTTGATTGAAGTAAGACTTTAATTTTAACCTAGATGGCCTCATTGGCCGAGTAAGCCGAGGACAACCGAGCTAGAATGTCAACTTTTGCATTTTCTTCTCGAGGTATCCATTTACTTTTAACTTTGAGATCTTTTCCAAGCATTCTTTAACAGGGCCAAATATTTAACCATGTTAGAGCCTTTGGTTTCATACTCTTCCTTGATCTGTTCAATTATGATATGAGAGTCACTATTAATCAATATATTTTTGACTTCTAATTCTATAGTTAGCCTTAGTCTAACTAATACAACTTCATATTCTTCTTTATTATTTGAGCTTTTAAACTTAAAATGCAGGGTGTGCTCTATTCATATGCCCTACAGTCGAGGAGGAGCCCTATGCCAAGCCCTTGATCTATTTTCCACCGTTCTCTCGATAATGTTCTTCAACACTTTGTTAATAGATTCTGTTTGGCCATTGGCTTGAGCATAATATGGTGTAGAATGTGAAATTTAAAAATCATATTTTAAAGCAAAGGCTTGCACCTGATCTCCAAAGAAGACTGTGCCTCGGTCTGCCACAATATGTTGGGGAAGATCAAATCTGTGAATGATGCTCTCCAAAGACTTCAATGGTTTGCACACCTAGCTCTTTGATGATCTTTCATCCAATAATGACTGCTTCATACTCTGCCTGATTTTTAATACAATCAAAATCAAACTGAAAGGACATAATAGTTTTCTGACCTTCAGGAGAAATAATAGTTATACCATATCATGACAGAAAGTCTATTCTAGATTCATCAAACAGGAGCATCCATGGTGTATAGGATATTAAGCACGTCCTTAACTCTGGAGACTTTATTTCTTCAATGTCTAGACAAGGATGATCAGCAAGAAAGTCTACGAGCTCCTGTCCCTTCACCGTCTTCTTAGGTATATATTGAAAAGAAAACTCCATAAGGGCGATGGACCATTTGTCAATTCTTCTTCTGATAATCGGCCTGGAGAGTAAGTATTTGATAAGGCCAGTCTTGCATAAGAGCAAAACTATGACTAGCAATATGTAGTGTCTGAGCTTGGTAGCATCAAAGAACAAACTCAAGCAAAGCTTCTCAATAGAAAAGTATCTATTCTGTAGGAGATAGAAGCCTGTTGAGATAGTATACGCCTGTTTTTTGCCACTCTCATTGTCTTGAGCTAGGAGGCAACCAATGGAACCTTCTGCTGCTGAGATATAAAGCTTCAATGCCTTTTTGGGCAGAGGAGGAGTAAGGATAGGATCTTTTTAGATACTCCCTGATCTTCTAGAATTCTTGTTGATGTCTCTCTTCTTAGATGAATCCTTCTTATTGTTTTTGTTTTAGGAATGCCTGGACTTTCCTAGCGATTGGAGATGAACCTTCTAAAGAAGTTGATTTGTCCCAGGAATCTTTGAAGTTCCTTCTTGTTGCTAGGAGGTTGTGCTTCAAGAAAGACTATGGCTTTGTCCTTATCAACCTCGATACCCCTTTGATGAATCAAAAACCCTAGGAAGTTTCTTGTTGAAACTCCAAAGGTGCACTTTAAGGGGGTTTATTTTTTAGCCCTTATTTTCGGATTCTGGCCAATGCTCACCTGAGATCTGCAAGATGTTCCCTATGAGAAGGAGACTTGACCACCACATCATTAGTGTAGCTTTTCATGAACTGGCCCAACATATCATGAAAAATAGAATTCATGGCTTTCTGATATGTAGCTCCTATATTCTTTAGGCTGAATGACATCACCATCCATTCAAATGCCCCTAAAGTACCTGAGCATATGAAAGCTATTTTGGGTGTATCTTTGCTGCAATAAAAATCTGGTTGTAACATGAATGTCTATCCACAAAGGATAGGACTTGGTGCTTCGCTGCTTGGTTTACCAGCATGTCTACCATAGGCATAGGGTACTCGTTCTTGCTACTGGGATTACTTCAACATTTCCATTATCTCTAATCAGAATATAGGTCATATTGTAGGAGAGATCTTAAAGGACCTTGGGTTTGCAGAAGAGTTTTCATTCTTGCCTCTTGAGCCTTGTTCCTGCTGTACAGTAGGCCGACGCCTCATAAATGTTATCTTCTTTAAGTCAAGAGTGTATGTCTTCTGAGTTTCCTGTTGGTACGAACTCCTCGGTTGAACATGCATTTCTTCTGTTGGATATTGAGTCACTTGCTTGAAAAGTGAATGATAGTCGATTCCTCCCAAGGCTAAGGATAGAAAGTCACCAGCAACTAACTGAACGACTTCTTCAACAGACTGCCCAGATAGAAACTGGGTAGGCTCCTCAAATGGTTGTTGAGGACACTAGGTAGCATTCCTCTCCTTCTGTCGTTTCCTTTGCAACATTCTTTTATGAGTCGTAGTGAGTATGGTTTATCCTTTTGATGCTAAACCTTTACCTAAACACTGACAGGAGAAGTTAGAGGTTTGACCATCCTAGACTTGGGTTGAGATGAACGATGATGGACTGGCCTGCCATCGAACCTTCTGGCTCCCTTATCCCTTTTCTATTGTTATCATGCTAAAATTGATTATAAACTTTTGAGTTTACTTTTCCTGCATTGAACATGCCCCTCAAGCGTAGACTCGGGCTTGAAGCTCCTGACTTTTGGAAAGGAGCCTTCAGTCCCTGCCCTAGAGTTGGTATGAATCTTCCTTCTTTCTACAAAGTTTGTCTCTGATTGAATATCCCGCGTTCGCATTATGAGCAAAACCTTTGTAATATCCCGTCCCAAAGTAAAAATAAATAAAATGTAAAATAATAAAAAAAAGACTTAGTTATGAAATAAATAAAAATGAAGGTAGAAAGAAATTTCAAAGGAGTTTAAAGGATATTTAAAAAAAGGGAAATTTTATTTACACCACACACCACATAAACTACTAAGTTTACATCATTTTTTTTACCTTATAAGTTTACATCCATATTTGATAAGTTTACACCAAATATTTAATGGATATCCTAAAATACCCTTAATTTATAAAATTATGATTAACAAAGTGTTAAGTTTACACACCTCATTAAAAGTGTTAAGTTTACACACCTCATCAATTGAACTAAAATTATATTCTGTATTTCAGTCAAGTATTTGGCAATGATTGTTTCGTCAAAATTGAAATGCTATGTGATGTGCCAAATATATACATACATTTGCACATCCTTTACACATAAGTTCATCCCATTTTGAGTTGATTAAGAGTTAATATTGCCTAAGAAAATTATATTTGCATATTGTAGGTGCCAAGGCAAAAAAGGGAGGAAAAGAGTACAAAATGAAGATTTGGACTCCAGAACTGATTTCCGATCGATTGGAGCCATTCCCGATCGATCGGACCTGCCAAAACACTAAAAAACTCGTGGAGGCAGATTTTATTTCCGATCGATCGGAACAGTGTCAGATCGATCGGAGGTACTATTCACAGTACGCGTAGTTTCGCGAAAAAGTTCTGAATTCACTTGTTTTTAAGCCAAAACGACCCCAAATTGTTTTGAAAACGACATAAGAGTTTGAGGAAGTATAAAAGGGCATAAAATAGGGTTTTGGGGGAGTTCTTGGATGGTTTTTCATTCTACCACCATTGGAGAGCTTGGAGCCACCATTGAAGCTTGGAGAAGAAGAGGGTCTACAAGAGGGTTCTCTCTCCTTTTCTATCCTAGTTTTTATGGTTGATTTCCTTTGTTTAATGATGTATTTTGCTTCCATGAGTGGCTAGATTTCTTACTAGGGTCTTAATGTAACCAAACCTTGAAGATTTAATAAACTCGGTTTCCTTATTTCTTGATTTCTCTCTCTCTCTATTGATTGTCTATGAGTGTGATTAATGCTTTTGAATGTTTGGCCGTCATTCAATTGATTTGCTGCCTAGATTGAGACCGGAAAGAGATATCTAGGGTTTGCCTCAAGCCATAGATGACATAGGGTGCATCATCTTACAGCGTAACTATGCCCCTCATAATTATCAACAGAAGGATGATTGTGAGGGGCATAGTTACGCTGTAAGATGATTATGAGGGGCATAGTTATTGAATGGGCAACCACATTTCTTCGTTCCAGTAGACAAACATTTTTGTACATTCTTTGCCTCATTACTAACCATGGGCCTATATGAACCAAACCATTCACAAGCAAGTAATACTCGTGGCTTCCTACTACTTCCACCAGAATCAGAGGTTCTAATTGTAAAGACATGTCCAGTTTGTATAGCAGCCCCTCGTGCCCAGGAAATTAAATGATCTTTACTTTTGTATATCTAGTAGACCGGGAAAAAATTAGTTAAGACATATTAAAAACTAAAATACATAGAAACAATGATAAAGGCATACTCATATCATATGTGATAAATTCACTACTATAATCAACCATGAATAATTCACCACTTATCATAGTCTCTTTCGTAGATGCATCCTCCTACATTCGAAGAATATATAATTAGTGAAACTGAACATTTTTTTTGAAGACAAATAAAGGTAAAAACTTCTACAAAGAACAAAACATATACTAAACCCGTTAAACATGGTTGGCCTATGCCCAGTAAAACAAAGAACAAAAAAATGGAGCATGTAAATTATTAGAGCAAAATTTTGAAATTCCTACACTTCTATATTCATGACAACACTGCTAAAACAGAAGTCCCTTAAACCATCCTTAATTGAAATTAACATATTTACTCCAAACTTGATAACATTATACCTAGAAAACGGGTATAATTGACTTTGAAATTGGAAAGATGAGATTGATATGTGATGCGCATATTATTATCACCTTTTTGCTTATGTTTTTAGGTTGAATTGACGTTTTGTTTATCGAAATAAGATCGGATTTTGCATAAATTATATTTTTTGTGCTTTTTCAGCTCCTTACGCTCAACAGCTGCTCAACCCATGCTCGAGCATAGATGTCACAATATTGACCAGCAGCTAGTGCTCAACAGATGTTCAACAATTTCTCGACAGAATAAAATCCGAGAATTAGAAGTTTGACTTGTTTTAGAAGTTTCGTTTGAGATTTACGTGTTTATTATTATTGAAGGAAACCCTAGGAGGTTGGGGAGAGTTTAAAACATATATAAATACCTCATTACAAGTCAATAAGGGGAGATCTTTTTGGAGGTTGACGACAAAGAAAGAAGAAGAAGGGATTTCGACAATCGGGTATGATAGGTTCTAGGCAGCCACGTTAAAAAAAATTTATCACTAACTCATAACCCCGCTGTTGCCAAGGATGAAAACAACCAGTAAGAAACCTAATCAACAAGGAAACTACGACACAGACAGAGTTCTAGACGAATAAAAAACCACAATAACCCAAACTCAAAACCTTTTTCTCAAATATATTGGTACCTTGTATCGATTTAGATTCATAAAATTTGATTAGACAAATAATCAGAGGGTATTTGTTGATCGTTTCGTATATGAGACAAACCCTAAAAACTTATCTTTATGCCATCATCATTCTTTGTATAGTCGACAATGTTATTTTCAAGTTGTTGAAGCTGATAGTCATTCGTATAATCCTTCTGTGAATCGTTATCTTCCATCTTCAACACTTCTTCAATAAATCTTGCATTGAAAAGTTTTTGGCCTATAGAATTATATCTCTTTTTTGAGAGAATTTGTGTGTAAACTTATAAGTTTCTAGTATAATATATAAATACATATTTAATATGTATTTTTAATAAAGGGTATATTTATAATTCCAAATAAGGATATATATGTAAATAAAAAAAATAAAAAGTTGTGTAAACTTAGTAGTTTATGTGGTGTAAATAAAATTTCCCTTAAAAAATTAATTTAGGTTCAAAAGTATAAAGGGCGAAAATATTGAGTTTTAATAAAAAAAATGAAGAGAAAAAGGGTGCAGTAGCTGACCGACACCAAAGTGTGTGTGTACTTACCCCAAGTGTAGGGTATCGTCAAGTAATAAACCGGTGAGTCCGGTATCGATCCACGAGGAAGCAATGCAAATTTGAAGTGAATGATATGCAAATGACTAGCTAACACTAATAAACACAATGAATATCAAATAAAAGCAAGTGAAAGAAATGGGCCGAATGACTCGGTAGCATGAGCGATTTTGGAATCAAAGTAAGCACAAAGTGGATTTAAAACAATTAATTAAAAACCTAGTCTCTAGTCCGTCCCGGTGGCTACTCAGTTCTCATACTCAAGGTATCATTGCAAACACACACAACCATACACAATGCATTGTGTGATACTATCAATCATGTATATGCAAAGAGAATTGGGATATAAGACTTCAATTCATACATGTAGGCCATCGGGTCTCTTAATCTACGATGAACGCAAAGGGATAAGCACCTAATATTATGGATTAATATTCCCCCTTGGGGCTCGGCTTGGCTAACACCCTAGTTTCACACTCAAAGATCAATTAACCATAACTCTCCCATGCACATTCCTAAATTAACCCAAAACCCCATCATCAATACACATAATTAATAGCTATGCAATGAAAAACTCAATTAATTAAGGAAATCATGCAATGGGTTTAACAATTCTCAATCGAACACATTAGATGCAATCCCTAGACTAGACAATCCAAGAATACAATCAAATATGTCATTCCCATAGATCCAATCACACAACTATCACGAAATTAAAAGAGAGAAATCGAAGCTACGATTCTTTGAGCATACCTTGAGTAATCGAAACCTTGCACCCACCGTTCGGGATTAGAAACTAGAGAAGAGAACTACCCACTCATGATTGTTGCAATAAACATCCAATCTATTGTCATCTAAATCAGAGTTTATACAAAATCAAGAGAAAGCACCAAAAACAACAAAGAAAACTTAGAGAGAGAAACTAGATCTACACTACTCCTATGGTGGCTTCCTCTTGGAGAAGTCAATGAATAAATAGGGAAAAAGACCCAATCTTAGGGTTTTCTCATCTTTTTTACAATAGAAAATACCTATCTACCCTTATAAAGTCGTTCCCCATTGGTTACAAGCATGAGTTACCCCAAATGCCCTTGAAATTTCGGTGCAGAAAATTACAGATTCGCCGTAGGTGTCCGGACGGGTGTTCGGACGGGTGTCCGGACAGGTGTCCGGACACTTCATGCATCCATCAACTTTGAAGCCTCTGCCTCAATTTGTGAAGAAAGCGTGTCCGGACACTTTCTGAATCCCAGCTTCTTCTTTCAGCTCCAAAGGTGATCAATTCAGTCATTTACGCCCGATTTCCTGCAAAACCAACGGGAAACATGTATAAGAGTAAAATTACTTTATTTTAACACAAATGCATTACTATAAGCACTAGGACCTCCTAATTAGATGATATTAGGACCTCAAACTAGAGGTCCGATCAGTAGCACCCCATTTTCACAAATAAAAAAAAAAAGAAAGAAAGATTTGTTTTATAAAAAAAATAAAATAGAAGAGAAAAGGGTGGAGTAGCACCCGATTCTCATTTTCACAAAAAGACTAAAGGGTTGTCTCTTCCTTTTCTCTCCACCACCTCCAGCCAGCTGCTTTCGGCGACGTTCCGGCGAGTCTTCTGGCCGGCAAGGTACTCTCCTCTCTAAGACCACACACATGCTTCAATTTCTTACAAGAAAATAGAAGATTAAGATAATTTTTGAACTTAGGGTTGTGGGTACAAATGGGTTTTGGGGATTTTGATTCTTTGGGAGTTTTCTTTGTTCAATAGCTAAAATTAGACTCTAATCATATTGTATTACTAGATTCAAGTGTGGGTTTTGAATCAACTCTAGAGAAGAGTTTGATTTCTTGAATTGAAGACACTAACAAGCTTTAAGGTAAGTGTTATTAATTTTAATTGTTCTATTTAAGGTTGGGTTGACATGAGAAATAATATATGGTGGGATTAGATTGTTTAACCTTTGAATTTAAGGTAGAATGTGGATTTCTAAGAAATGGGTTGAATTTTAAAGTATGGAATGTGAGACTTGAGTGATTGGTGAATATGGAAATTTAATAAAGTTTATTTTATTGAATAGGTTAGTGAACTTACGTGGAGTATACGTTGCGTTTGTGGTAAGAATTTACAATTCGCTTTGAGGTAGGGAAATTTCACCCTTTGCTATTCTCTTTGAATATGTCTCCTATTAAGAACGTTATCTTTTCTCATTGTTCATTATGATTCGTTCTCGCCTTAATTGCACCTAAGGGAGAGCAACCCCACTTTGTGATTTCTTCGTTGTATGATTTGAGTTATATTGCATACCCTACTTGTTCAATCTTCCATTGAGTATGAATTATTCTTGAACATGCATCGTGTAGTATATATATATGTAGGTTGTATGTATATCCTATTGCATCGCCATGTTGGACACGCATTGTAGTTGCATGGTAGATGTCAGGTATGGACCCGTATATCTCCTAGGTTTGAGTGATGTGAAATGTGGAATGTCTGTGGGCCGTTCAGGGTTCCTATGAGTACGGGAATGCTGGTGGGCCGAGTCAGGATTCCATATGTGCTCGAAGCACCATGCGATGATGTCGTTGGTGGGTTGTTCAGGATCCCGATATGTATAGGGATGTTGGTGGGCCAAGTTAGGATCTCGTATGGTGTGGTTATCTACTTGTGTTGGTGTACATGATGTTAGCTATCATATTGTTGCATTTGTGCCTTTCTTTATTATTTCAGCCTTATATTATTCACTTACTCTTTATTATTCCCTACTGGGCCTTTTACTCACCCTTTTCCTTTTTCATTTTCGTTATTCCCTCCTCACAGGTGAGTCTAGTTCCAGTACCAAGGTTACGGATTAGGAGGAGCGTACGTGACATGGATAGGCCCCTAGAGAGTAATAGGACTAGATGGTTCTAGAATTTGATTATGTTACTAGTATTTTGTCATACTTGTTTTTTCTTGTTTGAGACATGTTGTGTGATACCTCAATTCGATGGTTGGATGGACGATTGGGAGGGTGCTCCGTGTGATCGGGACTCCCGAACCGGGTTTGTGGACTTCGTGTCCTGATAATTGATTGTGCATGCAGGATTGCTCTTTACATTGGTTGTTTGATTATACATGTTATTGTGTGTGAAAATTTATATGTGATTGTTAGGTGGCCTGAGGCCCCGCTTAGATTTGAGAACTTATTTGTGATATGAATTGTTAGATGGCCTAAGGCCCTGCATAGGATTGGGAATGCAATTGTGATATTTGCTGCGCATTGACTCCAGGTTGGCATCCTCCGTAATAGGAGAGGTGCTGCCAAAATTTTCGGTGACTTAATGATTGAATTAATTAGGAGATTGATTAAGATGATATCAAAAGTAACGTATTCCGGGTCGGGACGTTACAACCTTAGTCTTCCAGAAGATCTTATTAGTTGTCGCCTCTGTGAAAACTTTTGATTGTACCATAACTCCATAGGATTTGGTGTCTGCTTGGATGTCTGGCCTTCTGAACATCTTCCAGATTCACCTTCTATCTTAGGTTGATCAATGCATGTGGCCTATGTTGATTGAAACCATGTGAGCTCCCATCTCTATCCTTGCTCATTCCTGAAAGCTAAAATCTTCTATCTCTATCCTTGCTCATTCCTGAAAGCTAAACAATCATTGGTAAAGTAGCTCCAAGAATTCTGATACTTATAATAAATTGTCATTTGGATTTCTTTTGGAGGAGGAATTGTATGCCTAGGAGGTACCTTGATCATCTTGTCTGCTAGGAGGCAATCAAAGATATTCTTTGTTTTGGATATGTCATAAGCATAGAATTTGGCGTAGTGGGAAGATCCTGCAGCTCGTTGATTAGGAGGGTCTGACTTGACATTATGTTTACAAATTTTGGACTTCTTGCTCAGAATTTCTGCTACAGCCACCTCCTGGTCAAGATCATCATCAACATTGGCCATCATATAGTTTGAATCCATGTAGTAAGTTCCTTTGGATGAATTGGTCATGTCTTGTTCGTCCTTGATAACTCTTTCATAGCGAATAGATCTGGCAGTCAAGTGATAAAAGTCTTGAAAGTCTAAGTAGTCAAACTTCTTCCTGAATTGAACGAGCATCCCTTTCACTACCAATGCCACTACTTCTCCTTTTGGATTCTCAATGTTGGATCAAAGTCTAGCTTATTTGAATCTGGTAAGGAATGACTCAATTGGCTCTATTGGAAACTGAGTGATTTTTTACAACTCCGCTACTGTGACTTCTAGTTCTTCTTGTAGAATTGCTTATGGAAAGCCTCCTCCATTTCTGCCCATGTATCAATAGAGTTAGCAGGTAACTTGATATACCAAGAGAAGGCTATACCCGTGAGAAAGTTCCTAAATAATTTCAGTTTGTAATCATCCTCTGAGCCAACTTCACCACACTAAATAGTAAAGCGAGCTATATGCTCCACGATTGATTGGGTGTCTTTTTCGAAGAACAAAGAGAAATCATGAGGCCAAAATCCTCTAGAAAATAGAATATGGTCTACTCTCTCAGTAAAAGGTCTAGGGCCTAGCATGTCCTGAACTATGTTCATGACTTGATCCCTGTTCACCACCTACTGAGATCGCTGAGTCATCTACGACTGACGGTGATGGAGTAATGCTGTTGAAAGCCAAATGAACCCTGCCCCCAAGCTCTAAGGTTGGTGTTGCTGCTATTGTGGTTGAAAGTAATGCTCTCTCCAAGGATCTACAAAAGTTGTCACCTGAGGAGGCCTCTGGTTGTTCACATCCATCTGCTCATTCACAATTGTTCCCAACTACCAATGATAGGAATGGTAGTAAGTGGAGTTAAGTAGAGCCTGAAGGCATAACCTGAAAACTCCTATCTTGTATTACAAGATTCGAAATATTCTACATTGGAGCTAGAGGAATAGCTACAAAAACTAGATCTGAGTTGTTCACAACAAGGTGGTCATTGCTGCTACTGGAATTTGATGACGATTGACTGACCTTCAACATGGTGGCTAGCTCTGTTAAGAATTGTTACGATGATTGAGGTAGAGTTGACTACTGAATGGTTTGCGTCGATTGCTGAGGAATAGGTGCTGAAAACGTAACTTGTTGTGAGCCTTGTTGCATTAATTGAAGAACTTGTCGAAACTCCTGAGAATTTTGTTGAAGACTCTCATGATTCTGCAGGAGAGTCTACTAACAAGCTTGCTGCATGTTCTTGGCTATCTGCTCCATGGTCTCCATCAAACTGTGCTTTACCAATGAAATTTCCCGACTTAGGAGTTTGACGAGTACAGGGCTCATATTACCTTCTTATTCACCTTCGTCGGAATGAGTAGGCTGGAAGTTGTTGTGTGATTCCCTTGGTGAAGGTGGTAGAGATGGGTCTCCATCTAGTTCATCTATTTTAGCTTTTCTCGCTCTCTTTGTCATGACTGCAAGTAACTGACACATCAGGTCCCACTGCGTGTGCCAAAATTTTTGGCTGTTATGGTAACTGTTACCGTTACCAAACACGGAATACCGTTACCATACCGATACATTCAGTAAATGAAAGAATGATACCGTTACCATTATCAGTGGAGTTGGTAAACTGGTGGTCGGTATACCGATCAATTGGTAACGGTCACCGGTAATGGATAAATTTACCAATTCTTAAAACAATGGTTGATCATCTTTCAAAAACAAAATTTGGTATATCCAAATGACCAAATCAGTACCCTCAATAGGGTTTAGGACACCCAGAAACACTCAAACAACAGTATTATAGCACAACATCTATACACAACACAGTTGCTACATTCCATGAAAAAAAATGAAAATCCAAACCCACACTTGCAAATCTAAACAAATTGATAACCTATAAACATAAACACAAAAAAAAATTCGAACTGTCATCCTCGTACCTCAAACAAATTCGAATTGTCATCCATAAACAAACCCAATTAGATTTTAATAAATACGATCTAAGAAGAGAAAGAAGAGATCCAACTATCAAACAAGGAGGCACGGGAGAGGCGAAGCAGTGTAGTCGCAAAGGTTGCGGAGGCGCGGGAGAGGCGAAGCTTTGGAGTCGTCGAGGCGTAGCAGTGGAGAATGCGGAGGTCGGAACTGAGAAAGAAGGCAATGGGCTACGCACAGACCAAAGAGACGTGAGAGTGAAATCAGTGAATAAGTGAAAACCCTAAAATATCAATGGTGTAGATCTTATTACCAATAGATCTAATGGTTATCATTAAAGAAATTAAAAATAAAAATAATATTAAGTTATTAATATATATATGTTGGTAATCAGTAAAAATACCGGTGTTGAAATTTCATTACCATTACTAGTATCGATGTTATCGGTAAAAATACCATACCGACGTATTGGTAACTGTATACCAATATAAAGTGTCATTTTCGGTAACCAAAAGCTCGGTAACGGTACGATATTGGATAATTTACCGCTACCATAACAGCCCTAGCCAAAAATATGTTGATTATCTTCTGCTCTAGAGAGAAGGTCTCACAATTCTGGTTGTTAGGAATAGGAGTTTTGTGGATTTGGATGATGGATTTGTAGGTGTGTCAGAACTTGCTATCAGCCCAAAGGATTTGATAGGATTATTGTAGGATTTTGCATTGAATCTGACATCTGCACCAACGGGAATGTGCGCAGTTAGAGAACACAAGGTTGCTGGCTAGAGGTTTTGCTTCTGAAAAAAGGACTTAAAATGCCTGAAGTGTCAATATGGAGAAAAACAAGAAAACAGAAGACTATCATCGGAATGAAATGAATTTCTATTGGAATGAAATGAAAAACAACGCATTGCTGGAATGCATCAGGATTTTCATTAAGAAATGGATACATCTTGGGATGTAGACGTGTTTTACAAGCTTAAACTAAAATATAGCCGCGGAGGTTGGAAAGATAAATATAAGTACTAGTTGGTGCGGAGTCATGCTAAATAAAAGATAAGTGACTGGAGTCATGCCTATGAAAGCAATAAAGGATTGAAGACGTTGGGTCTGTGTTTGACGCGGGGTAGTTTACTGTTTCTTCTTCTTCTTCTTTTATAGTGCCAAGTGATGGACACTTCTTCTGTTCTTCTTCAAGTATCTGTCGTGACACATCATGGGGATCGTGGTAAAACACTTTCTTGCTCTTGGACGAAGTGACCAAGTTAGTGGGCTTCATAACTATAACCTTCTCTTGAACATGGGAATGATGACAGCCTTTATCTGGTCGTGCTTATTCTCTAAATAGGAAATGAACTCTTTTGAAAGTCGTGGTAGTCTCTGCTTCACGAGTCTTCAGGCTTCATGATCGAAAATATGGGAACATGACTCATGGCGATCATTTCATTGATGCTTCTGCACGAAATATTATGTAAAAATGTAACCTTCTAAGTTGTGCAGGATGAACGTGGTTTGAGTCTCGTGGAGTTGTGCTTCAATTGGAAACTAATTTTAGAGAAACTAGGACGTTTAGCTAACAGACTTTTGTTTCTCTAGGACTCTTTTTGATATAATCCTGCTAAAATCTCGATAGTTATCCAACAGAACATGCTTGAAAAAAATTTATCTGTTAAGACCAAGACTCCTTGTATTGTAGCTTTTTGGACAATGAATCTTGGATAGCCATGATTTATGGGAACTAATCCCTGAATTTCATGCCATCAACCAATCAGAAACTTGCAAAATGAACATCGGTTAGTAAAAAATTTTCCTTGTCTCCGTCACGTGTCACCAGGAGATTGGCCGCTTTTTGTGCGTTGTGTGACCTGTCTTGCCACGTGTCAGCTGACTTTAAGGATTTGATTTTGGTACAAACACAATTATAATTGGCTTCAACAAATAACAGATCTAAGACTGAATATAACAGTTGTTTCCACAAATTTTTAGTTTAGGTTTTTATTTTCCAGCAATCAACTAAAGATGAAGAAAAAGTTCGACTGATAACCCGGGAATCGAGTCTTTTCTTTTGGGTTGTGTCTCGAATCTCTAAGTTATTAATAAAATTTTGTGACAATGGATAAAGAGAAGCATTGTTGTATCTCGTACACAAATTGAGCTTTACTATGATATTTTAATTAAACCAATTATTAAACTACATTATAATCCAAAATGACATGTAAGTCATCAATTTGATAGTGTATGAGAGTCCAATATGTTTATTCCATTAATTTAATCAAAGGAATAGTTTTATTTTCACCCTTTTATCTCAGAATTCATTGTTCAAAATTTTTATTTTAATATAGATTCTATTGTTTTTTAAAGTACAACGTAAAATTCATTATTTTAGTTCTGAATTAATTTGTTTTTGAAATTCCATTGAATTTTTTCAATGGAATTAAGATTTATTCGTTTGAGAGACTTGAGCTATCACTAAATGGACTACCTAGCACTACTGCATTATAATACTAGAGGAGGGTCAACTATTTTATTTTAAAAAATTAGAAGGCAAAAAAACAAAAAAAGAGGATAGAGACATTTGTCCCCATTTTCATCTCATATTGTTGTGTTTTTTTAATGACAACTTGAACTTGCAAACATATCCCAGTTCTGTGAAACAAAGTAGGATCATTGAATAAAAAATAAGTTTATATGAAGTAGTTTAAATAGATTGTTCTTGAAGTGGCAGTTTTTGTTCCATATAGATGGACTAATACACATGATACCTATAAAGGTTTGTGGGGCTCAAGGTTAGTTATCCTTCTATCACTTGGCAATACATTTATGATATCTACCTATTACAACCAGATTAAACAATCACTAATTCGATCATGAATGAACCTGAAACCGCGTGCAACGTCATGATTTCATGGATTCTTTTCATCTGCAACAAAAAAAAAAAGAAGAAAACAAAAAAGAGATTTTTGGAACAACACAGCTGGTTATCAGCTTCGACTAAAAGCATATGTTTGTGGGGGGGTTTTTGTGGTTGAATCTCCGGTGAGAACTATTCTCGTTTGGTTTCGTGATGGATATTGGAGAACATATTGGCCCAATTTATCTATCAATAGATTGTGTGTGCAGCTTATTAGGACCGAGTTTAGGCCCAACTTGACTGCTCAAAAATAGATAAATCTATTAATACCATCGCTCTCTAGTTGAAAAAAATCACATTATTTTATTTTGCAATTTTAAGCTAGAAGCAGAAAAAAAAAACATTTATATCAATTGAGCATTTGATTTCATAATAATTAGTTTTTCCCAAAAAATGGAAAACAACAAAAGGCCCAACACAAATCATCACATTCGAAGAGGACCAGACAACTAGACAAGGAAAACAACGAGAGGTGGCTCAGTTGGTAATCGACTGGGTTAGACATATGTGTATCATAGTTTCGATTTCAATGTTAAGCATATTTCTCAGTGATATTTCAATATATATATATAGATATATAAATATAATAGTGTTTAAATTATTGACAACAAGTATATCACAATATGTCATGTGTGATAAACACTCTCTCATCTATTTTTTTAAACTTAAGATACACATCTTTCTCAAATTTCAAGGCTCTCATTAATATTTTTCATTATACAAATACAATATATTAGTATGCCTTTACGATTTTTTTTCCTTAATGAAAACACATCGAGAGAGGCAGCCCACCCCAAAACCCTCCTTGAATGATAAAATCAGGAGCAACAGGGCAAGACATCCTCGGTGAGTTATTATCATACAATTTTTATTTTACTTGCTTAATGACACAACTTTTTATTATATGTTTAATATTGTACCAAAGTCAACCCAAATTTTAATGTTTAATCCCCCAACAAGTACAAGTTGCGCACATAGACCACTTTCAATCTTGTTTTCTTGTGCAATAATTTTTTATGTCCAAAAAATAAAACAATATTTGACTTTGAAAATAGTGACCCAATTTTAAAAAATGCAAAACGCATAGATTGCACCAAAATAAAATAAATAAACATAATAAATAAACACTAAATATAGAATTACCATCTAAAACAATCCAAAATTTATAACAAAGATATGAATTAATTAATACAGCTTAGTAAAATGGGCTAGTCAAACACCCAATTACCATAGTAAAGGTAGGTGATTAAAATATTACTAAATGAAATATAATGATGAATTGAAAATTTTAAACTCAACCTCATTTTAAAAATTTGGAATTATAATTAAAATTATTGTGGTTCTTCCATTAAAGTCGGATAATTTTTCGTTATTTGGATTGCTTCACTCTCTCTAAGTTTTTTTTTTAAAAAAAAAGAGTCCAAACCTGAAAATTTGAACTTTTGAAAGAAGTTATTGTTAGCCTAACTTGACCATTCTGCTTATATTACGATTCTTTTTGATGATATCAAAATAACCTCCATGAAAATCTTTACATGTGGCACCCAAGCCCAAAATACATTAAGTCATCTTAGCTTCCTTGGATACCGAACAAGATAGAATCGAGAAAGTTAATGAGAAGAAGAGCTCACATAAAACACGATATTCGATGAGAGAATCTCAACGGGACCAAAAGGCTCCCCTCATAACAATACTGACCATGTCTCTTCGATAACTCGTAGTGACGAAATATCACAATCATCCCCCTTATCTCTAAGAAAATAATACTTGATAGGGCCTAGACCGCCCTCTCCATAGCCTCCCAGAAGAAACTCTCCTAGTGCCTCATCGACAATAGAGCTAGACTCGGGACCCAAGAGGACGAGCCCGAGGTTGAGAGGCCTGAAGCCATAGATGAAGAAGAAGAAGAAGACATAAATGTACCTGAGAATAGAAGAAGTTGTTTGATCAAGAACAAGTGTGCTCGGATGAGAGATTGCAAGATTATTAAAAGGTGAAATTGATGGCACCCCTATTTGTAAGGAGCGATCAAAACAATCAACCATCAGATTCGAGGTGACTCTTCCATCCCTTCATTTATGCCTTTGATCTTAGCGGTCAACAAGATGCCATCATACTAAATGTGAGGAATGATGACATCTTCAGCCTAGCCAAATAGGCAACTATGGCAAAAGGTGTAGAGGCATATGATGATATCAAAATAACCTCTATTAGAATCTTGACACGTGGCATCCAAGGCCAAATTTTCACCAGTTTAGAAGTCTTCTCAGATACCAAACAAGATAGAACCGAGAGAGTCAACCAAAGAAGAGCCTAGATAGGACACAATATTTGATAAAGGAATCTCGACAGGACTGAAAGGCTCCATCAAAAGAATACTGAGCATGTCTTTTCGGTAATTATCAAATACCACAAGAAAACTAAGAGTCCAATAAGAGATCGACTCCCTATAGAAAATAAATCATAATATTATTCACCTTCCTATAAACTCGCCTGATATCATGAAGAGGAGATATACTCCTACCAAAACTAGAACTCATCTTACTTATATTAAAGGGGATCACTGCTATAGGTTAATGATTTCAACTTTTGCACTCCTACATTATTATTAGCTACTTTTGAGAGAGCTTTGAGCACTGAGAACTCTTGTTTGATAGTTACTAACTTGAGCATCAGAGAGGCACCCCTGAGCTTCTCTTTGGGCACCCTATAGCTTACATGTTCTCTTGTGTAGGCCATCTTCATCAGCTCCAAAGATAACATCTGACATCAAATCTACCGCCTGATATGTGATAGAAACCAAAGATAGTTTGACCATCATCACTTTTTTTTTCACTCTTTTGAATATACTTGATGACATCCACCACTTTCTTTAGTCTTGGTACATATCAGACGATAGGATTGACGTCAGATGATATCCTCAGTACTGTTGAGGATAGCCTCTATATTAGAACATGTAAGCTTAAAGGGGCCCAAGGGTGTGCTCAATGATCTCTCCGATGCTCAAGTTAGTAAGCTATCACCTAGGGAGTGTTCGGTATTCAAAACTCTCTCTCCTTCTATAGCAAGCAAAAGTGCAGGGTTCAATATCATTTATCTATAGCGGTAAAGCCCTTTTATATGAGTAGAGAGAGTCCTAACTTTGTTAAGAATAGATCTCTTCCCCTTGATTTCAGGTGGATTTTTAGGAAAGTAAATCCAATTTGGATTCTCTTTCTAAATGGAGTTGACCTACTTCAAGACTCTAGATTTTCAAGGGTCTCTGAGGATAATGCTTGATTAGTATCGAAGGGTATCCTGCTCTTGTCGAGATGCCCGCTTCTTGGTTGTTGTGCATTGCATGGGCTCTTCAGGTGCCTTCTTCTTTGTTAAAGTTCTCATATCTACCTTGGTCGGTAGCCGAGGAGACTCCTCAGTTGAGGTGTTAGCTCGGTATATCTCGCCCCATATGTTTTTCTTTTTACAAAAAATTGTATCCACTACTTTGAGATCTATATGTTCGATCAATACACAACAGAAGGGTAATGGTTGGAGGTTCCCATGTTAGTAAAAAAAATGATTAATGTATTTTTGCATATTAGTCCAACCTTTATAGTTAGAGGATTAGTTGCACCCTTTACTTAACTAAGCATACCACATTCTAAATAAATCCAAGCAAAAACATACCATTTATGAGTACACCCCAATTTTAGTTTTTTTTTGAAATTTAACAATTTGCGCCCCATAATTTCAGTTGTTGGATCTCACCAATGGTCGAGATTAAAGAAAATTAAAAAAAAAAGTAAAATTAGACAATTCAACTTCTTCATTTAAACCCTAAATTCTCAAGCATCCTCAAACGAGCTACTTAAGCTTAAGCAATGCTTTCCTCTCGACATTGAAGAGATCGCACACTTTGTTGCTCTCCTCCTTGAATGAAATCAGAGTTTGAGGAACATTTTTCTCCTGAATATGCGTCTCTTCATCTTTATCGTTCTCAACGTCCACCACAACCTCTTCCTTGCCATCAAAAGACTTTTCCACTTCTGCTGTGGACAAATGGCAGCAATGCAGAGCCATCTCTCTACATCACATCTGCAAGTGATCTAGACTCTTTCGTAGCTATTGGTGTTGGAGGCGGCTCTTCGATCACTTTAGAATTAGAGTCCAGAACTTTTGATGCTTTTGGTGCTGGTGACTAATCCTTTTGCGTAATTGACAACAAAGGCTTGTCTTCATGTAAAGGAAGGAGGAGAACGAGAGAAGGAGAAGGAGAAGAAGGAGAAGAGAAGGAGAATCGGAGAAATGAAAGAATTTGGTAGGATCAATTGAAGTGTTATTAAATTGAGGGTTTTTTTTTTAAATTTTTAGGGTGTATTTAATTAGCTTGGGGGTGCAACTAGTCCCATTCATTATACATCTCCTACTAGTGCTTCATAGAGAACAGACCCAGGCCACCATGGCTTTCTCATCTTTTATCAATGCAGAGTCTCTAACGCTCGACTAACTGACACATCAGCAAGACCGACAAAATTTTGGACGTCATCTGATATAATTACTTAAAAAAGTAAAATAACATAATTATGGAACTAAGTTGCGAATGATGCAGATGTTTTTAATATCTTCGATGTGACAAAAGGATTAGAATGAAAATAATTGTAGTAACAATGCAAAAGAGAAATTGTAAATCTTTCAGTCACATCAAAGATATTAAAAGCATGTGCATCAGTGCGTCATTCTTGAAACACCATTATAATCTCTTTTTGTCAAATTTCAAAGAGTAAATTATCATTTTTGAAACACCATTCTAATCTCTATTTGTGGACTGGGGTTTATAAGTCTATTGATGTTGGATTTATTATCAATTACGAGATCAAAACTGTGAAGTCTTCATCCTCTAATTAGAATCAACCAGGGAAAAGAGTAATTTACTAGTGACGAAGATGATATTAAACAAGAATTTTCAAAACTGTAAAGTCTTCATCCTCTAATAGGGTTTTTATTGAGAGAGAGAAATATATATAAGAATTATGATCCAAATAAAACAATGTAAAAGAGAAATAATTTGAAACTGGTGATAAAAGTAATGCAGTAATGCAGGCACGAAAAGATCAAAGGCATTAACTTTCTCATTTAATGTCTTTCACCTACAATTGCCCTTCTTGAGAAGCTGCTGTTTGAGTATTAAATGCCATCACCCGCTCTCTCTCTCCCCCTCCGCAAGAAAAACAGCCATCAAGAAATATCTCTCACAGATTTCTCCTCTATACATTTCGTCTAAATCAACCCAACAAGAATCCTCTAAAGCTACTTGACATGAAAAGGGAAAGAAATGAACAAGCTCTTACACGATACCCATTATGTTTTTTTAACATGAAGTATAAAGAACCTCAAGTTTGCGTCTTCCTTCTTCTTTGCCAGATGTAGATTTCAAGAGACAAATGTTTGAGCAGTTTCACTGGGAAACTTTTTTTTAGAGCAGAAGCTTAGTAGGTTGATGACAAGGGGTGCACTCACGAATAGCTACCAAAGGCGGAATCTTTTTTCACTTTAAGAGGTAGGGTTCTTGAGATTGCAGGTAGTTTAATGATCTGGGTTGTGGATGAGATAAGCTCAATCATAGCTTCTTGCATGCTATCTTGGTAGCATTTTATCCTTGAAATTGCTGTTACTTTATGAGAAACTATTCTGCTGTTTGTTTTCTTTCTTCTCTGCAAAAATGGGTGCAAGGGGGCATAATGGGGTTTCTTGTGGTCGTTGATATGTAGTTTACTAAGTAGTTGTAAATATGCCTTGCTGAAAAACCACAGATGTCACAATTTCTCATCTGGGTTTGAAAAAAGTACTGAAATGCAAGTCATTGTCACTGAAATCCTTCTCCTGTGAACTTGGTGGGTGTTGTTGAAAAAACTGACCAAGTTGGCATCTTTATGTAATGGGAATTTTAAGCTGTAAGGGAAGAGATTTCCTCATCTGGGTTTTGAAGATTAGGGCATGTCAAATTGGTGTTTTAGTTCATCTCATCATTCTATCATATTTATGGTGTGGAGTCTCTGGTCTAGGCTCCATGTCTTCTATTGCAATTTCTTATGGGGAGAATGGTCCTGTTTTCTGTGGTCTGAAATCAGATGGTTCTCATCTTGTAACCTGTTACGGATCGAACTCGGCCATAATATACGGCACTCCTGCTCATTTCCCATTTGTTGGTCTAACTGCTGGTAATGGTTTTGTTTGTGGGCTTCTAATGGATTCAAGCCAACCATATTGTTGGGGAAGCAGCGGTTACGTTCAAATGGGAGTTCCTCAGCCAATGATCAATGGGGCAGAATATGTGGAAATCAGTGCAGGTGATTACCATTTGTGTGCTTTGCGAAAGCCATTGACTGGAAAACGTAGAAACTATGCTTTTGTGGATTGTTGGGGTTACAACATGACTAAAAACTACGCATTTGATGGGCAGATCCAGTCAATCTCGGCTGGTTCCGAGTTCAGTTGTGGGATTTTTTCTCGTAATAGGACTGCTTTTTGTTGGGGTGATGAGACTAGTAGCCATGTAATGACCTTAACTCCTAAAGAAATGAGGTTTCGATCGATCGCAGCTGGTGGATATCATGTTTGTGGGATTTTGGAGGGGATGAATTCCAGGTCCTTTTGTTGGGGAAGAAGCTTGGACCTTGAAGAAGAAATCTCAGTGACTCATTTGGCTCAAGGAAATGTAGATTTGCCACCAAAGGATCCATTGATTTCAGTTACTGGAGGGAAGTTCCATGCTTGTGGAATCAAGAGCTACGATCTTGGAGTGATTTGTTGGGGTTTCACCACTGAACCAAGTACTCCTGCTCCGAGTGGCATTAAGGTCTACGAAGTTGCAGCTGGAGATTACTTCACTTGTGCAGCTCTTGGAGAGAAATCTCTCCTTCCTGTCTGTTGGGGTCATGGGTTTCCTACCTCCCTCCCTGAAGCTGTCTCACCAGGACTTTGCAAAACTGCTCCTTGTGCTTCTGGTTCTTATGAACTTAGCCGTGAAAATGCACCCTGCAAGTCCCCCGGTTCTCATGTTTGCTTGCCTTGCAGTAATGCCTGCCCGGCGGAAATGTACCAAAAATCTGAATGCACTTTGAAATCTGACCGACTGTGTGATTACAACTGCTCAAGTTGTTCATCTTCTGAATGCTACTCAAACTGTTCAGCTTTGTACTCAACTGCTGCCAACGCCAAAAATAATCAGAAGTTTTGGTCACTTCAGATGCCGATCATTGTTGCTGAAATTGTCTTTGTTGTGTTCTTAGTGAGTATTGTATCAGTAACAGCTGTATTATATGTTCGCTACAAATTGCAGAACTGTCGGTGTTCAGGGGATGGATCAAAGCCTAAGAAAATCAACGGAACAGGTTCTCCATACCAAAAGGAGGATAATAAGGTTCGCCCAGACTTGGATGAGCTCAAGATCAGAAGGGCTCGGAAATTCACTTACGAGGAACTTGAGATAGCAACAGGTAGATTTAAGGACGAATCTCTGGTTGGGAAAGGAAGTTTCTCATGTGTGTATAAAGGGGTTTTGAAGGACAGGACAGTAGTCGCTGTCAAGAAGGCTATAGTATCTTCTGATAAGCAGAAGAACTCCAAAGAATTCCATACAGAGTTGGATTTGTTATCAAGGCTAAACCATGCCCATTTGCTTAATTTGCTTGGCTATTGTGAAGAAGGTGGAGAAAGACTTCTTGTTTATGAGTTCATGGCTCATGGGTCCTTGCACCAACACCTTCATGGGAAGGAGAAGGCCATGAAAGAGCAATTTGATTGGGTCCGGAGGGTCACCATTGCAGTACAAGCAGCTAGGGGAATTGAATATTTGCATGGGTATGCTTGCCCCCCTGTGATTCATAGAGACATAAAGTCCTCAAACATTCTTATCGATGAAGAGCACAATGCCCGAGTGGCAGATTTTGGCCTCTCTTTGCTAGGACCAGCGGATAGCAGCTCCCCTTTGGCTGAGCTGCCTGCTGGGACTCTTGGCTATCTTGATCCCGAGTACTATAGGCTTCACTACCTCACAACCAAGTCTGACGTCTACAGCTTTGGGGTGTTACTCTTGGAAATCTTGAGTGGCAGAAGAGCTATTGATATGAAATTTGATGAAGGGAATATAGTTGAATGGGCAGTTCCGCTGATAAAATCTGGTGACATATCTGCTCTTTTGGACCCAGTTTTGAAGCCTCCATCAGATCCCGAAGCCCTGAGAAGGATTGCAAACATAGCTTGCAAATGTGTGAGAATGAGAGGTAAGGAGAGGCCATCAATGGATAAAGTGACTACAGCTTTGGAACGCGCACTTGCACAGCTGATGGGAAGCCCATGTAATGAGCAACCCATTCTGCCAACAGAAGTGGTTTTGGGAAGCAGTAGATTACACAAGAAGTCCTCTCAAAGGTCTTCGAATAGGTCGGCATCGGAAACTGATGTGGTGGAAGCGGAGGACCAGAGGATCGAGTTCAGAGCTCCTTCATGGATAACATTTCCTAGTGTAGCTTCTTCCCAGAGGAGAAAGTCCTCGGTCTCGGATGCAGACGTAGATGGAAGAAATATCGAAACAAGAAACCTGGGGAATGTGAGCAATGTTGGAGATGTGTTGAGGAGTTTAGAGGAAGAAATAGGGCCTGCTTCACCTCAGGAAAACTTGTTCTTGCAGCACAATTTCTAAATTACCTAGTGAAACATTTGGTCTTATTGATTCTGATGGATGGAAGGCTTGCATTTTACATTCGTGGAGGATTGAATGTAAAAAATGTTGTAGAATGGGAGGATGTAATGGTCTGATTTTCTAATGCTACCACTGTATTAACATATCGCTTGTCATCTTTTCCAACTTCAAGCAGAGGATTCATGCATTCATTTCTAACAAATTTGTTGGTTTTTTTTTATTCTTGATTTTCTGTAGTTTGGAAATACTTTTTATGTTTAGGGTTTATATTCATGTCAGTTCCTGTTGCATTCTTTTTCAAATAAAAAAATAAAATGACACACCCAGGGTCGCATAAACTTACAATCTGGATTTGCCTCCACCAAACGAATATATTTGCTTCTATAGGCAGGAGGGAAGAAAATGTGTTATTGTCTGTCCAGCCCAACAATGATCGTCGACAGGACTAAAATAATCTCTGGCCATAAATTTCATCCAAAAGTGTAGTAAAATCATTTATTTCATAAAAGAAGGAGGAAAATGTCCCATAAAAGTCCATTGTTCAAGGGCATTTTATTCTTTTGAGAAATATTTCCACTTCTTTGACATGAGTCACATGCATAAACATAAGCAAAATCATCTTTGAAAAGAGTGGGCCAATCAAAATCTAATTGTAGCACCTTTGCCGCAGTCTTGTTCGCTCCATTATGGAGAATGGATTCCATCTCTTCCTCAGGCACACACCGAGAACGGCACCAAAAATTTATTACAAACAAACAAAGGTAAAATAATGCTTGCTCCAACAACTATAACCAACCATGGCGAAATCGCCCAAAGTTCCATGGAGCAATCCTCAAGATTTTGTCACACGTCCACCGGCTTTCCAAATTCAAGAGAAAAAAGCTAATATCGGATGATATGGAATTAGTCAACAATGATTTCATTCCATAATTTCATTCCTACGATTAAGGGATTGATAGTGTGTATATATGGTTACGTTACTAGTGTGTACATATCCTCAGTTGCTAATAGTATGGCTGAGACATCAATAATATAGCTAGAATTAAGGAGAGAGACGTGTGACTTTGTAACCATATGGGGATGGGAGGGGCTACAATCTATATTACAACATTCACTTGAAATTGTTTTAATCTTAACCATTCCTTTCATCCTATGGTTAAGATTAAACAAGATAAATACTAAAAAAAATAAAATTAGATAGACCCTTCGTCTCTTCCCTCTGCCGTTTTCCATTTTGTTCAATAGATCTAAATTCCTTATGTTTCTTCCCTTTTCTCTCTCCCCTTCTATTCGATTGAGGCCACCATTAAAAGGCCCGGGAGCGGATTCTCTTCATGATTCTCAAGTCCTCATTTATTTTGCCATGATTTGATCTTCCGACATAAGGTAATTTGTCTAGGGTTTTTCTCTGGTTTAGGGAATTTTGTCACGAGTCTGTTTAAGTGGCTTTGACTTAAGCGACGTTGTCTTTTGTTAGTATCTCTTTGCTGATTCCTGGAACTGCAGCCATCAGATGAGAAGAAGCAATGAAGGGCTGCGATTACTTTATGTTGTATATGTATTGTTGTTGCTTTGTAGGTTAAGTGGTTGTTGAAGTTATTCCTGTGTTAGGGTTGTTTTGGAGAGCCGCCTCTCTCTAAAAGGCGTTACCTGTGGTCACTTGCTTGGAGGGACCCTGGATCTGTTCTTGTTATGTACTTGGAGTTCATTCAGACATATATAGATATCCTCAGTTCTGGTTGGAGTTAACTGTGTTGGTCTTATTTATCTCCTAGTTACTTGCTCATTTATAGTTGTGTGACAAATTGGTATCAGAGGAACCTTCTTGCTCACGGTTAAGACGAGAGCGATGACGGACGATGACTCTCCTTCCACTATCCTGGCGGCTATTACAGCTCTTACAGCCCGTTTTGAAGCCCGTTTCGAGGTTCAGAACGCAGCGATTCAATCCCTCAACGAGCGCCTTGCTCCAGTTCAAGCACCTCCGGCACCAGCCCCACTACCACCACCAGACCCAGCCTTAGTAGTTCCTGCTCTTGAGCGTGGGAGGAATGAGAATGCCGGACATATGGCTTGGCAGAACCGCAACCCACGGTTGGATTTTCCGAAGTTCTCCGGTAATGACCCAACAGAGTGGCTCCAACGAGCTAGTCAATACTTCCTTTATTATCAGACCACGATGGAACAGAGAGCCCTGATTGCTCTTTATCATATGGAGGGCCGTGCGGCGATTTGGGGCCGGGAATTCCAAGTTTCTGGCCAACTACCGTCTTGGACTGATTTCGTTAGTGCGTTGCGTACTCGCTTTGGCCCCGGATTATTTGAGGACCCCCTGGAGGAGTTAATGCGACTCCGTCAGATTGGCTCGGTGGATGAGTATTGCCTTAAGTTTGAAGAATTGGTTGTCAAGGTCCAAGGGTTGACAGCAACCCATAAGTTGAGTTGTTTCGTGGGGGGTTTGAAGGAGGAAATTCGGTTACCAGTTAAAATGTTGATGCCCCAATCAATTTTGGCAGCCCAAGCTTTAGCCAGGATGCAAGAAGAAACTCTTCAGATCACGCAGCGATAGTTTCGTCACCCACAGTTGGAAGCAATGCCGCATCACCATCACTATCAATCCGAACTCAGTGTGGGGTCCCTTACACCGGCTTTGCCACCGCCTCCTGCAGTATTATCACTTCCCTACCCAGGTTATGGAATGCATCCGACACCTCCTACAACAACCCGTTCCCCAGTCACCTCCGAGTTACCCAAACCAAGTTTTTTGTCAAAAGGGCCTCCAGTCCAGCGAATTACAGACCAGCAAATGCGCGAGAAGAAACGGAGGGGGTTATGTTATAGCTGTGATGCTAAATGGTCTCCGGGTCACCAGTGTCCAAACCCCAAACTCTTTTACATCGAGACTCAGGAGGATAATTTTTCTCTGGCTGAAATGGGTGGGAAGGCAGAAACGGTGGCCATTGCCGAAGGAAATGAGGTCTCTATTAGTGCTATGTCGGGGTCCTCCACCCAAGATCCTGAAATTTCTTTGCATGCACTGTCGGGGTCTTCCTCACCGCGTACCATGAGAGTGGTTGGAAGAGTTGGGCAGCACCATTTTGTGGCCTTAATTGATACGGGCTCCACTCATAATTTTCTGGACCCTGCCATGTCTCACAAGTCGCACTTGGTACTTCAACAGTGTGCTACAATGCCTATTAAAAATCGCTAATGGAGATGAAGTTCATAACCAAGGAAAGCATTGTGGAGTCATTTTTTGCATCCAAAAATTGATCTTCTGTACTGATTTTTTGGTTTTGCCGTTGGGGGGCTGTGACATGATCTTGGGCATCCAGTGGCTGCGGGCCTTTGAAGTGGTGCAGTGGGACTTTCGGAAGCTGACTATGGAGTTTGTTTATCAGGGAGCACGTTGTAAACTGGTTGGCCTACAGCCTTCTTCCTCTGATCTCATATCAATGGCGAACTGTAGTACATTTCAGAAGTTCGAAAGACATGGCATGTTGTTGCAATTAGTTGAAACTGGCTCCGCCTCCTCTCTCACCTCCCCTGATGCGGAGATTAATCAATTATTGTCCTCGACCTGGCTATTTTTGCGGAACCAACTGGTCTGCCGCCAATGCGAACCCATGATCATAGAATTGTGCTACAAGAGGGTACTTCCCCTATCAATGTGAGGCCATACAGGTACCCCCATTATCAGAAAGCGGAAATTGAGAAAATCATCCACGAACTCTTAAAGACCGGGGTCATCCGCAATAGTGTGAGTCCCTTCTCTTCTCCGGTTTTATTGGTGCGCAAGACGGATGGCACGTGGCGGATGTGTGTGGATTATCGGGCTGTAAACAAGGCGACTATTAAGGATCGCTTTCCCATGCCTCCCATTGAGGAACTATTGGATGAATTAAACGGGGTGGTGATTTTTTTCAAAGTTGGATCTACGCTCCGGTTACCACCAAATTCGGGTAGTGGAGGAGGATATCCCGAAAACGGCTTTTAGAACTCATGAAGGTCATTATGAATTCCTTGTCATACCCTTTGGTCTCACAAACGCTCCATCGACTTTCCAAAGTCTTATGAATGCCGTGTTCAAGCCCTACCTTCGCCGGTTTGTTCTTGTGTTCTTTAATGATATATTGGTCTATAGCCAATCCCGGCAGGACCATTTGCACCACCTGACCATTGTTTTAGAGCTTCTGCAACAACATCAACTTTTTGTTAAGGCTTCTAAGTGCAGCTTTGGAGTCAAAGAAGTTGGGTATTTGGGACATATTATTGATAGCCATGGTGTGCGGACTGATCCTGATAAAACACAAGCTATGAGAGAGTGGCCTATTCCTAAATCAATAAAGGCGCTTCTGGGGTTCCTGGGGCTCACTGGGTATTACCAAAAATTTATCCGAGGGTATGGAGCTATTGCAGCACCACTATACAAGCTTCTTGCCAAAAATTCTTTCATTTGGTCGGATGCGGCCACAACAGCTTTTCATGCTTTGTGGGACGCTGTAACATCTCCGCCAGTGCTAGCTCTCCCTGATTTTTCCAAACCATTTGTGATTGAATGTGACGCATCTGGTAGTGGCATTGGGGCCGTGTTGCTCCAAAACGGCAGGCCCATCTCCTATTTTAGTGCTGCCTTGAAAAACAGAGCACTTAATCTGTCAACTTACGAAAAAGAGTTATTTGCTCTAGTTTCCTCTATCAAGAAATGGCGGGCATACTTGTTGGGTCACACATTTACGGTCAAAACAGATCATTCCAGCTTGAAGTTCCTCCTTGAGCAGCAAATTGGAACTCCGGCCCAACAAAAGTGGATTAGCAAGCTCTTTGGTTATGATTTTTCGGTGGAATATAAGCAAGGGAAGGAGAATCAAGTGGCCGATGCCCTCTCGCGGCAACTGGAAGTGGGCGATCCAACCCCACATTCCATCTGTGCAATCACCATTCCAACTATAGACCTCCTTACAGATATCAAGCGGTCCTATGATGGAGATCCTTGGATAGGGCAGCAATTTACATTGTTGACAGCCATTCCACCTTTGGGGTCCAAATTCAGTTTGCGGAGTGATGTTCTGGTCTATAAAAATCGATTAGTAGTTGGTAATCAAGCTAGTGTGCGTGGTAAGATTATGGACCAGATTCATAGTTCTACTTTGACGGGACATGCTGGCAATGATAAGACCCTTCAAAGAGCCCATCAGGACTTCTATTGGCCAGGCATGAAATCTGATGTCAAGATTTTCATCAAGCATTTCGAGGTGTGTCAAACAACCAAGTACCTCAATACTCAACCGTATGGGTTGCTGCAACCGCTGCCAATACCGACCAAAATTTGGGCAGATATTAGCTTGGATTTTGTGGAAGGATTACCAACATCGGGGGGAAAATCAGTTCCCTTAGTCGTGGTGGATAGACTTTCGAAGTATGCTCATTTCCTGGCGCTTTCCCACCCGTATACAGCAGCATCTGTGGCTCAAATATTTTTAGATAATATCTTTAGATTGCACGGGATTCCGGAATCCATGGTGACAGACCGTGACTCAGTTTTTACCAGCGCATTCTGGACTAAATTCTTTCACTTGCAAGGGACGAGGTTGAATTTCACTACCAGTTACCATCCTCAAAGTGACGGTCAAACCGAAGCGGTGAATAAGGCCCTTGAGCAATATCTCCGGTGTTTCGCAGGGACTCAGCCCAAGAAGTGGCTACAATGGCTTCCCCTGGCAGAGTATTGCTATAACACTACTACTCATTCGAGTTCCAAGTTCACTCCCTTTGAAATTGTCTATGGGCGACCCCCTCCTCGTCTTTGTGATTATATCCCGAACACAACAGCCATTGCAGCTGTGGATACTTACCTCCGATCCAGGGAGGACATTATGGGAGTTTTGCGACATAATCTCAATAAAAGTCAAAACTCTATGAAGCGCTTTGCTGATGCGAAACGAACCCCTATTGTCTTTGAAGTGGGTGATTTGGTTTATTTAAAGTTGCAGCCCTATCGACAAGTCTCAGTAGTCCAACGCCAAAATCTCAAGCTTGCACCCCGCTATTATGGGCCTTTTACCATCCTCCAGAAAGTTGGCACCGTAGCGTATAAATTGGCTCTACCTCCAACTTCTCTTATCCATCCAATATTTCATGTTTCTCAGCTGAAGAAATTTCTGGGCAGTGCTTCAGTTTTATCATCGACTCTGCCTCCTACCAATGCTGAGGGCCAACCATTACCTATCCCTGAAATGGTTCTTGATAGACGTCTTGTTAAGCAAGGCATGAATCCAGCAGCTGACTTGCTCATCAAATGGCAGGTCCAAGATGCTTCGGAGGCGACTTGGGTTCCTTATTCTCACTTGGCAGCACAATTTCCCGACCTTGTGGGCAAGGTCTTTTGATGGGGAGGGTATTGTCACAAGTCTGTTTAAGTGGCTTTGACTTAAGCGACGTCGTCTTTTGTTAGTATCTCTTTGCTGCTTCCTGGAACTGTAGCCATCAGATGAGAAGAAGCAATGAAGGGCTACGATTACTTTATGTTGTATATGTATTGTTGTTGCTTTGTAGGTTAAGTGGTTGTTGAAGTTATTCCTGTGTTAGGGTTGTTTTAGAGAGCCGCCTCTCTCTAAAAGGCGTTACCTGTGGTCACTTGCTTGGAGGGACCCTGGATATGTTCTTGTTATGTACTTGGAGTTCATTCAGACATATATAGATATCCTCAGTACTGGTTGGAGTTAACTGTGTTGGTCTTATTTATCTCCTGGTTACTTGCTCATTTATAGTTGTGTGACAAATTTTTTCAAGTGTGGGATTTTCTTCAATCTCTTGCTTGCTTTGGTGGCGGATGATTTTAGAATGGAGGATTACCCACTGGAGTATGGAGGTGGCTCGTTTTAGTACTAAGCCTTCTAATCATCTCACCGGAGAAGACTATGCAACCACTCTGATTCAGACTGTTTTTAGAGGCACATCTTGCTGAGAGAACTAAATGCATCCAATTGAGATCTTTATTGTCTTGTGAAGGCAAGAAGACCTCTTCGTACACTAAAACATCTAAATTACTTGCTCTTCTTTTGATGCACAGCTTACTTGCTCTTATGTTCAACGAACAAATGTCAGGACTCGTTCTTTTTTTTTTTTGGTATTTACATTGTTTAATCTTAACCAGTAGATGAAAGTAATGGTTAAGATTGAAACAATTTAAAATAAATGCTGCAATGCACATTGCAGCCCCCCGTATCCCATATGAGATGGTCTAGACAATGTCTCAAAATCAAGTAAGATGCTACAATTATTAGTTATGTGATCAGGGGCACCTAAATCTATGACCCAAAAATCATGCACATTACTTATATTAAGAGCAGTTGAAAAAGCATTCACAATATTGCATAAATCCATCTATGGATTGAAACAATCTCCCCGGCCTTGGAACACCAAGTTGAGTGCTATACTTGAAGAGATTGGGTTCACAAGAAGCAATGTCGATCATTCTCTCTTTGTTTGAATCAAATATGATGAAACGTTGGTTGCGTTAATTTATGTTGATGATCTTACTATTACTGGAGACCATGATGCAACTATTGTCGATCTTAAAAGCGTTCTTCACCAGATTTTTTCTATTAAGGATCTAGGAATTCTTAAGTACTTTCTAGGAATCGAGATGGCCACCTCTCAAAAAGGGCTTTTTTTGAATCAATGCAAATTTATGCTAGATTTGCCGCGTGAAGTTTATATGCTTGAATGCAAGCATGCTAGAACTCCTCTGGATAGCAAACTTCAATTGACTATTGATGGTGAATATCTGGAATCTCCTCAACTTTATCAAAGGTTGGTTGGAAAGCTTATTTATATTACCATTATGCGACCTGACATTACTCATGTAGTTAGTATTGTGAGTCAATTTATGCACTCACCTACTATTGCGCATACCGTTGTTGTTAAATGGATCCTTCGCTATCTCAAAGGGTCCATTGGGCATGGAATACTCATGAAGAATAATGGTCACATCCAGATAATTGGCTATATTGATGTAGATTGGGCAGGTAATACCCTTAATCGGAAATCGACTACTGGATATTGTATATTTATTGGTGGAAATTTAGTTTCATGGAAGAGTAAAAAACAACTAGTCGTTGCTCGATCTAATGCCGAAGCAGAGTACCGCACAATGGCCTCCACTGCTTCTGAACTTATATGACTAAAAATGTTGCTTGCTGACTTGGGTTTTCTTAATTCTCAACTCATGTCTCTTTATTGCGATAATCAAGCTGTTATTCATATTGCCTCTAATCTGGTATTTCATGAAAGAACCAAGCATATCGAAGTTGACTGTCATTATGTTCGAGAAAAAGTTCAGTATGAATTGATTGCCACCAAATATACTCGAAGTCAGGATCAACTCGTAGATATCATCACCAAAGCTTTATCCTCTACTCAATTTCACCGATTACTTTCCAAGCTTGGCTCAATCAATCCTCTTGATCCAGCTTGAGCGAGAGTATTGGATGATATGGTATTAGTCAACAATAATTTCATTCCTACGATTAAGGGATTGACAATGTGTATATATGGTTACATTACTAGTAAAGAATTCGTATGAATCTTGTATTATTTTACAATGATAATATGAAGTACAATATATAGTGATACAATTGCCAATAATTACGATGTACAATAGGAAACTAAATCACCCTAATGAGGGAACTAAATCAAGAGAATCACGGTAATCACAATTATGAAAATACAGTTGACTATCCTTTGATTGATGCTCTATCATGCCCCTGCAAGGGCAGGGATCCGAGAAGGATGCCAAGCTTGGACCGATGTTGTTGAAAGAGTGTTCGGGCAAGAGGCTTTGTCACGGAGTCCGCAAGTTGATAAGTAGTGTGGACATGAGATACACGAAGAACTTTACGGGCAACTTGATCACGAACAAAGTGGAAGTCAATGGCAATATACTTCATGCGAGAATGAAAGACAGGATTGGAGCAAAGATACATAGCACCGAGATTATCACAGTAAATTGTAGGAGTAGAGACAGATGGTGTTCCCAGCTCAAACAGGAGATTGGTGACCCAATTAATTTCAACAGTGGCAAAAACAGTAGCATGGTATTCCGCTTCGGTAGATGAACGAGCAATAGTTAACTGTTTTTTAGAACTCCAACTGATGGGATTTGCACCTAGAAAGACCACATTGGCGGAAGTAGAGTTGTAAGTCTCAGAATTACCAGCCCAGTCTGCGTCGGCAAAGGCATGAACACGTAATGGGAAAGTTGTCGAGAGAAAAAGACCATAATGAGAAGTACCCTTGAGGTATCGAAGAACTCGTTTAACAATAGTCCAGTGCAAGGCAGAGGGACGATGCATAAATTAAGCTAACTTCTTGACGACAAAACTGACATCCGACCGTGTGAGAGAGAGGTATTGAAGAGACCCAAGAACCTGTCTATATTTGGTAGCATCATGAGGAGGTGAGCCATCGTCCAGTTTGAGAGAATCCAAGGTGGAAAGCGGGGTGCTGATTTCTTTAGGTTCATGCATGTTGGTTTTGAGAAGCAAGTCAAGAATGTACTGCTGTTGGGACAAATGAATACCAGCTGGAGACCGAGAGGTTTGAACCCCCAAAAAATAGTTAAGTGGCCCGAGATATTTGAGGGAGAACAAGAGGAGAGTTGAGCCACAAACTGTTTGATATCAATGGAGCTACTCCCCATGAGAATGATATCATCAACATATACCAATAAATACACCGTACGAGTAGAAGTACGGGAGATGAACAAAGATGCATCACTTTTCGAGATAACAAAGCCAGAAAATAAGAGATAATTTTTCAGCTCAGTGTACCACGCACACGGAGCTTGTCGAAGACCATAGATAGCCTTCTTGAGTTGACATACGTGTGTTGGAAAATTTTTATCAATGAACCCTGGGGGTTGCTGCATGAAAACATGGTCAGACAAGTTACCCTGTAAAAATGCATTATTAACATCCAGCTGGGTTAAAACCCTGCCACAAGAAACAACTATGCTGAGAACTATGCGAATGGTGGCAGGTTTAACCATTGAATTGAATGTCTCAGTAAAATCAATTCTAGGCCGTTGATGAAACCCTTTGGCTTCAAGACGAGCTTTGTAGTGGCAATGGGCCCATCAGGGTTCCTCTTAATTCGGTATACCCATTTACACCCAACAATGTTCTGTGTGGAGGTTGAGGGAACCAAGGTCCAAGTGTGGTTTTTTTGGAGAGCAAGTACTTCGTTGTGCATGAGTGACAAGGTGGTAACAGCTAGGGAGAATGGTTTTTTTGGTCTGTAGATGTTATTTTGGGATCTGGTGACTATTTGGGTAGGTGGAGGTGGGGTTGGGTCAAGGGTAGTGTTTAGTGTAGGGGAGTCAGAAGGGTTAGAGACACATACCTGAGAAGGGGCTGAATCCGTGACATCCATGAGAAGCTGAAGGGGTCGACGGAGAAAGGTGACGTGATGTGGAGATAAGAGGTTGATTTGGAGGTAGTGGAATGGTGGTAGTGGGAGAGATGGTCATGGTGGATGGTTCGGGTGGAACTTGAGTGGGAGAAGTTTGGATAGGTAGAGATATGGTTTGGGTGGGAGTTGACGTGGTAGGGGAGGCAAGATAATTAGGTGATAGACCACCAGTGAAGAGGTTGGATAATTGAGATGGGGGTGGATTAGAGGAGGAGGGGCTGAACATATTAGTATAGGGAAATTTATCTTCAAAGAAGACAACATGAAGGGAGGTAAATATTTTGTTAGTCAAAGCAAGTAAACGCATGATGAGGTATAGAGAAACCAAGGTAGATGCATGGACGGGACCGAGGCTCAAGTTTGTGATTAGTGTATGGACGAAGCCATGGATAACATAAACAGCCGAAAGTGCGCAGAGAAGTGTAGGAAGGAGTGTGACGAAATTTTTTTCGATATGGAGTGTCATTATGAAGTATTGGTGTGGGCATACGATTGATGAGATAAGTGGCAGTTTGAAAGGCATAATTCCAAAACCGAGGTGGAAGAGAAGCTTGATGGAGTAAAGTGAGGCCCGTCTCAACTATGTGACGATGTTTTCTTTCTGCAGAGGCGACATGTTCGGGAGTATAAGGAGGAGATGTAAGGTGTTGAATTTCGAGTTTAGCAACTAGGCGAGATAAGGCTAGAAATTCACTGCCACCATCAGTGTAGATGGTTTGAATTTGAGTTTGAAAGTAGTGAGAGATAAGAGTGTGGAACTTCTCAAATGTGGAATGCACATCAAACTTGGTTTTAAGTGGGTAAAACCAAGTATATTTGGTAAAATAGTCGACAAAAATGACATAATAATGATAGTGATTGATGGAATTAACAGGAGCAGGTCCCCAAACTTCCGAATAAAGAAATTGGAACGATTTCTCACAAATAAGAGAAGACTGATGAAAAGATAATTTGTGACTTTTATTGCAAAGGCAAGAGTTGCATACACTATTGAAAGAAGAAAAATCAGAAACAGATTTATTGTTGCGAGATAAAATTTTCTTCTAAATTGGCAGAGATGGATGACCCCAGATGTTGGTGCCAGATGTTGGAGGTAAGAGCAACAGAAGTTGAAAGTTATCGGTTGGTGATTGTTGTGGAAGGAGAGAGATGCGGCCACTCATAGAGATTATTTTTGCTCCGGCCTCTGACCAAGGATGCCCTCGTATTCAGATCCTTCACAAGAAAATAATTAGGAAAAAATTCAACAGAGGTATTATTGTGCTTGCAAAATTGAGAGACAGAAATAAGATTTTTTTTAATTGAGGGTGCACATAGAATATTGTTGAGTGTAAATGAAGTAAAGGGAGAATGAATACGAGAGGAACCAATATGGGATATGGGAATACTATTACCATTACCGACGATGACATATTCGTTCCCAAGGTAATCAGAATGGACAGAGAGATTCTAAAGATCAGATGAGATGTGATGTGATGTGTGGCTCCTGAATCAAGCACCCAGTTATTGTTGCTTTGAGTGCTAGAATCTCCATCTGTATAGTGAGCTTGGGGCCGAGGCATAGAAGTCCAAGGTTGGGCCTTTGAACGACAAGTTTTTGCATTGTGTCCCGGTTTATCACAAAGTTGACACACTATGCGAGGTTGGCCCTGATATGGATTCGAATTCGAAGGAGGTTGAGCAAACTATGAATGTGAGGGAGAACCCATAACTGAGGAAAGTTGTGGTGGTCGGCCATAAGAGGAGGGAGGCCGAGCATGGGGGAATTGAGAGTTGTAGTTTGATGGTGGTCCCAAGGAGAAGTTGGAGTAACTAGTATTATTACGGTGTGAGGACTGGAAGCCACCACGATTGCCTCTACCGCCATGGCCTCGAAAATTTTGGCGTCGTTGAGTGAATTGAGCGGTGATGCGTATGTCATCCTCCTTAGGTTCACCACGATTGTGAACGAGTTCTTCATCAAGAAGTTTTTCATAGAGGTCTTCAAAAGAGATAGGAGTGTCACATACACGGATTGTGGCAGTTAGTTCTTTGAAATCATCGGCTAATCCATTGAGGGTACGAGCAAGAATTTCGACATCACTAAGATTTTGGCCGATGAGAGCAAGATCATCAACAAGACTTTTGATCTTGGTCATATAGGCAGCAACTGTTTTACCATGTTTCTTGGTATCCATGAGAGTAGATAACAGGATAAGCATGCCGGTGTTTGACCGGTTTGCAAAAGTGGTTTCTAGTTTGGTCCAGGCTGCAGTAGAGGTAGTACAATTGTTGATTGTAGGACCAATAGTGTTGTGGATTGTGGCTTGAATGGCCAACAACACTAATCGGTCTTGACGAGCCCAAAAAAGTCCTTCGGGCGTGGTTTTGTCAGGACATGGGTAAGAACCATCCACATAACCAAGGAGATAATATTCGAAGAGTAGGTTGCTCATCTGAGACTTTCAAGATGCATAGTTGCCGCCATGTTTTGTAAGTTTGAATGGTATTTGGGAGATGACATTTAAGGAGATGAGATTGCCACTGGAGGAGAAAGATGGGCCGTGTATTTGAGGAGGAGGAGTTACGATGATGGTGTCACTAGTGGAGTGTCCACCTTGAGTAAGAGATATAATTGGCTCTTCTTCATTGGTTGTGGATTTGGCAAGTGTAGTAGATATGGTGATGGACCAGATTGAATTAAGAGAAGTAAAGAAAATAGTGAGTGAAAGAAGTAGGATGGTTGGTCGTGAGAGGTTGATTGAGGAAAAGAAGAAGAGAAGGGTGGCTGGCCATGGAAAGTAGAGTAATAGGGTTAGGTCAGAGATCGATTGTGTTCGTGACAGAAAAGCTCTGATACCATAAAGAATTCGTATGAATCTTGTATTATTTTACAATGATGATATGAAGTACAGTATATAGTGATACAATTGCCTATAATTATGATGTACAATTGGAAACTAAATCAGCCTAATGAGGGAACTAAATCAAGAGAATCACGGTAATCACAATTATGAAAATATAGTTGACTATCCCTTGATTGGTGCTCTATCAACTAGTGTGTACATATCCTCAGTTGCTAATAGTACAGCTATAGTTGACTCATAGACGTCAGTAATATAGTTAGAATTAAGAAGACAAAAAAACTTACAATCATTCTCTTATTTTTCTACAACTAATGTGGATGAAGTGCTGGCATAGTTCATGAACAAAGTAAAAAACAAATTTTAGATTAAAGAAGCCGCTATGCAAAATATTAAGACATAAATTAGATAGTTAGCAGGCTCACATCTTGACTAAAGGATCGAAAGAGCAAGCACAAGCCATCACTTTACGGAATGGAAGAGATATTGGTGAAAAGGATGAAGTGCAAAAGGATGAAGAGGAAAACATTAAGAAAGCTAATGAGACAAAGTCCTTATGACAAATTCTTAACTCTTATACTCCTCCTATTCCTTTTCCTCAAAATTTCTAGATGTTTCAAAAAATTACACATTAATATTCATTTTACAGATGTGATAGAACAAATGCCAAGCTATGTGAAATTCATGAAGGAGATTTTGTCCAACAAGAGGAAATTAGGAGAATATAAGACTGTGAAGTTGATTGAAGAATGCACAGCCATTCTACAAAATAAAGTTACCCCAAAGCTAAAGGATATAGGGAGTTCTACTTCTTTTTTTTTTTTTGAAAGGCCACATGCCACACACACACTAAGTCATGCCCGAGAGACATGAAGGCCATCACAGCGGATGAAAAACTACCCAAATCCTAAACCCCCTGGTGAGAATAGAACCCTGGACTTCAAGGTCCTGGGCAGACAACCTAACCAACCAGACTATCTCCCATTCTCATATAGGGAGTTTTACTATTCCTTAAACAATTACGAATTTTTATTTTGAGAAAGTTTTGTGTGATTTAGGTGCATGTTTTAATGTGATGCATTTTTCTGTTTTAGGAAGCTAAGACTTGGGTAGCCAAAGTTATTGGAGATATGGGAATCGTTAATGGGCTAGGCCCAAATTAATGGCTCAGTATAAGAAGTACCTAATATGGGTATGTAATTTGATTAAACCCATAAGGTAGTTATTTATGATAAAGCTCAAATCTCTTAATTGGATTTGAATTGACCTTATCAATAAATAACAACTTAATCCTATTTCAAATATTAAATAGAATCTAAATACCAATTAAACTCTATCCTAAAAGGTCTCTATATTAGGACTGTTGGAGAGTTTTTGACGTACGCTTCTAAGAAGCACGTTAGCTGAAGAATTGGAGACTTCCAATTATTGAAATAGAGAGAACAAGCACTTTGTGAGAAGTGTGTTTATCAATCTAACCTGTTAAGTATGTTTATCAAGATAGAGAAAGGCAGAGAGCAATTGAGCAAAATTAAGTGGGTTTGAGCCTTTGGGTTTTGTAGATTTTGTAGAGAGAACAAAGTGGATTAGGCTTTGATCTTGTAATCTTAAGAGACCCCGAAGTTAAGTAGGTTTGGACCTTCATACTTTGGAGATTTTGCAAAGAGATCAAAGTGGATTTGTTGTTTTGGACTTTGGCCTTGTAGCTCTTTAAGGGTAAGTTTAATGAAGTTATAATAAAAGGGATTTGAAAAAATAATTGTTTAAGGGGGGTAAGATTGAAAAAATAATTGTTTAAGGGGGCAAGATTAAAAATGGTAGATTATAGGATATTTTTGAGAAATAAAGGGGCAAAATAGAAGATATTAGTACTAGTAGTGTATTTTAAAAAAAAAACAAAGGGGGGCAATTGTGCCCCCTTAGCCTAAGCATGCATCTGCCCCTAATTGTTATGGTTGCACTAATCACGCTACTACTATTGGCGTTATTGGTACTGACATGATTGTGAAAACATAATACTAATCACGTCCCTAGCAGTGGCTTGAAGTGCTACATTGGTAAAAAAATTGGAATGCATTATTATGTCGGTATATAATTATATAAAAAATGTTGTTTTTGTTAAAAAAAACTCCCTATTTGGTTGAAACCTATATGGATCAAAAATTGTCACCACGTTGGCCAAACACTTCCTTGAGCTACTAAGAGTTGTTTGGCTGGCTACTACTCCATGATTCGGCTACCCTAACCCTGAAAATAAAGACGATCATTGAGTCTGATGGTCGAAGGACGATCGCAGACATTCCAACACTCAAGTAAGTATTCAAGATTATCTCCAGTCAAATAATCACAAAATAGAGCTAGCTTAGCTTAACCTTACCTTTACCTTGGGTGTCCTTCATCCTTTTATAGTTAATGAATTTAATGCTCATTAGCATAGTCCGACTGATCAGTTGAGATTTGTAAATTAGTTACCTAATATGGCGGATAATCATACCCGGATATTATGGGGATCACTGATTATGACATGGTCAGCATGTTGACATTGCCCAATTGGGTCAAGCCACATGTCCTTACAACAAAGCAATAAATTTTCAACAGGTAGAAGATGATTGGCGATGGACGGTCTGCTTGTGGCAAATAGTTTCATGTGCTCATTAACTATCTGTATATGGATACAATAATGAAGTGTTGTGGAATGAACTACTGGGTGTGTGAAGCCCTTTTACCACTCCTTGGCTTCTCGTAGGGGACTTCAACAAAGTAGTTAATGTAGAAGATAGATGGGGATGTACAAGGAGGAGGAGTAGAGGGTATGTATCTATTTGGTGATTTTTATCTGAAATTGCGCAGTGATGGAGATACCACTAGTAGTGGTAGGTAGGCAGGAAGTTCACTTGGAGTAACAATTTTTCTATACACTCTTGTATATCTTTTTATGATTTCCTACGCAAAAATATTAATTTTTAATACATTTTGTGTGAGACTACCCTATGCTCAAACACGAAACTCAAATGAGTTTATAAGCAAACTTTGAGATGCGGAGCATCAAAATTTATTTTTCAGGTTAAGTCTGATCGTTCCAGTGGTTATTTGATAAATAAGGCCGTCCAAGAATGATCCTGAAAGACCTAGAACTTGTTAAGAAATTCATAAGTACCCTTGTCAATCCACTAGAAGCAAATTGGAGCAAACATGGAACTTGCCATGTCGGCAAGTGCGTTGGTCAAGTATGCTGACTTCCATGGATGATATGACTCATTTAATATCTTTTTCAATTATTCTGAATTCCGTGGGAGCTGAACCAAAATTGAAAGGAAGTTTGAAATTAAAAAGCAAGAATCATGGAAGTTGTTTATTCATAATAGGCAAAGGAAGGAGCTTGTGCGTAAAGGCTATAGAAGAGGTATTCTCATATTCATTATCCTCATTGTTGGAATCTGCAGAAACATTTGGAAATTGCGTCGGATTTTTTTGCTGCTTGTGTTTAATGTAATGCAGGTTTTGTGAAGTCTTTATGGAGCAGAGTTTGCTGGAGTAGGAAGAGCACTGTAGATCACATCTTTGAACCAAGCTTTGCGAGAACCAAAGTTGGTGGTGGATATGTAATTTGCTGGCTCAATGGCCCTGGTTTAGTTCCTGGATCAAACCCTGAACTCTATTAGATGTTTGATCAAATATTTTGGTTTTCATTCATAGCTAGGAGGGAAAGGAACCATGTAGCTGATTCATTAGCAAAGCAAGGTGTCCATAGGTCTTTAGATTTAATAGCCTTGTTTAAATAACTGCATATGCATTCTGATGAACTGTTTAGATTCCATGAAATGTATAGCCTGGAAAGAAGTCAGTCTCAAAACCTTCCAAAAGAACAAAGAGAATGTATTAACTGTTAACCTCGTCAAAAACGGACGGTTCACGTGACACATTTAGAACATCTGGTTCTCAATACTCTGCCAAAATTAAACAGTTTGATGTGACCAACCTCTGTTTTATCTGGATTGCTGGGTGGCACCCTTCGGCACCTTAGTAACATCTATCTTGTGTCTAATAAATAAAAAAAAAAAAAAATTATGATGCAGGGGTACGTTTGCCACATTAACTACTGAAATGATCGTTCACCTATATTATCACATAGCAATATATCCACAAAAAGAAGCTAAAGCTGACATGTCATGTTCTAGTCTTATGGGACAGGAGCCATACTCCGCATCTTGGCCAGCACCTGGGATGCAGCCGATTCTCTGGCCTTGCAAGGATCAGGAAGCACGCCACTCGCACATGAACATTTGAAATCTGCCCCCTGCAGTGTCACATTAGCCTGGAATCCACCTTCAACAGGGGAAAAAAAGGGGGCCTAAATTAGTGTTTAGGCAAAAAGTAAATGTATTTTGTACTTGAACTGCACATAGCAACATAGACTTTTCAATAACATAGTACAACATGAGATACACTATCCATAGATCTCCCTAATCTCCCTTGGATAAATAACTTTTATTTCCCAAAAGCAAAGACAATATATTTCAAATTCCAGGGGAAATAGAAAAAAAAAATCCCGGAATCAAGAATAAATATATCAAGGCACATGTTAGAGTCGTTGGCTTTTGAAATGCTCTTTGTTTTGGTCCCTATTGCAAACGCAATTTTCACATTGCACAATCAAAGAAGAGATCAACAATCCACATTTCTGAATAACATATCAGGCAAAGGGTTCAGCCGGCAACCTCTTTTTCAATGAGGTGACTTACCTGGCGTTTACTACACAAAGAGTCTTAATAAAGGAAAAAGTTGTCAAATGGCAGACCATGGAAAAAAAAAATATGATCAAGGAAAACCTCATAAAATTGTTGTGACATTAAAAAAACATCTTGAACTTTCCGAAATCCCTAGGTTCAAATAACATTCTAAATCTGCAATAGGAAATGAAGAATGTCAGATAATGGCAGGCACATTTGAGATTTAAAGCTATAAATGATGACTGGTGGTGATCATAGTGACCCGAATTGGCCTTTCCAACCATAAAAACAGAAATGGCTAAACATTCAGTAGTCTAACAATAAATACTGGAAATTTATAAAAAAAATTCTTGCTTTTTCATTTAGGAAAAAAGGTACACACTCCCGTGCATAAGGCTCCAGCACTAGGCGAGGTCGTAGATGGGTAAGATGTACACAGATCCCCATCCCCATATAATAAATGAAGAGACTATTTTCAGGAATTGAACCTATGACCTTTTTAGGTTGCAACCTTGCAACTCTACCATTGAACCACATACTCGCTTGTGCCTTTTCATTTAGAAATTGAATGTAAAATCTTACCATGTGAAGCTGAGACGTGATACGAGGGTAACATCCAATTGTTCTCGTAACATATACCATCCAGTTCCTGCTGAAAAGAACAATAATAGGTATGAAAAAGGTACATTAACTATAAACCACAAAATAATCACACACAAAGGGGTATGTTGAGAAAATTCATCTCCTAAATGAGATGAAGCTCGTCAGACCACCAAACAAAGGCTTTCTTACTGAAAGTTCGTATCTGAGAGATCACTAACTGCAGGCAATTAACCTAGCAGATTTCATGCTGAGATTTGGAAAAAAGGAGAATTGAATAGTTTAAGCTCCCATCCACATCCACTCTCTCTTGTGCAACTGTGTGTGCACATGCATGTGCCCTTTCTCAACAAATGTCAAATGTCAAGACACTAGAACACTATGACAAATAACCACCTTGTCAGAACGCTAGCAGATGTATGATGACAAACAAAAAGAGTTGCATTTTCATCATCATAAAAAAGTGATAAAGCCACCACAGATTACACTGTTTAGGCTACATTCAGAGTATAATTCAGCCAGGGACAAGTACCACACCATTAAATAGCACAATTAAAATTCACAATTGATGTGAACATGTATCTTGCTAAAAAACTCTAAGGACAACAGACAACTTCAAATCACATGGAACCAATGTGATAATTCCAAGGATTCAAATGCCGTTAAAAAATCTGTAAGTATCCAGATATTAAGAAACCAATGGCAGAAACTCGCCTGACATGGACTTTGCACATTCAGCACGGCCTCTGATAACCTCTTCCTCTTGAGATGGTGAGAGCGATCATCAAGACACTTCTCTTGGTTAACACTTCTGAGGCATGCATCATTACAACCTTCTATAATAGAATCTATTTTCAATGCCAAATCATCTTCACCACCTGCAAAACATTGCACAGAAGGATAAAAAGAGGAAAAAGGATGAATCCAAGCTAGCTTCAATATTTAAGATTAGGTGGTGGAATTTGAAAGGTGAGAAGTATGTAGCCTGTGTAGAGGAATTACTTAAGTAAACTAATGAGACTTAAGTTGGGGATGAAAACTTCATGTGGAGAAGGATGCCGCTTTGTGTCAAGAAAACAGCTAAAGCTATACTGAAGAGTCTAAGGTCAAGTATACAAAAGAAAGGAAACATGGCAGTAGAACAAAACTGGTAATGTAACTGCTAAAATAAACTGGAAATGCCATAGAAAGCTATATGAAGTAAAGATGAGCATAGACCCATGAGATTCGGTGAGTCATCCAATGGGGGTCATGGAAGAGACTTAGGAGAACTCTGTGTTTCTCTTGAAAATTGGAAAACTAGGTACGGAAGACATATACGTACATATAAGGACGGCCGGAGTTAAGGAAGCTCTTAAGAAGATGAAAGAGAATAAGGCAGTCAAACCTAATAAAATCCCTATTGAAGTGTAGAAATCATAGTTACCAGGAACGCTCATACCCCCTCGTCCCCCGAACTGAGACGCACGTCCCAGAACGGGGTACAGTAGCGACCTGGGTCGGTCGGGAAAGTGATCTAGGACACCCAAATGAGTGTCCCAAAAATCTGTGAAGAGAATGGGATTTTTTAAATTTAATACAACAATTTGTGATACTTATCTTTTAAACAGAGCAGCTCTTCCTCGAAGTTTAATGGTGCTGCAATTTCTCTTTGGATGATTGTCGGTCGTTAATGGCTTTGCTCGAATTTCAAACACTTGTTTGTCGAATGTCGACGTTGGTGGTATACTGAGAAACCCACCTAGCCCGAGTACACCCAATAACCTCTCAAAGACTCAGACTGAGCATCAAGGAGAAAGCAAACTTCCTCTTCGAAACCGGCACAGATGGCTTCAAGTAGATTTCTGGTTTTTATCGTCTGTCTGTTCTTCTTCAGTTTTGCTCAGACGCCGTCAAGATTGATAAAAAGATAATGTTCGGAGAAGTGGGCTAGGTGTCAATTGTTTGCTTGGCCTAGACCAAACATTCCAAACGAAGCATTTTGATCTTTACAAAAATGAATTGTTTTAATATTAATCATTCAAATATCATATTTTTATTTTATTTATTAGATCATTCCAATACCAACAATACATGTATATCTTGACTTCTTGCCCCTTGATAGGATTGGACCAAAGTCTTGGTGGATTGAAATTTTCAACGGAAGATGAAAAGTTAGTGTTTAAGATATGTTGGGAATAGAGAGATAAGTGCGGCTAATATTCAATGGTGATCCGAACAACTATTCAAACCGTACCACGTTCCCAACTAGCATACCAATTAAGTATACCCCCAGTGTACCACAAATTAATCAAGTGACGTACTCTGTACCCGTACCACGACCCGAAGCGTACCCAATTCCTCGTAACTATGGTAGAAATGTATGGGGGAACATAGTATGGTAACTAATCTCATAAAGCCATTCGTACGAATCCATAAAATGTCTTATGAACCCATAAAAAGTCTTATAAACGGAAAAGAAGCACCATAATGCCTATATATAAGAACAAATACTACACCAAAAGTTGCAACAACTGCAGAGGAGCCAGGCTTATGAAGCATAAAATGAACTTTCGAAAAGAGTTAAAGGAGACTGAGATAGCGACAATGTTACCAGACAACCAATTTGGTAGCATACCAAGAGGATCAACAATGGAGACTATTTCCCCACTAAGAATACTTGTAGTTAAATAGAGATGAGGAAAGAAACCCATTTAGAAAAGGCCTATGATGGCCCAGGGCAGGGAGATAATGCGGGAATCATATAAAAGAGTACTAATAACATGATGAAAGAATAATTAGTTCTTATATACACAAGCAAAAGTAATACCCAAAGTAGCAACAACTACAAAGGAATCAAGATTATGAAGCATGCAATAAAACTTTGGAACAAAGTGTTGAACGAGATTGAGATCATTAACCATCCAATCACGTTTCATGCATTGACAATCTAGAATAGGGGCTACGTCCATGCTAAGAATACTTAAGAGAAAACATATAGAGAATGAAGTACACCATAAAAGGCATCTATGAGTAATAGCTAATGCTAGCACAAGAGGATCTACAAAAGAATTTCCTATCACAATAGATACACATCAAGGACCGATGTTGGATCCTTTTTTTTTTTTTTTTGCTTTAGTGATGGATGACCTTACAAGAGATCAAGGATGAGCTCTCTAGCCTGTATGTTGTTTGCAAATAATATTTTATTAGTTGATAGAGTCATGCCCATACACGCTCAGCACCCAAGGCCCAACCGACACCCACCCACCCATATGGGCCGGCTGTACCCAAGGCCTCCCAGCCCATACTAGAAAACCTTGGGTACTAAGGGAGGCCCATACCTCCCCCTATAAACAACATCTTAGCTCCCATATCTTTCGATGTGGGACAATCCTATCAATACCCTCCCCTTCAAGACCAACGCCCACGTTGGTCGAGCACCATGGCCGACCACTCCGGCAGGCGCACCCCCGTTGGTCGAGCATGGCCGGCCACTCCGCAGGCACGGTCCCAAGTTGAAGGCACAACAGGATCATGCTTCGATACCATTGATAGAGTCATGCCCATACACGCTCAGCACCCAAGGCCCAACCGACACCCACCCATATGGGCCGGCTATACCCAAGGCCTCCCAGCCCATACTAGAAAACCTTGGGTACTAAGGGAGGCCCATACCTCCCCCTATAACAACATCTTAGCTCCCATATCTTTCGATGTGGGACAATCCTATCATTAGTTGATGGGAGTCATGAGTTAGTTTGAAGTTGGAAACACGGACACAAGCGTTGGAATCTAAGCGGTTTAGAATAAGTAGGTTTTAAACATAATATATAGTAAATTTAGCTAAAGGAGGAGAGGAAATGGGGAACCAATTAAAATAGATGGTAAAGAAGTTAAAAAAAAGTGGGATCGTTAAGTCTTGGTTCCATAATTCAGCACTAAGGTATTTATGAAAGAAAATTCTTTTGGAAGAATTACAGTTTTAGAGACAACTCTTGCAATCTGCCTCGACTGGAGGGTTACAATTTGATTTCATTTCTAGAGGAGAGACCAAAGAGCATTTAGACTTTAGAGACACATTCAGACTTTAGAGACTCTTGGTTTGGTGGATTTTTCCCTCGAAAGGGGTGATTTTACATGGTCATATTTCAGAAAGATGCCTTTTTTATTTAGGTTAATGGATTTCTGATTTCAGCAGATTAGGTGGACCTTTACTTGGGTATTTCGCTGAAATTGTTGCTGTGCCCAATTTCTGTCCACATCACATATGCTGAAGATTGGTAATATAAAGTAGCATGCAACAACTTTCATATTTGAAAAGTGGTGGCTGAAGTAGGAACAAGGGGTGGAATGACGGTGATGTCAATGATTTCGCTAGCATTGTTATTACGGAGAAATCAAGGAAAATCAAAAGGAACTTTCAAAATGGAAAAAGACTCCACGGAATCCTTCAGGTGTAATATTAGAACATTTTAAAAGGACTGATAGTTGAGGGAAAACAGTAATTGGAAGGAAACATGACCCAAAATGGGAATGATGGGGTGAGAGATGAAGGTTGAAGGACAATCTGGTCAGCCTTCTGAAGAAAGAAGGGGGGTTACTTGGAGAAAAAGATCGAAGGCGTTATGGCTGGAGGAAGAGGACAGAAATATTTCTCTTCCATAGTACAGCTAGCTTTCATTGATAATTTGATCACAGAGACAAGATTACGAAACATGGAATTCGGGATGACAATCATAGTGAGGTTGAGGAAATCATCACTTGTTTTTCAATAAAAAGCTGCTAAAAGAATCATACTCGTTGAGACCAAATTTGGATGGAATTGAGTTTGATACCATTGAGGAAGAAGATAGGAGGGGGTTAGGGAGACCCTTTGATGAACAAGAAATAAAGTAAACTTTCGGTTGGTGAAGGGATAAAGCCGTTTGGCTCGATGGTGCGTTGGCTCAATGGCCATTTTCAAGGAGTATTGGGATGTTATTAAAATTGATATCAATCAAATATTTTGCATAGTACAACAGTACATGGAAATTTGAGAACTATTTGAATGCCATATTGCAACGTTCGTAGCAATCATTCATAAAATGAAAGTACATAGGAGGTATATAGTATATACGGTATAAAGGCCTTTAAAATGAAATAGGATATGAAGATATGTGGATAAAGATCATAAAAAGAACGATAAAAAGTACAAATAGACTGACATAAATTCATACCAGTTAGAATTGTCTGAATATCCTTATCACATCGAGCGATCTCATCTTCTATATTTCGTAGCTGAAGTGACTGCAGATGCAAGACACAATGTGAAACTTTCCAAAGTTGTAAAGAACAAATAAAATAAGGCATGCTACAGCACCAAATAGCTGGAAGAAAATAAAATAGAGACAGATAATAAATTGATTAGGGTTTTTGATGAATGGGCCGGCCCTTTATTCAGCTGAACCTATCCACAGGTTTCAAGTTTGATAGAGTCCCTACTGCAGGAGTTCATTGGCTTAAAATATTGATATTCCATAAGAGCTTAATGGTAGAGTAAATGAAATTACCGAGCAAAAAGAACCAACTTTGACATTCATTTCAGTTGTACAACACCAAGGGCTTCAAAAGGGCTACCAAAAACACACATCCATGCACAAAAGGAACCAGATAACACAAATCACTCAGTTTAACAACCCACAGTGCCAAATTATTCAACTTATCTGAACTTCTGAACCAAGTTATTCAACTTATCAAACTAGAAGCCCAGATTGCACAAGCACTTGGGTAGAAATATTAGGAAATTGACCATAAATCAGAGGAAGTTACATGCAGAGAGAACTCTAGTTAGAGTTCAAGCCGAATTTCAGTTGAGTTCTTGCAGCTTGTTCATGATGTCAATATAACTCACTACATAAATATCGTGTGCACAAACACTAACTATTACGTGTCTTAAATTGATATAACCTATTTAGTAGGTTCCATACAACTACCTGAAAATGCATGTGTGGGTTCCATCTCTTTTCTCATCTACAGGTGAAATTCAGTCAAAATAGACTCTTACAAATGCATGCAATTGGCAGTAAAAATTATCGCATTTATCGTAAATGATTCAAAGGAAAGTAAATCATACCAGTCTATCCCTTTTTTGATGAAGAACTTTCAATGCGGTTTGTGAAAGTAATTTTTCCTTTGAAGCTATGGCATTCTGTAACTTTTCAAAGGTTTTAGCATTGGACTCATGAGCAACCAGTGCATGATCACCTACTTGATCAGACGAACTATGAGTGCCGTTCTTGTCTCCATAGGCAACAAGTTTACCACCATCAGTAATACGTCGTGTTACTTTTGAATCAACCTTCATGACCTGAATGGCCAGCAATATGCTCACATGATATATAAATACATAAAAGAAAAGTACAGAAGAAACTTTAATTTTAGAGAGGCTGCACAGGAACTCACTTTCAAGGAGTTGTTAGCTCAAGCTATCCACACATAACTTTAAGATATATCCACGAGAAGTCTAATTTCTAAAATTTTAGGGGTGAATTTATCAGTTTAAAACTGATTGTCAACAAAACATCCAGGAATCTACATAATAGTCCAACCTGATGTAAGAAACAGATAATTTTAAGCAGAAAACCTGTCAAATATAAAAACTTCCGAAAACCTTAGCATCATAAAATGGTGACATAGCAATTACTGTTCTGTTCTCTCGCCCGCATGCAGACTCTCCCCAACAAGGAAAAAATCCTTGAATGATTAAATTCAAGCGCGCATGAAATTGTTATTGCTCACTTATATCAATTACAAGACCATACAAGGAGATCATCTATAAAATGACCATATTGTTTTACTCAATGCAACTGCAAACAAAGCTCATAACCGGATGGCAACGGATGGGGTATCCCCTTACCCACCTCCATACCCATTTTATCATACTCCTACCATAGCCAAGTGTTACAAAATAATCCTCCATTTATCCATTGGGTATATGATTACCTACATCCACCTCCACAAAATTAGTTCAAGTAGTGGATAGGTTTGATTTCATATGACTTTTGTGTTCGTCATATTTTAAGCTTTCTCTGAAACATTATTATCTTATTTGTTATGACTGCCCATGCCCACTATCTTCTATAACTATGCACAGAGTTGTCGGTTAGCGGCCAATGGAAATATGAAGAATAATATGCTAAGGTGCATTCATTACGATCAGTAATTTAATACGGCCAATAACTCGGTAACTTTCAACTGCTGACCCATAAAGTAGATTGGAAAGCAATGCACCATCTGCTACTTCTCATAAAGTCGCTCGCATTTCAAAAATCAAATTCCAATAGAGTAGAGTTCCTTGTCTAATTAACAGCAAGATTCCTTCATTTTATAATTACTTAATATAGCATAGAGAAAACAAATGAACAGCAGTTTTGGACCTAGATATCATTAGTTGAGGACAGACACAATGCTCAACAGAAAAAGATGCTGCAGGTAAGACTAAGAAATGAACCTTAACCTTATCATGACTTGAGGCATTTAAATCACTCTTGGTACAGGGAACAATCAGTTCCCGGTAATTGTTTGGTTGTACTTCAGTAGCAATATTCACGCATCTGTCATTGCTTAGGTAATCATGTTCCACTTTATATGCAAACAAATCAGGTCCCATGCTGTATTGGTCATTGCAACCATCAGACAGAACTTTAACGCAGCTTGAATTATCGCCGGCATTCTTGGGTGATTTGAAATTGGAGCCATCGGTCTTGCTGCCGACACACCTAACTGTGCCATTACTTAGTTTAGATCTGTCAAAATGTTCATCGGGTTTTTCTGTATTCACAGAGCACACATTTATGGTTCCAGATCCTGGCAATTGATTTTGCGAACTGTTTGAAGACACTTCCCTGTAGAGAGAGGTGTGAAAAAGGGGTAGAACAAAAACAAAGAAAAGAAGCAATGCAAATTCTGTGAACCATCATTGGCAGACCATAAGTGGCAGTTGCACGATGCAGATGACATAAAGTAATGAAGAAAACCACAAAATTTTGGTTCCTCAAAATGAAACTAAACCCGAAGCCATTTCTCCAAGTTGACCTCAACAAACCCAAGATGTTGCAATTTGCAACCATTAAAGAGCTTCAGTTATAAACCATAACTGCACTACTTAACGGAAAATAAATCACCTTAAAGATAGCATGTTTATCCTACACAAGTTCATTAATCTCTATAGAAAGCAAGATTCGAGAACAAATTGTTCGTTTGAATGATGCAAGTAGAAGCAGTTTCAATTGTTAAAGCTGAATTAAATGATTTAACTGCATGTGACAACATGACATTTGTGTCATATCAACTATACTTTCAGGAATTTTAGGTGACTACATGCAGGAAACAACTCCAGTGAATACAGATGGTGCAATATCCTCAGGTAACAATAAACCACATTTGTCATAATCACTATGAAAGCAGTATTCCCAAACATTTTGGGTGAGTATATGAGTCCATAAGAAAACTTGGTTAGACTCCACTTTGATGATTCTCTATGGGCCTTCCTTCACATCTAAACTAGCTCTCAACTATCCAATAGTCTCCATGTACAAACAAACAATAGTTTTCATAGTAGTCTAATGGTTTCACTATATGTGCATGGGCACACACTCAAGCCAGAGCATGTGACACAGAAAACAAAACATCAAAAAAAAAAATTTTAAAAACTTAGTCATGTTTTACATACTTACAGAGTCCTTTCTAGATAGGTATATTTCATAATTTTTACGTTTTCTTAAGTTAATTATTAAGTCTGTTTTATTATGTTTACTTTAAATTTTTAGAACTAGGGGCATTGTTGAAATTTCCAGCTTTGCCGGTTTTTCAAAATTATTAGGAAAATGAAGTCTTTTGTTATGTTATTCTGATAAGTCCAGTCCTAGTCAGAGTTGGACTCGTGTTAGTGTCCATTTAGCAATTCTAGCATCTTTAGGAGGAAAGGCCTTAGTGGAGTACAAGTGTTAAATGAGTATATACAAATATATGAACATAAACTCTTATATCTTCTATCTTTCTTTTCCATAATACTGCCACTTTCGTCGATATGTTCGTGGCAATTTCAAGCCTTCAACTTCTTGCTTTTGCAGCACTGAATAATCCTACAACTCAAAGTTAAGCCTAATAGCCAAAATCTTCAATTTCTCCAACATTCCAATTCTCGGGTTAGTGTTCACAGCGCTAGAGAAAGTTCCAAATTTTTTCACTTCTCTCCGCATTTCATCACTCATCAACAAACAGAAACCATAATCTTTAAATATATTTTTCCCTCCAAAGCACCAAATTTAACACTCAAAAACCCAAAAGAACGCCAGAAATAACTGCTTACAAATATTCATTGTCTTATGCCGGCATGGGATGATAGACAAACTATCAAAATAATTTTGCACTCGAAATAATCAATTCCATCTTATTTCAGCACGCTAAAGAAAGCCAGAAAATCACATGAGCCTTGGTCGGCTAAAGTCACTCTGAGGACAAACCAAATCTGAAGGCACTTCCTGATGGATTATTCAATGATAATGGCCAGATTATCAAAGTCTTATGCTTTGATCATTTTTGCGAAATTAGAAACCCATTGAAGGTTTCTACTCCAAATTATTGTAACTTCACCTAAATAATTTCCATTGCCAGTTAACAAGAGTTTTGCAGGTTCTTCCACTCTTTATAGGAGTATTCTTTTTGTGAATCTTTAATATAACAATGCTTCAATTTAAAAACAAGCAATATCTGGTTATTGCCTGCATGTTTAATGATTTTGGGTAGGCTAAGCTATTTGGGAACTAGATACCTAAAAATTGCTTTTAAATGACATGTTACATCAATTATATTTACTTCACCTAAAAAAGCACTAGAAACTTCACTAATTCATTACCTACTATTTCTCAACATTTATCAATCAAATGTATTGAACATTCAAACATGTCCACAATCAAACAGCATAGCGCAGAATTCGAGACCAATGATCCCGTAAAATTTAACATAGGTGCAGCTCCATGGGAAGATATAATTGAACAGCAAAAAAATTTTAAAAAAATGACGAAACAGCGGAAGGAACCTTACGTAATATGCAAGGGAGAAGTGAACTCAACCTAGCATCCAAAATTTGAAAATACAAAAATACTCTTAGCATAGAGAAAATATAAGTTCAGAAATTCTGGGAGCCACCAAGTTACCTTCATATTGTTAAGCACACAAATGATAACTCGTAAAAATCGTACGAACCTAGAAGGCCAGTCTGACAATATCCCAGCATAAGGAAGCAGATGGAAGTACTCAACAACCTTCGTAACCTCCCATGCACCAGAATCCCTTCTAAACAAAGGGCCCTGCAAGCTATACCAATAACATTGGAGAAGTATCTACATCATTATTGAGGTAATTGTGGTCCAAAATGTGCAATGTTTGTCTGAAAATGCAATTAATCAAAGTTTCTATCAAAGTTTCTAACAAAGTTTGCATTCTGCCTTTCTATAACCACAACTGGTTATGACAAATGACGTCAATTTCACTTAATGCAAAACAACAGGTTCAACAATCAATCAAATGAAGTTTCTTAACTATGCCATCCATTTTCTTTCACCCATCTTAACATTCATGCATTATTCTTATTCATATAATCATATCATATTCAAATATAGACAAGTAAACGTAAGCCACGAAACAAAGTATCAAAAATCAAGGTTCGACTGTCGACCGGCCCTCAATTTGGTCTGGTCTATGAATTGGGAACCCCTTTTTTAGAGAACCAGCTGATTCCCTGTTAAACAGGTTGGTTCATTTGAATAAATTAAGAAAACTTATGAAAAATTTGTCATGGCAGGGTTCGAACTCAGAACCTCTTAGCCTTAAGGCGAACCAACTAAGCTATGAGACAGACTTAGTTAGTTTAAAGTAAAATTTTAATTGAATATATGTTATTTTATAAAAGTACTCTTACACATTATAATGTACATATTGTAGATATATACTGAATATGTGTGTGTGTGTACGTTGAATTACAGCTATACTGTACACACATATACAACTTGCATGCAACGAACAATAGAAAGTTTGTATTAATATTGTTGTTCAAGTATTAATCATATTATTGTGAGTATTATGAAGTATGAAAATTTATTAATTATTATTTATATTTAATAAATAATATATTATATTGAACCGGTTTGCTTCCAATCCAACCTCGGTGGAACCATTGAAGCATGAACCAATAAATTTTTCGGTCCCATGGCTGGTTTGGCTTTTCCAACCTTGCCAAAAATGTCCTAAAAGATATCTTGACAAAAAATTTAAAAATAAATAAATAAATAAGCCACTTGTACAAATATTCATCTCCTTCCAGAGATGATTCAAAAATAAACCTCTAGTAAACTAGTACTGATACAGGAAAACTATTGGATGAAGAATAGGATATCTAGGTCAACATCTGCTTGTTCCAATTACTAGCAATCATTTCCATCATTCAAATCTTTATCACTATGTTCAGTGACATTAGCATTAAAGAAGCAACTAAACCCGAGTATACATTGTACAACAATGAAGTCCAAAAGAAGGGAACATCAGAGTTCTGCTGACCAGCATAAATGAACGGAAAAAAAAGTACCAGTTCATAGGATCACAATAAAACAATAGCAATTGATGTAAGACTAATCATTCTTTTGTATCTTACTAAGAAAACAAGAAAAAATATGAAACAAGTTGATGCTTCAAGAACACGTTAATGACCAAGTTATATTAGTTTCAGCTATCTCAGTTTTCATCCACAACTTTATGGCAAATAATAACAAATCATGTCAAGTAGTAAGATCATTTGGTATCACCAATACCAATAGACCCTTCCATTTGACAAATTTAAAAGGCTGATAAGTAACGCTAGAGAACAAGATTTTGCCTATCCATGACTTTAAGAAGGGTCACCAGCTAGCAAATAGATTTCCCTTTCATATAAAGGGAAGTCCGTTGCAAAAAGACTTGAATTACTCTGGAGTTTGGAGAGATTTAGGTGAATGCCATAACGCACATAGCAAAGAGGCTGTTTTCATGGTTTGTATCTTTTAGAAGAATCAGGGTTTATTTTTCGTTTTTCAATATGGGTATTGATGTAATGACATTCGTTACCATATAACCTATATAATTGAAAGTGGCTGAGAAAGAGGAAATAAATTTATTTAGAAACCCTTCTCTTTCTTATTTTTTTATTACCTGTTATGTTCATATAATGACCTTTCTCATATTTACTCTGTTTACATGTCTAATATTCATTTATATGATCTCACAGCTAGGATTATAAACAGCCAGTTAATCTCCATATTTGATTATCAACTTCCTCTTTTGCTTCTATCATTTTCGATCAGCCTTCTTCAAAGTTATAGTGATTAGGTTCAATTGTACTAAAGTCAGTATAGTGGGCATGTGAATTTATGAAATAACGTTAAAGGTGGCAGTTCAGTGGTTGGCAGCACCACCTTGAAGGTTCCTATGATAGTTGGGTACTGCAGATAAAAGTTCAGTGAAGCATGAGAATGGTCACTATAAACTACATAGTTTGGGTTTGGTTTGGTTTGGTATTAAACATGAAAAACTGATCCAGGAAAACTAAAGTAATTAACCCAACTGTAAGAAATGCATTCTTTACACCAGACAAGACAATTAGTGTCCAAGCTTAAGCCAAATATTGAAGGGTAACAATAGTACCGAGAGAGAAGATTATGATTAGAAGCAAACCTGTTAACAGCATCTTCAACAGGTACTGAACAAACACTATCATTGCCTTGTGGATTACACTCCATTATATAAAAGCGAGCAGCTGTTTTTTCTTTACTCAGGGAATACACAACATGGCTTTCCAGAATCGTAAGATAGCTCTGATCAATGCCTGTTCAACACATAAATATCACTATCAATTATTAGCACTCCCCCGAAAAAAACAAAAAAATAGGTGACATGTAATAATTAGTTTGAAACTTCTCCCCTGAAAAATTGAAATGGCAATTTAACAGAGAATAAATGAGCCGTGCTTCCATTGGAAGCAGTGGAAAACTCTACCAATAACCTTCACAGCTTCTTTATTAATTTAACTTAGTTTGTGTAGGTTGCAAATGGAATGATATCCTTTGAAGCCAACTTGCTCAAATGGATCTTCATATATTATAAAAATATGATACCTGCTTCTTCCTTGACAGCTGAAAAAGCAAGTTGCTGAAAGCAAGGTTCATCAATAGCCGTATTGTCTCTCAAAGTTCTTCTGATAGATCTTTTATTCTTATTTATTTGCTTTCCTTCCATTGTGCGCTCCACATTGGTATCCCCGGTATCCACATCTTTTTCAATCACTGACCAAACACCCTTGGTGATGGAACCAACTTGTAAAAAGCAATTCTCCTTTCTCGAGTCTACTAAAAGAACTGTAACTTTAGAAACTGGCCAGCTCTCTATGTTTGGACTATCCTTCAATGCATCCAAACTTGCAGATATATCACATGCATTCATGATCATGTATTCTGTCAATGACAGCTCTGTTTTCAAATCATACAATTCAGTATCATTAGACTTTTGCATGAGCTTCATATGCGCTAACAGAGAAGGCTTCATATCCACAACAAACTTGCTAAATGAGGGAAAATCCAGAAATTCCATTTTCTCAGGCTGAGGATGTTGTTTCCTGTGGTAGTAGTTGTATAGTATGACGACTGCATGAATCTAAAGGAAAACAATGGTAAACGAAAAAACAAATTAAATCGACGGGTAACTAAAATGGTCATTCCAAGAGGACAAGAAATAAATCGGTGATAGCTATCCATAGAAGAAAGCATTTACTACTATATGAGCACCTTTTTGTACATAAATCTGGCCCATACAGACACAATTTGATCAACCAATTTGTTAAACTGTTAGACCAGTGTGTATTTTCCATAGATAGCGGAGCCCAACTCTAATAGACCAGAAGATCCAAACACCGCAAAGATCTGTTTAGGTTCTCCTTCCCAAAAAGAAAATATTTGCAGAACCTTGAGTTGACTTATACATGAAGGCACTTGGACTTAATTGTGTTCACCTATAGAAATCACCATTATATTTTTTAAGTTCAAAATTAGGGGATATCACATCGTGCTTAATAATTTATAATTTCATTCCCTTTGGAAAATTTGACATTATATTATTTCAAGAATTCTACAAAAACTAAATCATAGATTTCATTACAATTTACACTAAATAAGTACACAGCCCATTACTTTAATATTGAAATTAGTCACTAATCAGAACATTTACAGTAGATTCGAGCACCAAGCATTCAGCAACAAACTAGGCCACTTTTGCCTCTCTAGAGTAGAAACTGATTATAATACAGAATCCTCAGCTCAAGGGAAGAACATTATCTTTAAATTAGTTGGACCTACAAAACTGTTGATATATATTTTAACATGCTTAGTTATGCAAGCTATATGCAGCAACTATGCCATATGAAGTCATTCAAAGACTCGTTGGCTCAATGTTTAGAACTGCTTCTCTTACTTTTTCACATAATTAAAATCACAAGAGTTTTGCTGAATGATTAGAATGGAAATGGTAACAAACATTCTGACACAGATCAAATGTCAAATTATAGCTGGTTTAAATTCGAAATGTTAAACATACATTGTTGAAAAATGAAACAAGATAATGAAAATTTTGTAGATGACAATATTATTATTAATTTTATCCAGTCAACCTAAGTGGCAATGCTTCCTTAGAGGGGGTGAAATTGCACATAAAGCACTCATATTATTCATTACTCTTTCCCCTTTTTGATGTCCAAATTTTACTAAGCACAAATAGCCAGGGGAAAATTTATTCATAAAGCCTGCTTAATTTACACATACACAGAAAACAAATTTTTTGCTCACAACTACACCATTTACACACATATATGAAAATCTGCCTTCGTGAAAAGTAGAAAAGAAATCAGAATTGTTCAAAGAGACTGCAATAACATGGCCACAATGTAAACGCACTCAAAACAAAGCCTTGTCCGCATCATAAAATTCACGATAAAAGCCCATTGCATCATCCATCCAACAAATCCATGCAAGACAAAGGAATAGAAAGCTCGCTTGATCCACGATGAAAAGACATCATAAAACAAAAGAGTTATATGCATCTCAACTATTTCTAGTGACCACAGTAGAATTATAAATGTGATGGACAAGACGCACAGGTAAATTGATGAAGGGAATAAAAATTCAAGATAGAGATACAGTAACATGTCAAATGGTTGGGTAAAAGAAAATGGAATTTTTGGCTGTAAGTTCAGGTAAAATAGAGGGAAAAACACCTGTTTTGCAACTAATTCCTGTTGAGATAATGGTGGCGGATCCCGCTTAGACGATTTTGTTGATGGTAACAGTGGTTGAACCAAATATTCTATCAATGTAAAAACAGCATCCTCCATTGGACAAACATCATACCTCGTCATGGCCATTTTAGTTGCTCAAAACCCATATCAATGTTAACTTGCTATTCCTGTAGCAGCATATAAAATAATTAGGGTTATTAACACCTTGATTTATCACATAGGAAAGCCTGCTGTAGAGAAATCTAAAGGGTTTTTAAAACTCAAGTTATTGCATGTCATTAAAAGTTAACTATATATAGCTTTGCACATTAAATTACCAATACATCAGACTCACAAATGGAAACATTCAAAAACAAGGTTACCTGATGAGCCGATAGAATGCTTCTGGAAAACTTTACAAGCAGTAGGCCCATCTTTAAAAGAAATAAAAAATAAATCAGCCTTACCTACTACCGAGATTACAAACTCTTGGAACAAAGTTTTCTTGCGTATAAACTAAACATCTGTATATTCGTCTGCAGACGCTCAACCCAGAATGTGAACAAGCGATTTAATTTTTCCCATTAAAGAAAACCGACAATAAAGAATTACCTAAACGAAATCAAGCATAGACAATGACGATCCAGCAAACAAAGAGTTCTAAATAGCGTCAGTTTAACAGAAGAGCCAGAGCCCTAAACGAAGTCATTAAAAAACGCATCTTATCAAAATTGAAAAGCATAAAACCCTAACCAGAATGCATTGACACTCAAAGGGGGAGATTAGGGTTTTCTTTACGAAAAAAATAAGAACAAGTGGTGCCAGTAATTACGAGTGTGAAACGAAAAAAATAATACCATTGATACTTACTGATTGCCCCACACTGGTCCTCCACAGACGCAGCTCTCTCTCTCTTTCTTTTCCTCTCCCCTCGTAGAGAATTCCAAAGGTGTAAAAAAGGATGCTAAAAACTTATTTTACCATGAGTGTTAAAATGGAATCATCATCAATCTATATCTATATATCTATATATAAACGTATAACTGATGATCCACAAGACTTCTCCTTAATTCATGATGCCACGTGGACGTCTTTATAAAAAAGCCTACATAGACAAAATAAAATTTTAGAGTATATTAGAAAACTTTAAGACCCACAACCACACACATAAATATATTACAAAACTTTAATACCCACAACCACATTCATACACTTTAAGATCCACAACCACACTCATATAGTTAATAGTATTCAAATTATTTTAAAATTATATTGAATTTTATGGGAATTTAATGTTTCATAGGAGTGGTTTAATGTTGTTTTGGTTTCTCAAAGGTCATGTATTGCTAATTATGAGAGTCTTTTGATATTACTCAATTAATGAAATTCATTTGTAGTATTTAGTTTCAAAACATTTTGTGTGTTTTTGACATTAATTACCATCATTTTGTGGGAATTTTTGTGTGTTTTTATCATTTAGTGCGTTTTTGATGTATTTTGTGTGTTTTTGTAGTATTTAGTTGATGTATTGTGCATGTTTAGAGTTTGGTCAGGTTTAGTAGTCTGTTTGGATTGTAACATACACAACATGAGAGGCTTTTCTCATGCTATATTGTTCTAATGTGTAAATAAATTCAGCTCATTTGGTATTGGAACATGTAAGTGGTGACAGGAAAGCACGGTAGAATTCAATGAGTTGTTGAAGGTCAAAGTAATTATAGGCATAAATCTACCAGTCATACATAACATTTCAAAAATATAAATTCTAAAATCTTATTCTAAAAATATTAAGAATTTTATTCCAAAAATATCATTTCAAAAATACTACTTATGCTGCATTTTACTTTTCGATATTAAATGTCACTTTGTAGAGATTGTTGTACTAACCATACAATATTGTCTCATAAACATGTCTTTGGTGACCTATAACACTTTGTAGATACTAGCGACGCAAATAAAAATTGATAAACTCTTAGCATACCTATTCCTTATGCATCAAATTTCTTACACCCCATTAGAAAAGAAATTTCTTAGCAAATTAAAAAACAAGTATTGTACATATTTTATCTTCATCTCACAATCATCTCTATTTTCTACAATTAAAGCTCTACTGGTCTTCATGTTAGCAAAGTATCGAAAAACTTTCACACATCTCTATTTTCCAATCAAAATATGTACCGCGCGAAGCGCGGACATGCAACTAGTGCTAAAAATGTTTTTGGACCAAACCCATCTAAAATACGGAGAGTGCTGCATCTCAAACTCCTCAAAAAAAAAAAACCCATTAAAATAATTGTTGATTTAAAGAGTTAATTAACAATAGGTACCTCACATTAAAATTATTTTATTCCAATAGATCCACTCTAATTTCTTTAACCCATAAAGTCTATAAGTGAATAAGATTTATTTTATTCAGGACAAAATATTTAAAATTTCTTTTTTTATTGATCATATGTTTTACTTCTATATTTCAATAATCAAATATTTTTCTGACGTTAGTGTGTTTGTACAGTCATGACTCACTAGTTTGAACTCTGATTAAAACGATTTTTTTTTGCAATGGAAAGAAGACTCAAATAACCATATAATTGTGACTAATATATTTTTTTATATTCAAATATTTTAAAGGTCAAATAGGGGTTCAAAGTTTGTGCATCGAAGTTGTATTTATGACATTAGTATGTTCGACATCAGTGTGATCGGATAGTCATAACTCACTCGTTTGAGTTTCGGTTGAGAATATTTTTATGGCACTTAAAAGAAGACTCAGAGACCCACATATGTGCCTAATATTCATTTGGAGATTTGAACATTTTAGGGGTCAAATCTAAACTCAAAGTTTACGATCAGAACTGTATTTCTGACATCAGTGTGTTCGGACTTTCATAACTCACTCGTTTGAGTATCTATTGAGACAATTTTTATGGTGCTCAAAAGAAGACTCAAAAACTCATAGATTTATGTCTAATATTAATTTGGAGATTCGAACATTTTAGGGGTCAAATATAGGTTCAAAGTTTACGAATCGGAGCTGTATTTCTGACATAGGTGTGTTTGACATCAATGTATTTGGACAACCATAACTCACTTATTTGAGCTCTGATTGAGACTATTTTATGGTGTTCAAAAAAAACTCTAATACCCACATATTTGTGTCTAATACATATATGGAGATTCGAATATTTTATAAGTCAAATCGATGATCAAAGTTTACACTAAAGATAAATTTTTGTTAATGTTTCATCTTTTGTTGTGTTTTTTCCCATTTGGGAATGGCTTATTTTTGTTTGTCTCTTATTTCTAGAATTTTAACCATGTAGTGCAAATAAATAAACATGCAGTGTAGATAAATAATATGTAGTGCCAATAAATCATATACAGTGCAGATAAATAATAAGATATTCGGATAAATTCATATGCAGTGCAAATAAATTAAATTTAGATGTAGTGCAGATAAATTCATATGCAGTGTAGATAAATATCAATGAGAGATCTTGTTTGAAATAGTTTTCACGCTGATTGAGAATATGTAAAAAAAATTAAATTTCGTCACGTATTTTGAGAGATAAATTATTTTGAAATTTTGTTTAAAAATAAGTCAAAATTAATGATGTCATGCGTGTGGAGAAAATATGGGGGTGAGAGGCGCGCATGCATACAATTAGGTAATTTTATTAAAAGAAAATGTACATCTGTGTCATTTAATCAACTGTGTCCTTATAATTATATTTTTATTGTTCTTATTGAAACAAATCTTCCTAATTGTGGACCTATTGGTAATTGCCCCTTGATTAAAAATATACATGTAGATCTCACTTCACATACATGGAGAGTGAGATCCGATTAAGGATTTGCAGTTTGATACGAAATTGTCTGTGTTCAAATACATAATCTCCTACTTATATGAATGACAAAATCGCTTGGTGAAAAAATTGGGAACTCTATAGGAAGGATGATTGAGGTTGATGTAGATAAGGAGGGTTTCCGTTGGGGAAGATATCTACAGGTTCATGTGAGTCTGCCTCTCTCAAAACCTCTGCTCTAGGGGAAGCTAGTTCATTTTCTAACAAGGGATGTCATATGCAATTTTTGATATGAATGACTTCCCAAGTTCTATTTTAGTTTTGGCTGTATCATCCACCTGAAGGGGCTGTGTAATGTAATAATTCTCGCAAGTGCACAAGAGTCTACGAATAGTACAATGTATGCAAGTACGAGGTCGATCCCACGAGACTAGTTAATCTAATTAATGTACCTAACTTGATGAATGATTGAGATTTAGGGAAAAAAGAAGAATGATTGATGTAAATAAAATAAAAACAAAGAAATAAAATTCAGATTTTGTATTCAACAAGAGAAGAACGCTAGGGCAATGATTTCACCTAGTAATCCTATCACAAGCATCCAATTAACAAACACACAATTATGGTTCTGATTCAAAGGTTGATTCTTTCTTAAATATGTTGGTTTGTTCGTTCGCGGTGCCAACAAATATTATTAACAATGGATTAATCCTATTCGGTTCGCAGTTTTTAACCCAAGGCTAACAATTCTTTACGATCTAAAGAATTATAACAACCAATCAATCCCCTAAACCTTGTTCATGGCAGTCGACAATTGATTTCCTTAATTTCAGTTCCACTAAGACACGTGAATTCGGTTCGTTCCTTAGTCCTAACTAGATGAATCTAATTGAGCATTCAATTGGTGGCCAATCAACCAAACAAACAATAGATTATAAGCATAGAAATTAAAGACAAGAATCATGAACCAAAATTATGCATTCAATTAATTGAAGTACTTGCAATAATCATACTAGGCTACATCAAGCCCTAGCAAAGAGGTTTAGTTACTCATGTTATAAGAACACAAGGAAACTAAATATGAGAACATCATGAACCAAGAACAAAAACAAAGAGAAAACTAGAGACAATAACAAGAACAAAAGCTAGAGAATGTGGCTCTCCAATTCGTGTTATTGCACTGCCGTGCCTCCCCTTTTATAGTGACAAAAGCTTCCTTCAATTGATCACCTTGTCAAACTCGGTTTCCTTCACTTAATTTGATTCGATTTCCTTCACTTGCCGTGCAAATCTCATTATTGCTTTTGCTCTTTTAATGACCAACGGCGTCATGCGTATATTTCCTTCAATTGAATCTTTGCTTTCAAAGTCAACTAAGCTTCCCTTGATATGTGTACTTCACTGACCCATGCATATCTTCATTTAGTGATCTTCATTGATTTATTTCCCTGTATTTTGTTTGATCACATGCGGCATCTTTTTTTGTTTCCTTCTAATACTGCCTTCTCTTATGGTCAAGCTTCCCTAACACCATCCGACCATTCTCCGGCCTTTATGGGCTTTCTTGAACTCATGGCCTGATGGCTTTTTAAGTGTCCATGTCTTGATACAAAATAAGACCTTTATCACCCATTTATTTATAATGTCCTGAAAATCAAAATAAAGGAAATATTTGTAATATCCATGACTAATTCAATTAAATAGAGACAAAAATAAATGTAAAGTGAGGTATAAATATATAAAATATCATATGATCAAATACCCCCACGCTTAGCTTTTGCTCGTTCTCGAGTAAAACAAAAATAAAAATAAAAAACCTAACTCACTTTCGCAGGAATCGCGGTAGCACTTAGCATGTGACACAAGCCTTTAAACCCCTAGGTGTTCCTAGTGGACGAGTTATAGTCTCGTGAGGGTTTACCAGAACGACACCCACAAACATTTAAAATAGTCTTTCCACTCTCGCTCAAGCACCAAAGATGTCTTGTAAACTAGTCATTAGCTAAAGAATTTCACAAAAAATCATGCTCAAATATATATGTTTAGAATTAGGCCAACATCAACACAACATATCTCAATCGAAATAGTGCACATTCAAACTCAATTTCAACCTCTCACTAGGAATACTCTCAAGATTCACTCAATTTAGTGGTAGGTAAAGTGTTTGCACTCAATTAATCTCATGAAAATAGTCCTACCATATGCTTGCTTGTCCACCCATTCTACACTATCAAAAACATGTAACTTCATGAATCAAGAGGTCTTTATTCAAGGTTGTAATGGGGCCAAAGGTGAAGGTAAAGAGAAAAAGTGGTATAGGAAATCACAAAATTTCTAAAGAACTAGTAGAGCACACAAAAATTAGGGCATATTTCATCTTGTTGGCCCAATATCTTCATTCTCAATATTCAATGCTCCATCGATTCTTCACAACTTCAAGATGTCTTTCACTATGCACAAATTTTTTTCCTCTTTTTTCTTTCTTTTTTTTCTTTCTTTTTTTTTTCGTTCTTTTTTTTTTCAGAACAATGTCGAATCATACTACATATTTTTTTCTTTTTCTTTTCCCTTTTTTTTTCTTTTTCTTTTTCGACACATTAATGCACATGTGTTTGCTATCACACTTATTCTCCACCAAATAACATCCCAAAACAAATAAGAACTCCCCCACACTTAATTCTTTTCATCATCAAACTCAACATACTAAACACAATCAACACTTGAAAACTCTCATGGTATGCTCTACTAATTCCTTAGAATTAGGTAAGTAATTGTTTTTCGGGTTAAAGGGTCAAGTAGATAAGTTTCATGAATAAAAAGACTTATTTAGGCTCAAAGGGCTTTCTAGTGGATAAATACATTAGGATATAGGCAATTTGGCTATGGTTGTATCATCCTAATGCCTCAATCATATTCATGTCATCACATGTATCAATATAGTCTCAAAAAGGTTTAAAGCAAGTTCTAGAGAAACATGTAATCATGAGAGCACACAAGAAAGAAATTGGATTGATAAGCATAATGTATCAATCATATAGGCTCAAAACTCACAAGGGTAATTACGCAAGTCTACATCAAGTCTAAACATGCTTCTTTCTCAATCAACGTATCATGTTAATATTGGCCCATGAAAAATTGTAATTCAAGCTCAATTCTTGTGAAAATTCTCTTTACTAACAAACTAATTTTAGACCTAAACAATTTATGTCTCATCATCGCATTGGAAGGAACTAAAATTTTTTTTTTTTTCAAATTGTTTTTCAAAACAAGCTATTCTCACCCCCACACTTGAATTATGCAATGTCCTCAGTGCATGACATAATGTGAAAAATAACGTGGAGAAAAAGTACTGAGTTAGAGCGATACAACCTGACTGCGAAAACATTCGGGAAGTAATTCCCGCGTAGAATTCTGCACTGCGCAGCTGTTATAAAATCATCAATTTCTCCTTCATATGAGCTCGGATTCACGAACCGTAAAATTATGCAGAAACTAGACATCCGTATCTTTCTGTACATATATGGCTTGAATTCTGGTTCGTCCTGAGTTGTCCCAGAAAATTGTTTCAATCCAGCATTTTGGCATAACTTTTCTTTCTGCATTTGATGCACAAATAGAAATTCAATTCAATGTGGGATGAGTGCTCTTCTATAACGAACTAAAATAATATACAATAAAAGAAACGAATTTACCGGGTGGGTTGCCTCCCACCAAGCGCTTTATTTAACGTCTAGGCGAGACGTAACTCTTCAAGTAGCTAGATTAGTGAACTTGGAAGCCCACTTTCAGTTCATTGGGTTGTAGCAATCGTCTTCCTCTAGCAACACCCAGTTCAACATCCAAAGTATGTCTTTCGTTACCCAGAGTTGTAAGAGCAGTTGATTCCTCAAAAGGATCTGAATATCCTTTTTCCCTTTTTCCAAAAACCGTTTGTTGGAGGATTTTATCTTGGAATACTTTCACAATTGAGGGGAACAACTTGTTAGTGGATAAAGGAAATGACTCAAAGGCGGGAGTATGCTTACCTCTCTCGTATGGCATGACTCTAGGTAGATTCATAGACTCAACCTTAGTTGGATGTCCTTCTTTCTCCACAATGTAATCTTTAATAGTGAGCACTTTCTCCATTGATTTCTCACCTTGTGCTGCCTTGGGCTTGAAGGTCACTGTTTCTTCATTATTTGTCATTGTTAGTGTGCCTTTGTACACATCAATTGTCATCCTTGCAGTTCTCATGAATGGTCGCCCCAAAATCAATGGAAGTTCTTCTCCATGACCTTGGCAATCCTGCATATCAAGTACTAGAAAGTCAGCTGGAAAAATCAGTCTATGTACCTCAACGGAAACGTCTTCTAGTACTCCCTTAGGATATCGAATAGATCGATCAGCCAATTGTATGCCCACAGAGGTTTTTTTTAGCGCACCTACATTCAAAGATTCAAAGACAGAAAGAGACATTAGATTAGTTGATGCACCCAAATCCAATAAAGCATGTTCAAAGTTTTTATTGGCTATGCAACAAGGTATAGTGAAACTCCCTGGATCCTTAAGCTTTGGCGGCAACTTCTTTTGTGATATGACACTACACTCTTCAGTTAGTTGAACCACCTTATTCTCATCTACTTTCTTCTCTTCTTGCACAACAGAAGGTTCCACGTCTGTCTTCGGGGTTGTCTTTTGTACTGATGGTGTTTCTTCTCTATTTCTCCTAAGACGTCCCTGAAAAGGGATTGGAGGAACATAAGGTCTCACAGGTGGAGTAGGTTTATCGGGGTCAGGCAACCCATACATGATTGCACGACGCGACTGTTGAATCGGCTGCTCTTGTTCTTGAACTTTCTGCTCTTCCAATTTTGTAACAACTCGGCTTTGTTGCTCACCACAAAGTGTGATAGCCATGGCATACTCCCAATTATTCGGATTTATCTCAGTTTGGCTTGGAAACTTTCAAGCCTCCCTTTGACTCAATGCTTCAGCGATTTGACCCACTTGTGCCTCCAATTTCTGATGGTTAATTGCCAACTACCGCACCATATCCTCTAATATAGTGGTAGGTGGATTGGCTTGGTTTTGGATATTCTTCCAAGAAAAGTTTGGATGTGCCCGAAAACCTGGATTATAGGAGTTAGAGTAAGGATCAAACCGTGGATTCCGACTATAGGAGTTCATCATATTTTCTTGCTCTTGCACAAACTCTGGGAAATCCACTCCTTGAGTCGTTTGCCCATTCATTGCTAGAAGCATGTCCAACTTGGAAGAGATGGCATCAACCTGCGATTTTGATGGAAAAGAATCAAAATTGGAAATTTCATACACACCTGCTCGCTTACCTCTTACTTCCGAATGTTGTGTCTCAATAGCAAGTCTCTCAAATAAAGTTTGACATTCGGTTGGAGTCATATTCCTAATCGATCCCCCTGCATAATTATTAACTGCAGCTTTGCTAAAAACTGTCAGTGCCTTGTAGAAAATACGCATCAACACTAATAAAGGCAAAGCATGATGGGGACACTGAGTTAACAGGTTATTAAACCTCTCCCACGCCTCAGAAAATGACTCATCAAGTTGTTGTTCAAATTGCAAGATTTTGTCCCTGAGAGCATCAGTTTTCTGAGTTGAGAAAAATTTTTCTAAAAATTTATTTTGTACCTCCGTCCATGTCGTCAGTGAACCCGGCCTCAAACCATTAAGCCATGTCCTTGCTTTGTCCTTCATAGTGTAAGGGAAGATTTTCAACCTCAAGTGCTCCTCAGTAACTCCTGTAGACAATGACATGCTAGAAACCATATTAAAAATTTCACGAATGTGACTAAGTGGATCTTCCAAACTTAGACCATGAAAAGAAGGCATCATGTTAAAGTGTATGGTCTTAAGCTCGTAGTTCCTAGCTGCCGTCGGAAGTACGATGCAAGACGGAGATTCCGAAACAGTGGGGATCTCAAGATCACCCATTGTTTCAGCTGGAACTATTGCCGCCATCTTCTTGTCTTCGGTTGAGGATTCTTCACTAATTTCACTACCTTGATTCTTGTTCCTCAACAAACTTTCAAAGTCGTCTATGTAAGGTTGTAGCTCTCCTTTCAAAGAGCGTCTACCTTGCATAAACCTGAAAAAAATAAAATAAAAAAATTAAGTACACAATTAAACTAAACTAATCCCCAGCAACGGCGCCAAAAACTTGATGTAATAATTCTCGCAAGTGCACAAGAGTCTACGAATAGTACAATGTATGCAAGTACGAGGTCGATCCCACGGAGACTAGTTAATCTAATTAATGTACCTAACTTGATGAATGATTGAGATTTAGGGAAAAAGGAAGAATGATTGATGTAAATAAAATAAAAACAAAGAAATAAAATTCAGATTTTGTATTCAATAAGAGAAGAACGCTAGGGCAATGATTTCACCTAGTAATCCTATCACAAGCATCCAATTAACAAACACACAATTATAGTTCTGATTCAAGGGTTGATTCTTTCTTAAATATGTTGGTTCGTTTGTTCGCGGTGCCAACAAATATTATTAACAATGGATTAATCCTGTTCGGTTCGCAGTTTTTAACCCAAGGTTAACAATTCATTACGATCTAAAGAACTATAACAACCAATCAATCCCCTAAACCTTGTTCATGGCAGTCGACAATTGATTTCCTTAATTTCAGTTCCACTAAGACACGTGAATTCGGTTCGTTCCTTAGTCCTAGCTAGATGAATCTAATTGAGCATTCAATTGGTGGCCAATCAACCAAACAAACAATAGATTATAAGCATAGAAATTAAAGACAAGAATCATGAACCAAAATTATGCATTCAATTAATTGAAGTACTTGCAATAATCATACTAGGCTACATCAAGCCCTAGCAAAGAGGTTTAGCTACTCATGTTATAAGAACACAAGGAAACTAAATATGAGAACATCATGAACCAAGAACAAAAACAAAGAGAAAACTAGAGACAGAGACAAGAACAAGAACAAAAGCTAGAGAATGTGACTCTCCAATTCGTGTTATTGCACTGTCGTGCCTCCCCTTTTATAGTGACAAAAGCTTCCTTCAATTGATCACCTTGTCAAACTCGGTTTCCTTCACTTAATTTGATTCGATTTCCTTCACTTGCCGTGCAAATCTCATTATTGCTTTTGCTCTTTTAATGACCAACGGCGTCATGCGTATATTTCCTTCAATTGAATCTTTGCTTTCAAAGTCAACTAAGCTTCCCTTGATATGTGTACTTCACTGACCCATGCATATCTTCATTTAGTGATCTTCATTGATTTATTTCTCTGTATTTTGTTTGATTACATGCGGCATCTTTTTTTGTTTCCTTCTAATACTGCCTTCTCTCATGGTCAAGCTTCCCTAACACCATCCGACCATTCTCCGGCCTTTATGGGCTTTCTTGAACTCATGGCCTGATGGCTTTTTAAGTGTCCATGTCTTGATACAAAATAAGACCTTTATCACCCATTTATTTATAATGTCCTGAAAATCAAAATAAAGGAAATATTTGTAATATCCATGACTAATTCAATTAAATATAGACAAAAATAAATGTAAAGTGAGGTATAAATATATAAAATATCATACGATCACTGTGCTCGAACCCGAAGTTGTTGCGGCTACACTCTAGCCTTGATTCTACCCAATATGGCAGTTGGCTTGGGGTTGAACCTTCATTATGTAAATTAGGGCAACAATCACCAAGGTATTCAGAGGGTGAAAGAGAGAAGTTGGCAAACCAAAATGACGATTCTGACGATGGATCAAGCAATTCCTATTCCATAGAGGTGACCAATTTAGAAGATTTATGGAGGGTTGTGGAGGTACAAGATAGTCCTATTGGCACTTTTGGATATAAGGGAGTTGCTTCTAACTAGTTAGGCGATGATTTGAGCTATACTGATAAGGAGGATATTGTAACGCTCTGACCCAAAAGTCGCTACTATTTGTACCATCTTACGTCACCAATCATGGTGACCATTCCATAGACATGAATGTCTACATCAATTGTATCAAGTCTAGGTATACTACGATTTAATCAATCACCAATTCATCAAAAAATCCGACAGCATCTCCTTGTATTTCGAAGAATGCCAACCTGTAGTACAAGCGCAGCAATATCACAAAAAAATCTCAAACCTAGGCAGGGCCTCATACCATCTAACAATTCATATTATCACATATCTCCACACACAATTACATATATAGTCAAAGCAACCATCGCAAGGGGGTAACCCTGCAAGCATAATCAACATCAAAACATGCTCGATAGTCTCGATCACACGGAGCACCCTTCTGACCGTCCAATCATCCACCGAATAGGTGTATCAAATAACAAGTCTTAACTCGAGAATTCAAATACAAATAGTACTAATATCATAACCATAATACCCAACCATCTAGGTCCTATCACTTTCCAAGGCCTATCCATGTCACGCACGCTCCTCCTGGTCTGCAACCCTGGTACCGGAACTTGACTCACCTGTGGGGGAAAAGAAAAGGGGAAAGGGTGAGCAAAAAGCCCAATAGGAAATAATAGAGAATAAATAATTGATATTAGAGTTGAATTATCAAAGAAAGTACAAATGCATCAATATGATATCTAACATCATGTACACCAAAACACAAATGAATAACAACACCATACGGGATTCTAACTTGGCTCACTAGCATCCCTGTACTCAATGGGACCCTGAACAGTCCAACGACATCACCGTATAGTACACCAAATATATATGGAATCATGACCCGATCCACCGGTGTTCCTGTACTCATCGGAACCCTGAACAACCCAACGACATTCCACATTTCACACCAACCATACCTAGAAGATGTACATGTTCTTACCCAACAACCACCGTGCTACTACAATACATGTCCAACATGGTTATGCATTAATGTATACATACAATCCTACATATATACTACTACATGATGTATGTTCAAGAATAACTCATGTTCAATAGAAGATTGAACATGTAGGGTAAGCAATATCACTCATTTCATTCAACAAAGTAATCACACAATAGGGTTGTTCTCCCTTAGGCACAATTAAGGCGAGAAAGGAATAATAATGACCAATGAGGAAAATAAACACTCTCAATAGAAGGAATATAGTAATTGGAAATGGAAAGGGTGAAATTTCCCTACCTCGTACTCCAAGGACTAGCTATGTAAAGCTAATACTCGACCTTGAATTCTCCGACCACAATCAACCTATTATTCAGTAAGCCCACTCTCGAATCAACATACCAATAACTTTAATTTCACATAACTAACACAAAACAACCCAATAAATCAAGAAATCCTTACCTTTTCTTAACCCAAGACTTTCCAAGTACTTGAACCTCACCTAACCAAGTTTGTAACTCCAATCAACAATGGAATCTAGAGATACAATCATAAATAAGTCTATGTCAACCTATTTAATCACTAATTTCATCATATTCAAAGATTATCCTCAAACCCATAAAACCCTACGATTAATCTTCACCAAATCTAACCCCAAAATTCAAATACAAGGTTGTAGAGATCTTACCCAAGTGTAGATTCCTTCAATTGCACCTAAATAATAAGATTTTGATGTGTCAAAACCCAATTTCTAGCAACTAAGGAGAGTAGAAAAAGTTTGACTTAAATACCTTGATTTGGAGCTAAATGGGTGAACTAAAGGCTTGAATGAATGTTTGCCAAAAATGGTGGCTGGCCAGCGACCAGAACTGGGCGAAAAAGTGGCTGGTGGGAGGTGACAGCTGCTGGTTGGTGGAGAGTAGAAAGAAGTGAGAGCAAACACAAAAAAAGAAGAAAGAAGAAAAGAAGGAAGGAAAGAAAAGAGAAAGGGTGGCCGATTCTTTTTTTTTTTTTTAATTTAATAAATGACTAATGCGTCCTCTAAATTTCTAGAATTACAGTTTTAACCTTATGCTTGAACTAACCATTTCTTTACAATTTTTATTTATTTATTTATTATTTTATATATATTTTTTAAAATTTAGCCAATCTTAGATATTTCCGGATCGAGATATTACATCGTTTCCCCCTTAAAGAAATTTTGTCCCGAAATTTGGGGAAACGCACCTTGACTTACGAACAAATGTGGATAGTTCTCCTTTATCTTCGACTCATGCTCCCAAGTTGCTTCTTCTATGTCGTGATACATCCACAAAACTTTAATCAATGGCATCACACTTGATCGTGTGACCTTGTCCTTTCGATCCAAAATCCTTATCGGTTGAAGGGTGTACTTCCATCTTCCTCCACTTCCAATGTGGTCCAATCCAAGACATATGATGGATCCGACTCATATTTTCATAGGATAGAAACGTGAAATACATTGTGAACTTCAGCCAGCTTTTATGGAAGTGCCAAACATTAGGCTACCGATCCAACTAGCTCAAGAATCTCAAAATGACCTAGAAATCGAGGTGCCAATTTCCCTTGCTTGTTGTACCTTTCAATGTCACGTCGTGGACTAACCTTCAAGAATACCTTGTCACTAACCTCAAATTCCAATGGCCTCCTCCTTCTGTCCGCATAGGACTTTTGCCTATTTTGAGCCATGAGCAACCTATTTTTTTAATCTTCTCAATTCCATCTCTCTTCTCTTTCACCATTTTGGGTCCTGATACTATTTTCTCCCTAACCTTCACCCAACACAAGGGTGACCTACCGGTGAATCGCGGGTCTCGATTCGACACAATAGATAGTGGCACTCCGTGGAGCCACACTATCTCCTACATGTACAAGGTACTCAATGACTCTAGGTGTCTATCTTGTTCACCGGTAGGAACTGAGCTGATTTGGTCAATCTATCGACTATCACCCAAACTGTATCATTTTGCTTAGGTGTCATCGGTAACACTGTCACAAAGTCCATAGTGATCATCTCCCATTTCTATTGTGCCACAGGTAGGGGTTGTAGCAATCCCATCGACCTTTGGTGTTCCGCCTTCACTTGTTGACATGTCAAGCATCTTGCCACAAATCTAACTACATCGGCCTTCATGCCTCTCCACCAAAAATTTCTTCTCAAGTTTTGGTACATTTTCATACCTTTGGGATGCATAGCAAACCAAGAATGGTGCGCTTTTTTTCGCGAACCTCACACCTCCATCATCACCCTGAACCTATCCGGAATCCTCCTCCAATGTATCAAAAATCAGATCCCCATTTTGTGCATCGATCACCTTTTGAATCAATATCGGTCTAGAAATCATGCTACCCAAGTAAACTTTTTCCTCTACACCCTGTAACCCTAAACCAAGTTGATTTATTATCTCTATAATTTCCCACTCATGTATAAACAAACTAGCAACTTTATACTTCCTACTCAATGCATCCGCAACCACATTTGCCTTACCCGGGTGATATTGTAAATTAAAGTCATAGTCCTCTAAGTACTTCATCCACCTCCTTTGTCACAAATTCAACTCTCTTTGGGAGAATAAATACTTAAAACTTTTGTGATTCGAAAAGACCTCAAATTTCTCTCCATAAAGGTAATACCTCCATTGCTTCAAAGCAAATACAATTGCAGCTAACTCCAAATCATGAATAGGGTAGTTTTTCTCATGTGCTTTCAACAACCTAGAACCATACTCTACTACCCTATCCCTTTGCATCAACAACAACCCAAACCCACCCCGAAAGCATCGCAATACACTTGGTATCTTGCACTCCTCTTCAGAACCACTAACACTGGTGGAGATGTCAATCTACCTTTCAACTCCTTAAAATCCTTCTCACACTCATTCGACCACACAAACAGTGTACCATTCCGCGTGAGTTGCATCATAGGTGTGGCAACACATGAAAAGTCCTGAATAAATCTCCTATAATACCCTGCTAATCCTCCTAATCTCCATAACATTCTTAGGCCTCTCCCAATTCAACGCGAATTCAACCTTAGAGTAATCTATCGCAATGCCCTCTTGCTTGATCACATGACCTAGGAATTTTACCTCTATGGCCCAAAAGTCACATTTGCTCAACTTAGCATATAACTGATTATCCCTCAACGTTTGCAATACTAGTTTCAAGTGTTCCATATGCTCCTCTACCGTCGAAGAATAAATCAAAATATCATCAATGAACACAACCACAAATAGATCCAAAAATGGACGAAAGACCCTCTACATCAAATCCATAAACACTGTCGGAGCATTTGTCAACCCAAATGACATCACTAAAAACTCATAGTGCCTATATCGTGTCCTAAATGTTGTCTTCGAAATATCCTCATCTCTAATCCTCAACTGGTGATATCCTGAATGCAAGCCAATCTTAGAGAAATGCCTAGCACCTCTCAACTGGTCAAACAAATCATTTATTCGTGACAAATGATACTTTTTTTCACCATAGCCTTGTTCAGCTGTCAATAGTCTATACACATCCTCAACAAGCCATCTTTCTTCTTTACAAACAATATCAATGTTGCCCATGGGGACACACTCGGTCTAATGAACTCCAAGTCTTGTAACTCTTCCAACTGAGTCATTAAATCCTTCAATTCTGTCGGAGCCATTGGGTATGGTGGAATTGAAATTGGCTTAACATTTGGATGCAATTCAATGGCAAAATCAATCTCTCTTTTCGGTGGTAATCCGGGTAACTTCTCTGGAAATACATCCATGTACTCCTCTACTACAAGTATTGAAGTAGCCACATCACCTCTAGGCGCCGAAGTTGTCAAACTCACGACCTTACAATCCTGATATGAAGGGTTGTCCAAAAAGTGAGGACATGGAACCCCCTTCAATCCATGTAACTATATCTCCCCTCCTTCTGGTACATTAAGAGTGACATTCCTCTCCAAAAAATCCAACATCGCACGATGCTTCGTTAACCAATCCACTCCAAGGATCACATCAAAATCCTTGAAGTCCAAGACATATAAATCAACCTTTAGGGCTATACTACCAAACCGAAACACACAATCAAAGATCATACAGAGGTGAAATGCCCAAAAAAAGTGTCTACTGTGAAAATTCACCTCATTGGAGAGACTTCCAAACTCAATGCACGTGCAAGAGACGTAGAAATGAATGGTGTCATAGCGTCTGAATCAAATAACACTTTTGCCTAACAATTTGAAATGAGAAAGGTACTTCAAATAAAGTTAGGATGCTCAGGTGCCTTCTGGTGTCCTAATGCAAATGTTCGCCTATGATTCAGGGTTGGCTGCTACCTAGATTCACCTCACTCCCTCCTTCTCGATAGAACGGTAGAAGGAAGAACAGGGGTAGGAGCTGGGAGTGGTAAACCCGGTGCCTGTGACTGCCCTGGAGCTTTGCCATCTTGTGGACACTCGTTCTTCCTATGACCAATCATACCACACTCATAACATGTAATTTCCTTGGTAATGCACTGGTTCTTCTTATGGCCCTTGCGATCATACTTCAAACACACAATCTTGCCATCCCTTGGCCCTAAACCCTTACCTCGATTACCTCTCTGGCCCTTCTGGGTCTAGAACTCAGTCCTCTGTTTCTTCTGGCTGCCTCCTCCACTGCCACCAGCTGTTCAAACTGTACGACCCTTCTGCACATCCTAGTATTGGTAGGAGTTGCGATCACTTCGCTCTAACTCTAGTGTCATATCCACCGTCTCATCATAAGTCCGCACCCTAGAAGCAATCACCATCTTGCATATGCTCGAAAGTATATTGTCTCGATATTTCTCAGCCTTGCTCTCGTTATCTGATTCATACTTCTTCCCACACTTGTAAGCTCCTCGTACTTCTTAGTATATTGTTGTAGTAACCGGTTTTCGTCCGGCAGAATAATAATAGGAAAAAATAGTGAAAAAGAAAATGGAAAAGAACATAAAATAATAAATGCCCAAAAACCCGTTTCTTGGGCTCACAGTCCTACAAATATGCAAAAGCTCGTTTTTAGACCATAAGCCCAAAAAAATTCAAACCTAAGCCCAATGCAACTAAACCCTAGAAATTATCTAAATAATAAGGAAATTAAAAGATTTTGGGAAATAAAACCTTAAAAAGGAAAAGGTGACAACTTTTTAGGGTTTTGCAAAAGGAATGAAAAATACAAGAAGGGTAATTTTCTTAGGGTTTCTAAAGAGAAAAGAAAATAAGGTTTAGGGAGACTTTTTGGTAAAAGAGTAGAAATAGGGTTTTTTATGTGAGGTGGTACGGCATTATATAAGGAAGAAGAGGGAGTCTCATGGAGACACAATTGAGAGAGGGAGGAAAAGAAAGAGGCGTGAGAGCCAACAATAAGAGAGGATCAGTGGCACAAAGGAAAAGATAAAAAGGTCTTTTGTGAGAAAGAAAGAAAAGGGGAGGAAAGTAAGGCTTTGGTGGCAAAAATAAGAGAGGATTGGCCATACACCACAAGGGAGAACTGCCGACAGAAGAAAAAGAAAGAGAAAAAAAGGGAAAAGGGAGAAAAACCAGGAAATAGGGAGTAGCTACCGGAGAGAAGAACAACAAGGGAAGAGGTAGATATTGCTCAATTTGTTCATCCTTCTTTGTTATTTTTGTTCTTGGAAGGTAACCTATACACACTTATGCCATTCTTGATTTCAATCTCTCTGATTCCACTTTTTGGTGCTATTTCTATACTCTTCTGGTCCTATCTCTTTGACTCTATTTCCCCAAACATATCTAGTTTTGGTTTTCATGGTTTGAATGCTTATTTGTTCATTATATGGAAACCTGGTTTTGATATTTGATTTCCATCGTTCAAATCTTTGTTTGTTTAGTGTGATAATATCTGGGTTTTGTATATATGTGTTGGGTTTTTTATGCATGTTCGTATGCGCATGTATATATATATATATATATACACACACACACGGTGTGTGGATGTATACAGTATGTTTCTGTATGTGTAGGTGTTTGTGTGTATATATATATTATATAAAGCGTGTGTGCGTGTATAAGGTGGGTTTATGGGTATATGTATATTGTGTCGGTGTGTATGTATATATATATGTTGCATGTGTATATATGGTTTTGTTCGTGTGTATATATATACAGTGTATATGTGTGTGTATATACCGTGGGTGTGTGTGTGTATATTGTACATGTGTATATGTGTATATGTGTGTATGGGTACATGGTATGGTTGTGTATATTGTATATGTGTATATTTGGCTCTTATGTTGGGTAATTCATTCATATTGATATGTATAACTTGGGCATTAATTATTCGGGTTATTTTCTATTTATTATAAGGGTATGAGTTTAAAATTGAATGTAGGTCATTTCAATTAAGTAAATCATAAGTTGATTCCCTTTATTTGGATTATGGGCCTTATTTGATTTCATTTATGAATTTGTCATAAGTTGACAATAATAGGTTAAATTGATAGATGACTCTTTCACGAATGATTATTTATACCATAAGTTGGTAATGAAAATTTAACCTACCAAAAGTTGGTAGTATATTTTCATTAAACCTACAAAAAATTGTTAGTGTATTTTCATTAAACCTACCAAAATTTGGTAGTGTATTTCCATTAAAACTATCAAAAGTCGATAGTGTATTTTCATTTAAACGTACCAAAAGTTGGTAGTGTATTTTCATTAAACGTACCAAAAGTTGGTAGTGCATTTCCAAATAAAAACTATCAAAAGTTGATAGTAATATTCCCTTTTTCTCAAAAACTATCATTCCTTCCAAAGAGCAAGTTTCCAAAAGATAGCCATTAAATTAATTAGGGTAACCGTTTTCAAACGGGAGTTGTGGGGTGCCTAACACCTTCCCCACACTCAATCGATCTCCGTACCCCTTTTTCTCTGGTTCACAGGTCTTTACGGTGTCCAATTGCACCTTAAATCAATTGGTGGGGACTCTAAACATTTTTTCATCCTCCAATGCCGTCCACGTCGTGACCCCGGTTGCGACAACTGGTGACTTTGCTGGGGACACCAGGTTTTTTAAACCTAAGAGGGTCAAGCCCATATGATTAATTGATTGGCTATGGTTACTTCTTTTTGTATGGTTAATTGTTTATTTCCTTTATACGTTAGAGATGTTGATTTATTTTGTCGTGATAAATTATTTGTCATCTCATACATTTACACTCACTATAGCCTACCACCCGGGCTCTACCTTTAGTATTAGAGAGGGTTGACCACTATTCTCGTGAGATTCCGTCTCCGCATGGAAAGTGGAAGATATCCTCACCGGATCGACTTCCCTTAAAAGTTAAGGGAGGAGCTTTTGTCTTAATAGTTGGGATTTTAAAAGCAACCTGATCTAGGACCTCACGGAGTAGTTAGATAAACTTACCCATGCACTTTATAAAGCCCTAGATCCATGTCCGAAACCTCCAGAAATTTAGGTTACCCCATGTAATGGCATATTCTATTTTTGTGTGATTTATTTATTTCTTTCTTTGGTATTTGCTGCTGATGTTTTGTTTTACACATTCTTAATTGTAATTTCCATTACTGATTTCTTTTCCCATGGCATTCACATAGGCACAGTCATTGCAATTTGGTTTGATAATATTGTCAAAACATCTTTCAATTGAAACAGGATGGCGTCAAGAGTGTCCATATATGAAAAGGTGGATATCTATGACGTAAGAGATGAGTTGAGCAGAATGCAATCCGAGCATGGAGATAGTTTGAAAGAGGATGTCTTATTACCAAGGGTAATGAAGACATAATTTCATAGTCACACATTGCCACGTCTGATAATTTTATGGGCAAGGGTAAGTCCCCATTTGAGCCCGGAGTTCTCAAAAAAGTATGGTCTCATCGGGAGTCTGCCAAGGGTCGATACACCAGTGACATTGCTTCAAGCAGCTATTTCATATTGGGATCCGGCATATAGGTGCTTCACATTTGGGCAGATAGACTTCTCATCCACAATTGAGGAATATGCTCAGTTACTACAATTGGAGCCTCATAATACGAAAATGTGTTACTTCCATGAAAACATGTCAGCTGAAAAAATTATTGCCAAGATGTTGGGATGTGAGATTAAGAATGTCAAGAGGATGGGTTCACTCAAAGGGAGTCAAAGGTAGCAAATGGTGTTTTCCAATTGAGGAGTTGATGAAATATGTGGAGGGAAAGTCGAAGACAACATTGGGACAATCAGCATTGGCACTTGCAATATATGGAGCTATATTATTTCCTTGCACTCAAGGATATGTGGAAGGGAGAGTGATCAAGATTTTTAATCAGGTAGATCGCGGTGTGAACCCAGTTCCTGCAATAATATGTGAAACGATTCGTTCTCTCAACTTTTTTCGTCACAATAGGAAAGCAAGGTTCAATGGACGTTCTGCTTTGCTCGGAATCTGGTTAGTAAGTCATATCAAATACTGCAGGGAGCTTGATTTTCCAAAGATTGGCTTTAAGGATCACACGCGGCCAAAAAAGAGACCGATATTGGAGTTCACAGAGGCAAAGTGGAAATCTAGCCACCCGAATATTGGAGAATGGGAAAAGTTCTTGCAATCCCTGGATGTTCGTAGTGTAGAAGGAAAAACACCTTGGTTTTTACCTGACACATTTCTATATAGGTGTGGAGATTTTCCGTGGGTCCATCTTTTAGGCCTGTGGGGAGCATCAACATTAGTATTTAGGCAAATAGGGTCTAATCCTTGTATTCCAGCAGCACATGGGTTGTTAGATCTTGATTTTTCTTATGATGATGGAGAAGATCTGGGTTGATTGTACCTAGGGTACGAAAGATACTTCAAGCATGGAAAAATCTCAAGATTACGAATCGAGGCAAGCACACATCAGATGGTACCCTAATTTACTTTAAGTGGCATGAGAAGAGGTGCAAAACTATTTCAGAAGATTATATCCAAGGAGGAAATACCCATAAGGAAAGAACAAGGGTACCTCAGAATACAGTAAGCGAAAATGAAATGAGGTTTCAAGGAAATGAGCATACGAGTCACAGAAGGAAAAGGCCTAACATTGAAGAAGTCGAAGACTTAACTGTGAAGAAGATTCAGGATTTAGAAGAAGCGTTACGGAGGATGACTCAAGAAGCTGAAAGCTATAAAAGGAAATATGAGTTAACAAAAGAAGAGCTCTCTCAAGCAAAGGTACAAGAGATGGAGGAAATGAAAGAACTAGAAAGGGTGAGTAAGAAGAGGAAGCAGTTGGAACAAAATAACCTATAGATGCAATTTGAACTCCAAAGGGCAAAAGTGGAGATGTCATATGCATTAGAGGAACTCAAAGCTTGGAAGTCCCAACACCAAAGAATTGAGCAAGCAAATGTCACAATAGAAGCGGCCATGAGAAGAACGAATGAGGAAATTAAGCGGCTAAGAGCGTTACATCAAGAGTTGCTAAACCAGAACCAGACTGAGATGGTCAGGCTAGCAGATGAGAATGAGGCATTACTTGATGGACTTGTAGAGAATCGTGAGGCATGGTCTACGCTTATCCTTCATAATGAGATAACAATGTGCCAAGTGACGAAGTTATCTGCATGGGCTATTGCTTTTGAGGAAGAAGCTGCAAAGTTGAGCCAGAATGAAGTGCTTCAGGGGCAGAATTCAGGAAAGTCCTACAATTCTCGGCTAATCTTCGAGAACATGGAGCATGAAACAGGGGAATAGAGTCAGAATCAGGATATAGCATAAACAAATGGCCTTATTGATGAAGAATATGGCGTTGCTAATGAAGGGAAAATGAGTAGCTAAAAATTATGAGACATTGGAGGTTCCTGAGAATCATCTACACTAGGAAATACCAACTTACCCACCCGGGTTTACTCATGTTCATAATCAGCCTTTGCCTGGTTTGTATCAACATTAATATGCTTCCCAACAAGCAGCTATTTAGAACCCGACGTATACTCATCCAGTTGAGACTCATATGCATGATAATTCATTCCCAATTGGTGCTAATACCGCAGGAGTTTTCACTAGCGAAGTAGTGACTGAGGGAGTTCAAAATGAAGAAGGTAGTTCGATGGATGCAATTAAAAAGTTGGAAAAGCGATTGAGGGCCATGGAGGGTTTTAATGTTAAACCCAGCCAATTTGTGCCTCATGAAGAATTTGAATATTTTTTCATGATTTTGTACTACCAAAATTTAGCTTGTTTGATGGCATTGGAGTTCCATTGGATCATTTAACGATATATTATCAGCGTATGCAGCCATATGCAAGTGATGAGAAAGTGTTGGTGAATTATTTCCAAGATAGTCTGACTGGGGTAGCTCAAAGGTGGTTCAATACCTTTAATCCTTCGTCAGTATCTTCGTGGGAGGACTTAGTTGAAATGTTTATGAAGCAATATAAGCATAATGAAGAAAAGATCCCCACCATTTATGACCTGTAAAATACAGTGATGAAGAATGGAGAAAACTTCAGGGAGTTTGCTCATCGATGGAGGGATTTGGCAGCTCAGATAATTCCTCCACTATCAGAGAAGGATTTGTTGAATGCTTTTATTGACGCTCTCCAAGAGCCTTATACTTCCAAGTTGGCGGGAGGTGACCACAATAACTTAGCTGATATGATACAGGAAGGAGAACGAGTTGAACGATGTATGAAGAGAGGTACTCTGCATTATCCCACCCTTGATAAACCAGACCCAGCTAAAGGAAGTAAAGGCAAAAAGACTAAAGTGTATTCTGTGAATTTTGATTCAAATCCCGCTGTTTATGATGCGTCTACTTCAGACTATCGCCCTAGAAGCAATGCCTTAAGGATGTCAAGCCCAGAAGCCTACTATAACCATAACCGTACCCAAAATCCTTATCCACCCCGATTCAATGCACCACCACCCAATCAATACCCACAAAACCCAAACACTTACCAAAACTTTCAAAACCCAAACACTTACCAAAGCCTCATCCAAATTTTCAAAATCCAAGACCCAGAAGGCCAGTGGAACGTTTTGACCCTATACCTATGACATATGCCGAGTGTTTTACTAAGTTGCAAGCCCAAGGGGCAGTAGTACCAATACCAGGAAGAGTCCACCAGCCTTCATATCCTCATTGGTATGACCCGAATTCTACATATCTTTACCATGGGGGTGCACCTGGACATTCAACAGAAACCTGTTTTCCTTTCAGGAGATTAATTCAGGGGACGATTGAAGCGAGATGGCTTAATTTGGATGCTGTGGATAAGCCAAATGTTAACAACAGACCGCTACCAAATCACGGAAATGAAGGTGTGAATTATGTCGGTGAGTCTCGTGTCATCAACAGATGGGTGTCAGAGATTACAATGCCACTGAGTCAGTTATTTGACGTCTTAAAGGAGCAGGGGATGGTTGAAATGATAAGTTCATTTCTCCAAAGTAACCAACCCGACACAATGAAGACTTGCAAATTTCACGGTGGAATGGAAGGTCATACTATTGAAGAATGCAATAATTGTCAGGAGAAAGTACAAGAGTTGATGGATTTGAGGAGAATCATTTTTGAAGAAGGAGAAAGTCGAGAGGGCCATGTTAACGTCTTAGGAGGTTACTACCAAGGACCAAGGCCGAATTGTGTGAAAGCTTTTGTTTTGCAATACTCTATAGAGGACAAGCCAGTGATTGTGACACCAAGGATAGATCCTTCGTACAAGAATGACAAGGCTATGTCGTGGAATTATGAGGTTGGAGTTAGGGGAAAGCAAGTATAAATGGTATATAATATTTCTGGTGTTAGTGGAGTTACCCGGAGTGGGAGATGTTACACGAGAAATGAGCCGAAGGGGAATCCGGTAGTGGATCTTCAAGCCGAACGCAAAAGAAAAGGGAAAACAATACTTGAAGTTGAAGGGTCAGAAGGTCTTTTTGTACGCCTAGAAGGAAAAAAGAAAGTTGTAAGTGATGTGGAAGTTCAAGAGTTCCTAAAAATTATTCGGCAGAGTGAGTACATGGTAGTGGATCAATTGAAGAAAACCCCTACCAAGATTTCAATTTTGGAGTTGATAATGAGTTCTGAACCACATCGACAAGTCTTGATGAGAATGTTAAACCAGGCATATGTATCAGACAAGATTCCCACAGATTCCTTTAATGGCATTGTGGGAAATGTGTTGGCGTCCCATTTGTTGTCCTTTACTAAAGATGATATTCCGCTGAAGGAATGGGGCATAACAAAGCTTTGCACATATCAGCCATGTGTCATGGAAAAGAGCTAGCAAGTATCTTGGTAGATAATGGGTCATCACTCAATATTTTACCAAAGGAGACTTTTGAGAAGTTACTGATTGATAGATCTTATTTAAGACAAGTGTCGATGGTGGTGAGGGCATTTGACGGAACTCGTAGAGAAATTATGGGAGAAATTGAGATACCTTTAGACGTTGCAAGTGTAACTTTTAATGTGTCATTTGTGGTAATGGATATCTCACCAACCTATAGTTGCCTATTGGGACAACCTTGGATTCACACTGCGGGAGCTGTTCCATCATCGTTGCACCAGATGCTCAAGTTTATTTATGATGGAAGGGTTTATATAGTAAAAGGCCAGTCAGAATGGATGGTTGCCAGTTTGTCTAATAGTTCTCCTATTGATGCTCCGATGGAAGGGATTGAAAGCTCATTCCAATCTTTTGAAATTGCTAGCGCTAGCTATGTGAAGGAAGGAAGTTCTCCCCTGAAGCCGCAGATATCTAATGTCACGAAGAATGTGGCAAAATTTATGTTGAAAAAAGGGTTTTGCCCGGGAGAAGGACTTGGTAAGAATCGACAGGGAATTAAGAAGCCAGTGGAAATGGTGAAACATCCAGAACGTTGGGGTTTGGGATATAAGCAGACTAGGGTTGACAGGAACCGGGCACAGGCAGAAAAGTAGGCAAAGAGGTTTGCTTTTCTGGAAGGAAAGGAACTGAAAATTGAAAAGAAATCTATCCTCTAGCTTTACGATAGTTTTGTTTATGGAGGGATGCAGAACAAGATAAATTTGGCTGACACTGGGGTAGTTTTTGGAACACTGCCATTTGAAAGCTCGACTGATGTAACTGGGGTAACTTTTGCAAATTTATGTGATCAGTTTGAAGAGTTACAAATTGCAGTGGTGGAAGAGGAACAAAATTCTACTGTTCGACCTTGCTTTGTCATCTCGCGTCCTTCAAATTTCAAACTTGACAACTGGACCAGTCTGGAGCTCCCAGTATCTCTCAAGAGCCTGCGAGAGTAATCCCGAATGCACTACCATCCTTGGCCTAGCTCATGGCTTTCGTTTGGGGTCTTTTGTAATGAGCATGCTTTACTTTGCTTTCAATAAATTTTACAGTATGGCGATTGCATGTTCTATCTATATACATACTTCCTTTTTCCATGAAATGAAAGTCTTTTGACATATTCATATTTCTTTACCTCCATTCAAGTTTTTATTCTCCATTCTCAATACCACTTTCATTCATTTCTTTAACAGGATTGAAAATGATGATAATAAAGAGGACAAACTTAATGAACTAGATTTTGATGCACCCATTAGCAATGTTGAATCTGACTATGAAATAGATGAAGAAGTTGAGATTTTTCCTGAGATGTTAAGACAAGTCAATCAAGAAGAGAAAATAATACAGCCGCATCAAGAGTTAACTGAAGTCGTGAATTTGGGAACTGAAAAGGAGAAAAAGGAAGTTAAGGTAGGAGCTGCCTTTGAAGGAGAAAGCAAAAAGAAGTTGATAGATTTATTGCATAATTACTAGGATGTCTTTGCATGGTCTTATCGGGACATGCCCGGTCTTGATACAAACATTGTTGTTCACAAGTTGCCATTGATTCCAGAATGTATTCTTGTGAAACAAAAGTTGAGGAGAATGAAAGTAGACATGCTTTTGAAGATAAGAGATGAAGTGAAGAAGCAGTTTGACGCTGGTTTCTTGGCAATGGCACGATATCCAGAATGGGTGACAAATATTATACCTGTTCCCAAAAAGGATGGCAAAGTTCAGATGTATGTTGACTATAGAGACCTCAATCGCGCAAGCCCGAAGGATAACTTCCCTCTTCCTCACATTGATGTTTTAGTGGATAATACAGCTAGACATTCTACTTTCTCTTTCATGGATGGATTTTTGGGTTACAATCAGATCAAGATGGCACCAGAAGATCGTGAGAAAACGACTTTTATTACCCTATGGGGAACTTTTTGCTATAAAGTCATGCCGTTTGGTCTGAAGAATGATGGTGCTACTTATCAACAAGCCATAGTCACTTTGTTTCATGACATGATGCATAGAGAAGTGGAAGTATATGTCGATGATATGATAGCAAAATCCAAAGAAGGTGAAGATCATATTATGACTCTCCAGAAGTTGTTTGATCGATTAAAGAAGCATCAATTGAAGTTGAATCCAGCTAAGTGCACAATTGGGGCAACCTCGGGGAAGTTGTTAGGTTTTATTGTAAGCAAGAAAGGAATTGAGGTAGATCCTGATAAAGTGAAGGCGATTTTGGAGAGGTCACCTCCTCGGACAGAAAAGGAAGTTAGGGGTTTCTTGGGAAGATTGAATTATATTGCTAGGTTCATTTCACAGTTGACGGCTACTTGTGAACCTATTTTTAAATTGTTGCGTAAGAGTAACTCTACTGAGTGGAACGAATATTGTCAGATATCATTCGAAAAGATCAAGCAATACTTGAAAAGTCCTCCAGTGTTGATGCCTCCTGTGGCTGGTAGACCGCTTATTCTCTATTTGACTGTCTCAGATAGTTCGATGGGATGTGTGCTCGGACAACATGACTCATCGGGAAGGATAGAGCATGCCATTTATTACTTAAGCAAGAAGTCTATTAGTTGTGAAGCAAATTCGATGTTGGAGAGGACTTGTAGCTCGTTGGTTTAGGCTGCACACCGACTTCGACAGTATATGCTTTATCATAAGACATGGTTGATTTCCAGGATGGATCCTATCAAGTACATTTTTGAGAAACCTTCTCTTTCAGGGAGAATAGCTAAATGGAATATGTTATTATCATAATATGATATTTTGTATGTCGCACAAAAGGCGATTAAAGGGAGTGCAATTGTAAATTATTTAGCAGATGGAGCGATTGACGATGCTCAGCGTATGGATATGAAATTTCCAGATATTGATGTCATGTCTACGTCGATAGAAGTGGAGAATCAGAAGAATTTGGCAAAATGGACTATGTTGTTCGATGGTGCTTCTAATATCATAGGATGCGGAACTGGCGCAGCGTTGATATCACCTGAAGAAAATGTTATCCCGTTTACAGCTAAGTTGTATTTTGAATGTACCAACAATGTGGCAGAGTATGAAGCATGTACGATGGGAATTCAATCTGCTATTGATATGGGGATTAAGAGGCTACATGTCTATGGTAACTCACAGTTGGTGATTAGGCAATTGAATGACGAATGGGAAACCAAAGATAACAAGCTCATTCCATACTACCAGCATATCAAAAAGTTAGTCAAGTTTTTTGATTGGGTTGAATTTAATCATATCCCAGGGGAAGAAAATCAAATGACAGACGCTCTAGCAACTTTGGCGGCAATGTTTGATGTAGGCCCAAAAGGGGAAGTGCAAGTAATTAAAATCGAGAAACGAGAAGTTCGTGGTTACTATTCAAATTTGGAAAGAGAGCTTGATGGTAAACCATGGTATCATGATATCCAACAGTAGTGTGGTTGTTCGGTTTTTGAGAAAAGAGGTTGTTTGTCGATATGGAGTCCCGGAAAGAATTATTACTGATAATGGTACAAATTTCAACAGCAAAATGGTGAAGGAGTTTTGCGACCAGTTCAAAATTCGTCACCATAATTCAACTCCATACCGCCCGAAGATGAATGGGGCTGTTGAAACGGCGAATAAGAATATTAAGAAGATTATTGGGAAAATGACAGAGAATTACAAAGATTGGCATGAGAAGCTCCCTTTTGCTCTATATGGTTATCGTACATCAATACACACATCTACCGGAGAGACTCCTTTCTCTTTGGTGTATGGTATGGAGGCGGTTTTGCCTATTGAAGTAGAGATTTCATCCCTTCGAGTAGTTCTAGAGGCGGGTTTGGAAGAATCAGAATGGACTCAAACGAGATATGAACAGTTGAATTTGATTGAAGAACAAAGATTACGAGCAATTTGCAAAGGACAATTGTACCAAAGAAGAATGATGAAAGCACATAATAAGAAAGTTCGACCTCGCAGTTTCAGGGAAGGAGATTTAGTGTTGAGAATGACTTTGCCACCTCGAAAAGATCATCAGGGAAGTGGACACCAAATTATGAGGGACCCTATGTGGTGAAGAAGGCCTTTGAAGGAGAAGCATTAATTTTAACAAGAATGGATGGAGAATAACTGCCTAATCCGATGAATGCAGACGCAATCCGAAAGTACTACCTGTTAAAAAATAATAAAATAATAAAAAGGAGAAAAAGCTCGCTAGATTGAAAACCCGGAAAGGTGGTCTAGGCAAAAGTTAGAGCGAAAAAGAAAAGAAAAAGAAAAGAAAAAAGGAGGACTCACTAGATTGAAAACCCGAAAGGGTGGTCTAGGCAAAAATTAGGGAAAAAGAAGTCTCTATTGAAGTGAAAACCCTTCCTGGGCGCTTAAGGTTACAGTGAGATTAGAAAAGGAATAACAAAAATGATTAAAGGGAATTGGCATAGGCCTTTATGAGAAGTCGAGAAGAATATGGAGAAATACAGTGATCAACAGATGGCAAGACTATGCACAGTTGAACTGGTTATGATTAGGGGTATACATGATGAATTTGTGGGGGAGAAATTTCATATGAAAATAGTCAGATTGAATAATTGCAAAGTGGGTGCACACAAAACTGGGGCAATTTTGTGCGGAATCGGAATTATTTCATTTATATCCTGCAAAGATTTCTGCTATTTCCTTTGTTTCTAACTTTCTGGAATCATATATATACTTCATCAGTTTCTCCTGTTATCTATCCATTTTTAATAAAATACTCTAAGGTCATTCATTTCTGAGTTCCTAATTCATTGAGTGTTTTCATCAAAATTCTGATTGCTTGCGTAAAATTCTCATATAGTACAAGCATCGCCATGCTATTGAATTTATTTGAAATTGAGTAAAGTAATAAAAGAATTATGACAAGTGCATTAGGACATTGTTCTTAACATGAACTCGAAAGATTTTGGCATTCTTGACTATACAGGAGCTAAAAGGAATTTAAGGGCGTTAAAGGCATGTTGGAACCGGAGAGATGTTGGCATTCTTGACTGTACAGGAGCTAAAAGGAATTTAAGGGCGTTAAAGGCATGTTGGAACCGGAGAGATGCTAGCATTCTTGAGTGTAAAAGAGCTAAAAAGAATTTAAGGGTGTTAAAGGCATGGTGGAACTTGAAAGATTTTGGCATTCTTGACTGTACAGGAGCTAAAAGAAATTAAATGGGGCTAAAAGGCATGGTGGAGCCGGAGAGATTATGGTGTTCTTAATTCTAAGGGAGCTAAAAGAAATTAAATGGCGTTAAAAGGCATAATGCGGCCAGAGAGATTTTGTTTAGCGTTACAGGTGTGTCGGATTCGATGGAAATTAGAAGTAAACAATAAATCAATGGAAGGATCAGACAAAAAGAGAATGAAAGATACGAAAATAAGGGTAACCTGACAGATTGAAGATAGGATGGAATCAAAAGGTGCAGTCTTCTCATGATGGATGATTACAGGATGATAGGGGTGATGGTGCTTACGACAATTAACCAAAATCGAATTTTCAATGAGAAAAATAAAATATAATATAATTTTCTTCATACATTCATACACTCACGGATATTTTCTTGCATAAAATTCAAATAAATATTTGGTCAAGCCGGGAATAACCTTGTGATCCCGCACCCCTTATTTTTCTGCACAAATATTTGGTCAAGCCGAGAATGACCTTGTGATCCCGTGCCCTTTATTTTTCTACAAAAATATTTGTCCAAGTCGGGAATGGCCATAGTGATCCCGTGCATTTTACTTTTCTTGCTGGCCAAGCCGGGAATTGTCATAGTGATCCCATGCATTTTACTTTTATTGTTGGCCAAGCCGGAATGGCCATAGTGATCCCGTGTATTTTACTTTTCTTGTCGGCCAAGCTGGGAATGGCTATAGTGATCCCTTGCATTTTACATTTGCTGGCCAAGCTGGGAATGGCCATAGTGATCCCATGCACTTTCTTTTCTTGCAGGCCAAGCCGGAAATGACCATAGTGATCTTGTGCATTACCTTTTAGTTTTCCTGTACGAAACTCGGGTAACTACACCTTTGTTTGTCTTTTATTCCATAAAAGACATATAAAGGGGGGCAGTTGTAGTAACAAGTTTTCGTCCGGCGGAATAATAATAGTGAAAAATAGTGAAAAAGAAAATGGAAAAGAACATAAAAATAATAAATGCCCAAAAACCCGTTTCTTGGGCTCACAGTCCTACAAATATGCAAAAGCTCATTTTTAGACCATAAGCCCATAAAAATTCAAACCTAAACCCAATGCAACTAAACCCTAGAAATTATCTAAAAAATAAGGAAATTAAAAGATTTTGGGAAATAAAACCTTAAAAAGGAAAATGTGACAACTTTTTAGGGTTTTGCAAAAGGAATGAAAAATACAAAAAGGGTAATTTTCTTAGGGTTTCTAAAGAGAAGAAAATAAGGTTTAAGGGGACTTTTTGGTAAAAGAGTAGAAATAGGATTTTTTATGTGAGGTGGTACGGCATTGTATAAGGGAGAAGAGGGAGTCTCATGGAGACACAATTGAGAAAGGGAGGAAAAGAAAGAGGCGTGAGAGCCAACAATAAGAGAGGATCGGCGGCACAAAAGAAAAGAAAAGAAAAAAAGGTCTTTTGTGAGAAAGAAAGAAAAGGGGAGGAAAGTAAGGCTTTGGTGGCAAAAACAAGAGAGGATTGGCCAGACACCACAAGGGAGAGCTACCGGCAGAAGAAAAAGAAAGAGAAAAAAAGGAAAAAGGGAGAAAAACCAGGAAATAGGGAGATATTGCTCAATTTGTTCATCCTCCTTTACTGTTTTTGTTCTTGGAAGGTAACCTATACACACTTATGCCATTCTTGGTTTCAATCTCTCTTATTCCACTTTTTGGTGCTATTTCTGTACTCTTCTGGTCCTATCTCTTTGACTCTAATTCCCCAAACATATCTAGTTCTGGTTTTCATGGTTTTAATGTCTATTTGTTCATTATATGGAAACCTAGTTTTGATATTTGATTTCCATGGTTCAGATCTTTGATTTTTCAGTGTGATAATATCTGGGTTTTGTATATATGTGTTGGGTTTTTTATGCGTGTTCGTATGTGCATGTATATATATATACGGTGTGTGGATGTATATATGTGTTGGGTTTTTTATGCGTGTTCGTATGTGCATGTATATGTATATTGTGTCGGTGTGTATGTATATATATATGTTGCATGTGTATATATGGTTTTGTTCGTGTGTATATATATACAGTGTATATGTGTGTGTGTATACCGTGGGTGTATGTATATATTATACATGTGTTTATGTGTGTATGGGTACATGGTACGGTTGTGTATATTGTTTATATGTATATTTGGCTCTTATGTTGGGTAATTCATTCATATTGACATGTATAACTTGGGCATTAATTATTCTGGTTATTTTCCATTTATTATGAGGTAATGAGTTTAAAATTGAATGTAGGTCATTTCAATTAAGGAAATCATAAGTTGATTCCCTTTATTTAGATTATGGGCATTATTTGATTTCATTTATGAATTTGTCATAAACTGACAATAATAGGTTAAATTGATAGATGGCTCTTTCCCAAATGATTATTTATACCATAAGTTGGTATTTAAAATTTAACCTATCAAAAGTTGGTAGTATATTTTCATTAAATCTACCAAAAATTGGTAGTGTATTTTTATTAAACCTACCAAAAGTTGGTAGTGTATTTTCATGAAAACTATCAAAAGTTGATAGTGTATTTTCATTTAAACCTACCAAAAGTTGGTAGTGTATTTCCAAATAAAAACTATCAAAAGTTGATAGTAATATTTCCAACTTTTTCGCAAAAACTATCATAAGTTGATAGTATTTTTCATACAAATTTTTTCCCAAAACAATCATACCTTGCAAAGAAGAAGTTTCCAAGAGATAGCCATTAGATTAATTAGGGTAACCGTTTTCAAACTGGAGTTGTGGGGTGCCTAACACCTTCCCCACACTCAATCAATCCTCGTACCCCTTTTTCTCTGGTTCGCAGGTCTTTACGGTGTCCAATTGCACCTTAAATCAATTGGTGGCGACCCTAAAGATTTTTTCATCCTCCAAAGCCGGTCCGCGTCGTGACCCCGATTACGACAATTGTGAAACTGTCATCTCAGGTGTCTACACCAAGTCAAGATACTGCTTGACCTTATCAACCTGAAAGGATCGTTACACGAACCGCTGCATGAATAGTAGCTCAAAAGACACCCAAGTAAAATCATTCTTCTTTTGATCTAAGGAATCCCACCACTCGAAAGCAGTCCTCCTCAAGTAATAGGAGATCAGTATCATCCTCCTATTGTCTGGTATAGCCAAGGTACTCAATCACCTGCTCATTTGGTGTAACCACTCTCCAGCCTCATATCCCTCCCTCTCTCCAGAAAACTCCGGGGGATTGGTCTTACGTAGCTGCTCCATCTCGTATAACTCTCGTCTCGGTCTTGGAATAACTCTATCCTCAATACCAGCTCCTAGAATCTACTCCTCACTGCGACCCCCTAGTGCCTTAACCATCTATGTCTGTAACACCTGAACTAGCAACCTCACTATCTCTATAATGTCCCTCATCGATGCTGGTGGCTCCTCAATAGTAGGAAGGACCCCCTACACCCCTGGGTCTCCTACACCTGCCCTGGTGGAACAACCATAGCCCTAGCTTACTAGTCATCCTCAGTATGTGGACCATCTTGCACAATCCTCTCCTCTCCTCTTGTGTCTTTGTGCCAGAATCAGGCACCGACTCCTGTTCACTGGGAGTATGCCTAGTAGTGCGAGTCGTCCCACTACCTCGGCCTCTAGCTCGACCTCTCTGTCTCCCTCGCATGCCCTCGACACTAGGGTCTCCGCAGCACGAGAAGATCAGGTCATCCTACGAGTGTCCATTTGCATCACCACAGATAACACTATTCGATAGTCAACTTAAACGAGGGTTTATAGGAAAAGAATGCATACCGGATCAGTGGAGGTCGTGACATTGCCTAGAGTCTCACTAACATACTATACACACTTCCTGGACCCAAACACAGATCCTACATTTCGAACCTAGTTCCGACACCAAAATGTAATGCCCCGACCCAGGAGGCGCTACTATTGGTACCAGAATGATGATTCTGAAGATGGATCAAGGAATTCCTATTCTAGGAAGGTGACCAATTTAGAAGATTTACGGAGGGTTATGGAGGTACAAGATAGTCCTATTGGCACTTTTGGATCTAAGGGAGCTGCTTCTAACCATTTAGGCAATGATTTGAGCTATAATGATAAGGAGGAGACTGTAACGCCCCGACCTTGGAGGTGCTACTATTGGTACCATCGTACGTCACTAATCATGGTGACCATTCCATAGACATGAATGTCTACATCAATTATATTAAGTCTAGGTATACTACGATTTAATCTATCACCAATTCACCGAAAAATTTGACATCTCCCCGTATTTCCGAGAATGCCAAGCTGGACTACAAGCGCAGCAATATCACAAAACATTCTCAAACCTAGGCAGGGCCTCAGGCCATCGAACAATTCATATTGTCATATATCTCCACACACAATGACATATATAGTCAAAGCAACCATCGCAAGGGGGTAACCCTGCAAGCACAATCAACATCAGAACATAAAGTCCACAAACCCGGCCCAATAGTCCCGTTCACACGGAACACTCTACTAACCATCCAATCATCCACCAAATAGGTCTCACCTGTGGGGGAAAAGAAAAAGGGAAAGGGTGAGCGAAAGGCCCAGTCGAAAATAATAGAGAATAAATAATCGATATTAGAGTTGAATTATTAAAGAAAGTACAATTACATCAATATGATATCTAACATCGTGTACACCAAAACACAAATAAATAACAACACCATAAGGGATCCTAACTTGGCCCACCGACATCCCTGTACTCAACGGGACCCTGAACAACCCAACGACATCATCGAATGGTGCACCAAGTGCATATGGAATCCTAACCCGGCCCACCTCGTTCTCGTACACATCAGAACCCTAAACGGCCCAACGACATTCCACATTTCACACCAACCATACCTAGAAGATGTACGAGTCCTTACTTAACAACCACCATGCAACTACAATGCATGTCCAACATGGTTATGCATTAATGTATACATACAATCCTACATATATACTACTACACGATGCATGTTCAAGAATAACTCATGTTCAATAGAAGATTGAACATGTGGGGTAAGCAATATCACTTATTTCATTCAACAAAGTAATCGCACAATAGGGTTGTTCTCCCTTAGGCACACTTAAGGCAAGAGAGGAATAATAATAACAAATGAGGAAAATAAACACTCTCAATAGAAGGAATATAGTCATTGGAAATGGAAAGGGTGGAATTTCCCTACCTCGTACTCCAAGGACTAGCTATGTAAAGTTAATACTCAATCTTGAATTCTCTGACCACAATCAACCTATTATTTGGTAAGCCCTTTCTCTAATCAACATACCAATAACTTTAATTTCACATAACTAACACAAAACAACCCAATAAATCAAGAAATCCTTACGTTTTCTAAACGCAAGACTTTCCAAGTTCTTAAACCTCACCTAACCAGGCTTGCAACTCTAATCAACAATGGAATCTAGAGATACAATCATAAATAAGTCTAAGTCAACCTATTTAATCACTAATTTCATCATATTCAATGATTATCCTCTAACCCATAAAACCCTAAGATTAATCTTCACCAAATCTAACCCCAAAATTCAAATACAAGGTTGTAGAGATCTTACCCCGGTGTAGATTCCTTCAATTGCACCTAAATAACAAGATTTTGATGTGTCAAAACCCAATTTCCAGCAACTAAGGATAGTAGAAAAAGTTTGACTTAAATACCTTGATTTGGAGTTAAATGGGTGAACTAAATGCTTGAATGAATATTGGCCAGAAATGGTGGCTGGTGATTGGACCTCTATTTTGAGGTTCTAATGTCCTTTAATTAGGATGTTCTAGCACTTAGTTAATGTATTTGATTGCATTTTAGCTTAATTTTACACTTACAAATGTTTCCCCTTGGTTTTGTAGGAATCGGACCTTGTTCGGGCAAGTTGGAGCACTTTTTTGGCACTTTTTGCTGTGAGGTGTCGGGACACTTCCCAAGGTGTCCGGACACCTGTCCGGACACCCGTCCGGACACCCGTCCGGACGCTTTCTTCACAAATTGAGGCAGAGGCTTCAAAGTTGATGGACGCATGAAGTGTCCGGACACCCGTCCGGACACCTACGGCGAATCTGCAATTTTCTGCACCAAAATTTCAAGGGCACTTAGGGTAAATCATGTATGTAACCAATGGGAAACGATTTTATAAGGGTAGTTAGGTATTTTCTATTGTAAAAAGAGAAGAAAACCCTAAAATTGGGTCTTCCTTCACACAATTCATCTCCTCCAACTTCTTGCCTCCATTGTTTTTCTCTCTCTTTCTCTCTCTAGGATTTTACTTAGTTCTTGTGATCTTGTTTGTAAACATTGGTTTTCATCTATAAAATTGATGTTTATTCTCATTATAATGAGTGGCTAAGTTCTCTTTCTAGTTTCTAGTCCCGAACGGTGGGTGCAAGGTTTCGATTACTCAAGGTATGCTCAAAGAATCGTAGCTTCGATTTCTCTCTTTTAATTTCGTGATAGTTGTGTGATTGGATCTATGGGAATGACATATTTGATTGTATTCTTGGATTGTATAGTCTAGGGATTGCATCTAATGTGTTCGATTGAGAATTGTTAAACCCATTGCATGATTTCCTTAATTAATTGAGTTTTTCATTGCATAGCTATTAATTATGTGTATTGATGATGGGGTTTTGGGTTAATTTAGGAATGTGCATGGGAGAGTTATGGTTAATTGATCTTTGAGTGTGAAACTAGGGTGTTAGCCAAGCCGAGCCCCAAGGGGGAACATTAATCCATAATATTAGGTGCTTATCCCTTTGCGTTCATCGTAGATTAAGAGACCCGATGGCCTACATGCATGAATTGAAGTCTTATATCCCAATTCTCTTTGCATATGCATGATTGATAGTATCACACAATGCATTGTGTATGGTTGTGTGTGTTTGCAATGATACCTTGAGTATGAGAACCGAGTAGCCACCGGGACGGACTAGAGACTAGGTTTTTTTAATTAATTGTTTTAAATCCACTTTGTGCTCACTTTGATTACAAAATCGCTTATGCTACCGAGTCATTCGGCCCATTTCTTTTACTTGCTTTTATTTGATATTCATTGTGTTTATTAGTGTTAGCTAGTCATTTGCATATCATTCACTTCAAATTTGCATTGCTTCCTCGTGGATCGATACCGGACTCACCGGTTTATTACTTGACGATACCCTACACTTGGGGTAAGTACACACACACACTTAGGTGTCGGTCAAGTTTTTGGCGCCGTTGCCGGGGAAGCGAGTGTCAAAGAAGGAGCTGGGTGGCTTGTAGACGCTAGCTTTATGCTATTAAACACCATCAAATAAGGAAGGAGCACGGTCACGCTTCAAGGGTAACTTCGTTCCTCCCTTTTACTTGCTTTCTAGTGTAGTTGATTTAGTGTAGTTGCTGAAAAAGAGCGAAAAAAAAAAAAAAAAAAAAAAAAATTTGTGAGGAGAACTTGGCGGATGGGGCTAACTTAGATTCCTGTGGGCGATGGATGCCACCTTGTTTGCTGCTTGGTAGTGATACGTTGTTTGAGAGAGCTTTGCGCATTTTTCTTTCTATCACTACTTGCTACATCTTTGCTCTATTCCTATCTTTGCTCTTGTTCTTGGTTGTTCATTAATTGAAAAAAAAATATATATATATAAAAAAAAAAATCTTGTGTTGCTTGACGTGGTTGATTGCTACTTTCGTGTGCTACTTGCTATTGTTCCTTGCCATCATGTCTCATCTTAGAGATAGTGTTAGTGGGCATGGGTCTAATAGAGATGGGAGAGGTGGTGACATAAATGCGAGTGATGCAGGGAGTGTACGTGGGGGTGATATCAATCTCGATGTATTGCGTCGTCTTTTGCAACGTGTGAACATTGATGAATTGATGAATCCGGCACAAGGGCAAGATGCCCAAAATGTGCCAAATGCCCAAAATGTGCCAAATGCCCAAAATTTACCAAATGTTCAAGTTGAGCATGCTTTGCAAAATGCACCTCAACCACTTCAACAAGACGACATGGCACAAATCGCCCCACAAAATGTCTACCAACCTCCCAATATGCCTCCCGCATATCATATACCTCCCCCATACAATTATGTGCATCCCATGTATTATCCAATGCCACAAGTGCCACAATATGCTCCCTTCGGACAAAATTTACATGCACCTCCTCCTGTGGAGTACATTCATGCCCAAGAGCATCGCACTTTGAGGGAGCTTACGCATCCCGCAAGGCAAACTCAACCTTCTTGCATCATCATGCCACCGAACCAACAAAATGTGAGCCTTAAACCATCCATGTTCCAAATGATTCCCAAATTCCATGGAATGGAATCGGAACGACCATATTCCCACGTGCGTGATTTTGAATCGGTGTGTACTACTTTTGGTGATGTCACATGCTCACAAGAAATTTTGAGACTCAAACTTTTTCCATTCTCTTTGAAGGATCATGCAAAACAATGGTTTGAGAACTTGCGCCCCCAATCCATTGCGACTTGGGCGGCAATGCAAGAAGAATTTCTCAACAAATATTTTCCTTCCCACCGTACCATTTCTTATCAAACACAAATCATGAATTTTCATTGCAAAGAACATGAAACTTTCTTCCAAGCTTGGGAGAGGTTTAAAGATTTGTTGTTTATGTGTCCTCACCATGGATTTCAAAAATTTCAAATTGTGAATTTCTTCCACAAATCTTTGACTCCATCTTTGAAGAAATTGGTTTCCACTATGACTCAAGGTGACTTTTTGAATAGGGATGCCAATGAAGCATTTACTTTCTTTGATGGGTTGGCGGAGGAATCCCGATCTTGGGAAGCTCCTCCCTTAACCCGACATGAGGTTGTGCCAAACTCTAGTGGCAAGTTTGTGTTGAATGAAAATGATGATGTGCATGCTAAACTTGCTTTGTTGTCCAAGAAATTGGAGTCCTTAGAGTCACAAAAGGCCCCTATAAATGCAGTTGGTGTTGATGAACAAGTTGCTTGTACTTTGTGTGAAAGTAGGGATCATAGGACGGATGAGTGTAATGCCTTACCGGCTTGTAAGGAAGTCCTATTTGGGCAAGGTTACAATGGGAACAATTCTCAGAACTTAAGGAAGCCCTACCCTACCAATCACCAAGGCAACAATTCGTACAATGAGAATTACCCTTGGAGGAATCATCCAAACTTTGGGTGGAGGAATGATGGGAATGTTCAATCCCAATCACTCCCCAATCCACCCCAACAACAATTGCCTCCTCCAAGTGTTGCACAACCACCTCCACAACCTTACATTCCACCTCCTAAGAGGTCTCTTGAAGACACTCTTAACATTTTCATGCAAGCTCAAATAGGGGAGAATCAAAAGGCCACCAAATTCCAAGAACAGACCAATAGGGCCATTGAGGATATTAAGAGTCAAATCACTAAGGTCACCCAGGCTCTCACCACATATGAGAAGGGTAAATTCCCAGCTCAACCATACCCCAATCCATCCAAACAAGCCAATTTGCTAGAATCTACTAGTGGGGGGGTGAGTGGACATGAACAAGCCCAATCCATCCTCACTTTGAGGAATGGACGCATTGTGGATAGACCCATACCAAATGAGAATGTTGATCAAAGTGATGATGTGCAGAATTTTGGTGATAGAGTGGAAAAAAAGGACAAAGGAAATAGTGGAAAGGAAGAGAGTTTGGAGAAATTTGTGCAGGGAAATGATTCACTAGGTGCAAGTGTTCGGACACCTATTTTGGATTGTCCGGACACTTCATCCAGAAATTCAAAAAAATGTGAGAAAATACCAAGAGGAGAAGAGGAGAGTGAGGGGCAATCACATAGGACAAGGGTAGACACATCTAAGGATAGAGAGTGTATCCCAAGGCCACCATTTCCTCACCGCTTAGGGAAGAAAACCAATGAGGCTCTACACAAAGAGATGTTTGAACTTTTCAAACAAGTGAAAGTGAACATACCTCTTTTAGATGCCATCAAACAAGTTCCCTCGTACGCAAAGTTCCTCAAGGATTTGTGTACCGTGAAACGCAAATTGAATGTGAAGGAGAAGGCTTTTCTTACGGAGCAAGCAAGCTCCATCTTACAAGCCACCACTCCACCTAAATATAAGGATCCCGGTTGCCCTACCATTCCAATAGTCATAGGGAACCATAGGATTGAACAAGCATTGTTGGATTTAGGTGCTAGTGTTAATCTCCTTCCATACTCGGTCTATCAACAATTGGGGTTAGGTGAGCTTAAGCCTACAAGAATTACCTTGCAACTAGCCGATAGATCCGTCAAGATTCCTAGAGGAATAGTTGAAGATGTGCTAGTTCAAGTGGATGAATTCTATTTCCCGGTTGACTTTGTGGTTTTAGATACTCAACCCCTCCCTAGCTTTAGCAAACCAATCTCAGTCCTTCTAGGTAGACCCTTCCTAGCAACTTCAAATGCTTTGATCAATTGTAGGAATGGTGTCATGGTGCTATCTTTTGGGAATATGACAGCGGAGATGAACATCTTTAATGTGTCTAAGCAAATGGGAGAGTTTGAAGACATTAGGGAAGTAGATTGGATCCATTCATATGTTGAGGAGAACTTAGAGAAAACTCTTGCTAGGGATTCGGTGGAATGTGTGCTAGCTTCGAGTGAAAAAGGTAGTCAATTTTTAGTTGAGGAAGAGGAAATTAATGAGATTTTGGAGTCTTTAGCTATCCATAGCATAGGACGATTCAACCCACCCATTGAGGAATTAGAACCTTCCAAGACTAAGCTTGAATCATCTTTAGAGCAGCCACCAACACCGGAAAGGAAACCCTTACCAAGTGAGCTGAAATATGTGTTTTTGGGAGAAAATGAGTCATACCCTGTTGTGATATCTTCCCTACTTACTTCTTCCCAAGAAGAGAAACTTGTCCAAGTGTTGCAAAGGTATAGAAGGGCAATAGGTTGGACAATTGCTGATTTGAAGGGTATTAGTCCTTTGGTTTGTACTCATAGGATTTACATGGAAGAGGAAGCTAAGCCCATTAGACAAATGCAAAGACGTTTAAATCCGAACATGAAGGAGGTAGTTAGGGGGGAGGTACTAAAATTGCTTGACGCGGGGATCATTTATCCCATTGCGGATTCCAAATGGGTATCTCCTACCCAAGTGGTCCCCAAAAAGTCCGGAGTTACGGTAGTTATGAATGACAAGAACGAATTGGTGCCCACTCGAATTCAAACCGGGTGGCGTATGTGTATTGACTACCGTAGACTCAATATGGTTACTAGAAAGGACCATTTTCCCTTACCCTTCCTTGACCAAGTCCTTGAGAGAGTAGCGGGTCGAGCCTATTATTGCTTCCTTGATGGGTATTCTGGATATAATCAAATAGAGATTGCCTTAGAAGACCAAGACAAGACCACATTCACATGTCCATTCGGAACTTTTGCTTATAGACGCATGCCTTTTGGGTTATGCAATGCTCCGGCTACCTTTCAAAGGTGCATGATGAGTATCTTTAGTGACATGGTTGAGAAGATTGTGGAGGTCTTTATGGACGATTTCTCGGTTTACGGAGATACCTATGACCAATGCCTTGCTAATTTGGCATGTGTGTTAAAAAGATGTGAGGAGAGCCAATTGGTTCTCAATTGGGAAAAGTGTCATTTCATGGTGACACATGGAATTGTATTGGGACACATTGTGTCATCCAAAGGGATAGAGGTTGACAAGGCAAAAATTGAATTAATTCAAAAGTTACCTCCCCCTACATGTGTTAAAGATGTGAGATCTTTTTTGGGTCATGCGGGTTTCTATAGAAGGTTCATTAATTCTTTTAGTTCCATTGCCAAACCTTTAAGTAACTTGCTTGCTCAAGATGTCTCTTTTGAATGGACACCACAATGTCAACAAGCCTTTGATGATTTGAAAGGTGCCCTAACCACCGCACCCATTATGCAAACTCCCGATTGGAGTATGCCCTTTGAACTCATGTGTGATGCAAGTGATGTGGCGGTTGGGGCGGTCCTAGGACAAAGAAGAGAAAAGAATGCTCATGTTATATACTATGCTAGTAAGACTTTGAATGATGCTCAAGTGAATTATACCACCACCGAAAAGGAATTACTAGCTATAGTCTTTGCTTTGGACAAGTTTAGGTCCTATTTGGTTGGCTCGAAAATCATCATCTTTACCGACCATGCAGCTTTGAAGTATCTACTTTCAAAAGCTGATGCCAAGCCTAGGTTGTTAAGATGGATTCTCTTACTTCAAGAATTTGACCTTGAAATTAAAGATAAGAAAGGAGTGGAGAATGTAGTAGCCGACCATCTCTCTCGACTTCCCGGACAAAATTTGATTTCACATGGCCTACCCATCAATGAGCATTTCCCGGATGAACAACTCCTCCTCACTAATGCCATCTCTTCTAAATTGACTCCATGGTATGCGGACATTGCCAACTTTTTGGTGACCGGAAACATGCCATCTCATTGGAGTACGATTGATAGATCCAAATTTCTTCGCAATGTGCGAAACTTCTTTTGGGATGACCCATATTTGTTCAAGTATTGTTCTGATCAAGTGATTAGGAGGTGCATTCCCGATAATGAATTTGAAAGTGTCATGGCCTTTTGCCATAAATATGCTTGTGGAGGCCATTTTTCCTCCAAAAAGACCGCAGCCAAAATTCTTCAAAGTGGCTTATATTGGCCTTCTTTGCACAAAGATGTCCATGCTTATTGCCTATCTTGTGACAATTGCCAAAGGCTAGGTAATTTAGGAAAACGTGAGATGATGCCCCTCCAACCTATTAACATTTTGGAAATTTTCGATTGTTGGGCCATTGACTTCATGGGACCCTTCCCTAATTCATTTGGTTATTTGTATATCTTGGTTGGTGTGGATTATGTGTCCAAATGGGTAGAAGCCATCCCTTCTCGAACAAATGATCACCAAGTTGTGATAAAATTTTTAAAAGAAAACATTTTCTCAAGATTTGGGATGCCTCGAGCCATCATAAGTGATGGTGGGTCTCACTTTTGCAATGCCCCGGTTAGAACTTTGATGAAACGATATGGCATTTTGCACAAAGTTGGCACCCCATATCATCCACAAACAAGTGGCCAAGCGGAATTGGCAAATAGGGAGATTAAACGTATTCTTGAAAAAACGGTTGGTCCCAATAGAAAAGATTGGTCTTCAAAATTGATTGATGATTTGTGGGCTTACCGTACTGCGTATAAGACTGCCCTTGGAATGTCTCCTTATAGACTTGTCTATGGCAAGGCTTGCCACTTGCCGGTGGAATTGGAGCACAAGGCCTATTGGGCCATTCGCACTTTGAATGACTCCACCGATCAAGTTGGGGGGCATCGCAAACTCCAAATCCAAGAGATTGAGGAGTTGAGGAATGATGCTTTTGAAAATGCTAAAATTGCTAAGCTTAAAATGAAAAGATACCATGACAAGCACATTGTGAGGAAAGTTTTTCATGAGGGACAAAAGGTTCTTTTATACAACTCCCGGTTACACTTGTTTCCCGGGAAGTTACGTACCAAATGGACCGGACCTTTTATTATCCGTAAGGTTTCCCCATATGGAAGCATTGACATTGATGATCCTAGGAGTGGAAAACCTTTTAAGGTTAATGGCCAACGTTTGAAACCATACTTGGAAAATTTTAATGAATTGGCCGAAGAATGGGACCTTGTGGATCCCACTCCTTCCTAGTGTGCGTGAAAAAAGCTCTCTTTTAAATATGTAGTGTTAGATTATTTTTTTTATTCATTCTTGGTGTGTTTTTGTATGTTCACAATGCATTTCACAATTTGTTCTTGCCTTGTTTTCCATTCTTGACATTGGGGACAATGTCTCATTTAAGTTGGGGGGTGAGGGAATTGTGAATCCATTGTGAAACTTGCTTTATTTTGGTGTGCTTTTGTGAATATCAAAAATTTGAAAAAAAAAAAAAAAAAAAGTCTTGTTGTGTCATGCTTGGATAGTGTGGTTGGTATTAACTTTTTCAGGACATGCTTCGTTTCTCATGATTCCAACCACTTTTGAAGAGTATGGTATGACTTCCTACCCTTTATCTTATTGTGTTGCGCTTTGTTGTTCATACATGCTAGATGGACTTTAGGAGGGGAAGGGTAGAGGCCTTTGGAATTCACTACCAATTTGAATGTTAATTTCTTATTCTTGTTCAAACGTGCAAGTGTAGAGTAGGTTTCTTGATTTCTTTTGTAAAGTTGATACATGCAATTGAGTGGAATAATTGTAATCAATCTTTCTTGGGATGATTGGGACCTAGTTGGATATAAACTTGTGTAGTTAAGCAGACATCTTGGCATTGAAGCATTTGTAGGACTGCGTTTTTGGATCCTTTTGTCTGAAAAATTACCTTTTTACCCTTCTCATTCCTTTGAGCCATTCTTCGTTGATACACATTGGGTTTCGGGTGATGTTTTTCATTGATATTCATTTGACATCTTATGAGCGTGTTCTTCAGTAGCTTTGCATCCATTACATTTGATTGCTGAGAAGTGTGATTTTTGTATTTTGCCGCTTGCCTGTGAACTTAGGATTGAATGATTCATTAGGTTGAGAGATTTGAGCCTAGCCTATTCATTTGTGAGTGATTATAAGCCTAAATTTCTTTAAGCCTTTTTAGTTCACTTACAAGCCTTGTGTGAACCACTTCCTTAAATATTTCCCACCTTTGGTTGCAAGGTTGAGTAGGAGCTTGAAAAATAAATCAGTAGTGATATTATCCCTCCTTATTACGAAAAAAAATTATGAGGGTTGTTGTAAAAAAAAAAAAAAAAAAAAAAAAAAAAAAAAAGGTGTATGCAATAAAGTTAATCCTTTGTGTGTAAAGGATGAGAAGTGTTTGAAATTGTGGTACAATGGAAGGGGTGACAACAATGAGAGTTTAGCTCACATGTTTGAACTTAACCTTGCAACTTGTTACCTAGATCCAAATTCTTCCTACCTTGTCCCATGACCACATTACAACCCATTTAACCTTTTGATGAATTTGATCCAAGGTAAGCAAGTAAGTTGGTGAATGCATTAATTGCTCTTGTAGGTGATTTCTTTCTCAAAGCTATGCCCATCCAAATTATCTTTTATAAGCACATACATTTAATTCAATTGTGTAAGTCATTCACTTAGCACAATGCTTTTATGTTTTTGTATACATTTGGGATTGGGAATTTATGAACACCAAAAGGGTCCATAACAAGGTTTTGCTTGTGTGAATATGTTGAGTTGTCTAGTTTGATTGCACATATATTTTTCATAGTATAAAATGTTCTTGGTCATTTTTAAGGGGATTGAGATTGATTTTCCAAAGATTTTGCATGTTTTTGACCAAGCAGGGGAATTAGGGGATTAGCTCTATTTCTTGCATGCGAGAATTTAAGAATCATTATGGTACTTTCAAAGTAATAGTGGATCCCTTGGCAAGTGTTTGTGGGTATCGCTCTGATAAGCCCTCACGAGACTACAACTCGTCCACTGGGGTGACCTAGGGGTTTAAAGGCTTGTTGCATGCGCTAAATGCAACCGTGATGCCTACGTCAGTGAGTTAGGATTTTATTTAGTAGATTTTAGTTTTAGGTAGTGGTTTCATTGCTAGGGACTAGCAACGTCTAAGTTGGGGGGTGTGATTGGACCTCTATTTTGAGGTTCTAATGTCCTTTAATTAGGATGTTCTAGCACTTAGTTAATGTATTTGATTGCATTTTAGCTTAATTTTACACTTACAAATGTTTCCCCTTGGTTTTGTAGGAATCGGACCTTGTTCGGGCAAGTTGGAGCACTTTTTTGGCACTTTTTGCTGTGAGGTGTCGGGACACTTCCCAAGGTGTCCGGACACCTGTCCGGACACCCGTCCGGACACCCGTCCGGACGCTTTCTTCACAAATTGAGGCAGAGGCTTCAAAGTTGATGGACGCATGAAGTGTCCGGACACCCGTCCGGACACCTACGGCGAATCTGCAATTTTCTGCACCAAAATTTCAAGGGCACTTAGGGTAAATCATGTATGTAACCAATGGGAAACGATTTTATAAGGGTAGTTAGGTATTTTCTATTGTAAAAAGAGAAGAAAACCCTAAAATTGGGTCTTCCTTCACACAATTCATCTCCTCCAACTTCTTGCCTCCATTGTTTTTCTCTCTCTTTCTCTCTCTAGGATTTTACTTAGTTCTTGTGATCTTGTTTGTAAACATTGGTTTTCATCTATAAAATTGATGTTTATTCTCATTATAATGAGTGGCTAAGTTCTCTTTCTAGTTTCTAGTCCCGAACGGTGGGTGCAAGGTTTCGATTACTCAAGGTATGCTCAAAGAATCGTAGCTTCGATTTCTCTCTTTTAATTTCGTGATAGTTGTGTGATTGGATCTATGGGAATGACATATTTGATTGTATTCTTGGATTGTATAGTCTAGGGATTGCATCTAATGTGTTCGATTGAGAATTGTTAAACCCATTGCATGATTTCCTTAATTAATTGAGTTTTTCATTGCATAGCTATTAATTATGTGTATTGATGATGGGGTTTTGGGTTAATTTAGGAATGTGCATGGGAGAGTTATGGTTAATTGATCTTTGAGTGTGAAACTAGGGTGTTAGCCAAGCCGAGCCCCAAGGGGGAACATTAATCCATAATATTAGGTGCTTATCCCTTTGCGTTCATCGTAGATTAAGAGACCCGATGGCCTACATGCATGAATTGAAGTCTTATATCCCAATTCTCTTTGCATATGCATGATTGATAGTATCACACAATGCATTGTGTATGGTTGTGTGTGTTTGCAATGATACCTTGAGTATGAGAACCGAGTAGCCACCGGGACGGACTAGAGACTAGGTTTTTTTAATTAATTGTTTTAAATCCACTTTGTGCTCACTTTGATTACAAAATCGCTTATGCTACCGAGTCATTCGGCCCATTTCTTTTACTTGCTTTTATTTGATATTCATTGTGTTTATTAGTGTTAGCTAGTCATTTGCATATCATTCACTTCAAATTTGCATTGCTTCCTCGTGGATCGATACCGGACTCACCGGTTTATTACTTGACGATACCCTACACTTGGGGTAAGTACACACACACACTTAGGTGTCGGTCAGCTGGTCGGCGACCAGAACTAGTTGAAAAAAGTGGCTGGTGGGAGGTGGCAGTTGCTGTTTGGTGGAGAGTAGAAAGAAGTGAGAGCAAACACAAAAGAAAGAAAAAAAAAAGGAAGGAAGAAAAGATAGAGGGAGCCAATTCTCGTTCACAACAAAGTTCAATGGGGAGAAATAAATGGAAGAGGAGGGCAAGGGATTTCATTCCTGAGGGTCAGTCCAGTGTCATACAAGATGGGGTTTGTGTAGGGGGAAAACATCCACACGAGTCTGAAGGTGTGAATGAGGAGAATAATATTCTATTTGAATTTGAAAGTAACTCCAGAAAGAGCAAGAGAGCAACGAAGGCTGAGTTCTAACCCCATCGAGAGTCATAATATGCTTCTCATGGAACTTTGGGGTCTTGACAACCCTCAAACAATTTAGGAACTTCACTTGTTGGTGAAGCAAAAGTCGACAAAAATGTGTTTCCTCATGGAAACCATGTTCTGTAAAAATAAGATGGAAAAGATTCGTTGCAAGTTGTGATATGATAATACTTTTACGATTGATCCTATCAGGTGTAGTAGGGGTCTTGTTTTGTTTTGGAGTTCTGTTCAGATGTTCCTATTGAAAATTATTCTCAATGCCATATTCAGGCTACGATTCGGGAAGGTTTTTTAGGCATTCATGGTGATTGGCCTACTTCTATGGGCATCCAGATGCACGTAAACGCTAAGATAGCTGGGCCTTTTTGAATTACTTGTGTATTGATCCCAATATCGCATGGCTGTGCATTAGTATTTTAACACAATTTTGAATCTTACTGAAAATGTGGGGGGAAACCTTAACTCAACTAGTTAGATGAGAAGATTTAAATTTCGAGGACGAAATTTTATTTAAGGGGGGTAGAATGTAAAATCCCAGACTTTTGTAAGCGGTAATTGAAATTTCTTTAAAACAAGGAGGGGTTAAAATAAAAAAGAGAATAAAATGGAGGGTTGAGAGTTGAATTAAAGGAAATCTCATATTAAACCAATTATAAACACTCTTTCCTAGGTAAGCGTGAAGAAAAAAAAAACCCTAATTTATTTTCTTTTCTTTCCTCTTTCTTCTTCCTGTCATGTTTCACCATGGGCAAACATGACAAGTCGGCCGTCTAGCCATTTTTGGCGCCACCACTGGTCCCAAACGAAGCATCAAACTGGTGTTAGTCCCGTCATCCACCACCATTAACGGTCTCTACTTTTATTGGAATTGCAACTTGAAGCCACGGACAACCTACACTTTGGGAGCCTGATCCGGCCACCTCCGACATCTTCTTGGCAAACAAACTCCGCCAATGGACTCACCGGAGCAAGGAGCACGTAGGCCAGCCAAGTTCCGGTAGAAACAATCACCGAAAGTTGCCAACCCTCGTTTGACACGATTTTTCCGACTCGTTGACCTGGTATACACTTGATTTTGTTATATATAGATCAGGATGTTAGGAAGTAAGACTTTCTATTGCCAGTAGCTCGCGCTGCCACCAATGTGGCAGCCAAATAGCAACGTCAAGGCCACCTTGACAGTTGAGTCACGAACATGGACTCGGGTGTCACCAATTCTGCCATAGCAGACTCTTGAAGGAGAAACAGATAAATGGGCTGGGAAAATTTCAATTTTGTCTAGTTAGAAATAATTGATATACCTAATGGTGGGACTCCATTAAGTCAAACAAAGTTTGATTTTAATAAGCCAATGAATTGGGTCAATGCAAAGTGTCCATAATTGGTCCACTAAAATTGAAAGTGGCCGATGTATAGATGGGTGACAATTCGACTATTTGAGCCGTGTAATACATTGACCTAAGATGTAAATTTGGGCAATCATTTGACTTGGACACTTTAGTAATTTACTTTAAATTATTTAGTAACCAACCATATGTCGGTATGTTTTTAGGAGATCGAGGAGTCGAAGTAGACGCTATAGATGTGCATTTGATTTGCACTGCAATCGAGGTAGGGGTTCTGATTCACCTTGCCTTCTAAATACCTGACTTTTCGATTCAGTTTAAATTATGGGATATTATTCCCCTTGTTATATGCTTGTTCATTGAATTCCTTAATGTCATATACATTAGGAATTATGTGTATTCTGCTATATCTAATTTGGATTTGTGTAGAGCTCGTTCCTTGTATTGTTAGTTTGATCGCTGTCACGGCAGGTAGGGGTTCTTCATTTATTGGCCTTTATTACCCGATACTTCGTGTCCTACAATTTTCTGTGTTTTCTTGTGTGTTAAATTCCTGCCTTTTGAATCGTTATTTGTTGTCTTCATTGGTTCGCATTTCTCTGTGCTCGACTATAATCTTTCAGCATGTAGATAGGCATGTGTAATTTTGGCTATGGGAAACTGTTTGATTTGATTAGGACTCTTCGTAGAGCTTTGTGTCCTATTTTCTAAGAAAGTAAAATATTTTCTTAACGATTTTGGAAATGGGTTTTGGGTGCATGGAAAACCTTATTGTAATACATGCATCATGATATATGTTGACTATGTGTTTGGATTGTGGATTTGTGGAGATGGGTGGATGTGATAGCCTTGTTGTTGTTGTCTGGCTCTGGTTTGTGCGGTGGTTGTGACTTGCGACACACCACTTTGAGACGTGATCACTGTCTGGGATTTATTCCCTTTTATTTGTTCCCACATGATTATTCGGGGATTTGATTGTCGCGGCCTCCGAGGGGAAATCCGGACTGCCGTGCGACGTGATTATATGGGGATTTGATTGCCGCGGCCTCCGAGGGGAAATCCGGACTGCCGTGTGCCAACGATTAGATGTGGATGGTTTGTGATGCTACTAGCATTGGCTGGAGATATGTGGTTGCATATATGTATTTGCATGCTTATATATGCATATTGGATGGTGTTTGTGGCATGATCATATTCATATTATTTTCTACCTATCCTTGCATCATCCTTGAGTTGACTGTTGTATATGTAGACTAGTTCTACTCTCTTTTCTTTTTCACATCGTTGTGACTTGACCCCTCTCGGTATCCGCATTTTGGATATCTGAGTCCTTATCGGGTATTTTACCCCTACTGGGCTATTTAGCTCAACCTCTATTTTTTTTCCTTCCTTTTCAGGCAAGTACGAAGATGGCGGCCAGTTTTTGAGGGGTGAGCGGTTTTCCATGGATACAGTCGAGGTTATGGGTAGTGTAGGGTTAATATTATAAAGACTTCCGCTTTGTTAAATTTTAAAGACTTATTAATTATGTCTTAATGGATTTCTAAATGCATTTTATTCATTTTTTTGGGATTATATTAAATAATTTTGGAGGATTTGCATGGATAGTTTATGCTTTGGACAAATTGGTAATTCCGCAGACCCCCCCCTTCCGGGACGGGTCGTTACAGAATCAGTTCTTAGGCAACAATCAAAACAGATATGGCTTCAGAAGGGGACAAGAGTACTCATTTTTTCCATGCTTACGTAAATCAAAGACAGTCAGAAAACTGCGTTGAAAAAATTATTGATTTTACGGGCAATAGTTGGGAGAAATAATATGACATTCAGCTCACATTTCATGAATATTTCTCCTATCTTTTTTCATCTTCTTCTACCTTGGATGCAGGACAGTCCCTTCAGAAGTTTCTTGCTAGCTTAACTCATATTCAAAATAATATGCTCACTCATGATGTTTCGATGGAAGAAGTGTGGCTTATTGTACAGTAGATTGATCAGATTAAAGTCCTGGGTGATGATTACACATATGGTTTTTATAGGTAGCATTGGGATATTGTTGGAAAAGATATGATGGGAAAAAATAGTTGAGTTTCTAAACACGGGTGTGTAGCTAATGGGGTAAATCTCACCCATATTGCCCTTATACCAAAGGTGGCTCAGCCATTTCATGTTATGGAGTTTTGCCCGGTTAGTCTCTGTAATATGCTCTATAAGATCATTTCTAAAGTGCTTGCTAATATACTGAAAAAGGTATTACAAAACTTGGGGGGATCAAGTTGCATTTGTGCAAGGGAGGCTTATATCAGATAACATCTTGGTAGCTTTTGAAGTTCTTCACAATATGAACACAAAATAAAGGGGGTCATACAAATTACATGGCAGTAAAGCTAGATATACGTAAGGCCTATAACAGATTGGAATGGTGTTTTGTGGGCACAGTGATGAAATTTATGGGCTTTAGCATGGGCTCGAGAACTTGAATAATGGCTTGTATATCTACTGTGTCAACAGAGAACCAGAAAAGATTATTGTTCCTTCTAGAGGGTTGCGCCAAGGTGATCCTCTCTCCCATATGCTTTTTGTTCTTTGTGCTGAAGCTTTTAGTCTTTACTTGCACCAGGCTATGGAGAAAAATGATTTTCATGGCTTTCCTTTTGGTAGAGGTTTGTTACTTGTCTCGCACCTGTATTTTATAGATTACAATCTAATCTTTTGTCGAGCTACTATGAATGATTGGAGGTGCATTTGATATATTTTAACTATTTATGAAAGCCAATCGGGCTAGAAGCTGAATGTTGAAACAACAATTATTTTCTTTAGCTAGCATACCAGCTCTAGTGGGAAGGTCTAAGAAGAAAGCTTTAAGTATATAGTGGATAGGGTGAAACAAAAGGCGAACGACTGGAAGAACAGTTTTTAATCCTTTGCTGGTTGTGAGGTGTTGATCAAGTCGGTCCTACAAGTAATGTCGACATATGCTATGCAAATTGTTAAATTTTTGGATCAACTTTGTCAGGAGATTGACCAAGTGTTAGGGTCTTTTTGGTGGGGAAGGGTGGTGGAGGAAAACACAAGATTTATTGGGTTACTTGAGAATAAATTTGTTCAAGTAAGGAAAAGGGTGGCCTGAGGTTTAGAAGTTTTTGATCCTTTAACGAGGCTCTTTTGGCAAAACAGTATTGATGTACTCTCAAGCATCCCAACTCCCTTGTGGGAAGAGTTATGAAACAGAAATATTTTCATAGTGCATCTCTATTAACAACTCCTCGCAAGTCTACTGATTCATTTGTTAGGAAAAGTATGATGTCTGCTATATCCCTTTTGCAATTTGGGATACGATGGGTTATTGGCAATGGTAAAACTACGAGAATATGGAAGGATAATTGGTTAGGGAGTACTTTATAGGGTAACAATGTTAAAGAGATATGTAATATTACTAGTATGGGTGCCGGTTATAAGGGTCCTACTTTTTATGCTGCTCATGCTTATCTACTTACCAAGAATGTTGAATAAGTTAAAAAAGAATGAGTTTTATCATAAAACATGGAAGGTGACCGGATGTGCCATCATGGTTAATGGATGGTTAGATCAATGTTAGAGAACTTTGATTAATTTTTTGGTTTATTCTCCAAGAGGAATTATTTTCTTGAAATATGTGGATGCCTTTGATGCTTCTAAAACAACATATTTATTATTCAAGTTGTTTAAAGAGGTGATATTGTATGTTGAGACAAAAAATGTGATTCACATTGTTATAGATAATGTTGCAAATTATGTGGCTGCAAGGAAGTTATTAGAAAAGGAATTTTCCTCTCTTTATTGGTCTCCTTGTACTGCACATTGTCTTAATTTGATGTTACAAGATATTGGGAAGCCAAATGAGATAAATGATATTGTAACTCATGTGGCAAGAATCACGAATTACATATATAATCATTACTTTCCATTGCATTTTTTACGAGAAACCATAGTAGTGGAAGAGAAATACTTCGTCCTGTCCTAACTCAGTTTGCCACTAACTTCATCTCTCCAAAGCATCTTAAGCCAAAAAGATGCTTTAAGATCAATGGTTACATCAAGAGAATGTGTCATTTCGGCTTATACCAAGGAGAGTAAAGGGAAGAAGTTTGTTGAAGAAGTCTTGTCTTTTACTTTTTGGAGGGAATGCACTTCAATTGTCAAATTGTTGATAGCAATAATAAGCCATCGATGGCTAATTATATATGGCTATCTATAGTGGAAGGGAGGAGATGATCAAAAGATTTCAAAGAAAGAAAAAAAAAATCTTCATGCTGTGGGTTTTTGGTTAAATCCTAGTTATCAATATAATGGTGTTGTGATGGAGAAACACAAACAAACCATTTCTGGATTGTTAGATGTCATTAATAGATATTCTCATAATAATCTAGCTTTATATAGCAAGTTGACAAGTGAAATGAGAACTTTTAGGATGGCGAAATGAGACTTTGGGCGATAAACTGTTATAAGTTATTGCAACACCATACTGCCAGGTAAAATGATATCTCTCTTATTTTTTGTAAATATATATTTTTTTATGACTCTATGTGTATATTTCAAATGTATGAAATAATTTAAAATATTCTTGTAGATGAATGGTGGCAAAACTATAGATCTAGTGCTCCAAAATTTACAAAAGTAAGTTCTTCGGGTGTTGAGCCAAACTTGTAGTTCTTCAGATTGTAAGCACAATTGGAGTGCGTTTGAGCGCATTCATATGAAGAAGAGAACATATTGGAACATCAAAGATTAAATGATTTTGTTTTTGTTCACTACAACTTGAGATTGTGACAAAGGTAAATGGATATTATATGTGTTGTCTGTAAATATGAATTTAGTTTTCTCTATTGTTATATTTTTTTACAATTTAACTATTGTTATGTTCTCTAACTTGTGTAGGAATATATTGAAAGGTCGAATTTATGACTCCATTGACTTTGAAATATTTGAAAAAAATGTTAGTTGGGTGCTAGAAGAAGAGCCATTAAGCTTAACACTTGAGAAGTTATAGACATTTCGTCAAGAAGTAACATCTTTTACTATCCAAAATAATTTAAATGATAATGGTTAGCCTTATACTTCATTTGCTTTATAATTCAAATGATAATGATTTAGTTTTCTCTTTTCATGAGATCCTAACTTAAGATCATTAACTTGTAGATAATTTGAATCTTGAAAAGTTGATTGAGGAGGAGGATGATGATGATGGTGGAATTGTTGGCAACTGAAGTGAAGTTGGAGGAGGGGGAAGTGAAGCTGCAGGAGGGGTATCTTTAACAATGAAGATAGAAGGTTTGATGATGATATGATTTATGATATCACTAGAGCTATGACTAGAGATGAAGGAGAAGGACCATCATCTGGTTGGAACTCATGAGATTAGACATTGGAATTGGCATTTGATATGTGATGTCAAAGTTTGTGTTATTTACTTTTTTATTTTGTTAATTGCTAAACTTTGAAGTTTGAACTTTTGACATATGTATTGGTTATTTGGCTTACCTATTTGATATTTTTGAATCATTGGATATTTGAATATATTATTTTACTACTCCACATGATGTAAATTTCAATTACTCTTATTCTAGACTTTTTTTGGATGATCATATTTTCGTATTTATTTTTTAATTTTTAACATTAAGTTTAATTGTAATATTTTTTTAATTTTAAGTTGAACTTGCAGCTCAACCAATGACCCACTGGTTGAACCAGTGACCTCATCCCTTACCCAAGTCGATGTCTGGTTCGATTTTAATAACATTGGATCAAAGTCATCAATTATAAATGTTAATGAATTATTAAAGTTAAATGTGTCACATTAATCAAAATAAATATAGAGGATACATTATAATGTATATTAATCTTATAAATTCATCTTTATTGATCATTCCTCCTTTGAAAATGACAAAGAGCCCAGAAATTTGGTAGCCCAAAAGAGTACAGTTCTATATGACACCTAAGTGGCACGTCCATGTCATTGCGTAGGTGTAAAATAAATACTAATAAATATTCTAAAAACAACCTACATTGAATTCTCTCTCCTCTCACACAATACTCTCTATCTCTCTTCAGTAGACGAACTATTCATTCACCAAACAAATCAAATACTGCTTCATTAATTCACCTGTGTGAATCAGGTCCTCATCTTTTTTCGATGTACTATCACGATTAGAGTTTTTTTCTTGTGAGATTCGAATCCTTTCGACTCTACTGTCATGGTTAGGATTTTTGTAGTGTTTCTCTGTAATATTCCTTTGTTTCGTCGTCGTTGTCCAATTTTTTTGAGTGTGAAAGGATCCATGTGACATTCATGTTTGATGGTATGTGAAACTGGGGCACAAGTGAAATGAAGATTAAAATCACACTTGATGCAACAGAAAATCTGTTCCATGCACCCATCTCCACAAACATTGCACTTCAATCCGTCAAATTTATTTTCTAAGAAAGTGAGAGGGTGTTTGTGGACCTTATCATAGATTTTTAAGGACAGCTTTGAGAAACACAATCAACACCCACCATAGTACCAATTGATAAAAATTAATGGAATATCCCAAATCCATTGATAAAAATCAATGGAATAAATTATTCCCTTGATAAAAATTGTTCTTAGTCTAGAATCTGAAAAAAAAAATCATTATATACGAAATCAACAGAATAATTGTTCTGGCAACTATTCTGGTCGATCAAGGGTTGAAACCTATAGAACTCGTCAAGGCAAGCCCAGTCATGCCTACTTAGCCCATCATACAAGAGTAGTTGTGGATCAGAAGCTTTTTCATATAATTATGGTAGTTCTACATATAGCAAAATGAGAGATGAATTATCAAAACATCACAAGTCCTTAGATCATTCTCACACACTACATATTTGAAAAATATAAATATTGATGAACCACTTTTCTGACCATTTGAGCAGATACTTGATTGGAGTTCTGAGGAATCTTGGAAATCTTTTTCAATGTCTCAACGAAAAGACATAAAGAAACTTGATGCTCTTGAGAGATCCTCTGCTAGATCAATTCAAGAAAAAATCTATGCTAGAAAAGTGAATTCAAGAGAAGGATTTAGAAGAAGACTTGTCTTGCCAGAGTGGAAATGTAGAATTGAAAACAATGATTTCAAAAGGACCAATGACATGCCTTCAAGGTTGAAAAAGTCTAGCAAAAATCAAATGAAGATCATTCCTTTTGAAATTGAAAATGATAGTGGAGACCTGACAGTTGGAAAAGTTCCCTTCACAAAATCAGTTTGTAAGGACAGAAATATTTTGGAAGATAATTTTGATTCTAATGGTGAACTTCCGATTGAGAAAGTATTGCGCCTTCATGAGTTTAATGGGCATGAGGGAATCGAACGAGAATTTGATGAACACGTATTTTCTCTAGATAAGTCTCTCGAACAATCCTAGTATGCAGTTGTTGTTTCAACGAAGATGGAAACAGGCTGCAAAATCGAAGCTCAAGAATTGCTAGAGAAGTAACTTCTCATCTTCTTTGTATCTATTTTTGCATCAACATCCATAAAATTTTGTTATCCATGTCATTGACTAATTGATGTATGGAACTTTGCTTCTCTATTTTAGGTATCATATATATATATAGGCAATTCTGTTACATCCATCATCAAATATGTACAAAAAAAGAAAAAGCATATACAAATTTCCATTCCTTCAATATTTGTTTAATCATAGATATATACCTAAATGAATCTTGATCTCGAACAAAAACAATAGAAGATGTGATCCTTTGATTAATTATAGTTGAGAAGTTTGTACTCCACAATGTCCATTGTGTTGCAGATGTAGCCTCTTTAATATCATTCTCTATGGATGATAGGAGACCGATTGAAAGAACATATTATGGTATTTATTTTCGTATTGCAACCTATAAGGTACTTTGAACATGTTTATTATCATATGATTGATAAAACAAATTGTGGAAAATATTATGTGAAATGTCAAGGAGGTTTTGCACAAACTGGTTCTAAAGTTTCTATTATAGTTTGCTTGCATTTGAAACCTCAAATTCAAGGGTGGTTGGTTACTTGATTTGACACTATTCATTTGAATATGCGTTTTTTCTTTCTTACTTACTTACTTTTATGCTTTATTTTTTTTTTAAAAAAAATAAATTCCTTGTAGAAATAAATAGTGATATTTAAAAATGGAGATGTGGCACAAATCAATCGTCATTTTTCAACTACCATTAACGCTTGTCGACCTTATGGACTTGGTTGACCAATTATTCCATTGTTGACTTACCCACAATTGACTCTCTCTTTTTCTCCTTTCTCAAGTGGAAGCGTATGAGGAATAGACAAACCAATTTTGAGTTTGGCTCCTTTGATTTTGGATGAATGGTATCGAGGATGTTTACTTCTTTTTAGCTACCACCTACGTTGTGTCTAGCATTGAAGTATGGAAGATTGACTGAGCCTGGGATAGCGGTATAAATGGGCCGAGTCGGAGTTGCTTTGGCATGTACAAATTCGGCTTGCAATATCTTTCTCGATTTTGGATATTGATAGAGTTTAAAAAAATTGAGTTTGAGCTCATATTAATAACAAATGTCAAATCTCATTTAAGTAAAAAACTTCAAAAATTAAATATTTTTTCTAATACTTGGAAATAATCTATTCAATGCCATAAATAACTAATATTCAAGATAAGTCAAATTCAACTTTCACAATATTTAAAAATATATGCATATAGGAAATATTTTATATAGGTAAAACATTTTGAAAAGTATCAGATATGCTAGCAGAAATACTGAACAATTTTAGTTGTAGATATGTTGTGTGAATGTTTGGTAGTGTTTGGTTGAACTTTTGTTGGTAGCATTTATGTTGTGTAGCATATTATGACAAATTATGTGTTGGGGTATTATATATTTTAGTTTAAGTTGTAACATAGACATATAAATGTATTTATACATAAAAATTATAAAATAAAGATAATTAATTAATTAATGGGGTGAGGTTATAATGGGAATGACAATAAAATACTAAGGACATAAAAGGAATAGAAATATAAATGCTAGTAAAATTGTTCAAATTGGTAGTATTTTGAAACTAGCATAATATGCTAATAAAATTGCCTCGAATTACGCGCATCGTTATGCTTGTTTGGCTAACCTCTAGCATTTATGCTCAAAACTAGTATAAATGCTAGTAGAAATGTCTTACCAAACAGGGCATAAGTAGATCCTCTAAACGGACAAAACTTAAGGCGAGCCCTTAATTCTACCCGAAAGTATTTTACAAATAGCTTGACTAGTTCGCATCCCTAAGTGGGAATGGAGATGGAGTTCATACTTTATAGATGAATTTTGTGTGTCTAAAAGATGCTTAAACTTTTGGAGTATGACATGTTCGTTAAGACTTTGTATCATTCTCTTCAATTGAATCTTTATATGGTTCCCTCTCTTTTCCCACTGATCTAGGAAAAGAAAAAAGATGAAAATATAATCTCAATAGATAGGAGGAACTTAATAGTTAAACCATATTTCATAACTTCCGCGAATTTGATATTGTAAAATAGGTTTATTGAAAAAAGATAGGAAAATTTGGGGTTAGCACTTTTCATCACCGAAAGATTTTTGAAAATTCAATTTGCTCACCGAAAGTTCAAATTTTGCAAATTAGTAATCGGAAGTTTAAATTTGTTCAATTTTGATAACTCGGATAGATTTCTCATTTTCAGGCAATTAACCCACTTACGTGACTAGTTAACTGTTATGAAACTATCAATGTTTGGCGACGTAGATTCACCGTGTGCTGACCTGTTCTCACGCCTTTGATATGGCTTATAAATGTTCCAAATCAGTCATTGAGAGCGTTGTTTCGTACCACATCCAAATGTGTAAAATTTGATTGATCACAAATCCTTTCCACCTCTTTACCAACCCTAGGTTGAAGCACAAAATGCTGGTAGAGACTTCACTTTCAATAGTATGACATCAGAGTTATTGTCGAGACATCCCATTTGGCCATTGGGACACCTCATTTGGCCGTCAGGACACCTAAGTTGGCCGTCGAGATAGCAGGTGTCCGGGCACCCTTACAAGGTGTTCGGACAACTACCCAACTCTACACATCTAAGAACAAATTTTTAAGGGTTTTTTGGGCATTTATTAATTGTAACCAATGGGGAACGATTTTTTAAGGATAAATACGTAATTTAGTCATAGGAAATAGGTAAAAATCATATTTGAAGGGTTTCTCTTCATACATTCTCTCATTCACCATTAGGAATAGTGTAATGTATATATAATTTCTCTGGCTAGTTTCTTTGTTTTGCTTTGTTCTTATCATTGATTTTGTATAAATATTGATTTAGATGACAATAAATTGGATGTTTATCACAACAATCATGGGTGGCTAGTTCTCTTCTCTAATTTCTAATCCCAAAGGGTGGATGCGATGTTCGATTGTTCAAGATATGTTCATATAATTGTAATTTTCGATTTCTTTCTTGTGATTTTGTGGTAGTTATGCATTGGGTATATGGAAACGAGTATGCTATTATTGTGATTTCCAGTCTGGAAGTGTGAATCTAGTTTGACAACTAAGTTAAGTCCCAAGGGAGAATATTAATTCATAATATTTGGTGTGTTGTGTTCTAAGCATTCATCGATAGTCTAAAAATTCCATTTGACATGTTTGTATGAAAGTCCCCAATACCCTATTCATGATTTTCCTAATTACTTGAGTTAATTGCATAGTCATCAATATATGAGTTGATTATTGGTCTTTATGGAATTTATGGAATGAGTATGGTAAAATTATGGTGATTTGGCCTTTGAGTGTGGAACTAGGGTGCCAGTAAAGCCGACATTTGTTAGGAACATATTAATCCGTAAGATGAGGTGACTACCCCTAAGCTTTTATCGTAGATTAATGAGCATGTTGACATCCATATTTGTATTCAAGTCTTCAAGCCTAATTTTCATTGCACTTTTATGGTTGTTTGATATCACACAATTTTATTGTGCATGGTTGTGTGTATTTACAACATTACCTTGAACATGAGAATTGATCATCCATCGGGAAGGATTTGAGGCAATAGCTTTTTATTTAATTGTTTTCGCAAAATCGCTATTAGTTTGATACTTGTTCACATGTTTACCGAACTTTTGGTTCTTTTACTTTCTTACAAAATATTTGTTGTTCTTTATGATTAACTCTATAGTTAATTGTTTGCATTCATCCACCAGAATTGTATTAGCTTCCTTATGATTCAACACCGGTCTCACCGATTTTATTACTTGCCCGACTACCTTGCACTTGAGGTAAGTCCACACACTATTTGGTGTTGTTCAATGCAAGTAGCAAACTTCAAATTATCCTGAACTTCTTTGTGCTTATCCAGTGAATTAAAAATTCAGTGTTTCTATATAATAAATGGTTTTAAATCAAAATTGAAATAATTATGAGAACAAATTCACATTTATAACTTTTCGGATATGACCGTTTGGATAATTCTAATTTCCAACAACTGTCTCATGAATTTCAGATTAACTAGTACCGGATTTACCTCGAAATGAACAAACATTAATCCAAAATCCTGTTGCTCTTGCCATGAGTCCTCTAGAGATTGTTTGATGATTGCCAATTGCGGGTCACACACTATCATGTGTCAGTAGGTGATTAGAGGTCATTTATGACAAAAACACATATATAATAAACAAATAACATATATAAGAAACAAATAACACATCAGTAGGTCAGTTTTAATGCATCACCATCAAGCCAAAAAGCTATCAAAAAAAACACTAAAAATTCTATCGAATATTGACCTGCCATGAATATCAAAGGAGAATAACAAATAAATAGCATGATCAAACAAATAATCAATCAACTAACAATAGGTACAAGAATCAAACAATTGCAATCCATAATCGGATAATAATGCAAAAGGAATCAAAATTGCAATCAAAGCATAAGAATGCCATTAGCACAACTGGAATCACAACACAAAAATTGAAGAAAACTAATCTTCATACTACGAAATCAACATCAAAACACCACACAAATTTGCAAACACAATTAAACAAATAACCTTAGATTTACAAGCCTCGTTAGGTAATCAACTCAGTGTAATAATAAGAGAACAAATTAGTCTAGAAGATCCCCCAGTGTAAAAGAACAAGAGATTAGATTCGTGAAAAGAACAAAGAAAATCATATTGCAATTGGCCATAGGCGGGGGAGTCTTGATGTGCTTTCCGCCGATGAGACAATGGGCTTGTTTGGGAATGCTGTGAGGTGCTGTGAGGTGTGGTGTGTGGTGTGGTGCTGTGAGTTATAAAACTGTGGTGCTGTGAGGTGAGTTGGAACGCAAAAAGCTGTTTAGCGCATCACTTTTAAAACTGCGGTGCGGTGCGGTGTGGTGCTGTGAGGTGCGTTTGGCGTATCTAAATTACGGTTATATTAGATGACTAATAATATTAATATAAAATAACTTAATGTTTATATTGTACATTAATCAAAAATAAAATAATTTACCTAATTTGATTACGTAGGACAATTCAACATACATTGTAAGCGTTTGGGAGTGCTGTGAGGTGTGGTGAGGTGCTGTGAGGTAAAAAGTTGTGGTGCTGTGAGGTGAGTTGAAACGCCAAAGCTGTTTGGCGTGTCACAAAAAACTGTGGTGCTGTGAGGTGTGTTGCAACTGAACGCAGTACAAACGCACTGCCAAACACCCACAATAGAAATTTTGGACTTAGACTCACGTGCATATTGGGAAGATAAAAAGTATCAAATAGGAGGGAAGAAGAGGGTAATTCAGTCAATAAGATAAATATTTTTTGAAATACTTTTTTAAGCCTTATGAAATTTATGGAACCAAATTTATTTGAGAAAACTTTTAAGTAAGTGTGTGACTTATCCATAATTTTTCCAATTAATAATAAAAAATCCAAAAAACAATTGCAAATTAAAAAAGTCGCAGTACAGGCGTACAGCATGCATGAGACAGAAGTGGCAATGCCGCTATTATTGTGAAACGTTAGGGACAAAATTGAAATTTGAGTTTTTGGTAGCGTTGAGTCTGTCTGAGTCTGAATCAGAAGCTTCTTTCATTGTTCTTCTTGTATAGTATTCCTTTTTTGACTTTGAGACGATCTCTTTCCCTGAAATTGCAGGTTTTCTTCTCATCGCATTATAATATGACGCTGTGCCTTTATCGACAATCTTAATTTTGTAGAGAATTCTCGCTGAACGGTTCGCTCTTTGATTTTTTTCTTAATTTTCATTTCATGTGGTGCTTTAATGTTTTGATTTTATGGTTTTGTTCTTGATGCAAGTACAAAAGTTAATTTGTGTCGATTTTCAGTTTGTGGTTTGTAAGCGTTATCTTTGGGGTTGGTTAATTTCTATTTTCTTACTGCTTTTGGTCATTTCCGTTTCCTCTATTGATTCCTATTTCGTCTGATTCTTTTGATTTGTTCTATGTGGTTTTGTATGTTTGATGTATTTGAACAACTGGGTTTGATAGCTTTGTGGTTTTCTTTGCTGGAATGCTCTACGGCTTTCTTTGCTGTGGTGTATTATGATATTCCTGCATCATCAAAATGGAGGGATGCAATATTATTTGTCTATTTGGATTAATTTTAACTTTTTTGCAATCATATCATGACGTAATTTGAATTTTATTATTTGATCCTCTGGGTGAAAGTGAGAATTTGAAAGTGTAGGTTGTCAATGACAGAGGATTTGTATCAAAGAATTTGAGTCTTCTGGTTTGCTTTATCTAGTTGAGATTGTGCCATATTTTCTTATGTGGTCTGCATTTGAGTACTCCGCATTTGATTGAGCGGAGTTCTAATCAGTCTGTTTAGTTCCTTTTTCTATCAAATGATATGTGGTGATTTTCATTGCAGTCTTGTTTTTTTGGAGTTCTGTTCTTTGGTACTTTAAATGTTCTCTAAGATTGATATCTTTATTCATGCTAAGCATTTGATTTATTTTTCTTAAACTTTTAAATGCGGGGTGATAAGAAGTATTATGATTTCCAGGTTGTTTTGTCAAGAACTGTTGGTAAAAAGGCACAATGCGTGCACCATCACTGCTTGCTCAGTGCTTGCCAGGCTTGGTAACTCACGAGCGAGGAAGTCACAGCATGTCCACCATTTCAGAGAGAGACACTCATCTTCCTTCACCAGCTGTCGAGATTCTCCCTTCCAAGGTATATCCTTTTTCCTGAATATCTGTATCAGTAGTTAAATTTGTATATCTGCCTGACTGACATACACACATACACAAATGCATCCACTTTGTTTCATAAACTTGTTTATGAGGCAATTAGCCTTCAGAAGTGTCTGAAAATTATAGCTCTCTTATTTTTCTGTTGCATAGACAGCTCACTCCTACAAGCATGCTGGAGATAATGTAGAACTGCAAGGGCTTCATATGTTCAAGGTATGTTGAAGCTTTGGCGGTTCTATTTCATACCACTGTGGACATCTGAGGAAATTTTTTTCTGCAAAGGTTTCTTTTTCTGATTCATTTTTGCACTAATACTCTAATATGACTTTAAGATGACTTCTCGGAAACTAAATAGCGTGTTAATAAGAACTTTTTATTGCTTTTGGATTATTTTAATTGTTTCTTTTTTACCTTTTACCTTTTACCTTTTATCATGAGGTTTCCCTTGGGGTTTGAGTTGTTAGTATTGAGCTTGAGTCGGAATGATTTTTTTTTTTTGCTGCCAGATGCAATTTGCTATTTTATCTTATCCGTAAAACTCCATGTTTTACTTTTGTCAAGAGGGTGTCATTTAGATGGAGATCATGTTCTTCAACCTATTGACTCAAAAAAATTAATGATATAATTTACTTTTAATTAAAAAAAAAAAAGATCCTTTAGATGGCAACAATTATGAATTTCAAGTATATTATGTTAGGTTGAGTATGATTTTGGATACAAGGATTTTGGCTTGGGGTTTGTGGATGCGGCATGTCATTTGTGGTCTTGCAGAAATATGTTATGACTTATGATACTTGATTGTGTCTGGAAATCAAAATTTGAAAGCAGAACAATTCTTTTAAATTGTTGTTGTTCATGTAACAGTGAATTGGATGTTTATGTGATGCCTTAATTCAACTTTTTGCAGGGAAGAATTAGTGTTGCTGATATAATCGGTTTTGGTGGTTCAGAAATTGTACCCTCAAAGCCTGATGGTAGGTATATCACGTTTTGGTCTACTGTTAATGCAAATCTTCATTTACGGTAATTTGAATGTTGATGTGTACTGAAAAATTTGAATTAATAAAAGCTCCCTTCTCTTGGTATTACAGGGCCTCTGAGATCGTGGGACAGCTCCATTGATCTTGTTAATGTCCTTAAGCATGAGATTCGTGACGGACAACTAAGCTTTAGAGGCAAGAGGGTGCTCGAGGTAATTCAGTTAAACAGTACTTGTTCATTTGTTCTTTTTAGCAACCCTGGCATGTTGCGTCTCTGCTTGATGACGGAAATGAACTTAATGCAATGTTTAAATATCATCAGTAGCACTGTAGTACAGTGTTTGGTCGTAATTAGTATATTGGAAATCATAAGCTTTCCTCTTTTACCCAGTAGGCAGTTATTACTTATTAGTTATTAGTACTTAATGCAATGTTTAAATATCATCAGTAGCACTGTAGTACAGTGTTTAGTCATAATTAGGATCTTGGAAATCATAGCATTCCTCTTTTACCCAATAGGCAGTTATTATTACTTCTTTCATTAATCTTAATTAGGATCTTGGAAATCATAGCATTCCTCTTTTACCCAATAGGCAATTATTATTACTTCTTTCATTAATCTTCCATGATTCACTCTATGGTTCTTCACAATAGGGGTGGCAAAAAATCGGTTCAGGATCGGACAATACCACGTGTTTACGAAATGTTTACATGGCCGGACCCTAACCCGGATTGGATTTCGGACGTACTTAATTGATCAAACCCGGATTAGTTTAATCCGAATAAGTAAATCGGATAATAACCTAATCCGGGTTAGGGTCCGGACAAGTAAATTAAACAAGATTTTTTTGTTTAGACCCGGACCATGTTTTAAACTGGAAAAAATTTTGTGCTTGGATCCGGATTTCGGACATATAACTTATGTCCAAACTTGGTTTAATCCAAGTCGGACAAATTCGGTCATCCAGACAGGACAGAGTTTTGCCACCCCTACTTCACAATAGAATGGTGAGGCACTCCCTGTGGTGTTCTGGTAGATAAACAACTAAACAAGAGAAAAAGGAAGATGATATTATCCAGCTTGTAACTCTGTCAAAACATCTTTTCAATCTGGGAGTTCAAATTGAAGATGTCATTTCTATTTTCCATTGACTATATGCTTAAGACAAATGCTTTGTTTGTGTCTAGGCCTTTTTTGGGTACATTAATCCCTCGGAAATAATCTCCTATCCCCGCCCCTCCCATAGGAATAGAACCAAGGACGTCAAGGTTCTAGGCAGGTTGTCCTACCACTGGACAACCCATGATTCCTTGGTGTTTTTTTTTTTTTGTTTTGTTGTTCCCAGTTTCGACATGATGACCTTGCGACATCAGAGAAATAATATCATGACCCAGTTCACCTCCTCCCCTTCTTAACCTCTAATTGAACAACTTCTTTTTACCATCAGAATGCCAAAAATTTTTCTATTTCACTTTCTGCTGTTGGATTCTTTGAACCCTGTTGCATGTTTCGGTGCAACAACTGCTTCCTTTAAAGCAATAAGGTCTGCAAACTTTTATCCTTTTGGTTTAAAGAGAAATTTGACTAGTCATTTTTTCTATTTCTTAATTCTCAAAGGTAAAGTCTAATACCTTTTTTTTTTTTTTTATCCTTTTTGGATTGGTGATTATTACCAGTTGAGCTGCAGCTATGGACTTCCTGGGATTTTCGCTTGCCTGAAGGTATAGTTCAATTGATCTTGCTCAATTTTTCTTTTTCCCTAACCGTTACATCTCTTTTAGCGATTCTAGTGGCATTAGTTGCTTGCAGAACCTGGAAAGACCTTCGTTGGATTACCTCTTAATTTTGGTGAACTCTTTTGTTTTGAGTTGTGAATGGGCTTATGTTTTTTCTGCTTAAAGGCCAACCAAAGCACCTTTTCTGTACAGAATCCTATTAGATTGAGTAGGTACAGCAATTAGTTTGCTCAGATGGTTGCACTTCAAGCTAGTTATTTACTTGCATAAATTAGTTATTCCAAAAAGCTATCATGCAGGGGGCTTGTACAGTGCACTTTCAAGACCTCAATGCAGAAACCATAAGATGTACAACCATACCAAATGTCCTGGGCAACCTTGAGGAAGCCCGGGACAGACAAAGTCGACAACCAGAGAGCCCCCTTACTCCATCTAGACAAACTTTGTCCCCAACAGTCCAGTTCTATGCTGGGGATTGGGAAGAACTCCCCACTGTTTTGTCTGTGGTTAGGAGCGATGCATATGAAGTGAAAACAGGGATGAAGTTGAGCTTCTCTGAGGAGGATTTCATGGATGGATGCAGTAGCCAAGATGGTAGTGTAACAGGGCAGGAGTGTCCCGCAAGGCGATCAAGAAAACTTTCGGGAAGCCGAGCATGGGAAAGGGCTGATGAGACAGATCTGGGAGAAGGAGGTTATGATGTTATTTTACTGACAGAGATACCATACTCAGTAACTCCATTGAAGAAGCTATATGGTCTTATCAAGAAGGTATGGTTGCTCATTTCCATTCTTTCATGATGTTTTTGGATGTTTTTGCAAAGTGACTTATGATTACGGCATGTGACCATTCCGATGAAGACATGAAAGGACAATGATGCTACGCAAAAGTTTTCGTAGATGATTATAATTTGATGTCAATGTTCGATTCTCTTGTTTAATTTCATTCATTTAATTATTATTTTTGCTGTTGTTGCTGATAAGCAGTGTGTGAGACCTCCATATGGAGTAATTTACTTAGCAACAAAGAAGCATTATGTTGGTTTCAACAATGGAGCGCGACACCTGAAAAGTCTCGTAGATGAAGAAGGCGTTTTCGGATTGCATTTAATAAAGGAAATGACTGACAGAGACATATGGAAGTTCTTTCTCAAGTGAACAATAGTTGAGAGGTTCCTAAGAGCAGAATTTTTGGACTTTTATTTGTGCTAAACGATTATTATCTGTATAATGTGATGATAAGCATCATTCCATCGTTTTATATTTTCATTTGAAATTTTTTTTATTAGTAATAATAGTGGTGGAAATTTGAAGAATTAGTTCAAGCACATATGCCCTTATGTAATATTTTTCCCTCAGTGTTTTTTTTAATCCTTTGCAGATTGTTACCAATTTAACTTGTAAATTACTAAAATTGAGTGAAGCAAAGTTCAAATTGATGGTTATTTTTTGAAAGTTGAATCTTTTTAATGCAGTGTGAAAATTAAAAATTTTCCAGATTTGGACAGAAATGTAGATTGAATCAGAGTCTGATGAAGATCTGAAAAATTGAGACTTGCCATCTCTATTTCTATGCAGATCGCCATAATATATCTCTACCTCTAAAGGCTCACTTCCGGATTGGGGGCTGAAAGTCTGAAATGCATGGTAACTGAAATTCTTAGAATTTTTAAAATCCCACCCGTTCATTCAATCGTATGGCTTAGCTCAACATGGCAAAATTACCTTTTTGTCTATTATGTCCCCCTTTTTACGTCTTAACTCCTCCTTCTACCTTCCCTTTCATGAGTGGGTTTTTTCAGATGATAGATAAACTTAAGCTACAAGTTATCGAGTCGTTAGGCAATGGGTTTTCTAGTGTAATTAGGCTTCTGCCATTTGGGTATTCAAGCATCTTGCAGTTCTTGAATCTGTCCAAGAACTCTCTGCCTCTGGTGGGTACCATTCCATCAAGGGCGGAGGGAGGGGACTGCAAGCCCCCAAATTTTTTATATAAAAAATTATACTTCACACACACACATATATATAAAATATGTTTATATATCTTTAAAAAATATATTACTTATCCGATTCATTAGTTGAAATACTAAAGATGGTGTTTATCACCTTGGTGATCACGGTTTGGATTCCTCCTCCTCAAATATGCTATTTACGTGTGTATATATATATATATATATATATATGTATATATATAGAGGAATTCTCCTATAAGCACTTAATTTATGTATTTAAAATACGCATATATGCTTTCACCATTGATTTAAAATATGTGGGACAAAAAATAGTTGGTCTCACTTGTCATTTCACTCATCCACGCCCTTAAAAAGTGATTCGTATTTTAAATACGCAAATTAGGTGCACATTGGAGAATTTTTGTATGTTGTGTATATATATTTGTCTATGTATATTTTTTTGTAAGTGCATATCTAAACAACAATATATAACAATACTTATGTGTTCTAGTTATATATTATTTCGTCTTACATAGTCTTTGATTAATTTTCATCAATTTTAATATTTATTTATGTTAACCTTTTGGCTTACTTTATGAGATGAACCATTAAGATGAATGGTCATCAATAACATCATTTCAATAAGTTGTATTGTTGTACTATTGTTGTAGAACAACCCTAAAAACTAATTTCGAGGGCAACCCTCACTAAATTCTTTAGAGCAAATCAAAATGCAGTAGCCCACCCCACTGTCACTTCCTGGCTCAGCCCTTGATTCTATGTTTTCATCGTCAATCACTTTTGTTATGTCTCTCTGCAGGTCGCTGTCGCTAGGGAGTGATCACCAGTGAGATGTCACGTGCCTCTCAACTAATTTACTTTCATCTTATTTTTACTATCGTAAGCATAGCCGTTGGATGATGCAGGAGATTTGACAGTTGTGATGGCTCTATTGAGCTACTATATATATAGTATTTTGTTGTTAGGGTAAGAGTTGTTGAATGTTTGAATTTTTCTATTGAACTCTGGAGAGCCGCCTCTCTCGAATATACGTTCCTTATATGCTATTTCTCTTTCATTATTGTTCTGGATATTATAGTGATTGTAACTCTGGATCAGTGATATTTGGTTATCTAATACTGAGTTGTTTTGCTAGTACTAATCTTGATTCCCTTATGTTTACTGCTAGTCATGTGGTTGCGTAACAATTGGTATCAGAGGCACCCAATTCTCATGATGAAAACTAGAACAATGGCAAATGACGATGCCCAAGCTCCCCTCGTTGAAACTATAGTTGCACTCACTACCCGCTTTGGTGCATAATTTCAAACCCTGACGGACCGCTTTGATTGTGCTCCAACACCACTACTAGCTCCACCTCCTGTAGTACAGGCTCTTGAACGGGGCAGGATTACAATGCTTATAATATGGCATGACAAAATAAAAATCCATAGTTGGATTTCCCTAAATTCACTGGATTCAACCCGACGATATGGCTCCACCAGGCCAATTAGGGCTATTATTGGTATGGTTACCGTTACTAAACACGGAATACCGTTACTATACCAATTATTTTGGTAACTCAAAAAATGTTGTCGTTACCAAAAGAGTAGGTATACTGATCGATTTGTAATGGTAAGTCGGTAGTTGGTAAATTTACCAATTCTTAAAACCTATTTAAAAAAGAGAAAAAAAATGCATCAAGTAGCATTGTGCTTAATAGCCATTGTATGAGACTCTACATCACTTCATCTTGCCTACAATACCAATAATAAAATTGATAGATTAATGAGAAGGATCATTGTGCTACATGTCAATCAAAGAAAAGAAGACCTATCAATCGGAGAAAAAGAGAGGAGAATTCACATAACATTATTCCATCAATCTATAATGGAAAATCTATCATTCCATTCATTTCTAATATTTTTAGTATCCGAAGTGTTTTAAACTCCACAGTGGGAAAGCTAGAAGAAATAAGATAAATAAAAGATAAAAGACCACGATGGGAAGGGAGAACATTTTGTTATGTAACAAACACTGCTTTAAAGTTAATGAAATTGCTACGAGTGATATATAAATGATAACCCTAAAAATAATCAATGGTCTAGATTAAATTAGATCAATCTAATGGTCATAATTAAAGAAAACTAAAACTGAAAATAATATTAATATATATTTAATATATAAGTCGATAATCGGGAAATTTATCGATTTTGAACTTTGCTTACCGTTACCGTTACCGAAGTCATCGATAAATTTACCGTACCAAAGAATTGGTAATGATGTACCAGTTTTTTGTTATTTTCGATTACCAATAGGTCGGTAATAGTATACCAATGGTTAATTTACCGTACCAGTAACAACCCTAAGGCCAACCAGTACTTTACATACTACCAAACACTAATGAATTAGAGGGTCCTGATTGCTTCATACTATATGGAGGGACACGAGACAGTTTGTTCTCTCGAATAATAGATATTTGGACAACTCCTATCTTGGATTGATTTCATCGATGTGCTTCAAAGGATTTTTGGTCCCTGCTTGTTTGAGGACCAGATGGAAAACTGATTCGACTCAGGCAAATGAGTACTTTAAAGAAATATAAAATCTAGTTAGAAGAGATTGTTGTTCGAATTTCAAAGTTAACAGAGACACATAAGTTATGTTGTTTCTTATGGGGGGCCAAAAGAGGAAATTCATCTCACAGTCAAGATGTAGGAAGCAACGCTGCAAGTTACCAGACAGAAATTTTGTAGACCACAATTGGGTACTACACCTCACCATTTGGAGACTAAAACCAACCAACTCTTGTCCTACACACTTTCTCTAGCTATCGGCACCACCATCTGTACTCTCTTTGTCATATCCAGGGTATAGGATGACTTCTAATCCACCCTCAAGTGTCACTACTCCACCACCAACGGGGGCCCGCTCCAATTTCCTTGAACCTTCCAAGCACATTTTCCCTCTGAAAGGGGTTGCGGTCCAATGGATGACATTTCAATAGATGCGAGATAAGAGGTAAAAGGGGTTGTGTTATAGTTGTGATGCTTAATGGACACCACTCATAAATGTCCAAATCCAAAACTCTTCATAATAGAGGCTCAAGAGGACACTCTTATACCCAAAGAACTTTGCATAAAGTGCAAGTATAGTATGCCTTTAGTGGAGGAACAAAGAGACAATCCATGAGAATCAATAATGGTTGCTGGCACACCAACTATTGAGCCAGAGATCTCCTTACATTCTCCATTTGGGTCTTAAGCACCCTGCATGATGAGGCTAATAGGCAGAATTGGAAACCATCAATTCATGGTCTTAATTGACACTGGATCTATAAAATTGGAAACCATAAATTTGTGGTCATAATCGACATCGAATCTACTCACAATTTTATCAATCCCACCATTTCACAAAAGACTCAACTAGTGCTCCACCCACATGCCCATGTACCAATCAAGATAGCAAATGATGATGAGTTAGAGAGTCAAGGAAGACATTAGGTGTGTTGTTCAGCCTATAAAAGTTGCAGTCCTATATGGATTTTGGGGTTTTCCTTTATGAGGCAGTGACTTGGTTCTCAATGTATAATGGCTTAGAAACTTTGAAGTTGTGCATTTGAATTTTTGAACCCTCACCATAGAGTTTGTGTACCAGGGCAACAACTGCAAGTTGGTAGGGTCGCAACCACCTTTAGAGGCGCTAATTTCTTCAACGAGTTATGATAAATTCAAAGAATTGGAAGATATGGTGTACTGCTTCAATTGATTGAGGTGGATTCAGGAGCGAAGAGTCGTGACATCGTTTAGGATATACAACTAATCTACTTTTATCTTACTTTTACTATCGCAAGTAGAGCCGTTGCATGATGGAGGAGATTTGATGGTTATGATGGTTCTATTGATTTACAACACATAAAACTATTTTGTCATTAGGGTAAGGATTGTTGAATGTTTGAATTGTATAGAACTCTGAAGAGCCACCTCTCTCGAATAGGTGTTCCTTTTATGCTATTTCCCTTTCATTGTTGTTATGAATATTATAGTGATTGTAACTCTGGATCAGTGATATTTAGTTATCACTGAGTTGTTCTTCTAGTACTAGTCTTGATTCATTTGTATTTACTACTAGTTCCCATGGTTATGTAGTATGAGAGTAGTCGTTGCTTGTGTTGTGATAAAGGACCAATTTTGGGAGGAAATGAGTAAAATAGAGAATTAGAACGATTTGGTCTTTGGAAGGTGATTTGGGATTTGATTTAATATATTGAATCTCAACAATTTGATGAGATGGATGGCTGAGATTTAATTATTTTCACACAATTTTAGGTAAACAATTTCAGTCCCCTATCTCTCTCGCTTTAGATTTAGGGAAAAAATGTTATCAATTATTATTTTTTCTATAGAGACCAATTTCACCTCCTCCTCTACCGCCAGCTCACCAGCTTTCTCCATTACTGGAATTCGAACAAAAGAACGATCTCCGATCCAACTAAGAACTTCTTTGAGAAAATCCAATAATTGAAAACTCAGCACCTTGAGCCACAACTCGTTCCAATTGCCAAATCACTCATGACTCAAAAGGCCATCCTCGGTTGCCTGTGTTAAACCCCTTTCAACCTTGAACCTAGCTACAACAATAGAGAAGAAGCTACAAGAAGTTATAGAGAAAAACCTAAGGAACACATGTGAAGAAAACCTCCATTTCATTATCATTCATAAACTACCGTTGTTACATTACTAATACAAGTATTTATATGAAATTAAACCGACTTAAACTAGCCACATCATTAAACGAACCACGTAAGATAAGTAGGTTCATATCAACTACCCCTCCCTTGAAAACCGTCATTGTCCTCAAGAATAACAGCAAATTGTAAACCTTCAAAACTGGAAGTCAGAGAAAGCGTGTTGATTTCTTCATAGGCTAAGCTCAAGCCAATATGATATTTGAATCCTCCAGAATCGAATGGGAAATCAATAGCATCATTAGCAATCCACAAAATAGCTCTTCCCAAACGCAAAACTAATTTAGCCAATTCAATGACTGAAACTTGCATGCCCAAACATATTCCCAAATAAGAGACATTTTTCTCTCTAATATATTTGTCAGCCAATATCATTCCCTTGAAACCAACAATATCTCCAAATCCACCAATGTTCAAAACACCTTTTGCATTCCTCAAAAGACTCCAAGAAGCAACATGAACTTCAAGTGTCGATATGGCACTATCATTTTCAAAATAAGAAGTTGCAATCTAGTTAATTATTGACTTCAATGAACAAGCAATGCATGTATCTACCTTTTCCAAAGTCATGGCTCAAGAACTAAGACTCTTCCATATATCATTTTCTCCTTACCATAATCACCTTGCTTCTTTTTTTCTTCCAGAGAAGCCAATAACTCCTAAAGATTAGTTTCATTTTAACAAGTTCTTCTTTTTCACCTTGTAAGAGCAATTTCTTAAGCTCAAAAACTTTCTAGGCATCCTTCAAACTTCTTTCTTTTTCCAACAGATGATTCGACTTTTCAGCAACATCTCTCTTTTTATACTACAGACTTTGACTGAACCACCAAGTCATGTTTTTCTTTTCAAAAGCAGGTCTTTCCTTTGGTTTAGATCAATATCCCTCAACTCTCAAGCTCTTCTCTTGGCGACAAATTCATTCTTCAACCAATTTACACTTTCTCTCTAATTTAGCTTCAAATTTAGACTTCCATGTTCTCAAGATAGCTTCATGATCAGCTATAGTGTTTCTTATTTCTTTGGATTCTTTACTTGCAATGTTCTCTTGCAAAATAAGTAGATGTAAAACTTCCTTCTCAACAATCACCTCCTCTTTTTTGACAAGGAAACCACACTCAGCTCCAAATTAGATGTCTACTCATTTAGTGCTTGGCATTGCTCCTCAATATTCTCTATTGAGGCCTCTAACTTTTTCTACAACTGACTGAGTTCTCAAGATTTATTGAAAGTGTAATCCTCCCTTTGCCTCAGCAATGCTTGTCCATCAAACAATTGTCCTTGTTGTAAAACCTTTGTCTATCACTTATAGATTGTCTCTCAAGCGTCAGATCATCTTCACATACTTCAACCTCAAGCAATTTTCTTTCAACAACACAATGATATCGGGTGGCCTCTGTATGCAAAGACTCTATGACATGCGTTTTTGCTTCAACTTCAATGAACTTCTTTTGAGCATCTTCTACCATGGTTCGGGCTTTAGCTAATTTATTATCAGATAAAACCTTTGTTTCAATACATTTTGCACGCATCTCATGCAAGGGTATCTCAAGACTAGAAATACATTCTTTCTCAATTCCTAGAGTCTTTTTCAAACACTCCGCACATTTCCTAACTTCAACTAAAGTAGATACATTGACAGCCTGATCATGCTTGTGCATGATTTCAATTGCATCAACAAAGGCTTTAATTTGCTCATTCTTGGAAGCCAAATGCGTTCTCCATGTGATGATGCAGGTCAAAGATCTCGACCTCAAGTTTATTGGCGAGAACCAAATCAAGGAATTTAATTTTTCAAATGATGCTTTTTAAAGGTTCTATTGTTATTTTACTCATGGTACAAATTTTACATTTTTCAAAAATTATTTTGAAGTTTAGGAATGAAACCTAAATTAATCATGCTTTCAAAATATTCAGAATTAATATGAAATATGCTAAAGCAAGCATGCCAAATATTTACACAAAAAGTATGTAAGCAAAAACAAAAGAAATTTCATTCATTTCTCCATTGAGTTTAAATATGTCATCTCACGCATAGCCTTTTTCCTACACACATTTCATTTTTCAAAAGAACATATTGATATGATTCAAAAACTATTTAAAACTAGCCTTATTAAAGAGAAAAGAAGAAATCAAATTCTTTTTTCTGATATGAGTGTTAAAGACATATATACCACATCATCGGTAAGATGAAGGTCTTCCAATGGGTATATATTGTAAAGCCCACCTTCAAACAATCAATTAGGTATTTTCCCTAAACTTAATGACTTCTGACTTGGGCCTTGGCCCAATCGCTGGGCTTGGGAGGAACGAACCAGTGAGAGTAATCTGACATAGGAATCGGAACCCCAAAGAGAACAATATAATTGGGATGTATGGGGGTGTAGATTCTCATATTGGGCCACATAATTTTTTTCCTCCTGAGCTCAACTACTAAGGACAAAGCCCAACTTACTGAGTAACCCAGTTACTACAGGTCAAAGCCCAACTCACTATACTTAGGAAAAAGATTTTGTTGAATGTAAGAGATGAGTTTTACCTATCCGAACCGATGTGAGATATATATGATTTTAACATTCAGAAGCATGCCAAATTTCATTGAGCATCAAGACACAACAAGAAGTAAATATGAGTTGAACCTCTCATAGCCAAGTACAAGTTTGATAGGAGAATCAGTGAATCACCAACAAGAATTTTCTTCTCACCATCAAAAGGATTGCAATTTTTATTAACATCGGACTTTTTGTCTTGATTTTTGTATTCCTCTTCTACCCAAAAATCGAGTAGTCTCTTTTTGATTTTGACGCAAAATCCTCCCAAATTCCTTTCAAGATTCGGATAGTCTATCAATAATGGCAGCTATGATAAACCTCTTTCTAACCTAAACCCAGCAAGATATGGAATGAAAGAAGAAGATTACAGAGAGAAACACAAAGAACACACTTGTAGTTGATACTTCATTTTCATTCAACAACTGTCATTACATTCATCTAATCTTTGCTTATAACAACTACTACCACCAATCACCGTCTAACAACTGTACAATTAGTTATAAATATAACCACTAGCTAACCTTAATTGTTTTCGTTAAAACTAACAGAAACTCCCATAGTCAACTAACAATTATTTGACTAACAATTAAAACTAAGTAATATGCTTGAATGGTAACTTCAGAGATCATAACAACTACCCCTTCTCCACACGAACAATTCTATGTTTATTTGCTTGATGTTGCATCCTTTCTTGAGCCAACTTGAAATTGTGCCTTAGCATATCTAACGTTCCATCCCTCTCCAAAACAACCTTCTCCAGAACATTTAGCTTTGCTGTACGTAATTCATATGTGAATGACTTGAGGTGGTTGGTAGCCATACATTAATTCAAAAGGAGTTGCTTGTGTGGCTATAAGATATGAAGTGTTAAAGCTCCACTCAGCCCAAGGCAACCACTAAATCCACTATCTTGGCTGCAAGCTAGCAAAGCATCCCAGATATATTTCAAGGCATCTATTGGTCATCTCTGTCTAGCCATCACTCTAGGAGTGGTACCCAGAGCTCATACACAATTTTGAACCCTGTAGGTGAAAAAACTCCTTCCAAAATGAACTAATAAAAACAATATCCCTGTCACTAACTATTGTTGTTGGCATCCCATGGAGCTTGAAGATGTTTTAAAATAATATGTGAGCAACTCCAACAGTTGCATATCGATGTGGCATAGCCACAAAATGACTATTATTTTTGTAAGTCTATCAATCACTACCATTATAATTTACCTCTGCATACAGGAAGCCCACAATAAAGTCCATGCTAATGTGTTGTCAAATTTGTTTTGGAATTGGCAAAGGTTGTAGCAAACCAAGAGGTGACATAGTCTCATATTTATTTTATTGACAAGTAGGGCAAACTGCCATAATATGCTTAATCTCTTTTTTCATCCCATGCCAGTAAAAGCCCCTTTTATTTTGCTAATGTGCTAGGAAACAACTGTTACTGTTGGAGATTAATTTTAATGAAAGAAGAAGATTACAGAGAGAAACATGAAGAACACACGTGAAGTTGATACTTCGTTTTCATTCAATAACCGCCATTACATTTCTCTAATCTTTGCTTATAACAGCTAACAGCTGTACAATTAGTTACAAAATAACCACCCAGCTAACCTTAATTGTTTTTGTTAAAATTGACAAAAACCTAACGGTCAACTAACAATTAAAACTAAGTAATATGCTCGAATGATAACTTGAGAGATCATAACAAGCTACCTCTATTTGTTCATCTACATAAATCAAGCATCTAAAGGCCATAGGCTCCATCTAATGGATTTGTTGTTCACCATTTAAAACCTAAAATAGTAGCTATAAGAATACTTCTTCGATCCCATCTCTTCACCATCATATTTCCATTGATAGGTTCTTCAAATTTTCTTTGCAGAAAAATAAGTTTGATCATATAATAATCATAGAGAGTTTTACTGTATTGGTGATCTCTCATTTTTTTCTCAGCTTTTTCATGCTCAATTTTTTCTCTGTCGCACTGCACATATTTTCAGTTTTCTTTCTCTTTGGATTTTTCTCAATCAAAATATAAGCCACGTTTAAAATAGTAATAAAAGAAAGTCTTCCATTCTTTTGTCGCCACATTTTATGATTGGTGAGCGAAAGAGACAGTTAAGGTCACCAGTTTGGTTATCGACAGCATTGGGCAAGCTTTCACCAACACTCTCCATATCAACATATTGTCTCCAATTGTTGATGATGTTGCTGAAAAGAGTTTTCGATAATTGTTGCTTTTGAACCACACCAAGAGAGGGCGACAAGGTTGAGGCACGGAGTAAGTCGCTCTCTTTTTGAGACAATACGCACCCTCTCGGTAAGATTTCCCCGGTACACATGCCCCAAATACATTACCCAACAACAGAAAATTAGAGGATATGGAAGAAAATATATGGCTTCTGACTTGAAAGCATTCACTTCAATGTAATTTACACAGTTTTGTATATATCGACGACACCACTGGACTAAAAGTTCAGGAGAAGGGGATCAAATTGAAGTTAGTTGCCACTATGAAGCACCATGTCTGCTTCGATTTTCTGTTACTCTTCCCCAAACCATCTTCCCACAATGCATTAAGGTCCAAATAGCCATAAAATACAGGAGAGGAATCCCAACAACGCAACCGCCAGATGCGAAATTCACCAGTGTCTAAGGAGAAGACCAATACAGAGGATTAGTATGCCCCACTCAACTCAACCAGTGAATTCAAGATTTATCCACTCAAATAACATCATAAAAACTCTTCAAACAATGCGAAAGACTATGAAAAAACACAATAAGAAGTAACATGAAAACTATTTCAGGCTTTCAGCCAATTGAACTGCAACCCATATAAAAGACTAGTATACCCTAATTATTATTATTAGATATATTCTAGAGGGCATGATGGATATATGTATGGAAACCTTGAGATGCCAGTTTCTATGTAAGTGCAACGTAAGATGACCAGTTGATAATTTAAATTCAAAACCATATGTATGAATAAATATTCAATGAAAGATCCATAACTCTAATTTAATTTAGATGTCCACTGGTTTTGTATGAGTTTCCATTTGTGTTGAGCAAGTGAAGGTTAAAAACAAATTCATTAATCAGACAAAAATACTGCATGGCATGTCATGAAGATATAGAGTCAGAACTCAGAACAGGCTTTTACCAGCATTCCTGCAATTAGATGAACTATAGGAACAAAAAGTTGGTCCACTTTATTCCCTTCTGCATAGCCATTAAAAGCAATGACCATTGAGAATGTGTGAATTGTTACAAATGCGAGAGCAATGATCGCTGCAATGAATAAGACAAAAGCAGTCCAAAAGATTTATAATAATCAGCACTCAAGATCAATAAATCAAATACCCACTTCAAATGATTCTAAACTTGAATAATCATTAAAATCCACACTGAAAATTCCGTTGATCCTATTATACAAGCACGTGGCCAAAAGAAAAACTTAAGCCGTTCGCATAAATATGTTTTAAAACTAACTTCATGGTATAATTATCAGAAAAAGTAAAACACGAGAGCATGTGCCTAGTACGAAAAATAATTACCTACCAGAAATGAGAAAAAAGGGCATCTGTGAACACTTGTCAACAAAGAATGTTGCCGGACCAAATGCTGGTGTTAGAAGGCTGAGACAGAAAAACACAGCATGCGCCACACCGTGACCTAGACCACCAGCTGCAAGCAATTGACGAAATAACATTAGTGGATTTATTATTTTAAATAAAACATGTCAAGAAAAAAGAAGTTGAGAATAGGAATGACCTATCTCCCAAAAGGTGTCCTATGAAGAAACAAACATCAAGATTCAAGAACAGAAAGCGATGGCATATCATAGGGCAACATATGAGTAGAATACTTACTTCGTGCTGCTCATTCAATCAACATGCCAGATCAGTATAAAGCTTTGATTTGATCTTCGTTGAATTGACTGCCTAACATACCATGTATTCTTAATATAAGTTTAACCAAGAATCAGACTGAAGAGATCAAGAGATCAATATAGGTTTTCTTTGTTTTTTGGGATATGCTTTTATTGGGTCCTTGTACAGGATCATCTCAGGTCAGGTAGTTTAGAGAGTTTTGTTTATAGTGTCTTCTGCTAACTTTTACCAGTCTGTCCTTCCAATAAGCAGACCAAATTGGACATACACAGCACAAAGGAGCCATCTCTCACATTTTTAGTGGGAGTTAGAATCTTGAAGATAGTCCCACTATCAGATAGCCATTCAAGACATGCATAGTTTTGAAGTCAATTGGTTCCCATGCCAGCAGACAGCCCCTCAGGAGTTGGGACATGCACAACCTACAACGAGTTTGGGGCCACAATTTTCTCCAGGTCACAAATGAAGGAAATCAAATTGTAATCTAACAATCTATGGTGCCAAAATAAAATTCAAGCCAACCTTGTGCCAGTGCATCACCTTAGGGTGCTTCTGTAATTCAGAACAAGGGTTTTTCTCCACTGTCAGAAATTCTTAAGTATTGTGAAAGTAAGATTTTGGTGTACAAGGGCTTTGGATTTGGGTCAGAGGAATCAACTTAATGATCTTTTTACTTTTTATCTGAGGTCATTTCTGGTGCTGGAATTCAATTATTAGATTTACCTTTTGTTCCCCATAATGAACACTCTAAATTTCAGGGCGGTATTTATTAGTTATGTTATGATTTGAGTCAATTATATTCATTTTCAATTTTAATTATATTTATAAACCTACCTTAGAAAGTCTTGTTGCTAACAATAGTATCAGGAAGTTCATTTTTCCCCATACCAGATTAGGAATCTACATTTCCCCAACAGCATTTTTCTAATGAAACTGCCGTTAGGGTCATTGGTACTGGTACAAAGTATACTACAAATAGTATACTTTTTCAGGGAATTTACAGTCCAATTCCCCCCCTCCCCCCCCCCCCCCAATCACCAATCACACGCATGCACAGGATCCTTAATTTGATTTTTCAATCTCATAAGATCAAAGAATAACATCATTGTCACTGTCCATCACGTGCACCAGTTGCATCAAACAAATGGGAGGCAAAATTGGAATAGGCCTAATTGTTTATCACAGAAACGTATCTGAATCACAAAAGAAAAAAGCCCAAACGAATACCTACAAACAAACCAAATGAATTTGAGACCAAATTGCATGATCTTTATCTAAATGGATTTACAAGTGCAAGTCAATGACAGATAGTACCCAAAGATGGAAGCAGTCCTTGTGAGTGAATGAACAAAGTGCAACAACTACAATTAGCTTGGACATTACTTGAAATGGGTAAGCAATTAGGAGTAATGAATTTCAAAGGACAATAATAACAGGGCAGCAATCATGAAAATTTCTTCTTACAGGGACTGGAAAATATAGCAATGTAAAGAAGAATGTGAAGCCCCTTAAACTGCAGGAAGGCTTACCTAAAGCAATTTGCATTTTATCAGTCAAAAATAAGCGTGGTTTCGAGACTCTGTCAGCAAAAGCATCCAATATATCCTCCAATCTCCTATACAAAATTCATCAAAGCAAATATAAGGAAACCCAACATTATATCCTACCATATACAAAGAAAAATTAGTGCCAACAAATAGCTCATTGTCTACAAATGCATATGTATGATTGTAGAAACATAAATACGTCTTTGCATATATTAATAATGGCATTTCTAAAATAAGAATTATTAATTCCCTTCCAGTTTGTTTATAGTGTATATTCCAATGAGTCCAACTTTCCTACCCATTTTTACATAATTCCATAGAAGTCAAAGAACTGAAGAGATTGTCTGCCACCTAAATCCTAAGATTTTTTTGTGATTGGACCAGGAAATTTTGGTAAATTATGCGGAGTCTTATTAGCATAGATTGTGTAATAGGTAAAGAAACTCAGAGTTTAGAGCTGGTGTCTCTTGGGCAAGACCAAAACACAAGGATTTTCCAGTTCATCCCCTAAGCAACTTGCAGGCCACAGTGGAAGTAAAGATTATGTAGAATCTTTAGAGATCAAGAATCTTCTCTCAATCATTTTATAGAAAGGTGGCTTACTGCTGCTAAGAGCTGGCCGTCAAACTGTTTGCAAACTTCTGTTCTCTTTTTTGGTTTACACATTTAGTAACAGTGCATGTGCTCCATTTTCACCAGATTGATCCATCATCCATATGATTCTTCAAGAATGATTCCATAATTGGAATTTTTCTGTAGTTGGAAATTAAGATCCTAATACGTGTATAAGTAAGATTCATAGTTCAAAAGAAAAAGTCAAAGAGAGGATTTTCCAATTAGATTAACTATCAAAGCACCTATTTAATATAGTTTGTGGGCATACATATGGCACCTATTCATTATAATACTCAGTCGCATTATAAGTACGTATAATGCATAGCGTAATTGATTGGTCCGGCCTATTGCAGCAGAGATATGTAGCTTAAAAAGGAAAGTGAGAAGCACCACATCCTGATTGTTTTTTCTCTTGACTGATTATGGACATTGCAAATTTTTTCAGGGGCTTCATCAAGTTGACAGGTTTAAAAAGCAGTTCAATTACATTAATCCTATAATTCCAGGTAACAGGATTTCAAGAACTTTCTGTTGGTTTTTCCAGGAAGTAACGTATATGAGTTGTTAGCTAACATGTTTGCCAATGAACTGAAAAGACTTTATAAACAGCGTCTATTTCAAAATCCTTCTGTAAAGGGGACACAATTTGGATTCTAGTCTGATGGCAGACGAAGGCAACTCCAGATCATGAATCAGAATTCCTGGGCTGAGTTGAATATTTAGAACTAGAAGGTGTTTGATTATCTACACCAGTGGCTTCTGGCATAATTGTTGGATAAAGAGCCAATTGTAGATATTTGAAAGTCATGGACTCATGGACAGCTGCATCTATCAGAATTTATATTCTAGTTGATGATTATTGACAGGATACTTCCCCAGCTTAAGAGGTTTTTAAAATGTTGTTTCAATGTCACACATTAACTCAGTGAAGAAAAGGTGAGACGAGGGCTGAACGAGATGCGGATAATACGGACAAATTAGCTGGTATTGTGGAATTTCGAGCAAGTGTCTTGCCCATGACCTGCATGGGCTTAAAACTAAGTGCACTTTATCGGGCAATGTCCATCCAGGAATTCCGTCATTGAATCAGCCAAATGATTATTCGATTTGATACGATGATATTACTCTACGAAAGAGATTACAATTAGTCAAGAGCACGTAGTGAGGTTTTACCTACCTACCTCAGAAGAAAGTAGATATCTTATGCAAGAGCTTAGGGTGCATTCACAAGCTATCAACTTCATGAAATTCATTGCTAGGAAAGCAGCTTAGTAAATAGTTATTATTAAAATGTGTTCCAAAAGAAGAAAAAGACCCTATCTACTTCATAGTTTATCAAGTCCCGTCATCTAATCTAACTTATTAAAAAAAAAAAACGAAACTACTCCAGAAGGCATATTAATCATGGATATTTTACTGTCGCCAGAAAAACAAAACTACTCCAGAAGGCACATTAATCATTTCCAATAGAAAAGGAGAAAATGCAGTAATTAAAAATTCATTGGCATTTAAATGACTTAAGCATGATCAACAGCAAAGCTATTTACAGGTTAATAATCAGGCTCACTACTATGTGTTGTGTACTTAAATATTTGCAAACTACTCAATTGATTCCTCTTGAATCCAAAAAATAAAACTTAAGAAGCAAAAAGAATTGCCGAGGTGGTGCTGTAGAAGCTGAAAGGACCATTCCTATGAGGGGCGAATCACAAGTTCAGAGTGGCATTCAATTCAACATTAAGCAGATAAAAGATATCACATAATCGAATCAGAAATATCCAGGGTATCAACTTACTTGTAAACTTTCCAGAAAAGAAGGCGCAACCCTTCTTGAAAGGCAACAGATGTCATTATCAGTATTGCATAAGGCCACCATGTGTTTGATTTTAGGGGAAGAAAGGCTCTCCATACTCCCGATAGAATAATCAAACTTATAAGCCATAACAGTGTGCTGCATCAATTAAAATTGAATTAAGTCTTGCAAAAAATTTCACTTCTAGCGAAGAAATCATTGTATTGTCGTCATTGAAAAGCCTAGTTCACTTATATTCCATGCAAACACTGAATAGGGCTCATATACATGTTTGTGTACATGTCGGTTAGGTTCTGTTCAGGATGCAAAACCTGAATTTGACAGACGTCAGTAAAGCGTACAAGTAATTGAAAATTTCATACTACAAAAGAAAAACTTAAAACAGTGAGAATTACCCATCCCATTTTCCTTCCTCGCCATCAATCAATCAAGGACTTCCAGTAGAGTTCGATACTTCGATTAATTGAGGAGAAGAAACTCAATTAACTAAACTCAGAGTCATTAGTAGGCATTGTGCACAGTTACTTGCTACACTTCAGTTTACCCAAAGTACAGGCTATATACAAACAAGTGAGAGAAACCCCTAAAATGGTGCAAATGATCTACTTCACCTATCAGAACCAGAACATGATTACAGCAAAGTATCACTCGTTTTCCGAATTTCTTGTCGGACAATTTTTGATGAAACAAAATCAACTCAAAAGCAAACAAAAATAGAGAGATTAAGAAGTGGAGTGCGTATACCTGGAAAGGACGGTGAGGATCAAGAAGGGCTTCTTAGAGATAACAGAGACGAAGAGTGAGAGTGACGGTCCAAGCGCTATCAAGGCGTACCCGATCCCAGCCGCTACCGTCATTTCCTTCCTCGCTTTTCTTCTCGTCGGCAGAGTCCCCAGAAGCAGAAGAGTGAAGAAGAGTAAGTTCTAATGAATGAAAGCGGGTCCTGCTGAACCAGGCTTTCACAAGTTTTAGGCTCGGCTCGTTGCTTTCCGAGGAGACCCGACTTAGCTCGTGAAACAAAATTAAGGGAAAATTAAAGACTAATCTTTCAAGAAAGACAATATTAAAATCTTATTCCATAAAATTCATAAAATTTGAATTAATATTTCAAAAAAGATAAAAAATTAAAATATATATTTTTATTGTCTAAAATACTCTCATCTTCATTCTCAAACATGACATATTCCTCTTGCACATGATTCATCCCGATTTTTTTTTATATTCGAGAGTTCTATGCATCTTTTAGTGATTTTTCATCCTGATTTTTATTGTATTCGAACTAGATCTACTCATACTCACCACATAACCCTTAGATCTTGTTGTTTTCCTTCGATTTGTCATCACATCATTATTTTCGACATTTTCTATGATGATTTTCGTGGTTTTTTGGGATCTACAGACTACGAATGATATGTTATCTGTTTCGATTAATTTGATATCTGTCATAATATTATCTGTCTTGCTAAATGTTATTTGTCTTGTTAAAATATTATGTCTTTAATGAAATGTTATCTGTTTGAAGTTTCGAAACAGATAACATATCAGAACGGATCCGAAACAGATATTATATCTACAGATTTATATTTTATTTCAGAAGAAAAAGAGTTCGAAAAAACAATAAAACCTCATAGGTGATGCGTCTTGATCTGTGGAGTTGAGTGAGGGCATTGATAGTCGTCGGCGTTGGTCATATTGGTCGGATCTAGTTCTTTTTCAAATGGTGGTTGTGATTTCACGAAGCTTTTCCGGCAACTCAAATGATAATCGGCTCCGGGTGATGGTTGAATTTTGATCGAGTTGACCCTAGAGCTTCATTTCGGTAATTGACTTGTTAAAAATGATGGACAGATGACCAACTTTCGATATGGTGGAGCAAGGAAGAAGGAGGAAGAATGAGAGAATGTATTTTTATAAGTTGATAGATTTTGTCCCTTTTTTTTAAATTTTTTTTTAAGTTTTCCTTATTTGAATACAATTTTTAGTTTTTATCCTGACGGACAAAAACCCCCCAAAATTAAAGCCTAGCTCAGCCCATTGAGCCCGTTATTTGACTTTAACATTTACCACAACCACCAAGACACCAACTAGGGGCACTTGTAATGGTTTAAGCGGAAATGTCCCTAATAAAGTTAATTAATCTTGAGTTCCACCTCTATTACACAAAAAATCAAGTTAAACACGTATTCTAATACAGTCACATCAGCAAAACACAAATTTCTATACACTTTCTCTTCCCTCAACCCAACAACATTTCATTCCTCCATATTATCCACAACAAAACACCACCAAAACACCAAATACCAATACATCCACATCAGCAAAACACTTCTCTCAATACAATCATATAAGCAAAACACATTTTACAATATAACCACATCAACATAAGACAACATCTTTATTGGCCCAATAATTATCTACCATTGCAATTGCCCTAACTACCTGCAGGGATGATTTTCCCCCATTTTGGCTTTTGGGTAGGGTTGAGAGTTGCTGTATCGCCGAAGTCCATGACAGATAAAAAGATGTTTGCTCTGGTATGGAAAATTTATGGAGACAACTACAAGACCGTTTGGACCGGATTCGAAGCACACTACAGAGACCAAGCAATAGCAGAACGCCTCTCACTCTCTCATCGCTGTGGCGAACAGTTCTGAAAGTTGAGTGATGCTTTGCAGGACAGGTACTCCCCATGGAGCTTCCTTTCGCTCTTCAAGTCTTTCCAAGTTCTTCGCTGCTATTCTGTCCTCTCCATTCTCAGATTGCCCAACTCATACCAATAACCCACCCACCTCACTGATACTTCGAAACCATCGGGAGGTCTCACCAAGTGTAAGTTCCTCCCTCGTTTCTGCAATCTGTTCTCTGCTATCTCACAATGCCAATCAAACACCAAACCTTGAAATTTTGTTGTATGATTACAAAGAGATGCTGAATTCTGATATTGTGCTTCAAATCTTGATGAATTATAGGCAATTAGGGAGGGTTAGGACAATAGAGTTCTTTTCTTGGGCTGGTTCCCAAATGGGTTTTCAATTTGATGACTGTGTGATAGAATACATGGCTGATTTCTTGGGTAGGAGGAAACTTTTTGATGATATGAAGTGCCTGCTGGTGACAGTGTTTTCTCATAAGAGAAATATTTCGTGTCGTGTGTTCTCAATTTGCATCCGGTTTTTGGGTAGGCAGGGGAGGGTTCGAGAGGCTCTTTGCTTGTTTCAGGAAATGGAAACTATGTTTCACTGTAAGCCTGATAATTATGTGTACAATAATATGCTCTATGTGCTCTGTAAAAAGGAGACATCGGGGGAATTAATTGATGTTGCTCTTGATATATTTCATCAGATTAAATGGCCTGATACATATTCATATAGTAATGTCCTTGTCGGATTGTGTAAGTTTGGAAGGTATGAGGCTGTCCTTCAAGTTTTCCATGAAATGGGTCGTGTGGGTTTGGTTCCAACTCGGTCTGCTGTGAACGCTCTTATTGCTGATTTGTGTTCATTGAGTGCAAAGGAAGGTGCTATTGAGAAAGTTAGAGTGAAGGATGCTCGTAGGCCCTTTACAATTTTAGTTCCGAATGTGGGTGTGCAGAGTGGTGCTATACAGCCAGCCCTTGGAGTGTTTTGGGCTGTTCATTCCTTGGGTTTGTTGCCGAGTACCTATGTTATAAGCAGGCTCATCTATGAGCTTTGCAGATTGCAGATGGTGGATGAGGCTCTTGAGGTCCTCAAAATTGTGGAGGAGAAGAAGCACAATTGTGTGGAAGAGGGTTACTCTGTTGTCATACAAGCCTTATGTGAAAAGCGTTTGGTGAAGGAAGCGAGCCATTTGTTTCAAAGAATGCTTTCAAAGGGCTTAAAGCCCAAGTTAGTAGTTTATAATTCTATACTTTGCATGCAGTGCAAATTGGGGTGTTTGGATGAGGCTCAAAGGGTTTTTGAAATTATGAATAAGAAAAGATGTCTTCCGGATAATGTTACTTATACTGCTTTAGTCCATGCTTATGGAGAAGCTAGGAATTGGGAGGGTGCTTATGATATATTGATAGATATGTTGGGGTTGGGTTGGATTCTACACTTTCACACATATTCCTTAGTGGATAAACTTTTGAGAGAATGTGGGCAGAAGGATCTGTCTATTAAATTGAAAGGGAAGCTGGAATCGCAAATCTTGCTTAAACACTGTAAAATGGGTCAGTTACAGGTTGTGTATGAAAAGTTAAGATCGATGCTTGATAGGGGCTTCTGCCCACCAACATATGTGGGGAATGCTTGTGAACATGCATTTCAACAGCATGGCAGTTTCAAAATTGTTGATGAATTGCTACAGAAGATGGACAAAGTCTGATAACTCGGGAAACACAAATTTTGAATTCTTCATATGCAATGGACAACAAGTATATCTAGATTGGTCAATCAAACACGGGATTCTTACCCTCTAGATTTAAAAAGACCATTTATGCATATACTATAGGTTCTACATACAAGTGCATGATTATCCACAATGGCTGCCTCTATAAACCTCAAATATACGGTGCAGATAATCTATATCATCAGATCTTTAAAAAAGAAGCACCATTACGATGCTTCAGGTACTGTATTATTGGTGTCATTTTAAATATTTAGGGGACTATCTCAGGTTTGTTTCTGATGTATATTTTCAGTTTCTGGGTGGATTTTTTTGGAGCATGGTGGGATTCTGGCTAGGCATATTTGTTTCATTGGAGGGATTGGGATAAGAGGTTTACCAAAGTTAATGTCTTATAATGTTTTTGTTTTTTATGCTGCTTTGCTATTGCTGATCAATTAAAACGTGAGTCTAGAATGTGTACCTTGCTTAATCAAATATGTTTATCAGTAGGTAGGCTCATGAAATTAAGATTGAGCCATTTTAACTAGCTTCTGCAATGTGTCTCCTAACACTGTTACTTACCATGCATTGATCAATGGATACAGTGAGGTGGGAAATAGTGAGATGGGTGGCAGTCTTTATGAGGAGATGGCGAGGAAAGAAGTTAAGGCTGATGTCTTGACATATAATGCCTTGATTTTGGGTCTTTACAAGGAGGGTAAGACCAAGAAAGCTGCATATTTGGTTAAAGAAGTTGATAAGAACTTTGTCTCAAATACCTCCACTTTTTCTGCATAACGGGAAAATGTGTGAGGAGGAACTCAGGTCGTGCTTTCCAGCTTATAAAATCATGGTAAGGAGTGGTTGTCATCCAAATGAACATACCCTCATGATGCTGATATCTACATTTTGCAAGAATGACGATTATGATGGAGGACTTCTAGTTCTTGAGGAAATGATAGAGAGAGAGCTATTCCTCCTGATTTAGGCATCTGATATGAGATTTATGACGGTCTTTGTCGCTGTGGAAAAGATGAATTGGCTATTAAGTTATGCAGCAAGATGGAAGCTAGATGCCTTGTGCATGAAGGGTTTGACAATACAAGAACCATCGGCTCTAGAGTCTGGACCAGATAAATAAAAACAAAGAAGTGATGAGAAACTGTGAGGCTGTTCCTACATTTCATACTACTAATTCTTTCGGGCTTTAGGCAACTCTGGCTAGAAAGAATAACTTCAGTTTAAACCTGTCTGTTGATAGAGGCTTATGGTTGCATTCTTCCCATTTTTATTGTTCATGTTTGTTCCCTTAACTCAAACAGGACAATCTATCTTTCCCACTTATTTGCCCAGACTGGAATGCAGATGAAGATATGTTGCTTCTAGAGGTAATTTTCTCTCTTAATCAATCACAAATTTCCTGGGTAAGGGTGGTTATTGTAGCAAGTGATGGCAGTCAGATTTTTTTCAGGGCGTTGAAATGTATGGATTTGGAAACTGGACTGATGTTGCAGAACATGTTAGAACCAGGACCAGATCACAATGCATTGATCACTATAATGCTGTATATGTGAACTCCTCATGTTTTCCATTCCCTGTAAGTTTGATATTAAAATTTCGAATGGTACCACTTCCAATAATTGACATATCAGACGTATTTTTCATGGGTTATGGATGTATAACATGTCTCGTCACTTATGTCACGCAAATATTTTTTTTTGCACATATCAAACATTATTTCCATGGTTAACTTATGCAGGATAAGACCACCCATGTGATGGGAAAAAGCAGAGAATAGCTCCTAGCAATGACCCCAAGGAATGATGATGCCAAGAACACTGATGTCAAGAAAGGTTACCTATTAAGTTAAATTCAAATGGGGCACTCTCACTTTTGATATTGTGTGAGAAGATTTGGATCAGAACACTTTAGGCTTGTTTTGTCTTCACTGACAGGAGGTATCATATTATTCTTATTGATGTTTATTCCTTTAAGTGGATTTATGTTTATTTCTGCAGAAATTTCTATGCTTGGGGAACTTGCTCTAAATTAAGGGACGCTTTTCTCTACAACAGTCCAGTATGGATATTGCCACGAATTTCCTACATTATATTTTTTTTCAGTAACAAGGTTGACGGAGATGGCAAACCAATTCATAGAAAGATGAATATTTTTCTAGGTTTCTCACTTTTTTGGATTTTTATTTTTTTCTTTGTTTTTCTGTGTCATTTTTTATTATTTAAAGAATATAATAAATATCCAAGTCATCAATTTGTCTGGCCACATCTGCAAAAATCAGTTGAATTTGACTTTTTTAGTCACGTCATGTGCTTGACTAATTGGAAAGTATGAAAACTGGCCATGTGAACATTTTGGCACAATTTTAAAATTTCGATACTCAAGTTGAAATCTTTAAAAAATGGATGACCGAATTGAACTGAGTGATATTATTCAGTAACCAAAAGTGGTATTATCCCAATAATAAAATGAATAAATCTAAAATGAATCAAATAGAGCATTAATGCACCAAATTTATGTCAAATTGAATAAGGATTCCGTATTCAACACTTACTAGGTAAAACCCAGGGATCAACTTCTCCAATGATTTCTAGTGCGAATGGCCGGCAACTTTTGCGGTAGAGATACTGAACAAGAAGCTCTTCATCGGTCGGGTAGTGCTGGAAACCTGGTGGCAAGCTCAGTTGGGCTAGTGGGTCTTTCCCTTGGACTCCCATTTTTCATCTTACTTTGACACCCTGGGTACGCCTTTCAACGTTGAACTTAAGCTTCTGAGCAAGCTTTTCAGGCTCCGTGTGGATCTCCGTATAGGATAATATAATTTTGCTATCTAATGTATAAGTTAATCATTGGATAAGTGGATATATAATTTAATCCTATCTAGTGTTTGGAAAAAAAAATGATATTAGGCTTGTATAATTATAGTGAATAAAATCTAATCACCATGTTGGCCAAATGCTCCTCAAAGTTGTTAGGGGCTATTCGGCTCGGCTGACTGCTCCTCTGTGATATGGCTACCCTTATACTGAAAACAAAGATTGTTAGTGGGCTCGACGATCGTCGTTTGACTGTAGACACTCCGACACTCATGTTAGCTTCCAAGACAATCTCCAACCAAAGTAATCACAATTAGAGCTTAAAGTAAAAAATACCTTAAGGATCTCCTCCAATCAGTAAATTACCTCACTTAATTGCAAAACAATTCCTGATATTGTGGGCCCACTATTAATTATTTGATCAATCTATTGGAATGACTAATATACTTGCACCACGTGTCCTTGAGAGAATATTCCCCTACATTTGCCCCAAAAGACCTGTTCGAATATGTTTGAACTGGACTTTGTTAATGAGCTACGCTATTTGCGGAATGGGTTGCTGCACATGTACTATTCTGGCTCATTGAGATTGCATATTGGTTGCTCACAACCACACCTCATTATTGAAGTCAATTGATGATTTCTTTTAAATGCCCTTGAGTTGTTTGGTCAAAGGTTGAGAAAAATTTGGAAACCTTTAACTTGATTTGTCGTTCTTCTTTTAGTGCCCATATTTTCGTCACATTTTATAGTCCATCATTCAGGTCGGCCAAACCTCGTTTGTCCACTCACAATCATGATCGGCCATGCATGAGTATACCCACCAACCTGAGTTCGGTCGTGTGTAATTATTCAAAGTTATGCTCTTACGGTCCCATCTTTTTTATTGGTCCGTGCTAGTGCTTCGGGTCGGCTTGCACCAGCATCAGCTCAGTCCATTACTTGGTTCAGCCACATCCAGTGTTTGTGCAGTTCGGTGAGGAGCCAGTCTAGTATAGCAGAACTATGAGAAACTCATCCCATATCTCTGACTATCATTAGTTCATCAAAAGTATGGTCATTGAATACACAGAGAGTGACAAGAAAGATATTAAAATAGACAACAATATAGGTTCAAACATGAGTCATTCATAATTGAGCATTATTATGATGCAAAACAACACTACACCTAGATGTCACATAAAATCAATGTTGCAAAAGTCGGCTTGGTTGGTCGACTAGGCGGTGATCGGCGCTGGCCGTTGCACCTATAGTGTAATCGGGTCACTTAATCGGTGAATAAGCCCCGACTAGTCGGGGCTGGGTGATTTTTTTTTTTTACAACTTCCATCCAAAACGACATCGTTTTGGATGATTTAAAAAAAAACCGCCCAGCACTAGACCTAAATCGCGACAGACAGTCGAGAATGTTCTTCTTCTTACTCTCTATTATCGCGAGTCGCGACAAAACAAGCACGACAGCAGCAGGCAATGGAAATTTGCTTGGTGATGGAAATTTCAGCTTGAAACATCTGAGGAGTTCCAAAAAGTTGCTAGCAGTAACGAACGTAAATCATTCATTGAAAAGCTTGAAGAGGTTAGCCTTTTCTCTAAAATTGAAGTTATGGAAACTCCACATTTGCCTGTAATAACCGTTAATATTTCCTTTTTATTATCCTTGAAAATTGAAAGCATGGTTGCTACTTGATAGGGCTTGGGTCAGTGCTTCTTTGATGATCTGTCTTGAGAAAATAGCAAGACCAAATAGCAGAAGTTAGCAAGCATTAATATCTTTACAGTAAATTGTTATACTGCATTATTATTATATACGTTAGTCTGACATTTTGGGCATATCTAAGACTGATTATATGTTGTCCAATGCTGGTGAAGCAAATCTTCTGGCCTAGCTTCACAAAATATGTCTTTGAAAATTGAAATTTTGCTATTTTGGTTGTGTATTTTTATTTTTTAGGGATATGGCTAGTTCATCAGTCGCTTCTAATTCCAATGCTGGTGAAGTCACAAGTGATGTGAACATTCAAAATACATTGAAACGTGCATCTAGTGATATTGGTTGGAGTTTGGCGAACTTGTTGATGCTAGTGCATTAGATAAAATCAAATGCAAATTCTGCTCAAAAGTTATGTCCGGAGGCATCTATCGTCTCATATGTCATGTAGCCGGTAGGTCAAGCAATGTGAGGGCTTGTCATAAAGCCAATAAAGAGGCAATAAAGGCATGTGTTGAGACACTAGATGGTAAGAAGAAGAAAAAGATAGAGAAGCAAATTGAAGAGTCTGAACTTAGAAATGAAGTTTCGATATCTGGTGGTGCTACGGAGATGGATGAGGATATGGAAGTCATGGGATCAAGGAGGAGAAGATGTGATCATGGGCCTATGGGTAGATTTGTGGAGATTAATTCACATGCAAACACTGATTCTACAAAGTCTACAAAGCAAGCTAGTTTGGTTGCTTTGATAGACAAGAAGAAGGTGATCGATACGCAACAATACATAGCACGGTGGGCCATTGAGAATGGTATTGCTTTCAATATCATTCAAAGTGACAGTTTCAAGCTAATGACAGAGGCTATTGGGCAGTTTGGTCCAGGACTACCTATGTCGAGTAGGTATCGCTTGGGTGGTCCATATTTGAAAGCGGAGGTTGCGAGAGTTAAGAACTCCCTAAAGAAGCATGAAGATGAGTGGGTCATATCCGGTTGTTCCATTATGACTGATGCTTGGACTGACCGTAAAAGAAGGAGCATTATGAACTTGTGTGTTCATTGTAGGGAAGGGATCTCTTTCATTTCCTCAAGGGAGGATTCTGATGCATCCCATACAGGAACCTACATATTTGACTATGTCAATAAATGCATTGAAGATGTAAGGCCGGAAAAGGTTGTGCAAGTTGTGACGGATAACGCTTCTAATAACATGGCAGCTGCACGTTTGATGGAAAATAAAAGACCCAATTTATTTTGGACTTTTTGTGCCGCACATACGGTGAATCTTATGCTTGAGGCAATTGGTAAACTTCCAAGGTTCAAGAGTGCAATTGATACGGCAAGGGCCTTAACCATATTCATATATGCTCATCACTCAACCCTAAGCATGATGAGAAAGATGACGAAGAAGCGTGACATAGTACGGTTGGGTGTGACACGCTTTGCTACTAACTACCTTTGTTTGCAAAGCTTGGTGGAGAAAAAGGAGCAACTAAGACTTATGTTTGCTTCAGAAGAATGGGCCCGAAATTCACATTCTAAGAGTGCGAAGGGAAAAGTGGCATATGCGACAGTTGTTAGCATCTCCTTTTGGAAGTTCATGAACTCTTGTTTGTTTGTTTTTCGTCCATTGGTGAAAGTACTTCGGCTTGTTGATAGTGACAGACCATCTATGCCATGGTTGTATAGAGAACTTCAATCGACGGTAAGAGAGATCAAGGAAGACGTATGTAGTGGACTTGAAAAGAATTATAAATTGATAATTGACATAATTGAGAGTAAATCGAAAGGAAGACTTGATTCCTCTTTGCACTTGGTGGGTTACTTGCTTAATCCGTACTACTTTACAAAGAATAGGGTGGATATAGGAGATGATGCAACTATAATGGATGCATTTCTCGATTGTGTGGAAAAGTTCTTCCCCGATGATATGACCACTCAAGGGATAGTGTCTGATGATGAATTGATCAAGTATAAGAAATTGAAGGGAATGTTTGGAAGAAAACAAACCATTTTTGCTTATGAAAGTAAAGGTGTCAATGAGTTCAATCCTGATAAGTCTTAACTCCTAAACTCCTACATCATTTTTTTTTTCATAAATGGGGAATTGATTAGTATTTTTTTATCAATGAATGCAGCTGGGTGGTGGAGTAACTATGGTGGTAGTACACCAAACTTGAAGAAGATGGCAATTAGGATTCTTTCATTGACTATAAGTTCATTGGGTTGTGAGAGGAATCGGAGTACATTCGAAGGGGTAAGTGACTTTTACATTTTTTTATATGATTGTTTTTGGGTTTTTTTTCATCTAAGTGGCAACCGTATTATCTTGTAGGTGCACACTAAAAAGAGGAATAGACTTGACTCGGAAAGATTGAATAACTTGGTGTATGTTCAATTCAATGCAAAACTTGTCTACAAGAAGCAAAAAGTGAGCAATGATAAAGATGTCCTTCAAGCATATGATTGTACTAAAGCTCAACATTGGTTGGTTGATGGTGTTGACGACGAGAGTGATGTTGATCCAGTGATCGGAGCAACATGGGAGGTACTTGATCAAGCGGTGGAAGTGAATGAAGTGCTTCAACCTAGAAGGAGCACTAGGAATGCAAGAGAAATTGGTGAGGAAGAGTTTGTGTCGGAGGAGTCGTCCGAAGAAGATGATGGATGTGACTTTGAGTCCAATGAAGAAAGAGATGTGCCTCTAGTGGAGGAGCGAGATGAGATTTTTGAGAATGATGATTGATGAGTGATGCTTGAATGGATTTATGATTTGTAATTTGTGTGTACTATTGGATTTGAATGGATTTATGATTAGTCTTAACCTGATTTTTAATTTGTGTGTACTATTGGATTTGATGTAGGATAGCCCCATTTGTGATCAGGGTGGAGAATGTGATCTTCAGGATCAATCTATGGCATTTGGGTTTAAGTAATTGATGCATCATACATTGATTGGATTATCATGATACATTGATTGGATGATTTTTTTCATTTATATTGTGTTTTTTACACATTTATATACGATATGTATTGCATATATATATATATTAATTAAAAAAACTCAAAACGATTAATCCGATTAATCTCCGACTAGTCCCCGATTAATCCCTAATCCCCGTGAACCGCCTAGCGGCCGACTAGCGATTTTTGCAACCTTGCATAAATAGCTATCATGGTGGTCTTGAGGGCATAATTATGCGCAGGGTCCACTCCAGCCAGATCCTTGTCTAAGAATGTGATGTCTACTCCAGTCCTTCTCATTTTCTTTGCTTCATGGCCCTCGACCGTTATTTTCTGGGTAGATGCACTATTCACAGAGATCATGTGCCCCCGCTTTTCAAACATAATCACATTGATTGTCCCTTTTGGAGAACCATCGTCCTGCCCCCTGCTACAATAGCTATCATGTCATTATCTCGAGTCTTATTGTTCTCAGTTCCATTATTCTTTAGATACTTTGCTAGCATCCCTTGTCTTGATAGCTCTTCTAGGTGTTCCCGCAGATTGTTACACTCCTCAGTCATGTGGCCCACATCTCTATGAAAGGCGTAATACCTCTTTTTGTCTCTTCTGTTTGGATCCCCTAACATTTTTGGAGAACGAACTAGGAACCGTTGATCCCTGACCTCGTAGAAGATCTTGTGGATTGGCATGTTGAACTCAACAGAATTGGTCGAACTTCTTTTTGACCTGTTGTGCTTGGCCCGTCCTGAGACCCTTCTGCCATATTGTCCAGATCGCTCATTCTGGGACTCTCTTTCCTCCTTCCTTAGTGAGGTCATTCTCTCACCTTTGGTTACTTCAACCTTTGCGTACCTCCAGACTCTATCCTGCCAGGTAGCTATGGTGTTAGGCTCATACAATACCAGTGACTCCTTGAGCTTACATCCGTCCGGTAGCCCAATCTTAAAGGACGTGACAGTCGTCGTCTCATCACATCCTTCCACCTCCGCACACACCTCTAGGTACCTAGACAAGTAGTCAGAGGCCTCCTCTCCACTATTCGGCTTCATGGTAAGCAAGGTACTAAGGGTCTTTGGTTCTCAACTACCAACGATAAAATGGTTGACGAATAATCTAGCCATCTCACACCATGACGAAATTGAGTTTGTAGGCAGCTGGTGGAACCATCGCGATGCAATCGTTCCCAAGGAAGATGGGAAGACCTTGCACAAAATAGGTTATTCTCCTTCCCACAAGATCATTTTCTACACAAATTGATCCAGGTGGGTAACTAGATCAGTTCAACCATTGAACTGTTCAAACTTTGGCATGACGAGCCTTCTAGGAACCTCTCTTTTCCTGGTCTCCTACGTAAAATAGGAAGTTGTCATTTGATCAAGAGCCTTCATTGCTCTATGTTGGGCACCATAGATAAGGTCGGCCTTCATAGCATCTGGCTCGTCACTATACTTGATCGACCCCTTATCTTAGCGCTTGGTCTCTTGGGGATTGCTATCAGTATGATGGGAATGCCAATCCTCTCTATGCTCTTCTCTTCTCGACAAAACTCTTTCTGGGGTTCGCCTTTCATACTCCCTCCTGGTGTACGAATGTCAGCCTGGTGAGTGCCCTCGCCTAGAACGAGAAGCACTTCTTTTTTTGAGCGCCCGCTTCTTTGCTTCACGAGGTGGACTCTCGTGGGGGGCGCTTGCCTTTTCGCCTGACTTCAACAAGCCCTTGTCTCAAGGATTCTAAATACTCAGTTGTGCGCCGGATTTCTACCTCAACCTGGTCCCTCGCGACCTCATCGACTTGAATCGCGTTGACGCCAACATTCTGGTGAGTGTCCTCCAACCTCCTCTTGCCTATTTCACTGTTGGGATCCTCTTCCCCCAACTCCGAACTCAGATCGTACGATTGCCATGTCACTTCCGACTTCGTGGTTTGTGGAAAACACACTGTGGTCGCCAAAATGTAGTGAATAAAATTTGATCACCACGTTGGTTGAATGCTTCTCAAAGTTGCGAGGGGCTATTCGGCTGACTGCTCCTCCGTGATATGGCTGCCCTTATCCTGAAAACAAAGATTGTTAGTTGGCCCAATGGTCGTTGTTTGACCATAGGAACTCTGACGCTCAAGTTAGCCTCCAAGACAATCTTCAGCCAAAGTAATCATAATTAGAGTTTAAGGGGAAAAATACCTTAAGGCTTTACCTCTTTTCATAGTAGAAGAGTTTCATTCCTTTTATAACTCTATCACAGTAATTTTAAGGATCTCCTCCAATCAGTAAATAACCTGACTTAATTGCAAAACAATTCCTAATATTGCGGGACCGCTGTTAATGATTTGATCAACTATTGGAATGACCAATAGACTTGCACCATGTGTCCTTGAGAGAATATTCCCCCACAATAATATAATTCTTATACAATACAATGTTTGATTTATTGTTAGACAAAATGATAGTATAAGATATGAGGCAATATGTCTGAATTACCCTGAATTAAAATAATTAGTATTTTTTAATTATTTTTTTCTTTTATCAATTTTTATGAAAAATTAAAGATAAAAAATTGTTAGATTTTTTGTGGCTAGCATGGATAATTTTTTTTTTAAAAATACATGTAGTGTATAAAGTGGCAAGTGACTAAAGTTTATTTTTTTAAGAGGATATTTTAGTCATTTGTCATGTTATCTCTTATACTATATGCTTCGTATAAAATTAAAACGAGTTGGAGGTGTTTTAATATTATACGACCTGCATCGTAAAATAGCCTCATTTTTTATAAAGTTATACTTACCTGAGTTTTTTAAAAACCACCAAACACCTGATGAATTCATTAAAGAATAATTTTATATCATACGGAGTCTTATCCTCTGTTCCAAACAAACCCTCAATGTCTTGTTTGCCGACTCCATTCTTCATTGTTACGATCCTCATTTAGTATAAGAAAAGTCTATTATGATTTCTGTTAGTAGAATTAGTGACATGGACTTGGTCTTTTCCTATTGGTTAATAGCTGCTGATGTGGCAGTTAGTTAGGCGGGTTAAGTCAGTTTAAGTTATATATAAATACGTATTATCACGTAAAAAATGGGCAATTATTGATATGAATGGAAATGAAGTTCTTTCTTCGCATCTCTCTCTCGTTCATCTCTGTGTTCCCTTCTTGTGCATGCCACACAAAGTTACACGCAGTGACGTACCTGACTCTACGAGAACCTTGGGCGAACTCTAAAAACGAGTCCTCTTAAATTTTTTTTTAGATGTCATATAGTTCTTGAAAGTCATAATTATTAGACTGACTCGCAAGAATGGGGAGAAAGAGAAATCAGAGATTCAGAGTTGAGGAGATTAGGAGAAGGGAGAGATGGAGATACGAAGATGGAAAATGCCTTTTGTTGTTTTATTTCTTTTTGAATTTATTTATTTCTTTGTGGGTTTTAAAGTTAATCTTAAATTTAGTTGGGATTGATTTTTCTAATTGGCCCCCTTCATTTTTATGTTTTCTTTGTTTAAAATGGGTTGTTTCAAATTGGATCTTAATGGGCTTTGCCTTTAAAGTTAAAAATGGGTTGTTTCTAATTGGGCTATTAATATTATAACTAGTAGTCTAATTTTTTTCAAGATTTGGGGGCCTTGGGCGACGGCCCATCTCACCCCAACACAGGGCCGCCACTGGTGAAACCAGCTATGGAGAATCAAGTAGCTATTCTCAAAGCTGCTCTCAGTAAATTGCATACTTATGTTTCTACATAAATTGTGAATTCTCCCACTTCTTTTGAGTCGCAAATGCAAGCAAAATTATCTGCAGTAATTACAGGATTGGATCGATTGTGTCAGAATTTAGGTCAACAAGATCAAGGAATTCTAGATGGAGATGATCGATCTAAGCTAGGAAATACTCGATCAAAGGAAGACTTGTCATTGGTCGATCCTGGAGATTACGGTTGGGGCCAATGATAAGGCAAGGTGAAAGAGGAATAGGTAGGTGACAAGTAGCCTGAGTCGAGGTGTTGTGGACAGGATGTCTGGTCATGCACTTGATATAAACAATAAAAACAAGGGTTAATTATATTTTACAGCACCAAAAAATAGGATTTGTTACAAATAAAAAAGAATGAAATACCAAGGGAGAGTGAGAAATGAGAGAAAAGGGATAAATTTTTTAATTTAAAAATAAAAATATATCATATATTGCCACATAAGTATATATTTATTGTTGAATTAATGTCACATCAGCTGGATTCGTGATAGATACGGTTTAAAATCTGCCCAAGTGAGTGTTTTGTCTCATTTTGAAATATTGGATGATGACTTTATAACAAAATTCATTTGAGTGACTAATTCATAACAAACCCTATCTTTCAGTGTTGTAAAGTATAATTAACCCTAAAAACAAAGTATATAGTTGTCATACTTGTGGCAGGTCGTGTAATATCCCGTTCCAAATAAAAAATAAATAAAATGTAAAATAATAAAAAAAATGAATAAAAAAAGGACTTAGTTATGAAATAAATAAAAATGAGGGTAGAAAGAAACTTCAAAAGAGTTTAAAGGAATTTAAAAAAATTAATTTAGGGTCAAAAGTATAAAGGGGGAAAATATTGAGTTTTAATAAAAAAAATGAAGAGAAAAAGGATGCAGTAGCACCCGATTCTCATTTTCACAAAAAGACAAAAGGGTTATCTCTTCCTTTTCTCTCCACCACCTCCAGCCAGCTGCTTCCGACGACGTTCAGGCGAGTCTTCCGGCCGGCAAGGTACTCTCCTCTCTAAGACCACACACATGCTTCAATTTCTTACAAGAAAATAGAAGATTAAGGTAATTTTTGCACTTAGGGTTGTGGGTATAAGTGGGTTTTGGGGATTTTGATTCTTTGGGAGTTTTCTTTGTTCAATGGCTCAAATTAGACTCTAATCATATTGTATTACTAGATTCAAGTGTGGGTTTTGAATCAACTCTAGAGAAGAGTTTGATTTCTTGAATTGAAGACACTAACAAGCTGTAAGGTAAGTGTTATTAATTTTAATTGTTCTATTTAAGGTTGGGTTGACATGAGAAATAATATATGTTGGGATTAGATTGTTTAACCTTTGAATTTAAGGTAGAATGTGGATTTCTAAGAAATTGGTTGAATTTTAAAGTATGGAATGTGAGACTTGAGTGATTGATGAATATGGAAATTTAATGAAGTTTATTTTATTGAATAGGTTAGTGAATTTACGTGGAGTATACGTTGCGTTTGTGGTAAGAATTTACAATTCGCTTTGAGGTAGGGAAATTTCACCCTTTGCTATTCTCTTTGAATATGTCTCCTATTAAGAACGTTATCTTTTCTCATTGTTCATTATAATTCGTTCTCGCCTTAATTGCACCGAAGGGAGAGCAACCCCACTTTGTGATTTCTTCGTTGTATGATTTGAGTTATATTGCATACCCTACTTGTTCAATCTTCCATTGAGCATGAATTACTCCTGAACATGCATCATGTAGTAGTAGTATATATATAGGTTGTATGTATACCCTATTGCATAACCATGTTAGACATGCATTGTAATTGCATGGTAGATGTCGGGTATGGACCCGTATATCTCCTAGCTGTGAATGATGGAAAATGTGGAATGCCGTTGGGTCGTTCAGGGTTCCTATAAGTACGGGAATGCTGGTGGGCCGAGTCAGGATTCCATATGTGTCCGAAACACCATGCAATGATGTCGTTGAGTTGTTCAGGGTCCCGATATGTATAGGGATGCCGGTGGGCCACGTTAGGATCGCATATGGTGTGGTTATCTACTTGTGTTTGGTGTACATGATGTTAGCTATCATATTGTTGCATTCATGCTTTTCTTTAGTATTCAGCCTTATATTATTCACTTACTCTTTATTATCCCCTACTGAGCCCTTCGCTCACCATTTTCTTTCTCCTATTCCCTCCTCGCAGGTGAGTCTAGTTTCGGTACAAGGGTAGCGGATCAGGAGGGGGGTGCGTGACATGGGTGGACCCTTGGAGAGTGATGGGACTAGATGGTTCTAAACTTTGATTATGTTATTACTATTTTATCATACTTATTTTTCTTAGTTGAGACACATTGTGTGGTATCCCTATTCGATGGTGGGATGGACGGTTGGGACGGTGCTCCGTGTGATCGGGACTTCCGAACCGGGTTTGTGGACTTTGTGTCCTGACAATTTCTTATGTTTGTGGGATTGCTACCTGTGTTGGTTGTTGATTATACATGTTATTATGTGTGGAGAAATTATGTGTGATTGTTAGGTGGCCTGAGGCCCTGCTTAGACTTGAGTATTTATTTGTGATATGAATTGTTAGATGATCGGAAGCCCTGCTTAGGTTGTGAATATATTTGTGATATTGTTGCGTGTTTACTCTAGATTGACATCTTCCGTATTATGGGAATGTGCTGTCGAAATTTACGGTGGTGTGATGATTGAATTAATTATGGTTGACTTAGACGATACCAAAAGTAACGCATCCCGGGTCGGGGCGTTACAGGTCGTGGGACTATTTATGGGTAGTCCATAGGTGATTGTAGTGGACTTATACATAAAATGTGGTAGCACTCGTCATATGTTTCATACCCTAAATCCTCAAGACACAATTCAATGCCAAACATGGACATCGAAGAAGCGTCACACATCAATTCGTCTATGAATCCTCCAATGTACCTCACACGAGTGGATATTCCTGGAAAGAATTGAAGAATCCCAGAATGATGAAGTATAAGTGTAAACTTTCTGTCATTTACAACTGGTCTAACCATCCTATTCATTTTGTCTTCAACCTTACATTTTTTGACTGGTCGAACCATCTTCTGCACTATGCATATAGTCATAGTTAAAGTCTTTGGTTGAGAAACCCCCTTCATTGAAATCATGATATTATCAACTCTATAAATGTTTTATCAACGAAAACTTGCCCGAGTTAAATGAAAATAAACGAAGTTTCCAACGAAAAATTTGCCTCACATCAACGAAAACAACATGCATTTATCAACGAAATATTTGTACTGGTATAGTAACTTATAAATATGGCAGTTTCCTAAACCAAATGCACTACACTAACCTAGTGCTATCTTCCTTCTCGGCTTAAATGGCAAGCAAAAAATGAGCACATAAGGTTACACGGTAAAATGCAGCTTCGGTGAGGTAGGAGACGAAGGGTCGGACACTTAGCGACAACGGTGAGCACTTCTATGTTAAACGGGGAACGAAGACGGAGCTTGCGTTCCGACTTTAGGCTTTTTTACGTCGTGGGTGACGTCGCTACGGCAGCTTAGACGTCGTGACACTTCAACCTTGAAGATTTGAGCTTGGGCACATGAATTTCACTAAATCTGTGACAAATTTTGAAGGAAAGAGGTATAGATGAGGTTGTTTTACTGAGTTTGAAGAAGAGAGAGATTTCGTAGATAGAGTAGAGTGCTTTTAGGGGAATCATTTTTAGGATTTCAAGAGAGAGGGAGTGCATGAAAATGCGTGAAAAGGTATCTATGTCTTTCTCTTTATTGAATGGGTCAGATTTACATTTAAAAAATGTTTATTATTTTAAAAAAAAAAAACCCATGAAAGAAGGTCGTTTTCTAAAAACTGAAAACGACTTTCGTCTTCCTACCCGAGCCTCGATTTCCTGTGTCTTGATGGATCCGATCTTTGAAGGCCACGACTACAACAAGTGAAAGAATGTGGAGACCCTTTCACTCATCTCCCTCGAGTCTTCTCAACCCTCTTCACAATCCCCTTTGCTTGTTCTTCACTTTTGTTTGCCTCTTCAGGTACTCTTTTTGTTATTGTTCTTCATATTTTGGCTGATTAGCTTCACATTTCCATTTCCTTTCATTTTTCTTTTGTAGATTGCTTTGCTTCGCTCATATGGATGGAATTTTCGTTTGAAATTTAGGGTTTTGTGTTGTTGAATGCCTATTGGGATCCTAGGGTTTGTTGGGTTTTGTTTATGTGACTTGAGTTGATCGTCCATTGGGTTTTCTGGGCTGTACAGTTTGGGATGTCCTTTGCACTGAAGTAACTTCTGTGATTTGAGTCTCGATCCCAGCTTTGCAAAACAAGCATGAATTTGCTTTCCTTTCTTCTTGAAAGGATATGGATACTTGGGATTTTTTTGATCATTTTGTGATAAATAACTTGAAATTCGATTTCATGGATTAGTTTCCGACTTGCAGAATTGAGAGTTGAATTGGGTTTCTTTCTAATTTTGTTGTCATTTTAAATCAATAAAAAGAGTTTTCAAAAGCAAAAAATCCCCCACATGAGCTTTTGGGGATTTTGAAGCATATCAATGAAGATTTTGCTAAAAAGGCCACTCTGAGACGTTGAAAGACATGAGTGGAGAGAAGGTCTTTATCCATAAATGGTTAGAATAAAGTTGAGAATCTCCTTACTATGATCAGTCACCTGCCCCCCTTTGACCATAAAATCTTGGATTACAGTTTAAAACTCTGTTTTGTAAGCAAACCCAGCTATTTTTTGTTGGCCAGAAATTTCCCCTGATTCTCATTCTTTTAAGCACCAAATTGAACTCAAAAAGAGCCTTATTTGGCACATGTTTTTTCCCATGCTCGTAATGGCATAAGTTTAAGCTGCTAGTTCTTTTCTATTATTCACAATCAAATGAATGTGGATGGAGAAAGTGGTAAATTTCTTATATGTGAATGTTTCATGAATTTTTGAAATCATGGGGCCATTATTTTTTTAGCATTTGACTTGGTTCTTAATTTGTTTTGATCGAAACTGATCTTTTCAGGCAGTTGCTGCCTTATTTTGCTTTTCTGGCCCTCGTATGGTCAATTTACACTTGGACAATAGTGCGTCCAAATTTAGGAAGAAAGTATGCAAAGTTGAAGTTGAAGGAACACGAAATGGGTTTAGTGATAGCAATCCTTATGGGAGGTAGGGAGGTGAAGACGATAAAAGACAATTTGTAAGGTATTAGCAGAATCATTGCTTGGAGTTCACAAATGAATCTACAGTAATTTTAATTTTAAGTTCAGCAACTTCCTGAGCGACTCAACTCTCAAAATTTGTTTTCTTACCATTTTTGTTTTTTTGTCAGTGATGGTAGCAATGAAAAATTGTATAAAAGGGGTTCTGATAATGGTTGTTTGATGTTGTTGATAGTTTTATTTTTCGCTTGTGAACTGCCTGTATGTTGACATACTCTATGGATTCTAAGCATGAGATTTGTAGTATTGATTAAGGCTGTGTGTGCCGTATTAGCTAGCAGACTGGATTATTTATGGACCAATAATGGATTGCAGAAGAGCTTGGACTAAACCAAGTATTGGAACAGACTCTAAGAATTGATTATGTCCTCATACTTTATTCTCACATATTGTTATAGATTTGAATTCTAACTTATTATTGTTTTCTTGGATCAATAATTTATGATATTTTGATAAGTTATTGGACTTATATATTAATTGTGAGGGAGGGGAAAAAAATCCCTCTTTGTTATAGTTAGTTAAAAGTTTATCATATAAACATAAATGGAAACAGAAAATAGAAATATTTTTTTCAGTAGTTTCAAACCAAACATGTTTTCTGATCCTTGGAAAATGAAAATGGAAAATGAAAAATGGAAAATGAAAAATAGAAAATAGAAAACATAAAACAAACCAAACGCACTCTTATCCCTTCATCTTGGTTCTATTCATTTAGTAGTGAACTCTTGGTACTCTGTTACTCTTGGTTCTCTGTTGATGGATGCTGCTGCTTAGTTTGATACCATCCATTATGGTGGACCTAATGTTTGGGGATTGGAAAGTCCTACCCCTGCTAATCTAGGGTCTGTTCCTCAGAGCCTCTAGTAGTGAACTCTTATGTTATAATTCAAAGATCTTATTGATGCTTGTGGGTTCTACATTTGTGATTGGTCGTGTGCCAAGAGTTGCAGTTTCTTGCTCTAGCCTCTTGTGTGGTCTTCCAACTCAATTTTCATTGTTGAGTATAGATGTTTAATTATGGATTGGAATTTTGATGGTTCAACGATTCTTTGCAAATTTGTCTTGCATGGTTTCAACTTTCAAAGATTTATTGTTGTTAATTGCTTGGGTTTTGTTCAAAGACTTGCAATTATGCAATAACACTACTTCTGAATGCAAGTTGTTTTGTGTTACTTAAGTCCAAATCCAATTTGTGCATAATGTCTAAGCTTACTTCCTCATCAATTCAGGGCTCTTGTTCTGTAATGGAATCCAGATTACAGAGGTCTTTACATTGGGTGAGCAAGTAAAAAAGGAGATAAGAAAGCGACTATTGTTAGATGTTAAAGAGGTGAGCCATTTTTCAATGCACTCCCTTTAATTTTTTTGAAGTGTAGTAGTCTTTCTGGATATGGACATGCCTGAAAAAGTAAGAGAGAATGGATTCCTTTGGATTTGGAATGATTGATTTATGACATTTCATTATTTCAATAGGAAAAGCCTTTCTGTCAATTTAGATATAAAAATATTAAAAAATATTAATCTGCATGTATTGCCCAGAATCATGCTAGAGTTTTTGTTCGATATGGGTACATTGAATGCTTGGTGCTTATAAGGAAAATAAATGGGAGAGGAACTAGTGCAAGTTCTTGTCATTCAATTATCACCTTGGTAGGATTTAATTCAATATTTATTTCCAAAAGAAAAATAAATTTTCGAATGTTATTTTCTTAATGTTGTTTATTTTGATGATTAAGATGTCAAGAAAAGGGAAAGCCATAATGACCCCAAATGAAGGTAGTGAGAACGACAAAGTTAAATGGGATGAAGAGAAAACTCGATCCTTGATAGATATATGTGTTGAGATTATGAAAGCTGCAAAGCGAGTTCCTGGCACTCGAATCCCAAAGTTAGAATGGGAAGATGTTGCCATCGAATTTAATAATAGAACAGGTTTTAACTATCATAAAGGATCCTTAAAAAATAAATGGGATATGCTGAGAAAGAAATGGACTTTGTGGACAAACATGGTTGGTAAAGATGCAGGTTTGAGATGGGATTCTGTCAGAGAAAATGTGGATGCAACTGATGAATGGTGGGACAAAAAAATCAAGGTACATGCAAAATTGATTTCACATTACATTAGTTATGATATATATTTATTCTAATGCTTCATATACTATTATGTTGTTGCAGGAGGATAAGGATCATGCAAGGTTCCGCAAACATGGTTTTAAAAATAAAGCGGACCTTGAGTTTTGTTTTACAGGGAGCTATGCCACTGGATCATCACCTCAAGCACCTTCTAGTGGAGTTGTCCCTATTCAAAAGACACAGCTTGGTGATGGAGTGGGTACTTGGTTTGGAGATGATGCATGCATACCAGAGCAAACAAATTCTGTTGTCAACCTTGAAGCCACCCGAAACACAGTTAATTTTGAAGGCACAGTCGATGAGATTTCTTCGCCAAGTTCGCCAAGGAAAGATGTTCCATGTACACCTTCACAGGCGTCTAGATCAAGTGGAAAAAGGTCCTTCGAGGGATCTGCAAAGAGGTCGAAAAAGAAGCCATCAGTGAACAGTGTAGACGAACATGAGGCAATAGCGAGACTTGTTACTGCAGTTGAGACTCAGGTTGCTTTCAATACAAAATCTCAATCGAGTGCTTCGAAAGAAAGGGGAGAAGTTGCCATGGACATCTTAAAAGATATGAAGAGAGAGAATCCAATTTCTAATAAACTCTATTTCTTTGCTATGGACTTATTTGCAGACAATCATGCAAGGGATATGTTCATTGCATGTGAACCAGAATTACGATTGGCTTATCTGGAACATAAATTCTTCCAAAGCGCTAGTGGGCGACAGTTGGGCGATTTATGAATTTTGGTTAACTTGACTTAACATGAAATTTGTAGTTCATATGTGTAATTATGCTTAACTTGTGTGTTATTTCATTGAAGAATTTAAGGCCAACTGTCGAGAGATTAGGCTATTTTTATCCCTGATATTTAATATTATTATGTGATATTTTAACTTTAACTGTTTGAATTTTATGTTATGTGCATTGTAGATTTCATCTCCTTAGTAAATTATTAAATATAAGTTAGCATCAGCTAATCTAATGTAACTTATTTTTGAATTTTTTTTTTATTTTCTAAAATTTATGATGAATTAATTATTAAAAATTTAAATTATTATTGTCTTTAATACACCTCATATTTCTCAAATATTAATATAAATGAATGATTCGGTAGCGGTTTCTCACTATTGATAGTCTTCAAAAAAAATAAAAGGAGGGCATGTTGAAAACCAATTGGACAGTGTCAGTGTGGAAGGAGTCAAGGAGAGGAACAATAGGGTTCTCAATGGGAAGGAGAAGATCATTACCTGCATGTAGAAACTACTTACCAAAAATGGATTTTAAAGTTGGACAAAATCAATTCAATTAGAAAATGTAACTTAAGATCTTCAAATTTTCACCTACCTACTAGCAAGGAATGTGTACATGGCAAAACACAATAGAAAATATCTCAAAGCACACAAGATAAATAAGGAAATTATAACATCTCCATCCAGCAACTGCAAGAGCATTGTACACGGGTGTTGTTTTTAATGTTTAATCAAGTGGCGCATCCGGACAGTAAATCATGACTTTAATTGAAATGTGAAGAACAGTAATATTCTTCATGCTCCATGAAACTTCAAGAGACATAATTTCAGGTCCTGCAGGATTTAAGAAAGGTACAGTCAATATGTAATATTTGAAAGATAGTTTATAAGATAAAACCCATATTATTGCATCCAATAATTACTTTAACAACTTGTATGCTAACCTAATATGCGCAATTCATCATGAGATGGAAATGACATTAGGGTTAATGTTGATTAATATGCGAATTGACCATAAAAACATGTTCCAAAAGTTGACACTATTTTAACTTATATTATGAACATGTCAAGAACAGAGGACATGGCAAGACAGTTCTGTAAAGCATATACATCATATTCATCCTAACCATTTTCTGACTCCAGTCATCATTAGCCAGATAATAGGAATAGCTCTTTTGTTCAAGTTCAGCTCGTTATTTAAGGAGCTTGTTTGTTAGCCTCAACAAACAAACGCATAGAAGCTCTTCTCGAGCTCAATCGCGAGCTGCTCGTCGAACTCTTTGTTCGTTTGCAGCCCTAAACAGACATCATAGTAGGAAACAATGTGTCTTGACAGCTTAATTCATCAAAAGACCGAGCAAATATAGTTTGATTTTAATCATACTATTAGAAACCCAAAAGTTATCCTGCTATTTATGCAGTATCACAACTTTTGCATCCAGTAGGGAACGGACAATTAAAGTTCATTCAGAAGGAAAGGCAACTAATAGCTTTCAAACTTGTACCTCATGAAGATCCCACAAGATTTTGTATGTCTTTCTGCAAATTTTTTAAAAAAGGAGTAAAACAAAGCAATCAGCTACGATAGATGGCCCTTTCTCAGAGATAAGCATATAATGAAATGATAAGAGAATGTCCTAACCTCAATTTTAAGAGGAGATGTAGTAGGTGCATATCGCTCCACAACCTTCCCTTCCTTGTTCACTAGGAACTTTGTGAAATTCCATTTGATTGCATCTCCAAGAAATCCTCCCTTCTCTGATTTTAGAAACTTGTAAAGGGGTGCCACGTTTTTCCCATTCACATCAACCTACAACATTAAGATGAAAGATGACATCAAAAGCTGCGGCATTTGTCTTCACACTTTTGAACAATCGATGGCTTCCCAGTTCCCAGTACAAAGTAATTGATCGATACTTTTTATTGCAAGAAATACTTGCAACTCAATACCGACGGGTTTATCCCAATCGCAAGTGTACGTGCCAACTGACAGTATAATAGTGAAAGGGGTCGAATCCACGAGGACTGTATTAATTACCAACTATAACTACTAACAATAGTGCAAATTAAATTCGGATGCTTCTAATATTAACTAGCAATAAAATTTAGATAAATATCAATGGATGAAAAACTAGCTTGGGTTTGGCTTCCAACTACCTCCACCTGTGCACACAGATTAATATGCAATCACACAATTTAAAAGTCTAACAATGTCAATTGAAAGGCCTTGGTCCAGCTGCAGTCAATTAGATTTCCCTAAACAACGATCCTGACTTTGGTCCAGTTGCAAGATCTTTTCTTATCAAAGGAGTCTTGGTTGGTCTATCCTAAGAGTTTCCTAAGACAAGCATAAGCACTAGGAAATCGACAGTTGCACAATCTAGGATAATGGTCTATTACCCAATCAATTATGTCCTATGTTCCCAAAACTTGGATCTTACGCAAGTTCTTGCTACTTCGTCAAACACCGGGTCATGGTCAGCCGAATATGTTTAACTAACAACTCCTAAAATTATGATGTTGATCAGGCATGCATAACAATAGGAAATAAACAATTAATCCAGAGAACAAAGAATTAAACTTAGTCTGATTGTCAATTAAATATGTGCACAAGGTTTATGGTAGAAGTATTACCAAACCCTAGCTAGTAAAGAGTTTAGCTACACATGCTTAAAATTAAAACCATATAAATACTCATAGACAATGTTCAAATCAATGGAAGAGTAGAAATTTGCTGAAGAATTGATGTGCCCAGCTTTGATGTTGCTTCTCCTCCTTCCTGCCGACACCCACTTCCTCAATCTTTGGTCTTCGGCTGCGCAAAGTAAAAGTCTCTTTTTTTCTCAGCTTAACACGCCTTATATAGTCTTTAGCAAGCCCTAAACTGGCCCAATTGTCCTTGCCACGTCAGCAACTTAATTAACACAAGTCTGGTTCCCACGTTCTGCGGCCGCGACAAGTTGCAAAACAGGTTACAAATTCTGTCCAGTAATGAATTTATTCTCCCGCAGTACCTGTGCATAAAAACACCAATGCGGGTAGTATTTTGCACTAAACAACATAGAAAAATAGTAATTTTAAGCCCGTAAAAGTAGGTGTATTTTACACCCAACAAAATCCCCCAAACTTCACTCTTGCTTGTCCTCAAGCAAGTAATCAAGAAAAAGTTTAAACCATTTAAGCATCAGTTGAAAATCTGCAATCAAGAATTGGCACTACAAGTACTCTCTCATTATTGCAATGCAATATTGACATCCAGTAGAAAATTGCACAGCCCTAACTCTGCTCACAACCACTTTGGTTTACACAATTATTCTCACACACCCTCACCAAGGTACGCACATAATATATAGAAGAGAATTTTCACTCAAGTGTATAAGGGTAGTGTTTACTCTCTTATGAATTCATAACCTGCAGCCATATGCTCACATGTCCACCAATCTTACTTCACACTAAAATTTTCATTCAATAAATCAGAAGGACTTTATTGGGGCAAGAAATTTGGCTAAGGAAGGCTAAAAAAAATGAACAAAATAAATATAAACTGGATTCAAACCAAAGTTATCATGATCCAATCACAAGCAGGCACAATGCAACAAGGATAAGCGTCAATGAATACATAGGTTAGATACGGGTATGGTTTAACAAAATATGTGATGATCATGCCATATATCACACAGTCTCAAAAATAGGCATCCATCATACGACTAATCCTAACACCATCTAACCATCCCAACATAATAAAGTACCAAAAGAGAACTCCCCTACTCCAAAATAACAAATAAGATTGTCAGCAACCTAACTAGAACACCAGCACACATCCACATAACTTCAGGGTAGGCTTCCATCACGAATCAAATCAAACATCTCCCTCTGTTGAGCCTCAAACCTCTGCATTGCCTCCTTCATCTCATGCATATGTGTCCCAATACTCATTTGAAGTGACTCAACTGTTGATTCAAGATGCTCCAACCGGGTTATAACCTGCCCCTGCAAACTCCCAACTTGCTCAACTTCGACACCCAAATCAGTCACTTTCTCCTCAACAGCCTCCAACCTTTCGTCCAAATTACCACAACCTGCACCAACAGTTCCTTCTTCAGTATTATGCACCCGAGACTCCTCAGCTGCCCCAGAAGTTTTCTGCTGCTGCCTAACAAGCTGCACTTCACTTCTATCAAACCAAAACCTGTTAAGAGGTGCTTTCCTTTTCTCCTGAACATCACCCAGCTCCTTTTCCACACTTTCAGCAAGACACAAAGTAGTGATTAGTACTCCAAACGGCAGCACCTGACCAGGTTTATTGTCCTCTTTCACTTTAACAATGTGATCATATATAGTACTTGCCATGCAAAAATCCAAATCACAAATAATGGCATACATCAAATAGCAAGACTTTGCATTGACAGTGGAGAGATGAGTCACAGGTATCACATTCCTGGTCACTATCTGAGCTAACAGTCTATAAGGTTGCATCAAATCTACATATAAAATCACATTTTTGTTCGGCTCATCACTACTATTCCCAGTCAGAGTTTCAACCACAATCCTCCAATCAGGCCACACAATATCAACATTCGAAGTTCCAAAATCCCTAAATTTAAAGCTAGGTTTCTTCAATGGTTCGGGTAAGCTCAAAACAGATGAAACCCTTCTTGGGTTGAAAAAGAACTGCTTACCTCGCACATATGCCATACAGTGGTTATCATTAACTATCAAATTGGCATAAAACTCATAAACCAGTTGCCGAATAGCCACACCTGGAACACTGGTGATGCCGAGCCATCCCCTCTCTTTCAATTTGTAATACCAGTTAACCCGTTGGAAGTGCTCCACCACAACATGGCGTTCCACATGCAAAGCCCGCTTCGACCACACTTCCTCACACTCGATCTGCACTGCCGGGGATATGAATCGGTCAAAACCTTCTTCTTCCTCCACAGGGACATCCGCACTCTCAACCACCTTTCCCTTCTTCTTGCTTGCTAACTCCTTCTTCCTCTTTGCACTTCTTGTAGCCATTAATGAACTCGGTATTGTTGCCAAAATTGAGAGAATTAACCCAATTTTTTTTTCTTTTTAGAAAGGTAATCTCCCCTGTCTTTAGGTGCAAGAGGTAGAAGAGAAAATTAGGGGTTGCGGCGGCTGTAGGGCCTGGCACCAACCCTACTTCATATATATATTTATCTTTTTTTTTTTTTTTTTTGGTTGGCATGGGTCACCGCTTAATTGTATACACTTCAGGCCACACTTAGGCTGCACAAAGGCTACAAAGTCCCCAGCACTCTACTTATACACTTCTCTCCACTGTTCAGATTTCTCCATTCAACACCACACTTAGACTCCTCATAACCTTCCAAACACCTTGACCATAGCCTCATGATGGATACTATTTTATGACTTATGACACAGGCATAACACATCACATAGATGGGAAGGTTTATCACAAGAGCAGAGAAATTCAATGAAAGGATTGGAAGCAACAGCTGGGTTCAAGGTAGGCCAAAAATTAACAAAGAATGCCTTTATCACTTTCAAAGAACAAAAACATAGTATTTACTTCAGATGGTCTAATGCAAGTTCTAGCTATACAAAGTCATGAAATTCATAGCACACAAAATTTCCTGAAGGCTCCTCACAAGCTAATTGGTGCTGTAAATAATGTGTAAACTAAGCAGACATTCATTGCAAAAGGTCATGCAAATAATCACACCATCAGTCTCAAAAGCACTTCATAACAATTAAGCACAAGTATGCCAACTCTCTTCTAAAAACACTAATTTTTTTTTTTTCAAAACTTTTCGGCAAAAGCAAATTCCCTCTCCCCCAAACTTGAAATTGACATTGTCCTCAATGTTTAAAAAGAAAACAAACAGAAATTTTGCAATGACGAAACCAACGAACACAAATAAGTGAAGGAAAAGGAAGAGAGACTTAGCTGATTTAAGTTGTCAAAAATATGCTTCTCTTCCACATGGGTTACCTCCCATGAAGTGCTAAATTTATTGTCTTCAGCCGGACATAGCCTTAGATTCGGTCAGACATCAATAGAGTGGAGATATACCACTTCATCCACAGTAACTTGTACATTCTCCCAATAAGGCTTCACTCGATGGCCATTAACCTTAAATGTGTGATCAGAATCTTGATGTTTTAACTCTAATGCACCATGAGGGAACACAGCTTGTATCACATATGGGCCATGCCACTTTGATTTGAGTTTTCCCGGAAACAATTTCAAACGAGAGTTATACACCAGCACCTTCTGTCCTACAGAAAAAATTTTCCGTACAAGCTTCTTGTCATGGTACTGCTTCGCGCGCTCCTTGTATAATTTGGCATTCTCATAGGCTTCATGCCGTAATTCTTCAAGCTCGTTCAGTTGCAAACGACGCCTGTCTCCAGCTGCCTTTATGTCAAAATTTAGCTTTTTAATAGCCCAATAAGCTCGATGCTCTAATTCAACTGGCAAGTGACACTCTTTCCCATAAACCAACCGGAATGGAGACATCCCAATGGGTGTTTTGTATGCAGTCCTGTAGGCCCACAAAGCATCAGTCAAACGAAGAGACCAATCTTTTCTATTTGGATTCACCGTCTTCTCAAGAATGGCCTTGATTTCTCTATTGCTTATCTCCACTTGCCCACTCGTCTGAGGATGATATGGGGTTCCCACACGGTGAGTGATCCCATATTTCTTCATTAGGGCCGAACATGCATAATTATTGAAGTGCCTGCCACCATCACTAATGATTGCTCGTGGCATCCCAAAACGAGAGAAAATATTGTCCTGCAAAAACTTCACAACCACTCGATGATCATTAGTTCGTGAGGGGACAGCCTCGACCCATTTGGACACATAATCAACACCAACTAAAATATATTCAAAGCCAAAAGAGTTAGGAAAAGGGCCCATGAAGTCAATTCCCCATACATCAAAAAGTTCAAGGACTTGAATACTTGTTAAAGGCATTTGATCTCTGGCAGCTATGTTACCGGTCCTTTGGCATCTGTCACAAGTCTTACAAAAACTCCAAGCATCTTTAAAAATAGTAGGCCAATAAAATCCAGCGTGGAATACCTTAAGTGCAGTCTTTTTAGGCCCAAAGTGGCCTCCACATGCATAGGCATGACAATGAGTCAAGATCTCTTGTTGTTCACATTGTGCTACACATCTACGAATAATTTGATCCGGGCATATCTTGAAGAGGTAAGGATCATCCCATATGTAATCTCTAGCCTGTGAAATTATCCGCTTCCTTTCCTGATATGACAAGTCAGTAGGAAAAGAATTAGTAACAAGATAATTCACAATGTCGGCATACCATGGCAGTGTGTTTATGGACAGGAGCTGTTCATCTGGAAAAGAGTCACCCAAAGGAAGTTCGTCATGTTCATTGTCAGGTAGCAGCCGAGAAAGATGATCGGCAACTACATTCTCACTTCCCTTTTTATCTTTAATCTCCAAGTCGAACTCCTGCAAAAGAAGTACCCAGCGTATTAACCTAGGCTTGGCATCCTTTTTAGTCATTAAATACCTCAACGCAGCATGGTCCGTATACACAATAACTCGGGAGCCAATGAGGTAAGATCTAAATTTTTCCAATGCAAAAATCACCGCCAATAATTCTTTTTCCGTTGTTGAGTAATTCAGCTGAGCATCATTCATGGTGCGAGAAGCATAATAGATGGCATATGGTGTCTTATTTTTCCGCTGCCCCAGAACAGCCCCCAAGGAGTAATCGCTTGCATCGCACATTAACTCAAATGGCAACTCCCAATCAGGTGCCTGCATAATAGGAGCTGAAGTGAGTGCTTGTTTTAACTTATCAAATGCTGTCCGACAGTCATCTGTCCATACAAATTCAGCATCCTTTGTCAGCAATACACACAAAGGTTGCGAGATCTTGGAAAAGTCTTTTATAAATCTTCGGTAAAACCCCGCATGACCAAGAAAACTCCGCACACCCTTTACTGTGGTAGGATGAGGCAGCTTAGATATGACTTCGATTTTTGCCTTGTCGACTTCAATGCCACGGCTGGAAATCAGATGACCCAACACAATTCCTTCTTGCACCATGAAGTGACATTTTTCCCAATTCAAAACAAGGTTGGTTTCTTCACACCTCTCTAACACCAACCTCAAATGCTCAAGACATTCATCAAAATCAGCTCCAAATACACTGAAATCATCCATGAAAACTTCAATAAACTTCTCTACCATGTCAGAGAAAATACTCATCATACATCTTTGGAATGTAGCTGGTGCGTTGCACAACCCAAACGGCATCCTTCGGTATGCAAAAGTGCCATATGGACATGTGAACGTAGTCTTCTCTTGGTCCTCAGGTGCTATGGCAATCTGATTGTATCCACTATAGCCGTCAAGAAAGCAATAATGACTATGCCCAGCTAGTCTCTCCAACATCTGATCGATGAATGGTAGCGGAAAGTGGTCTTTTCGAGTTTCGTTGTTCAACTTCCTATAATCAATACACACTCTCCATCCCGTGGTCATTCGTGTAGGTATCAATTCATTATTTTCACTCTTCACTACAGTAATGCCACTTTTCTTCGGTACTACATGAATTGGACTGACCCACTTGCTATCTGAAATCGGATAAATTACCCCCACATCAAGTAGCTTTAGAACTTCAGCTTTGACAACCTCCTTCATATGTGGATTCAACCTCCTTTGTGCTTCTCGGGTAGGCTTTGCATTATTTTCCAGAAAAATCTGATGCATACATCTTGACGGGCTGATGCCTTTTATGTCCGCAATGGTCCAACCAAGAGCTGTTTTGTGCTGTCTCAAAATTCGGATCAACTTTCCCTCCTCCCCCAAACTTAGATTTGCAGCCACTATCACGGGTAAAGTGCTATGTTCACCCAAGTAGATGTATTTCAAGTGACTTGGCAGCTGCTTCAGCTCCAACTTGGGTGCTTTAACTGTGGAAGGAACAAGAGATGCATTAGTAGGCGTCAGTTGCTCAAATGGAGGAGTATTCTTACCACCATAAGGCCGGTCCAACTGGAATGCTTGGATGGCCTCCTCTATACGGTCATCCTCCAACTCTCCCTCCAAAATTGTCTTCTCATTCAAACCATACGCCACCACTGCTTCAATTGGATCCACTCTAGTAACCTGAAAAACCTCACTCACAAGATCATGTGTAGTGTCAACATTAAAACAATCACTATGATCATCATGAGATTTAAGTGCATCAAACACACGAAATTCCAATTCTTTGTCATTTACTTGCATAGTTACAGTCCCTTTTCTCACATTAATATTCATGTCAGCAGTAACCATAAAAGGTCGTCCAAGTATGATAGGCAAAGATGCTGATCTAGGACTATCCTCCATATCCAACACAACAAAATCAGCAGGCAAGATCAAGTCATTTACAGTCACCAGAACATCCTCTAAAATTCCCTTGGGTCTTTTAACACTACGGTCAGCTAGTTGCAGTGTTATAGAAGTCTCTTGAAGCTCTCCCAACCCAAGTTTTTCATAGACAGAGTAAGGTAACAAATTAATACTTGCTCCTAAGTCTAATAATGCCTTTTCAAAAAATTGATTTCCCACTTTACATGGTATAGTAAAACTACCAGGATCTTTGAGTTTTGGTGGGAGTTTGTTTAACAACACAGCACTGACCTCTTCTTTCAAAGCAATTTTTTCATGAGCAGCAAATTTTCTCTTTTTAGTACAACATTCTTTAAGAAATTTAGCGTAAGATGGAATTTGTTTAATAGCATCAAGCAATGGAATATTAATTTCAACCTTCCGCAAATTCTCAAAAATATCAACTGCTTTAGAATCAGTGTTCTTTTTGGCAAACCTTTGCGGGAAAGGTGGAGGATCTCTTTCCCATTCCTGTGTCTCCACTGGTGCAGTTTGCGGCCCATTTGTACCCTGTCTGTAGCTTTACTGCAATTTGTAGACTCTGTTTTCAACTGCTCTGTCTTGTTGATTTGCTTGCCGCTTCTGAGAGTTGTGATAGCTTTCAATTGTTCTGGTTGCCCAGCTGGGTTATTCAAGGGCTGCGAAGGTAATTCTCCCTTCTTTCGTTCACTCATCTCCTTAGCCATTTGTCCCACTTGAGTCTCCAATTTTTGGATGGCTTGAGTTGTTTGCTGCATGAATTGCATCATTGTGGTCTCCAAGTCACTCCTCTTTGATGTTTGCTGTGCAGGAGCTGTTGTTTCAGTAGAATTCTGTTCATTCCTCCACGAGAAATTTGGGTGATTTCGCCATGGGTAAGATTGATTTCTCATGTTGAAATTTCCTTGCCCCAAGTAATTGGCTTGTTCTTGGTCTGTCATAGAAGTCAATGGACAGGCTTCAGTCACATGGTCATTATTTGAACAAATAGCACACACAATAACTGGCTTTGCTGGCACCGAAGTTTTCATATTCATTCCCTTCATGGCTTCCACAATCATGTCAATTTTTCGATTGATATTTCCCATCTCAGCTTGTACCATAGTGTCAGCACTTACTTCGTACATGCCTTGCTTCCTTGTTGAGCTTCTACCCCGTGTAGAAAATTGTTGAGAATCTTCACTCAATTCTTCGAATAGCTCCATCGCTTCCTCACTACTTTTTCGCATCAACACTCCATTACAAGCTGAGTCAACCTTCATCCTATTAATCTCATTCAACCCTTCATAAAAGTGCAGCACAACATCATCCTTATGCAGATTATGAGTTGGGCAACGAGTTAAGCGGCTCTTGAAATCTTTCCAAGCCTCATAGAATAAATCACCTTCTTTTTGCTGAAAATTTTGAATTTCTCGCACCAGCTGCTTGGTTCTATGGGCTGGGAAAAATTCCCTTAAAAACTTAGTTGCCATCTGCTCCCACGTGCCAATAGTACCTGCTTCAATAGAGTTGTACCACATCTTGGCTCCTCCTCTAAGAGTGAATGGAAAGAGCACCAATTTCAGATTATCAGTAGATATCCCTGTCATGTGTTGAGTACGACAAAGATCAGTAAAATCCTTCAGATGTTGGTGTGGATCTTCATCAAACCGCCCCTCATAATGTGGTACAGAGTTCAGCAATTGAGGTGACAGGCTGACATTAGCAGCTCCCGTAGGTTGATATGTAATACATGATGGCTGGGTAATGTTCTGCGGGATGTATCTGTTCATCATGGGTATCCTTGCATTACCCGCTGCATTCCCAGCACCACCAGCAATTTGAATCTCATGATTGTGTGGGTTTTCAGCCATGTTTCTTTGTCTCAAAGCTCTAGTTGTTCTCTCAATTTCTGGGTCAAATTCTTCTAATGGTTGATGTTGAGAGCGAGTATTGACCATGCAATGTAAGCAACAATTCTGGACCTGCACAAAAATTTATTTATTTATTAAAGTAAGTTTCAGTAGGATAAATCAACTAAATACTTAACTACACACTATTGCCGTAAGAAACAACTGATAATAAACTTAACAGTCCCCGGCAACGGCGCCAAAAACTTGATCGATACTTTTTATTGCAAGAAATACTTGCAACTCAATACCGACGGGTTTATCCCAATCGCAAGTGTACGTGCCAACTGACAGTATAATAGTGAAAGGGGTCGAATCCACGAGGACTGTATTAATTACCAACTATAACTACTAACAATAGTGCAAATTAAATTCGGATGCTTCTAATATTAACTAGCAATAAAATTTAGATAAATATCAATGGATGAAAAACTAGCTTGGGTTTGGCTTCCAACTACCTCCACCTGTGCACACAGATTAATATGCAATCACACAATTTAAAAGTCTAACAATGTCAATTGAAAGGCCTTGGTCCAGCTGCAGTCAATTAGATTTCCCTAAACAACGATCCTGACTTTGGTCCAGTTGCAAGATCTTTTCTTATCAAAGGAGTCTTGGTTGGTCTATCCTAAGAGTTTCCTAAGACAAGCATAAGCACTAGGAAATCGACAGTTGCACAATCTAGGATAATGGTCTATTACCCAATCAATTATGTCCTATGTTCCCAAAACTTGGATCTTACGCAAATTCTTGTTACTTCGTCAAACACCGGGTCATGGTCAGCCGAATATGTTTAACTAACAACTCCTAAAATTATGATGTTGATCAGGCATGCATAACAATAGGAAATAAACAATTAATCCAGAGAACAAAGAATTAAACTTAGTCTGATTGTCAATTAAATATGTGCACAAGGTTTATGGTAGAAGTATTACCAAACCCTAGCTAGTAAAGAGTTTAGCTACACATGCTTAAAATTAAAACCATATAAATACTCATAGACAATGTTCAAATCAATGGAAGAGTAGAAATTTGCTGAAGAATTGATGTGCCCAGCTTTGATGTTGCTTCTCCTCCTTCCTGCCGACACCCACTTCCTCAATCTTTGGTCTTCGGCTGCGCAAAGTAAAAGTCTCTTTTTTTCTCAGCTTAACACGCCTTATATAGTCTTTAGCAAGCCCTAAACTGGCCCAATTGTCCTTGCCACGTCAGCAACTTAATTAACACAAGTCTGGTTCCCACGTTCTGCGGCCGCGACAAGTTGCAAAACAGGTTACAAATTCTGTCCAGTAATGAATTTATTCTCCCGCAGTACCTGTGCATAAAAACACCAATGCGGGTACTATTTTGCACTAAACAACATAGAAAAATAGTAATTTTAAGCCCGTAAAAGTAGGTGTATTTTACACCCAACAGTAATTCTTCGACTAATTCAACAACCTTCCGTCAAAGAAGAAGGCCATAGCAAAATCAGTTTAGGATGGCAACCGTAGAGAGGGTTGGCGTTTTTACATGCTGAGAACTAAGTCAGGGGTTTGGGGTGGGATCAAGAAAAAAAAACATTGTAATTTATGACAGCTCATCTACGAGAAGGTATCCCAAGGAGTGATTATGCGAAAAATCACTCTCCATTTTTCAGATTTTCTGAAGTATCAGAGATTACCTTGTCAAATATAGGGAATTCAGCTTTGAACCTCGTGCATACCACTTTTTCAATCTCATCATTGTTTCCTGGTTCTTGTCCTCCAAACTGATTGCAAGGAAATGCCAAGATCTCGAAGTCTACCATAGAAGTGTCAATCAAAAAATGTCAAAGAAAAACACGCAAGCCCCAAAATATTCATACGAAGGTTTATGTTGATTCTCACCTTGGTTTTTGTACTTTTCATACACAACATTCAACTCCTTGTAGTTAGTTTGCGTTAAACCACTGCAAGGAAAAATTATAAACATACGGGAGGGAGAAGAAGAATAGCAACAGAACAAGTAATAGACGGAAATAAAAAAAAAAACAGATCCACTAAGATTACCACTGTGAAGCAACATTCACAATCAGAAGAACCTTCCCCCTGTATTGACTCAGACTTACATCATTTCCACGAATATCCTGTGATTTAGTTGAAGAATTAATTGATAATCAATAAATTAGTAAAATTCCTCTCTATTGAACATTCACAAATGTGCAAAACATCATTCCCAACATAGATTCACCCCACAAAACAAAGGAAGCAGCAGATCGGTATATCAAGCAACCCCTATTCTACTGCTACCTCCTCTTTCTTCTTTCTGATCTTTCTCAGGGTCCAAACACAACCAGACACAGATTACAAAATATATAAATATTTTAAAAAATTGCCAAGGAAAAGCCCAAATTCTGTATGCCTGAATTCATGATCAATCAGAATCTTATAAGTTAAGAACATTCATCCGGAAGTCTTTAGTCTATCAATCATTTGTCAAATTTTTTTCACAAAAAGAGAGGGCACAAATAACTCCTGCGCCAACTAAGCCCCCAAATACAATTAAAAGTGACCAAATCGATTCATTAAGCTCCCCAGAAACCAACAAAACAACGAGCACACAAATCAATCATGTCTTTCCGTACCTTTCCCTCAGCTTTCTCGGCAACCAAACATCAATAACGAAAACTAAGCTGAAAATTAAAAGGCTTAAACTTGTGCAAAATCGAACAAAATACCTTGACAATGAAGTCATATATGGATTGAGGAGAATCCGCAGCCATGTTTTGAGGAGAAGGAGAATATGGGTATCTGTTAAACAGCAGAATAGCAAGACCTAGCAAGATAAGAGAAACCCAGTTTGAGAATTTCAACGAATGCATACCAGTTCCATAAAGTACCAAATTCAAAGACGACAGGCTCTGTCTACAGTATATTATTGAGAAAAATTTGTAAGTAATAATATATATAATATTAGATGCCAAAAACGAAATTTTTACATGTCAAAAACAGATGTGAACATGTAATTATTATTTATTAATCCTTTCTTCAAAATTATGTAAAAAAACAAAAACCTTAAATTTTACTAGTTGTTTTGTGGGTTGTCACCTGCAAAACTATTTCTTTCCAATTAAAAATCACACAGACGTGAATTTGTATCTTTAAATGTATTGAATTAAACAATTGTGATCAGAACAAGCTCCTTCTAAAATTGATATACGTGGTTTGGAAAATTCATGATTGTCTCGTCTCTCGTAACTTTTCTCTTTTATTTATACATGTTGAAATAACTTGATGGGTCCGTGTACGGCCCTGGGCAACTGGAGGCGGTTGTATGAGTTAATACCACTTTTGCACACCCAAAGATAGTCAATATTCCAATTTACACACCGTAGTTTAAATGTTCCATCATTTGGGTAGATTTTTCAAGTTTTGGATAGTCAACCTGCCCATGTGGCAGGTTGACCGATCTAGGTGGAAAATAATTTTTTTTTCTCAAAAACAAAAAGACAAATGTCAAAATCAGAGTCATACATGTGTAATAAGACAAAAAAATAATTTATATATTATCCACCTCAGAAAAAAAATTAGAAATATAAATTAATCAAGAAAAAATTTCTTCTCCCTTTCCTAAACCGAACTCTGAAGGAATTTTCTTCTCCCCCTACCTCCGCCCACGGCAGTTCCCAACAACTGCCATCACTACCTGCAATAGCAACCACCATCTCCAATACCACTAGTCCGTCCGTAAGCTTCCTGGTATTCCAACCAATTTCATTACCACCAATCTCTCATCAGATCAAAGCCAAGTATTCCCACCAATAATTAACGATTTCTTCTCAATACAGAAAACAAAAGGCAAGGTATTCAGTTTGGGTCCCGCTGCTACACCCTCAAGTCGAAGAAATTCTTAGTCTCTTCATAGGCATGGTGTATTGATTTCTTCCATCTGTCAATTTTTTTTTTGTGTTTATTTGTTTATCATATGGTGGTATGAAAGCCATAAGCAGAGGCATGAGTCTTTTTCACTAAGATTCGAAGCCTAGAGATGCGAAGCACAGGTGGGCTTCCATGGCGGCCTCCTCTTTGACTTAGGGTTAGAGAGCAAGGGAAGAGAGTGTGTAGGAGAAGGAAGACAAGTGTATGATTTGATTTCTTACATCTGTTATTTCATTTGAGAAAATAAATTTATTTTCCACCTTGATCGATCAACCTGCCACATGGGTAGGTTGACTGCCCAAAACTTAAAAAATCTGCCCGAATGACCGAATTGGCACATTTTCATCTATGAATGACTAAATTGAAACGTTTTAAACTACGGTGTGTAAATTGGAACATTGACTATCTTTGGGTATGCAAAAGTGGTATTAACCCGCGGTTGTATTGTCGACAAAATTAATGAAACGATCAGATTGTTAGTTGTGTTGCTATTTGCTTCTAACACTCAGAGTTCCACCGAACGTGACAAAAATATGTAGGAGATCTTCTGCATTGGACATGAGATCTATCGATCCTGAATTATAGAAATATCAGTGTTGGATTGATGATGATGTGTGTATGTTCAGGTGTGTTCGTATTTGCTGTAAGTTCAAAGATTTTGATATGAGATTGCACCAAATCTAACCTCCCACCAAATGAGTTGTATGCAGTTTAAGAACACAAAATTGTTGATTCGATATTGCCTTGAAAAAGGCTTAGAATTTATTTAGTGTCAAGTAAGAAAAGCAGAAGATAGAATACTAACACCAGAATGAGAAATCTGTCACGCCCCTCTCTCCTAAGGTATACCGAAGTGTACCTAAACCCATAAGAATGTGACCAGCAGGGGACCCCATCCCCCGAACCAACCCTTAATCCAATATACCTAAATCAATATATAAAATATATAAAATAGTAACAACTCCTGAAATATAACATGGACATAGTCTCTCCAGAATACCACATATATACACCTATCGAAAACATCAGAGTATCTATACAACAGCGGAAATAAGAACTTATCTACCCGAGATCAGACTGAGCAAATAAGTAACATATATACAAATACAAAACCCCAAATCCTCAAAACCTGCTAAAGAAACAGCTTGAGGCTACACACCAGCTCATGCGTCCCGCCGCTGACCAGCATCACCTAAATCTAACTCACCTGAAAGGGAAACAAGAAGAGGGGTGAGCCAAAAAGCTCAGTAGGGCATAGAAAGGGAACACCGATATCCAAAAAAAAAAAAAAAGAAATCCAAGACTATGACGCATAATATGCAGCACAATAAATATACATTCATTGGCAATTCAACCAAGTAATATGGTAGCCGATAAGGCTATACAACACCGTAACCACAAACACTAATCTCCGGTAATCCATAATCCATAATCCACCCCTGGACCCACCCTAATCCCCGTAGGGTGTCTCCCAGTCCAGGTCCATACCAAAACTGGATGAGGATCGGATATCCTGATAGCATAGCCTACACCAGAGAGCGTCCCCTGTGATGCACCTCACCTCAGACGGTCTACAGGTACGTACCCGATTGATTGTATAATCCATAATAATCCGATATATTAGGCTCTGATATGGGCCCCACAGTGTACCTCAACCACCTCCAAACACCCCACTCCCAAAGACGTACCAACAATGATAATCAACATAGAATACGTACAACTTATATAAACAGGTCGTATTTCTACCCCCGGAAACCGACAGAACTACAATATAGTAAGAGTCCGTGAAGCCGGAACCCTAGAATCACACGCAAGATACATAGAAAACCCCTACCTGAAAATCGGAAACCGAATACCACGCACGCGTCCCCAATAAACCCCTAACTCTGAAAGTCAACCTGCTTCAAATCTCAACCGGGATCACCGTCTACATCGAAAAACACATTATACGAAAATACAGTTAAAATACGTTCGGTCAACTATGATCAACAGTAAAAGTCAATGGTCAACGGGCAAACCGGATCAAATGGGTCAAAACGGGGTCAAACCGGGTCAAACTGTGTTGAACCGGTCAACACTCAGTCAACCGAGTCAACTCGGCCTGACTCGGCCGGAACCCATTCAACGTCACCGCCGGCGATCCGGCCACCCAAACCTGCCAAATCTTATATCAAATTGAAGATCTCGATGAAATGAACTCATAGGTACCTAAATCAAGCCAAACCGTCGCCGGAATCGGCCGGATCGACCAAAGAAAGTTCACGGTGGCCGGAACTTCAATCTCCGATTTCTCCCAAACCGGAGCTCCGATCGACGTGATTCAAGTTGGGTTACACTCGTCTCGTCCGTACGCTTCTTTTGATACCAGCCTTGACCGTCACCGTTGCCGGAATCATGAAATCACAGTTGAACCCGTTTTAGAGAGAGAAAGAGGATAGAGAGAAAATCGTGAGAGAAGAGGGTATTTTTGCAATTTTTTATTTTTTTTATTTTCTTTAATTTTTCTTTTATACAATATTTTACTTTCAAAAACACCCATCTTTCAAAAACACCCCTAACTAAAATGTTCAAATTAACTTCATAAATTTATAATAAATCCAATTTAAATCCGATTCGAGTAATTCTTGCGCCAATAATTTTCTTTTTAAATCCCCCATTTATTAAAAATATTTTCATAGTTTTATCTTAATTTAATTTTTATTCTCCCTAAATCCCAATTCATGATTACCGAGATTCACTCCACTTCGATCAACGTGTCAAAATACCATAAATAGTGTATAATCGGGTCAGGATATTACAGCATTTCTATTAACAAAATGAAAAATACCACATCCTTAAATACATTAGGATTTTCTTTGGGAATACATATTGGAATGTATAAAGAGCATGCTTTACAAGCTAAATCAACATAATAGCTACGAAGGCTTGAAAAAGTAAAAGATTGGGATAAAAAGTAGTTGATTGGAGTCATGTGAAGTGTAAATTAAAGGGCAAAGTTTAGAGACGCGGAAACTGTTTGACGCGATGCAACAAAAAATCCTTACCCAAGATTCGAAGAAATAGTGTTGGATTCAAAGGATTCCTGATGCGATGGTGCCATTCGAGAAGACTCCGATAATAAGCTACTTAGATTCCTCTTTTGCCAACGGATAGCATTTAGGGACGGAGGTATTAAGGGATTAGGGGCACGTGCCCCCTGAATTTCAGAAAAAAATTACTAGTTATATATGTAGGTGCCCAAAATGGTATGGCCCTACATGGTCATATAACGACAAATCTAGTTGGACTGTCCGGGCTCACAAACCTACCTTGAGGCCCATGTATAATCATTACATCACTGCTAAGTAACGTAGCAGTCATCTGACACCATATGTGACATAATGTCTGACACTTATTGTAGGAGTATTATGGTCTGTTTACTTTACTACTTTTATAGTAACCTTTCCTTAACAAACAAGAACTAGGTTTCAAGACATCTTTACTGTATTGGCAGCCGTATAAAGGCGCCAATATAGTAAAGGCGCTGGCACGTACGAGCGCCACTTCATGAACTACTTTTCCCGTAAAGCAGTTTCTGTCAATCCAGTTTACGGCCGACATTTATGGATGTGACAGGCTCATATCCCTAGGTATGACTTTCTTTCATATACGTATCTACTCATTAATTACCGCCTACTATTCAATCCATACCCTCATCGACACTTGTCTTGTTCATTTCATGTTGTTACTTTACCGTTTTATCTATCAATCCTGACACAACCAAGATAATAGACTTTTCATACATCTCCTTTATACCAGCTGGTCCAATACGACAAGTGGAATGTACACACAACTCCCAAGGTTGATCTTCATTCTTCTATAAATACCCCCCTCCTTCTATATCAGGGGATCGAGCATATCACGCCCCGATCCGCGGAACGTGAAGAAAAGGACAATGACATCCCAACCAACACACCAAACACAACCACGTGCATCTCATGTGGTACATCCCAAAATAACATAAAATTTTTCTGAAAATTTCAACAGCATCTCCCCATAAATTGGAAAAACCGACCTGTAAACAGATCACACACGAAGAAAAACACTTCTAATACCATCACAATCAATCGACCCGTAGGTCTACCGTCAAACACATACCTCATCATCATCATTAAACACACCGTAGTCATGGGCCACCATTCCCGGCCAACAAAACATCACCATACATCAATCCAGCCATAACCATAGTACATCAATGTACTTAAACAACTAAAGGATGCTAACATCACGCCATACATAGATATATACACACACACATGTCAAATAAACACAAAAGTCCAGGCCACCTCCGTCACGTGTCCTCCTATTGATCCGCGGCCTGTGCACTAGATCCTGTCTCACCTGTGGGGAGGGAAAGTAGATAGGGTGAGCAGAAGGCTCAGTAGGGATGAAACATAAGGGCACAAGTAAAGAATAATAAGGTTGGAGAAGAAACAACGTTTAATCAATGCAACAAAATACAATGCAAACTAATGCACCCGATCAACCCAACCGAACCTCCATATCCGCACCCAAGCCGACGGATCAGATTCCCGTCATATGGTGATAAGCCGATAAGAATCCACCGCACTACCTCTCTCTCTAGCATCCAATCAATACCACAATCACATGTCTGCCAATCTCAAACCGCTAGAGAGAAGGTTGGCATGCATATGGTCACAACCACTTACCGCTGGCCCCACAGTGATATCTTATCCTGCCACGCCTGGCCTAGCGTCAAATAACTAGCCAGTGTGAAGTAATAAATACCGCTACGGGAATCCTATGGACTAGGACCATCACAAGGTTCCTATCCATCATCCACGCACGTGCCCAAATAACATCCAACACCTAACGTGAGCCCGGGACCACCCTCGGAACTCACCATGCATCTAATGTAAATTCTTACAATTCATGTCATTCGTGCAACACATATATATATAAACATTCATTCGTCATGATGCATGAAGATTTATATAATGCCCGATTTATGACCAAGCATTCCAGGTTATATAATCACCAAACTAAATCACATATAATATGTCATTGACAAGTAGATAAAGAAACAATGGTAAGCCGTCAAGGCTTGTTTCCTCTCGAAAAGATTGAGACGGAAACCAAAACTTACCATTTAAGCAAGTCGGTGGCTTGTAAATATTTCAAAATAAAAGGGTAAGAAATCCCTACCTTGAAGTGGACTCGAAATTCTCACCAACAAGCAATGTACACTCCACGCCAATTCACAAACCTATTTAATGAAATGAACTCCACTTAGTTCCCATATTCATCAACCCATTCAAATCCCACATTCCATACTACACAATATCCCCATTTCCACTAAATTCATATTCTACCTTAATTCTCTAAGGTTAAACAATTAAAATCATATCACAATATTATTTTTCATCCTAACACAACCTCAATTGGGGTCAAGAACCCTTACCTTGAAGCTTGGTAATTCCACCAAATCAAGATAACAAAGGATTCTCTTGAATTGGTTCAAAAACCTCACTTGAACCTAGAAATATAACAAAATTAGAACCAAATTGGAAGTTATTGAACAAACAAACTCTCATTGAGCCAAAAACCCCAAAACCAATTTAACTCTCAAACCCTAAAACCAAAACTTTACCTCAAGCCAACTATTTTCTTGTAGAAAATTAAAGTGTGGGTATAATTTCAACCTTGGAGCACCCTTGGCTGGCCGGAAACTCGCTTGAGTCTCATTGGAATAGTGCCACTGCCTTGTGTGGTTTGAGGAGAAGACACAACTAAGCTTTTGTCTTTTTTTTTAAACATATGTTACTCGGGTGAAGGCATCTGCGCTTTCACCCTTTTTTTTTCAAACAAATTTATTTTTAACAATACTTTAAGTTCTTTATATATATATATATATATATACATTTTGTTCTTTTACTCATTTGACCTTAACTTTAACTCTAATATTCTTTAAGCCTCCCAATAATTCTTTTTACCCTACAATTTATTCTTTTATAACTAAATCCAATTTATTCATTTTATTTTTATTATTGTATATTTTTTTTTATTTTGGGACGGAATATTACATCCTCCCCTCCTTATAAAAATTTCTCCCTCGAAATTTATGTACGTACCCGTGGATATAAATAAATCGGGATACTTTTCCCGCATCTTGGACTCCAACTCCCACGTCGCTTCCTCCGTCCCGTGATGCAACCATAGCACCTTTACCAATGGAATTACACTCGATCTAGTATTCTTCCACCTCTAAAGCGGACCAATCTAACACATGTGAAGGATCCGGTTCATATTTCCTCAACACCGATACATGAAACACGTTATGAACCTTGGGCAATCGTGGTGGAAGAGCCAACCGATATGCCACCTGTCCAATCCGCTCTAAAATCTCAAGCGGTCCAACATACCGCAGAGCTAGCTTCCCTTGCTTGCTAAATCTCTGAATTCCCCTACGTGGACTCACCTTCAAGAATACTTTATCACCCACCACAAACTCCAATGGTCTTCTTCTTCAGTCGGCGTAGGACTTTTGCTTACTTTGAGCCGTAAGTAAACGCTTTTGAATCCTTTGCACCTTCTCTTGCATCTCTTTCACCAAATCCGGACCTGACAATGTCGTTTCTCCTATCTCCGCCCAACACAATGGTGATCTACAAGGTCTCCCATACAAAGCTTCATACGACGCCATTTCAATGCTACTTTGGTAGGAGTTGTTGTATACAAACTCTACCAAAGGCATATGATCCTCCCAACTCCCCCGAAATCCATAACGCATGCCCGAAGCATGTCCTCCAATATCTGAATAGTCCCCTCACTCTAACCATCACTCTCCGGATGAAACACAGTAGAGAAACACAGTTTTGTTCCTAATGCCTCTTGCAAGCTCTCCCAAAACCTACTAGTAAATCGTGGATCTCTATCCAATACTATAGAAAGTGGCACTCCATGCAACCTCACAATCTCATGAATGTATAATCGGCTCAAAGACTCCAACGTGTCTATCTTGCTAACTGGAAGAAAATGTGCCGATTTTGTCAATTTATCCACAATCACCCATATTGCATCATGCCCACTAGGAGATCTCGGCAATGCCGTCAAAAAATCCATCGTGATATATTCCCATTTCCACTCTGCCACCGGAAGTGGCTGTAACAACCCGTCGGTCTCTGGTGCTCCGCCTTTACCTACTGACAAGTAAGACACTTCACAATATACCTTGCCACATCTGCCTTCATACCCCTCCACCAAAACTGTCTCTGCAAATCCCTACACATCTTGGTACCCCCTGGATGCATAGCAAATCTCGAATAATGCGCCTCTCTCAAAATCTCCTCACGTAACTCCTCATCTTCGGGTACTATCAATCGTCCTACACATCGTACTCCTCTATCCGTGCCTCTAATCCAACCACTCTCCTCTTCAAAAGTATCAAATGTAGCATCTCCAATTTGAGCATCTATTACTCTTTGGATCAATACAGGGCAAGTAACAATGCTTCCCAAGTACATCTGACTACCCTGCTCTTATAGCTCCAACCAAAAACTATCAATCATCTCCAACATCTCCCACTCTCGCACTGCCAACCTCGCAACTCGGTTCTTTCTACTCAGGGCATCTGTAACTACATTCGCCTTCCCTGGATTGTAATTCAATGAGAAATCATAATCCTCCAAGTATTCCATCCACCTTCGTTACCTTTGATTCAACTCTTTTTGCGTGAAGAGATACTTGAGGCTCTTGTGATCTGAGAACACCTTAAATCTCTCTCCATACAAATAATATCTCCACTGCTTCAATACAAATACTACCGCCGCCAACTCTAGGTCATGCACTGGGTAATTATGTTCATGTGTCTTCATCAATCGCGAACCATACTCTACAACTCTTCCCTGCTGCATCAATACACATCCTAGTCCAACTCTAGATGCATCGTAATACACCTGATATCCCACATCTCTCTCCGGAACAATCAACACCGGTGAAGATGTGAGTTTCCGTTTCAACTCCTGAAATGCCAACTCACACTTCTCCGACCACACAAACGAAACTCCCTTTCACGTAAGACGAGTCAATGATGAAGCAACACGGGAGAAATCCCGAATAAATCTCCTATAATAACCAGCTAGCCCCAAGAAACTCCGTATCTCCGTAACATTCTTAGGTCGCTCCCACTTCACTACCACCTCCACTTTCGATGCATCAACTGCCACTCCCTCCTGAGTAATCACATGACCCAAGAACTTCACCTCTGTCACCTAGAATTCACACTTGCTCAGTTTTGCATACAACCGATGTTCTCTCTGTTGGACCTATGGTCCTATATGTCTAATTTTGATGATATTAAATCATTTATAAATCATAATGAAACATTAAAGCAATATTTGATTTATATGAATTGAATTTAAATGACTATATATTTTTTAGATAGTGCTGGAAATTAAGTTTTAAAAACAAACATACATGGACTAAGTTAGAGCATCAATTTTCCAATTATCATATCTTAACCAACTTAGGTCCAAATGACTTGAAACTTGAATCACATATACATGAAGGTTTAATATATGTTCTAGGACTATAATCATGAGAAATTAAGTGCATCACATATATATTTGGTCATATGCTTAAATTCCGCCAAAACTAGGTTTTACCTAATTTTGTGCATATGTGTTCTTTGTGAACGTGGTGAACCAAATGAACTCCGATTTAAATGAAATTTCGTGTGCATCTTAGTTTCATCACTATGAACATATTTGATTTAGTAAAGTTCAAGAGAAAAGGTCATTTACACTGAGTTAGCAAAATGACTTTGAATTTACACTTAGAATTTATCGGTTTCACTATTAGTGATCAAATTGCTTGGTTGAGTGACCAAACGATTTCCGATTGTTATGAAATTTTACATGGACATTCTAATACATATAAAATGATTTATCATGAAGTAATATGAATTTTCTGGGTTGTTTTTCTAATATAATTAACCTATGCGCTCTATATGAAGCTCTTTGAGCTTACATGCAATTGGGGAGTTCTACCTCCTATTTCCTTGTAGGTTAATCATCATTGTGGTCTCATATGCCTCAGAATTCAGTATGTTCAAGAGTGGTCGAAGTCCAGTTTCTAAGAATGAGCTTGGAGCTCTAGGAAACTATGAAAAATCCTATATTTGCCAACTTTCCACTAAGGCACTTAATCAAGTTGAATGAATCAAACATTGAGGCTATTGGTTGTGGTCTTCATGGAGATACAACTCTTTTCAAACATGTGGGACAAACCTTGTCCTCTCTATCATTAGTGATATATTCTTGTTTGACATTTTCACTCAAGACATGTGCTACCAAGAAAGTTAGGTTGGTGCAATCAAACAAGATCCTTGACATTTTCACTCAAGACATGTGCTACCAAGAAAGTTATGTTGGTGCAATCAAACAAGATCCTTGACTAAGGGATCACTTTTGAAGTCTTTGATTCAAAATGAAGGGACAAGATGGCATAGTACAATCTACATCCATGGCTGAGAATTAAAGAGAGTTTGAATGGTCAAGATTTGAAGACATACATTGATCAAATGGTTGTGCATAAGACAACTTTCTTGCTTGCAATTTTTGACTTAAAAAAGGAGCATGTGCAACGTCTATATGCTCTATGGTGGAGATTTGTTTGCTCAAATCATCAATGACCAAGATTAGGAGCTGCAATGGATGGTAGAGATCAACTCTTGAAGTTTGATCCAATGGCTACAAGCATAGGAGAGAATTGCCTTTAAAAGAGGATCTTCCCTTTCATACAACTTGGAGAAGCAAATTGAAAAATTATCCTTGAGAGAAACCTCTTGCTATCAAGTTCATCAATCATCAAGCTTTCTTGCTATTTGCTACAACAATCTTCTCCAATACAAGCCTCTACAATCAAGGACTTCTCACTACTCTTGCTTTTGCAAAAGGGAAGTTCCTATATCCTTTAGGCTTTGTTTGCTTACAATCTAAACCTCTCTTGTTCTTAAAATCCTATCTTTGAGAGTGTTGCTGTAATCTTGAGAGTTCCACACCAAATACCTTTGAGGTAACCTGTGAGAACCTTGGTTGAAAATCCCATTGAAAAAATTCCCTTTGTTAAGGGAAATTGTAAACATTGAAGTTTGAGGGAGTTCTTAGAAACCCTTGGTGTAAGGAGTTTTGTGGGTCTCTTAAAACCACACCTTAGTGGAGTTGGGAAAATCCTAGGTTGGTGAATCTAGGTAGTAGACGTAGGAGAAGGGTCTCCGAACTACTATAAATCGCTGTGTTGATTTCTTTGTTTACTTGTTTATATTTACTACTTGTTTCAAACTGCAGGATTTTCAAAACCCTAATCTGTCCGAGATTAGCAGACTGCCTTAAACTTTGAATTTTGATCTGAAATTTTGATATAGTGTTTATTAAGGTGTTGTGACATTGCATATAAAATTTCGTTGCATTTTGACATCATTTGATAGGTAAAATCTGAGTTGAAAAATCTGTGTGCAGTGTGTTGCTTGAAAATCTGTTTTGTGCAATTCTTGATTATTTGATATTTGGTCATTCACTATATTGTATCACATCTTGCATTGGATTGAATATTGATTAGGAAAATCATTAGAGTCCAAATTTGTGTGCTACTTGTTAATTGCCATTAATTTGTTTAAATTGAAAAAGGGATTCCAATTGGAATTTGGGGACACAATTCACCCCCCCTCTTGTGTTAAACTCGATCCGTCAATTGGTATCGGAGCAGGTTAGCTAAAACTAGGAGTTATATCCTATTTGGCATATTTATGGCAAATATTAATTCTTATGGTGAGGCCGAAGGCCTATCCATGAATAGACCACCATTTTTCAATGGCTTGCAATACGGTTTTTGGAAAAATAGGATGAAAATTTTTATAAATTCCATTGATTATGATTTGTGGGAAGTTGTAGAGAATGGTCCTTATGTTCCTAGGAAACTTTTGGGTGATGAGATGGTAGATAAGGAAAAGAGTGAGTTTACTAAGGAAGATAAGAGATTACTTAGCCTAAATAATAAGGCAATCAACACTTTGCACATTGCACTTATTAGGAGTGAATTTGATTACATAGCTCAATGTAAGAGTGCGAAGGAGATTTGGGATATGTTAGAGTTGAAGCATGAAGGAACAAGTCAAGTGAAGGACTCTAAGATAAACATGCTAGTCACCGAGTTTGAAACATTTAGAATGAAGAAGGGTGAGAGCATTAGGGAGATGTTTTCTAGACTTACTTGCATATGTAATGAATTAGAAGCTTTGAACAAACCATATGAGGAAGTTGATAAGGTCCAAAAGATCCTTAGGAGTTTACCTAGGATTTGGAAAGATAAGGTAGTAGCCATTAAAGAGGCTAAAGACCTTAGGAAGCTTAAGATAGAGGAATTAATAGGAAGTCTAATGACACATGAGTTGGAGATGTCAAGATTAGATGAGGAAGATGCACCACCTAAGAAAAATGGCTTAGCTCTTAGGATCAATAGTGACACTAGTTCGGATTCTAGTGATGATGATAGTGAAATAGGGGCAGCCCTATTAGCTAAGCATTTCAAGAAGTTCTTGAAGATGAACAAACGTGGAGGATTCAAGAATAGAAAGGCTTTTAAAGAAAAGAGAGAGGAGAAAGAGAAAGAAAAGAGTACTTGCTTTAAGTGTGGCAAAGTAGGTCACTTTATGGCCGATTGCCCTAAGCTTCAAAAGAATAAGCATAAGGAATATAGAGAGAAAGAGAAGAAGAAGGACAAAGGGAAGAAGGAGAAGAAGGCATTCAAGGCCACTTGGGATGATTCTTCATCATCATCTTCAAGTGATAGTGAAGAGGAACTCCAAGCCAACTTGTGTCTCATGGCAAATGAGGAAGAGGAAGTGTCCTCATCAAATTCGGATGAGATGGTAACATCTTCTAAACCTTCTTATGATGAGCTCTCTTGTGTTTATGATGAACTTTATATTGCTTATGAGAAATTAATGCATAAACACAAGCATACTAAGAAAGAAGTTAGTAGACTTTCTAAAGTAGAAAAAATGCATCTAAATGAGTGTTGTGATTTGAAATCTAAATATGATGATGTATGTTTTTCACTTGATGCATTAGTTCAAGAAAATGAGGATTTAAAAGATCAATTGAAAACATGTGTTAATTCTAGTGACATTGCATCATCTAGCAATTCACATGACTTAGATGCTTTGCATGCTAGGATTCATGAGCTAGAAGGTGAGTTGGATACATGGGATGATCATGAGTGCATTATTATGCCTAACTCTTCTTCTCTACAAAAAGAGCTTGATATGGCCAACGAGAAATACAATATGCTTGAAAAACAATTTTCAAAATTTTCTATGAGTTCTTCTAAATTGGATGAACTTCTTGCATCTCAAAGACATTATCTTGACAAGAGTGGATTAGGATATGATCCTATGAAACTTAAGGACACCCTAGAGGCTAAGGAGGCCACGGTCAATGTGAATAAAAATGGTACCTACCCCAAGGGTAAGGCTAATGTTCCTAAGGGAACTACACCTAGGAAGAGAAAAGTTTATGTGAAGAAGGTTTGGGTGCCTAAAGGGTTGAATGACTTTGAAAAGAAAGCATATGTGATGAGAACTTTCAAAATTGATGCATATGCCTTTATTGCTACTAACCCCAAAGGATCCAAAGTTTGGATACCTAAGGTATATTAAACATGTGTTTATCTAGGTGTGCTTAAAATCCAAATCCGAATCATGCAAATGGTATTTGGATAGTGGTTGTTCTAGACACATGACGGGAGATGCTTCATTATTCACATCCTTTGAAGCAAAGAAGAATGGAGGATTTGTGACCTTTGGAGACAAGGTCAAAGGTAAGATCCTAGGCTTGGGATCCATAGGTAACTCTTCTTTCTCCCTTAGTGAAGTAAGATTGGTTGAAAATTTATCTTTTAATTTATTGAGTGTTAGTCATTTAGCCGATAAAGGCTTTGATATTCTTTTCAAATATGATAAATGTTATGTGTTTGATGTTTATGGTAATGTTGTGAAATTAGGAAGTAGAAGTGGTGATATGTATGTAATGCATTTTGATGCTATGAAAAATTCTAAAATATCTTGCTTGCTTGCTAAGAATGATGATGCTTTGCATTGGCATAGAAGATTAGGTCATATCGGAATGTCTACATTGAAAAAGTTGTGTGCCAATGAACTTATTAGAGGATTGCCTAAGTTAAATTTCAATGTTGAACATGTTTGTGATGTTTGTGTTAGGGGTAAACAAACTAAAGAGTCTTTTAAGCCTAAACTTGATATTAGTACTTCTAGGCCTCTAGAATTGTTACATATGGATTTATTTGGTCCTAGTAGAGTTAGGAGTCTAGGTGGAAAATACTATGCATTTGTTATTGTGGATGATTATACTAGATTTACATGGTGTTTGTTTCTTGTGCATAAAAGTGATGCATTGCATGCTTTTGAAAACTTACTTAGGAGATTGCAAAATGAGCATAACTTAAAAGTTTCAAAAATTAGAAGTGACCATGGAGGTGAATTTGAAAATGTTAATTTTGATTCTTTGTGTGCTTCTTTTGGTATTAAACATGAGTTTAGTGCTCCTAGGACACCTCAACAAAATGGGGTTGTAGAAAGGAAGAATAGAACTTTACAAGAACTAGGAAGAACCATGCTTCTAGAATATAATCTTCCTAAATATTTTTGGGCCGAAGCTACTAGTAATGCATGTTATGTGAGTAATAGACTTAGCATTAGAAAAGGATTAAAGAAAACTCCTTATGAACTCTTGTATGGCAAGAAACCTAAAGTAGATTACTTTAAGGTTTTTGGTGCTAAATGTTTTATTTTAAATACCAAAGACAATTTGGATAAATTTGATGCAAAGAGTGACATTGGAATATTTTTAGGATATTCATCATCATCTAAAGCATATAGAGTATTTAACTCTAGAACTAAAATTGTGGAAGAAAGTGTAAATGTTAAATTCGATGATATGACCACACTTGCTCCAAATGTGCGTGTAGAAAATAAATTTTCAGATTTGGAACATCCTTTGAAGCACAAAAATGAAGGTACACATGGAGTACAATTGCTAGAAGAAGATGAAGATGATGTCCCTTTGGTGGAGAACTTAAGGGAGATGAATATCTCAAATGAAGAAACACCACCAAATGAAGAAAGTGAAGGTGAACCCGAGGGAAATGAAGAACCAAAAGAAGCTGAAAATGCTATGGAACAACCGGGTGTTCACAAATACAAGGTGATGAAGTCTCATCCAAAAGAACTAATTATTGGAGACTTGCATCAAGGAAGGCAACTAAGAGCCAAAAGGGACTCTACGGTTAATTCTAATCCTTTAAACTCTTTTGCCATGCTTTCTTTAGTAGAGCCTAAAAATGTACGTGATGCTTTGCATGATGATGATTGGGTGTATGCCATGCAAGAGGAGTTAGAACAATTTGAGAGAAGTAAGGTTTGGACTCTTTGTCCTAAACCTAAAGACCACACCATTATAGGAACAAAATGGGTCTATAGGAATAAGATGGATGAAAATGGTAATGTAACTAGGAACAAAGCTAGATTAGTGGCCCAAGGATATTGCCAAGAAGAGGGCATTGACTTTGATGAAACCTTTGCACCGGTTGCAAGGTTAGAGGCTATTAGATTATTGCTTGCATTTGCATGTTACAAAAATATCAAACTTTTTCAAATGGATGTGAAAAGTGCATTTTTAAATGGTGTGATAAATGAGGAAGTTTATGTTAAACAACCTCCCGGATTTGAAAGTAAGAAATTTCCAAACCATGTTTACAAACTAGACAAGGCTTTATATGGTTTAAAACAAGCTCCTAGAGCTTGGTATGAAAGATTGTCTAAGTTCTTGCTTGAAAATGGTTTTCAATGTGGTAGTATTGATGATACTTTGTTTATTAAATACAAAGGTCTTGATATGCTAATTGTGCAAATATATGTTGATGATATTGTGTTTGGTGCTACATTAGAATCTATGTGTGAAGATTTTGCATTATGCATGAAGAATGAATTTGAAATGAGTATGATGGGTGAGTTGACTTACTTTCTAGGTTTACAAATTAAACAAACCCCACTTGGCACTCACATTAGTCAAACTAAGTATACAAATGAGATATTAAAAAGGTTTGGCATGGATATTTCTAAAGGTTCATCCACACCTATGGGAGTGGGAACCAAATTAGAACCCGACCTAGATGGTAATGATGTTGATCAAAAGAGATATAGGTCAATGATTGGCAGTTTACTTTACTTGACTGCATCTAGGCCCGATATTATGTTTAGTGTTTGCATGTGTGCAAGATTTCAATCTAATCCTAAGCAAACACATCTCATGGCCATAAAGAAGATTCTTAGGTACTTAAAAGACACACCTTCCCTAGGGTTGTGGTATGATAAGAAATCTTCATTTGACTTGCATTCATTTGTAGATGCCGACTTTGCGGGTTGTAAAATAAATAGGAAAAGTACTAGTGGTACTTGTCAATACCTAGGAAATATGCTCATATCTTGGTTCTCCAAGAAGCAAACATGTGTTGCTTTGAGCACTACCGAAGCCGAATATATGGCTATTGGTAGTTGTACTTGCCAATTGCTTTGGATTAAACAACAAATGCTTGATTTTAATATGGAATTTTCAAACATTCCAATTCTTTGTGATAACATAAGTGCCATACATTTGTCTAAGAATCCTAGATATCATGGTAAAGCTAAGCATATAGACATTAGACATCATTTCATTAGAGATCATGTTGCTAAAAAGAACATTGTGCTTGAACATGTAGAAGGGGAACATAATATTGCCGATTTGTTCACTAAACCTTTAGCTAAGGATAGATTCATAAAACTAAGAAATGCATTGGGTTTGTGTGAAGCACCTTGAGTGCATATTACTTGAATGCATATCCTTGTTTGATTGATATCCCAAGATTGAACTTGAATGCTTATTATATTTTCTTGGTGATATGTGCTTATAAGCTAAATGTATAAATTGGTATGCATGATTGAAAGGGGAGTAACCTAGTGTCATTAGGAGGCCATGGGTCACTTAGTGTGATAGGCTCCAAATTAGGTCACTTAGGTTCTATTAGTTCAATTGGTGTGTAGCCATGATTATTTGTTGATGAGAACTAGTTTTGATATTATTTGAAGAATGTTTATGGTCTTAAATCACTTTTGTGATAAAATCTCAAAAATGCTTATAAATCTTTTACAAAACTTGCATCAACCCCTTAGTTCTCCACTTTTTGATTTATTACAAAAAGGGGGAGAGACATGATGATAAATTGCATTAAAATCATTTGCCAAAATGCATATATAGGCATAACTTAAGGGGGAGTGTATATGCCATGATTGGGAGAGAATAGATGTTAAAGTAAGGGGGAGCTAAGCTTACTTAACTAAAGTTGTATATGAGTTTCAAAAGTGTTTTAAATTGATATCATTAAACTTTTTAATGCACTTTGAATTGATATTAAATTCAATTACAATCAAATAGACATTTATATCATGCATGTTTTGTAATCATCAAAAAGGGGGAGATTGTTGGACCTATAGTCCTATATGTCTAATTTTGATGATATTAAATCATTTATAAATCATAATGAAACATTAAAGCAATATTTGATTTATATGAATTGAATTTAAATGACTATATATTTTTTAGATAGTGCTGGAAATTAAGTTTTAAAAACAAACATACATGGACTAAGTTAGAGCATCAATTTTCCAATTATCATATCTTAACCAACTTAGGTCCAAATGACTTGAAACTTGAATCACATATACATGAAGGTTTAATATATGTTCTAGGACTATAATCATGAGAAATTAAGTGCATCACATATATATTTGGTCATATGCTTAAATTCCGCCAAAACTAGGTTTTACCTAATTTTGTGCATATGTGTTCTTTGTGAACGTGGTGAACCAAATGAACTCCGATTTAAATGAAATTTCGTGTGCATCTTAGTTTCATCACTATGAACATATTTGATTTAGTAAAGTTCAAGAGAAAAGGTCATTTACACTGAGTTAGCAAAATGACTTTGAATTTACACTTAGAATTTATCGGTTTCACTATTAGTGATCAAATTGCTTGGTTGAGTGACCAAACGATTTCCGATTGTTATGAAATTTTACATGGACATTCTAATACATATAAAATGATTTATCATGAAGTAATATGAATTTTCTGGGTTGTTTTTCTAATATAATTAACCTATGCGCTCTATATGAAGCTCTTTGAGCTTACATGCAATTGGGGAGTTCTACCTCCTATTTCCTTGTAGGTTAATCATCATTGTGGTCTCATATGCCTCAGAATTCAGTATGTTCAAGAGTGGTCGAAGTCCAGTTTCTAAGAATGAGCTTGGAGCTCTAGGAAACTATGAAAAATCCTATATTTGCCAACTTTCCACTAAGGCACTTAATCAAGTTGAATGAATCAAACATTGAGGCTATTGGTTGTGGTCTTCATGGAGATACAACTCTTTTCAAACATGTGGGACAAACCTTGTCCTCTCTATCATTAGTGATATATTCTTGTTTGACATTTTCACTCAAGACATGTGCTACCAAGAAAGTTAGGTTGGTGCAATCAAACAAGATCCTTGACATTTTCACTCAAGACATGTGCTACCAAGAAAGTTATGTTGGTGCAATCAAACAAGATCCTTGACTAAGGGATCACTTTTGAAGTCTTTGATTCAAAATGAAGGGACAAGATGGCATAGTACAATCTACATCCATGGCTGAGAATTAAAGAGAGTTTGAATGGTCAAGATTTGAAGACATACATTGATCAAATGGTTGTGCATAAGACAACTTTCTTGCTTGCAATTTTTGACTTAAAAAAGGAGCATGTGCAACGTCTATATGCTCTATGGTGGAGATTTGTTTGCTCAAATCATCAATGACCAAGATTAGGAGCTGCAATGGATGGTAGAGATCAACTCTTGAAGTTTGATCCAATGGCTACAAGCATAGGAGAGAATTGCCTTTAAAAGAGGATCTTCCCTTTCATACAACTTGGAGAAGCAAATTGAAAAATTATCCTTGAGAGAAACCTCTTGCTATCAAGTTCATCAATCATCAAGCTTTCTTGCTATTTGCTACAACAATCTTCTCCAATACAAGCCTCTACAATCAAGGACTTCTCACTACTCTTGCTTTTGCAAAAGGGAAGTTCCTATATCCTTTAGGCTTTGTTTGCTTACAATCTAAACCTCTCTTGTTCTTAAAATCCTATCTTTGAGAGTGTTGCTGTAATCTTGAGAGTTCCACACCAAATACCTTTGAGGTAACCTGTGAGAACCTTGGTTGAAAATCCCATTGAAAAAATTCCCTTTGTTAAGGGAAATTGTAAACATTGAAGTTTGAGGGAGTTCTTAGAAACCCTTGGTGTAAGGAGTTTTGTGGGTCTCTTAAAACCACACCTTAGTGGAGTTGGGAAAATCCTAGGTTGGTGAATCTAGGTAGTAGACGTAGGAGAAGGGTCTCCGAACTACTATAAATCGCTGTGTTGATTTCTTTGTTTACTTGTTTATATTTACTACTTGTTTCAAACTGCAGGATTTTCAAAACCCTAATCTGTCCGAGATTAGCAGACTGCCTTAAACTTTGAATTTTGATCTGAAATTTTGATATAGTGTTTATTAAGGTGTTGTGACATTGCATATAAAATTTCGTTGCATTTTGACATCATTTGATAGGTAAAATCTGAGTTGAAAAATCTGTGTGCAGTGTGTTGCTTGAAAATCTGTTTTGTGCAATTCTTGATTATTTGATATTTGGTCATTCACTATATTGTATCACATCTTGCATTGGATTGAATATTGATTAGGAAAATCATTAGAGTCCAAATTTGTGTGCTACTTGTTAATTGCCATTAATTTGTTTAAATTGAAAAAGGGATTCCAATTGGAATTTGGGGACACAATTCACCCCCCCTCTTGTGTTAAACTCGATCCGTCACTCTCAAGGTCTGTAATACTATTCTTAAATGCTACTCATGCTCCTCTATGGTAGGTGAATAAATCAGAATGTCATCTATGAATACAATCACAAAATGATCAAGAAATGGGTGAAGAACCCGCTCCATCAAGTCCATGAACGCTGTCGGGGCATTTGTGAGCCCAAATGGCATCATCAAGAACTCATGGTGTCCATATCGAGTTCTAAATGCTGTTTTTGAAACATCCTCCTCCCGAATCCTCAACTGATGATAGCCCGATCGCAAATTAATCTTCGAAAAGTGTCGTGCTCCTCTCAATTGATCAAATAAGTCATTGATTCTCGGCAACGGATACTTATTCTTCACAGTGACCCGATTCAACTGTCGATAATCAATGCACATATGCAACGTGCCATCTTTCTTCTTCACAAATAACACCGGTGCTCCCCACGGTGAAACACTCGGTCTAATAAATTTCTTTTTCTCCAAATCCTCCAACTGTACCTTCAACTCCCTCAACTCTGCTGGAGCCATATGATACGAAGCAATCGAAATTGGCTTTGTATCCGGAAGCAAATCAATGACAAACTCTATCTCCCTCCGTGGAGGTAGACCTAGAAAATCCTCAGGAAAAACATCCATGAACTCCTCCACTACAAGCATCGGGGCAATCACCTCGCCACTAGGTGTAGAAGTAGTCAAACTCACCACTGAACAATCGGCGTAGGAGGGGTTGTCCAAAAAATGTGGACAAGGAACACCCCTCGATCCCCTCAATTGAATCACTACCCCACCAGGCGCATTTAAAGTAATCCTCCTCTCCCAAAAATCTAAAACTGCTTTTTGCTCCATCAACCAATCTACTCCCAAGATTACATCAAGTCAAGAACGTACAAACTAGCGATCAACTCGATATCATCAAACCGACACATGCATATGCAATAACCTTGAATACAAGTGAACTGTCCGAACGACGAATCTACCACTATTGTTCTCCTCATCGGTCTCACCTCTAACCCCAAAGCCAATGCAAATGAAGATGTGATAAAGGAACTAGTAGCACCCGAATCATATAACACTCTAGCCCAACAATTTGAAACAAGAAACATACCCCCAACAAAGTTCGGATGCTCTAGTGTAGTCTGGTGAGTAAGAGAAAATGCTCATCCCTGAGTCAAAGTATGCTGCTGCAGTGACTGCTGCTGCTGCTGCGACTGCCGAGCTGGTGGTCGTCCCCTCCCTGATGGTGTAGATGTAGTAGGGGGTGTAGGGAGGGCCGGACGAGCTAGTGGTGCTGGTAAGTATTGATCCTGCTATCCTCCTAGCTTAAGTTGAGGATAATCTGCCATCCGGTGGCCAACCCTACGACACCGAAAACATTCCACCCCCTGAACTGTGCACTGTGCTCTCAAATGTCCAGGACGTCCACATCGATGACAAACCCTCTACCCCTGATGTGTACCTCTGCCACCTCGTGGCCTCTGATCTCTACCTCGACCTTCACTCTGTCCCTCCTGTCTCTGCCCATCGGTCCTCTGCTCTTTTGACCTCCTCTAGAGGAAGTACCTGCCACAGATGCTGTTCGGCCTCTATACGTATCCCAATACCTCCGGGACTCCCTGAAACTCATCTCATACTGTAAGATCGTCTCCACCATATCAGCATAAGTCTGCAACCTCATTCCCACTAAATATGTAGCTATAGCAGGAAGCAACCCCTGTCTGAACTGCTCTGCCTTACTCGCCTCATCTGGTGCATACCTCCTACCAAATTTGTATAGTTCCTCAAACTTCCTCTCATACTGACTCACAGTCATATCCGAAATCTACTGACATGTCAAGAACTCACGGGCTCTATCCATACGATAAGACTGTGGCACAAAATGCTGCATGAACAACTCATCAAAGGATAACCATGTCATAGTCTCTCTCCTCTGATCCAATGAATCCCACCACTTATAAGCTGCCTCCCTCAAATAATATGAAGCCAGCAATGTACGTGTCACATCCGTATCACCTGTAAAAGTGGGTGGATCAGTTCTGCGTAGCTGATCCAACTCTATCAACTCTCATCTAGGTCTCCGCACACCTTGCTCATCTCCCCGTAGCCCTGAAGTCTGTCCCTTACTGGGAACCTCTGGTGCTTGTGCAGTCTGAGTCTGCACTAATAGAGTAACAGTCCCTATCATCTCTGACATTCTCCTCATGGATTGTTGCTGCGCTGGCAATAGTGGAGCAAGCTGCGCTGCTATTACAAGTTAGGTAGGTGCTGGGATCTCCTCACCTTTCTCATGCACGAGCGTCGGCTCATCTCCAAGCTCCTGACCTAAATCATACTCCTGCACTAGAGGATCTATCACACTCAACTCTGGAAATAAATATGTGTCCAGCCTAATCGACTCGGCTGTTCCGATCCCCGATAATCCCCTGACTATTGGGTCCTCGGAAGACACGCGTCCCTACTCTCCCCCACGTCCCCTATCACGGGAACGAATAGTCCTACGTGTGTCCATCTGTAGCACAAAAGACACAACTTTCCGTCAATACAAATATGATTTGAGGATTTACGGGATTAAAGAAAACATACCGAATCAGCAAAGGTTGTGACGTGGCCTGGAGAACCATATATGATCACAACACACAACAAACACACTCACACATCATACTGACCCACTCTCTAGGTCCCAAACAGAGCCAACCTGGCTCCGATACCAAATTGTCACGTCCCGATCCACGGAGCGTGAAGAAAAGGACAATGACATCACAACCAACACACCAAATACAACCACGTGCATCTCACGTGGTACATCCCAAAACAACATAATTTTTTTTTGAAAATTTCAGCAGCATCTCCCCATAAATTGGGAATACCAACCTGTAAACAGATCACACACGAAGAAAAACACTTCTAATACCATTACAATCAACCGACCAGTAGGTCCACCGTCAAACACATACCCCATCATCATCATCAAACACACCGTAGTCACGGGCTACCACTCCCGGCCAACAAAACATCACCATACATCAATCCAGCCATAACCATAGTACATCAATGTACTTAAACAACTAAAAGATGCTAACATCACGCTATACATATATATATACACACACATGTGTCAAATAAACACAAAAGTCCAGGCCACCTCCGCCACGCGTCTTTCTGCTGATTCGTAGCCTGTGCACTAGATCCTGTCTCACCTGTGGGGAGGGAAAGTAGATAGGGTGAGCAGAAGGCTCAGTAGAGACGAAAAGTAAGAGCACAAGTAAAGAATAATAAGGTTGGAGAAGAAACAACGTTTAATCAATGCAACAAAATGCAATGCAAACTAATGCACCCGATCAACCCAACCGAACCTCCATATCAGCCTCCAATGACACCCAAGCAGACGGATCAGATTCCCGTCATATGGCAATAAGTCGATGAGAATCCACCGCACTACCTCTGTCTCTAGCATCCAATCAATACCACAATCACATGTCTGCCAATCTCAAATCGCTAGAAAGAAGTTTGGCACGCATGTGGTCGCAACCACTCACCGCTGGCCCCACGGTGATATCACATCCTGCCACGCCTGGCCTAGCGTCAAATAACTAGCCAGCGTGCAGTAATAAATACCGCTACGGGAATCCTATGGACCAGGACCATCACAAGGCTCCTATCCATCATCCACACACGTGCCCAAATAACATCCAACACCTAACGTGAGCCCGAGACCACCCTCGGAACCCACCATGTATCTAATGTAAATTCTTACAATTAATGTCATTCGTGGAACACATATATATAAAAACATTTATTCGTCGTGATGCATGAAGATTTATATAATGGCCGATTTATGACCAAGCATTCCAAGGTTATATAATCACCAAACTAAATCACATATAATATGTCATTGACAAGTAGATAAAGAAACAATGGTAAGCCCTCAAGGCTTGTTTCCTCTCGAAAAGATTGAGACGGAAACCAAAACTTACCATTTAATCAAGTCGGTGGCTTGTAAATATTTTAAAATAAAAGGGTAAGAAATCTCTACCTCGAAGTGGACTCGAAATTCTCACCAACAAGCAATGTACACTCCACGCCAATTCACAAACTTATTTAATGAAATGAACTCCACTTAGTTCCCATATTCATCAACCCATTCAAATCCCACATTCCATACTACACAATATCCCCATTTCCACTAAATTCATATTCTACCTTAATTCTCTAAGGTTAAACAATTAAAATCATATCACAATATTATTTTTCATCCTAACACAACCTTAATTAAAACAATTGGGGTCAAGAACCCTTACCTTGAAGCTTGGTAATTCCACCAAATCAAGATAATAAAGGATTCTCTTGAATTGGTTCAAAAACCTCACTTGAACCTAGAAATATAACAAAATTAGAACCAAATTGGAAGTTATTGAACAAACAAGCTCTCATTGAGCCAAAAACCCCAAAACCCATTTAACTCTCAAACCCTAAAACCAAAACTTTACCTTAACCCAACTATTTTCTTGTAGAAAATTAAAGTGTGGGTATAATTTAATCCTTGGAGCACCCTTGGCTGGTCGGAAACTCGCTGGAGTCTCACCGGAATAGTGCCACTGCCTTGTGTGGTTTGAGGAGAAGACACAACAAAGCTTTTGTCTTCTTTTTTTTTAAAACATATGTTACTCCGGTGAAGGCATCTACGCCTTCACCCTTTTTTTTCAAACGAATTTTTTTTTAACAATACTTTAACTTCTTTATTTATATATATATATATATATATATTTATTAAATCATTACATTTTGTTCTTTTACTCATTTGACCCTAACTTTAACCCTAATATTCTTTAAGCCCTCCCAATAATTCTTTTTACCCTACAATTTATTCTTTTTATAACTAAATCCAATTTATTCATTTCATTTTTATTATTGTATATTTTATTTATTTTTATTTTGGGACGGGATATTACAGAGCATTTTCCAACCTAGAGAATATAAAAAACAATGTTTACCGACCCTTCACAAAATACACTTAGACAAAACACTAGAATCATAGCTGGTCTTCCATCTCTGACAAACACTGACTTGATCGTCGGAGCCTCCACGACCTGCACCACCCAAACCGGTTAATGAGCTTTTACGGCTGTTCTTGTTGTGACATTTGCAGGATTCAAAGTTGCAGATGGACCCCAGAGAGATAAAAGTTGACCTTTCAATGATTGTAGCAATTTGCCCCTACAATTTGGCGCGCCAGATAGAGGAATTTTGTAAGCATTTAATCAAGAAGATTTCACGACAAGTTCCAATTATGGCTGATACCAATGAAGCCACTAACGAGCAACTGATAGAATTCATGAAAGCTATGAGAGAAGACATCTCTAGAAATAAGGAGCAGACAAATGCGCGGTTAGAGTCAATGGCTAATGATAATGCAACGCTCCGTGAAGAGATGCTACAACTTAGACATCAGAACACTTCCCAAGGCCATGATCCTGCTTCAGTCCAAATTCCACCTTTCCCCCGCCTTGAACAAACACCACCTAGAGATCCTTTACCTTACCCTCTAAATACCCAATTTGTTCCCGGGACTACCCGCAAGGGATATGATGCTTCTACCTCGACAGAAGAAATCCAAGAAAATATCAATAGGGATGCTCCTGTAGATTTGACAAATTCTCCAAGAAGTAGGCCTTCACAGCCATCACATTTTCGTGCGGTACCTTTCACAGGAACCACTATAGCTTCTGTTGCTCAGGCAGCTATGGCCAAGCAGATTATCGAGTTGAGGGGAGATATAAATAAATTAACTAAAGCACCTCCCGCTTTGGTCAAAATCAATGCTAATTGCTATATGGGGTCACCGTTTGTCGATAGTATATACCAAACGGATCTGTCGCACTGGTTCAGTGTGCCGAGTATGAAGTTGTACAATGGGACTGATGACCTTGAGGATCATGTAGCCCAGTACAAACTAAAGATGGGTGCGATCGCCATACCGTATGGGATGCACGAGACGTGCATGTGTAAAGGATTCAGATCAACTCTTACTGGTCCTGCTCTGCGTTGATACATTAATTTACCCAACGGTAGTATCTCTTCTTTCGAGAAGCTAATCGAGATATTTATGATACAGTTCTCGAGCAGCCGTAAGATCCATAAATGTTCCGATGACTTATATCTACTGCCACAGTGAGTGGGAGAATCCCTCCATGATTTCTTGGCTAGGTTCAATATGGAGAAAGTATCTATACCTTACTACGATTTGAGAACTGCTATACAAGCACTCCGGAGTTGTCTTCTCCCAGATGGGGAGTTTTATGAAGAACTCACAAAGTGTGACATAAGGAGCTACGAAGAAGCTCTTGTTAAAGCCACTGTGTTTGTTCGATGGGAGGAGGATGCAAGTAGAAAACCATCCCATCCCCTTAGAGAAGAGAAATGCGACGATAAATGTCCTAAGAAGGAGCAATCCACCATTGGCGAGCCTAGAAATAATTGGCGCTCCCGTAAGTCTGGAGCATCCGATTATGCCAAAAACTATCCGGAGTATCCCCTTCGGATACACCAAGTTGAGGCTGCGCAAGTCTTGAAGAAGATGGGTAAAGAGGTGAAGTGGCAGCCCAAGAAAGAAATCGAAGGGTGGAAAGACCCTAAGAAGTGGTGCAATTGTCATCAAGATATTGGGCACACCACTCCTGACTGCAGAGGCCTCAGGTATGAGGTGGATTACCTGTTGAAAAAGGTCATCTAAGAGACTTACTATCCGAACTAGGTAGAGCTATCTAGGAAAAACGGAAAGTTGATGACCCGAAAGCATTGCCACCTCCACCGTTGGTCACATCGACTTACTGCGTAATCTCTAGAGGGTCAGAGATTAGTGGGCATTCCCATACCTCAGCTAAGAAGCATGAGAAATAAGCGACGAACCCAGCCGCTAAAATGGTACGGTCTGTAGGGACTTTCACTAACCAAGTGATGGTCTTTGCTGATGACGAAGCTACCCAACTTCTACATCCACACCATGATGCTTTGGTGCTTACGCTTCAGGTTGCAAACATTAATCTGAAGCAAATCTTGATTGACAACAGAAGTTCAGCCAATGTATTGTTTTTGGCTGCTTATAAAAGGATGGGTCTGGATGAGACTTTGATACTGCGGAAGTCGACAGCAATGATTGGGTTTAATGGCAAGGTGAGCCATTCATTGGATGAAGTTGTGTTGCCCATTTATGCCCCAGGATTGAACAAGCAGACCAGGTTCTCCATTGTGGATTCACCTTATACTTATAATGCCATTTTGGGACGCCCTTGGTTGCATGCCATAAAGGCCGTACCCTATACTTATCACCAAGTCCTACGCTACCCCACCAATGGTGGTGTTAGGGAAATCTTGGGGGATCAACACTCTTCTAGGAGTTGCTACTAAACCACCATGAGGAGCAAGAATGAGTCCTCATAGCAGCTACAGAACCAGGCACACGGTCTGGAGCCAGATAAGCTAGGAATGGAGAAGCTTGATGAGGTACATATCTATCCTACCTTTCCATATCATAAAGCTCTGATTGGAGCGCAGCTGCCTGTTTATCTACGAGAAAGATTGATCAAATTCATGTCGCAACACCACGATTGTTTTGTATGGAGCCATGCAGATATGACTGGGATAGATCTCGAATTCGTGATGCATCAGCTCAAAGTTAATCCTGAATATCCTCCTGTTAAGCAGAAGAGAAGGAAATTAGCTCCTGAACGAAACCTAATGATTAATAAGGAAGTTCAGAAGTTGTTAGACAATGGGTCTGTAGTGGAGGTATAGTATCCAGACTGGCTAGCTAACGTCGTCGTTGTAAAGAAAAAGAATGGCAAGTCGAGAGTATGTATTGACTTCACATATTTGAACAAAGCTTGCCCGAAAGATCCATTCCCACTGCCACATATTGACATGATGGTCGATGCGACTGCTAGTCACGAGTTGCTGAGTTTTATGGATGTTTTTTCTGGATACAATCAGATTTTGATACATCCGGAGGATCAGGAGAAGATGACTTTCATAACTGAAAGGGGAATTTATTGCTATAAAGTAATGCCCTTTGGATTGAAGAATGCCGGAGCCACGTACCAGCGACTGGTGAACAAAATGTTCTCGAAATATTTGGGGGACACCATGGAGGTATACATCGATGACATGTTGGTATAATCATTGGTTGCTGACCAACACCTCGAACATCTCCAACAAGCATTTGATTTGCTGATCAAGTATAATATGAAGTTGAATCCCACCAAGTGTTCATTTGGAGTGGCATCTGGAAAGTTTCTAGGGTACATGGTCACAAAGCGAGGAATTGAGGCCAACCCAGATCAGATTCGGTCCATTTTGAACATCCCTTCCCCGACTTGTGTCAAGGACATTTAGAGACTTAATGGGAGAGTAGCGGCGCTCAGTCTTTTTATCTCCAGATCATCCGATAAATGTTGTCATTTTTTCTCTACTTTGAGGAAATCTGTTAACTACGAGTGGACGCCTGAGTGAGAGGATGCTTTGAACCAGTTGAAAGCCTACCTTACTTCCCCTCCATTATTGTCCAAACCTAAACCAGGGAGCAACTGTACATGTACTTGGTTGTCTTTGGGGTAGCAGTCAGTGCAGTTTTAATCAGGGAAGAAGACAAGAAGCAGTTGCCAGTGTACTACGTGAGTAAGAGTTTACTGGATGCGGAGACCTGGTATAGTTTGCTGGAGAAGCTGGCTTTAGCTTTGGTGGTTGCAGCCAGGAAGTTGAGGTCATATTTTCAATGTCATTCGATTGCTATAGTGACCAACTTTCCCTTGAGAAGTATTCTGCATAGACCTGAGCTTTCTGAAAGAATAATCAAGTGGGCGGTGGAGCTTAGTGAGTATGACATCACGAATCAACCCAGAACAGCGATAAAGTCGTAAGTCTTGGCAGATTTCATAGCTGACTTTGCTCCATCAATACAGCCTGAGGTAGACAAAGAACTACTTTGCATGGTAGATGAAGCACCAAAGGTTTAGACCCTATATGTAGATGCCTCTAGTAATGTTAGAGGCAGTGGTCTGGGGATTGTGTTGATTTCCCCAGAAGGGAGTGTGATTCAACGGGCAGTTAGATGCGATTTCCATGCAACCAATAATGAAGCAGAGTATGAAGCTCTGATCATTGGTATGATGTTGGTCAAGGAACTCGAAGTAACAAGTTTGAAGGTTCACTCAGATTCACAGCAGATAGTGAATCAGTCTTTAGGTTCTTACCAAGCCAAAGATCCCACGATGACTTGTTATTTGGAGCTAGTGAATGAATTACAACTGACTTTCGTAGAGTTTTCTATAACTCAAATTCCATGTGCGGAGAATTCATATGTAGACGCACTAGCCAACCTTGGGTCGTCAATCCAAACAACCTAAGGACAGACGATTCCTCTGGTATATTTGAAGTGGCCATCGATCAAAAGCCAGAAGGGTTCTGAAGATTAGAATACCAATGAAGTCTTCCCAGTTGGTGTGGACCAGACATGGATGACTCCATTCATCCAGTACTTGGTTGATGGTATTTTGTCGACAGAGAAGAACGAGTCAAGACGCTTGGTCGCCAAAGCTACACGGTACACATTATATGATGGGTAGCTATACAAAAGGTCTTATTTAGGTCCTTTACTATGGTAACCATTCTGGAGGAAGAAGTTTGCCTCATCGTGCATTGACGACTGGGTACTATTGGCCAACGATGAGATTAGATGCGATTGATTATGTGCGGCGATGTGACAAATGCCAAGGATTTGCTCAGATTCCTCACATGCCTCCAAAAAGACTCACTCTAATTGTGGCGCCTTGGCCCTTCATGAAATAGAGAATGTATATAGTTGGGCCCTTGCCTAAGGTGTCAGGTCAGCGACAGTATTTTCTGACAATGACAGATGGCTTCACCAAATGGATAGAGGCTGAGTCTTATTCAATGATTAAAGATCTTGACGTGAAGAAGTTTGTCTAGAAGAACATTATTTGTAGATTCAGAGTGCCCAAGGAGATTGTAACAGATAATGGGCCACAATTTGCTAGTCACAAATTCCAAGAGTTTTGTGCAAATTGGGGAATGAGGGTGGATTTCGCAACGCCAAGACATCCACAGTGTAATGGTCAAGCGGAAACATCCAACGAATCCTTGATTAAAACCCTGGAAAAGCGTTTGGAGAAGGCCAAGGGAGCTTGGGCTGATGAATTACCTGGAGTGTTATGGTCTTACAGGATAACTTCACTGACGCCTACGGGGGAAACTCCTTTTTCTCTTGCTTTTGGATCTGAGGCTGTTATACCAGTTGAAGCTGGGCTTCCATCTGCCAGATTCCAGTGGACAAATGAACAGCTAAATTGGTAGGAGCTGAATGATCAGTTGGATACAATTGATGAACTCAGAGACTGAGAGCTCACACGAACAACAGCTTATCATGACAAAGTATCAAGGTACTTTAACAAGATGTTAGAACTAGAACATTCGAAGAAGGAGATAGGGTGTGGTGCTTCGGAAAGTCTTTGAGAATACCAGAGAATTGAATGCCAGAAAGTTGGGTCCAAAATGGGAAGGCCCATATTTGATTGACAGAGTACTAGGGAATGGCGCTTATAAGCTACGTAGAGAGAGCGGTGAAGCAGTCTTACATCCTTGGAACGTCATTCATCTAAAGTTGTACCATTCCTAAAACTCTGACTTTCTGTCTTTATGCTGTTTTCATTTTTCGTGTGAATTTCTTTAAATGTCTTTAATATTCAACTTGTACAGTCCATAGTAATCTGTATGTTAATAAAATATATGAACTAATTTAAGCAAAGGAGTGTCAATGGGAGTCCCATCGACTACCTTTGATTGTTCCTTTGAGTGCAAGAACTGAGTAGTGTGAAGTTCTGCATTTCAGCCAGGTGTTCAGGCGCCAAAATATAGGGGTGCCATCGTTACAGATAAGCTTTTTTAGCCAATGAATTTTTATTCGTTTTGCTTATTAAAGCTTTATTATTGTTTATTATTTGCAATTTATACTATTTAAGAAGTATAAATAGAAATAATCATAATAAACATTATTAACCAAAAGTTATAATTTTATTGAAAACTTAAAATCTGTTACATAAAACTTTCAAGACCATAGATTTAAACTACCGTTTATTTTCCTACGGTCTCCTTAATCAAAACAGAAAGATTAAGGAGAGAGTCTTGAAGGTTTTGTACATCTTGTTCCATGGCTCGCGTTTCTGCGAGTTCATGGAGCTGTGATAGTCTGCTTCTCGCAGTTATACAGCCTTAGTAAGCTGTGCAATCTTGTCTTCGTAGTCTTCTATGCTTTTGTCCATCCTCTTCAACTCCTTCTTCAAATTAGAAATATATTCAGTAGGATTTCGATAATCTTGGGGAAGGAACAAGTTCACGTCTTTGAAATCCTCCAAGTCCGATGGAAAGTTGACATAGCTTTGCGAGGCAGCCATTCTGCGATAGTGGAGTTATATTTCTCAGAGATTGATTTCTTTGTCAATCCAAGTTAGTCTTTATATAGTGAGAAATCTTACCTTTTTATCTTCTCGAATATACCCACAATTAAATCTGCATTTAATTCCTTGCGGTAATCAAAACATCAGGATTAACTTTACAACCGATAAAATCTCTACATAAACATTTAATGTAGACAAAGAAGTCTACCGTATTCAAGACTCTAAATCTCTAAATTCAATTAATCTAGAGAATTGTAAAAGGCTTTTGAAACCAGCGTTAAATAGTTAAATGAAATGAAAATTAATAAATTTCTAAGATATGTAAAATCTTTACAGTGTACAGTCGCCAAGACGTGGCGTCGCCAAAACATTCGACCGCGATTGGTCTAATAACTGTAGTTTTCCAATACGATGATCTTTGATATCGTTTCTAGCATCATAGAAGCCCAGTTGGACTGGCTCATTCCCAGTAGTAGGCTACCACCCTGAGGCGTACCAGGACTAGGAATGAAGCCAGACCAACATTGCTAATACAATGACCCTTTCCTATACCTTGACCATAAGCTCGAATTTTGGTCTGTATCGTGATATAAGGCACTGATGATAAAACTCACCGTCAGTAATAGGCAACCCATTTGGGCTTTGCCAGAACTGACAGTGTAGTTTGATCATCGGTACCAATATCACTGAATTCAATTTTCAGATTTTCTTCAAACCCTTGTGATTCGGCTTGTTCTATGCCTCTTATATAGAGCGTAACAGTCTCACGGATTTATCTTCCTTTTGAGCCCGTAAATAGTGTTTGGGGACATTTGGCATCCTTACCAGGTTTTCCAGTGCCACATGGCATAGTTATTCAACTCTTAGGGTGTACTTAGCCAAGATTTGTTACTGTATTCCAAGATATATCCTGCCATATGCATTAAATTGGATATAATGGGCAGTAAACGTCCCATCTAAACTTAACCAGACTTCCTCAAAATCAAGTGCTCAAGTTTCAATTGAACTTTCCTAGTTATGTCCCAAAAGTCCAACTAAAACTGGGGGACAGAGTAGGGTGGTCAAAACAAATATGTGTAAGCATCTAATAGAAGCAGTTATAGATAATAAGAATGGAAAGCTACAAATAGCTGCTAATAAGTACTTGTCATTGTTTGTTATGAAAAATTTAAGGGAAGTTAAAGCGCAAAATGTCAGACAGCTGCTACAAATAACTGGGAATTAAATCAAAAGTTTAAATATTTTCTTCCATAGTCTCTGTTCCTATAGCTTCTGTAGTAACGGGAGGTTCCGCACGTGAGATATCTTGATCCATATTTTCTGGCTGAGGAGCTGAAGCTTCAATCCCAAGGATTAGAGGTCCAGTTGGAGGTTCTTCTCTGGCGGTACGAGAGGCAGAATGAGTATCAGTACTCTTGTATGTTGGCGACTCGACTGCCTCTACGAGCAGTTGCTCTGCAGAAGGAATATTGCTTTCTGGAGGCGCCAATTCTTTCCCAGTGCGAGGTTCTTCAGCTTCTTCGTCGTCAACAACCCATCTTTGGTTAGACTGGTAGTTTTCAAGCTCTACTACAGCCTTCTTGAGCATCAAATCTACATCCCATTTATGATGTTCATTGTTCTTGTATTGGGTTAGCAATCTGAACCTTTCCATGGCTTGTCCAACGCCCCCCATGGCTCCAATTTTGATGATGTAGTTTTCTTTCATTTTTTTGGCCATTTCAACCTTTTCTGCTATTTTCAAAGTCTGCGCTGCCAATGAATCTTTTAGCAAGTCTCTTTTTTTGGAGACCTCACCCAACTGGTTGGACTTGTTGTGTAGCTGAGATTCACTTATCTTTACTTTGCCTTCAGCACTCTCCAGCTGCTTGGTAACTCCTTCCCAACAGTCTTTGAAATATTGAGCATCCCTGGTTGCCTGAGTAATTCTTGACTCAAATTGGTTGGCCTTGTATGCATCATTGTTTATTTTCTTCTCTAATGTACTCAGTGATTCGGCTGAGTAGAAGAGCTACTTATATGCTTTTTTCAGTTTCTCTTCCAACCTTGTGATTTGAGCAGACATTTTAGAGTTTTTATTTTTCTATTCGGCCAGCTGAAGCCTTAGTTCTTCTTGTGAGGTGGTGGTACTGGATAAGTTGTCTTCTAACAATTTTACCATGCCTTCTAGCCTCTCCTTTTTAGTTCTCTCTTTGGCCAAATTGTCAATAGCATTCTCTCCAGATCTCAGTACTCCCTACAGAGCCTGTCAGAGGTGCAAAGGATGTAAAATCAAACATATGCGATACGTATCAAATTAGGGATTCAAAGGATGGATACTCTCGATGAAAATGATTGTTACATTGAACATATCTGGAAACTTACAGTAAAACAATGAGCCACTGAGTAGTTGAATTGGCTAGGTAAGGGCATAGCATCCAATTTCCTAGCTTCTTCAGGGAAGATAAATTTCCTGATACCTATTGGCGGAAGCACATGAGCAGAGGAAACAGTCAATGATTTGGGAACCCATATAGATATTTCTTCCATTTCACTCCCCGTGACATCCAACCTAAGCCTAGGTTGTATATCCTCTTCTCTCTGGGCAGTATCCTCTTCTTCTTGATTGCCCATTGGCGATAGCTCAGTCCTTGGTCCACTTGCCATAGTTCCCCTTTTAGCAAACTCGGCCTCCAAGCTTGTGTCAACATAATCAGTAGGTATAGGATCGAAATCCTCACGGACTTTTGTCCTGAGTGCATCCGTTGGCTCAGTAGGTTCCACTCTTGCAGCTCTAATTCAGGGAAGCCGTCTGATTAAAGGAATTATGTCTCCTTCATCTTCCTCCTCATCCGTTTCGTCATCCAGAACGATGGCAGCAGATGTAGACATGGCGGTCTTAATGGGAGCGCCACCCCGACCTTTAGGTCCTGATGCTATGGCATCGTGAAGGAGTTTTCTAGGGGTTTCCATTCCAACGCCAACATGTGGAGCCGTCACTTCAGTTACCGATTTCCTGCTGACTTCTGTGATTTTTCCTTTTCCCTTGCCAAGAGGGTCTTCTTTTTTCTTCACCCTCCTCTTGGAATGCTCTTCAGTTGTTTTTCTTTTTTCTCCAGCTTTCTTAGCCTTAGATGCCTCCGCAGTGCTTTTAGTTGCATCAAATCCTCCACTTGAGGTCTCCTGATTCTTTCGAGTTTGTACGGCATCTTGCATTAGAGCCTCATATAGGTCATCGACATCAGTTATATCAGCAAAAACCTTTTCAAACATTTCATCACCTGCACATAAGGGAAACAAGCAAATAATTCCACAAAGCACATTGACAGTAAAACATGAGATATTCCTTCATGCATTTATAGACGCTTACTAATATATCTCCAAAGTACTGATTTCTTCAAATTATGAGGTGTCAAGATATTCTTGCGAGATCTCTTGTGTTCTCCTAAGTTGTAAAATGCATTCACTCGTTTAAGCACCTCTAAATTAGGTTTCCATTTGCTCAGGAAATTCTGTGACACTGCAAAGAAACAGTGTATAAGATTTAGTAGTAGTTATTCACAAGTACAAATGGAAAGAAACTTACTATCAGCCTCAGACCAATTCAAATCTATGTCTCCATGAAGCCCATATACCAAGGTGCCCCTAGCAAAGATATATTTGTCTTTCCAACCGCCACTATGGTCATTAGAGACAGTGTCAAGAATTAGGTGTTGTCTATTTCTCCGTTGCACTAAGGAGTACCTTCCAGGCCCGCTTCCTTTGGCGTAATATACCACCATCAATTCATTAATCCCAAATTCCAGGTTTTCCTTTTCAGCCAAACATTTTATACTCAACAATATCCTGAGGCTGTTGGGCATCCATTGGCTTGGAGAGATTTTCTATACTCTACAGGCCTCAGCAAGAAAGTATGGAATAGGGAATCTCAATCCTATGGCGAACGACCGTATATAAAATGGTGACCATCCAAGGACTTGATGATCAACTCCTTCTGTATCAGCACCAGGTCTGATTTCGATGGATGGATGAATCTTGTACTCCCTTCAAAAAAACTCCATATCACTTGCTACCAAGACCGACTTAGGGTTTAAACTCTTCGGTATCAAAGGTCCTTCAAGATGGCCGTTTCTTTTTGATTTTGTACCTTTATGAACAGCACTACTGGATTCGATTTTATCATCACCTGATTCCTGACTTCCCGACCCAGTCCATGAATAGTTAACACTGGTTTCCTTCTCACCTTTGGTTTGCCCAGCGAAAGCCCTACCGTTTCCAGATACTTCTTCGTTTTCTGATTCTTGGTTATCAGGTCGCCCCATTCTACCCAATGTAAACTTAAGGCAAGAGGAGATGAGAGTTACCTTCGATTGATACGGTATGAGTGGTGGTTGATTTCCTTTCTTTACGTCTTCGTAGGATCCAGAACAATTTCGATGAATTCTGATTGAGAGCTTTTTATCCAAGTAATATGAGCACAATTTTTAAGTTTCAGAGTTATACGCTTACCAAAATACCCTTACATTCATCATGGTGCACGGTTTCTGAAATGTGCTCACCAAGAAACGCTGGCCGTAACAATTCAAATTTTTACTGTGCACGTCAGGTGCATTAAATACCTGTCATTTTACATTGACACGTGCTACAAAGTATTTCCGTTAATATTTCTGTTAAAATTTTATTTTAACCTCAGTATGATGGCGTCCATATGTTGTTGTTCTTTGGTACAATCAGTTGTTCCTTTGAGGAAATTTACAAAAACTACTACTCATTAATTGGTATCCACAGCTTTACATGACCAATGGAGTTTGTTTTAGATAAAGACAATTGTTGAATCATCTGTGTTTTCATAACATTCTTATCTCATTGATTATGCTGTTACTCATGCAGTTGCCATTAAGTATTTTTTCTGTAGGTACTGAACATTACGGTTACCTATATTCAATGGTACATACAAGGTTATGTACGGTCATCGACCTCAAACACAATTCGGTTTCATCAGATAGCTAACATGCTAGCGCCAATTCAGGCCACAACAACAGCTCCATTTCAGTCATCCTGCTAGCGCCAATTCAGGCCACGGCTATGAATCCAATCTAGCTTTTACGCTAACACCCATGCTGGCTATGAACAACCTCAAACAAACGAGGTTGTTTACCATACAGCTTCAAACAAACGAAGTTGTATTTCATCAGCATCAAACGGACATAGTTGTACTAGGCTATACACACCTTTTCAGGATGCGCTTCATCAGGATGCGTTTCATATACACGATATTTTGGGTTATCTATGTTACACATTCCATTTCAGATTATGCTTACTCAATCATTTCTTGTTCATTACAGAAATACATCCTGTACTACTCTCCAAAATGAAATCATTTTCACGTTTGCAGAGTGGGGGACAATTGTAGGTGCCAAAAATGGTATGGCCCCACATGATCATATAACGACAAATCTAGTTGGACTGTCTGGGCTCACAAACCTAACCACTACAGTTAGGCCCAACCTGAAGCCTACCTTGAGGCCCATGTATAATCTTTACATTACTGCTAAGTAATGTAGCAGTCATCTGACACCATATGTGACATAACGTCTGACACTTATTGTAGGAGTCTTATGGTCTGTTTACTTGACTATGTTTATAGTAACTTTTCCTTAACAAACATGAACTAGGTTTCAAGACATCTTTACTGTATTGGCAGCTGTATAGAGGCGCCAATATAGTAAAGGCACTGGCACGTACGAGCGCCACTTCATGAACAACTTTTCCCGTAAAGCAGTTTCTGTCAGTCCAGTTTACGGTCGACATTTACGGATGTGACAGGCTCATATCCCTAGGTATGACTTTCTTTAATATATGTATCTACTCATTAATTACCGCCTACAATTCAACCCATGCCCTCATTGACACTTGTCTTGTTCATTTCATGTTGTTACTTTATCATTTTATCTATCAATCCTGACACAACCGAGATAATAGACTTTTCATACATCTCATTTATACAAGTTGGTCCAATAGGACAAGTGGAATGTACACACAATTCCCGAGGTTGATCTTCATTCTTCTATAAATACCCAATCCTTCTATATGCGGGGGATCGAGCATTTTCCAACCTAGAGAATACAAAAAACAGTGTTTACCAACCCTTCACAAAATACACTCAAACAAAACACTAGAATCATAGCTGGTCTTCTATCTCCGACAAACACTAACTTGATCGTCGGAGCCTCCTCGACCGGCACCACTCAAACCGGTTAAGAAGCTTTTACGGTTGTTCTTGTTATGGCATTTGCAGAATTCGAAGTTGCAGACGGACCACGCAGAGATAAAAGTTGACTTTTCAACGATTGTAGCAATTTGTCCCTACAATATATATTTTATAAAATACATGCCAAGTTTTAATTGTTCGTCTAGTGGCGTCCTTGCTTTCTTTTAAAGCATAGTGTCAAGTTCGAGTATGACAAGTGAAAATGATAAAGACCAAGCTTCTCGTATATTTAAAGGAGGATAATCTAGCATGCGAAGACTACTTAGCATGGTTTTCAGAGCCGTACCGTGCATCAAACCGTGTTGGATGAGGGTTCGAGGTTTTCAAAATTCAACCGATACGACGAAGGTTGAACCACTCATTTATAATATACATTATATTTCTATTATATTTTATATATATATATATATATATTATGAATAATTAAATATAAGTATATACGTTATACATAACTCAAAACAGAGTCTCAATTCTCAAATGTGAGATACAAAGTTCAAAGAAGTTCCAAAATAAACAATACGTGATAAACAATACATGAATCAAATTCACCTCCCTCAGACCGTGAAGGTCTGCATCTGTACTCGCAATCTCTCAAGCGCAGCTCTTCCAGAATCCAGCGTCTCCGACTTTCCTCACAAATTAGGGATTTCGACTTTTGCGAGTTAGATTAGGCTAGCTGGAGGGGCAACTATGGAAAATTACTTTAGTGACCTTAATTGTATATTTTTAAAATTAAATCTAATGTCTTTAATAGTAATTTACAAAACCTATAGGTTCATGTGAAATACCGCGGTTCACAGTTCACAGAAATACTGCGGTTTGACCTCGAGTTTCACTGTTTGATTGCATGTGCAGTATGAATGTAACAAAAAAACGTGTGAACCGATTTTTTCGGTCCAACCGACAGTACGGTAGGGTTTTAAAAACTATGCTACTTAGTTAAGTACTCTATATGGTAGTTGTTGATGACGTGAGGTGATATGGCCCCGGCCGTCATCAGCATAGAGGTTGAACCTCCGCGTCTCGAACCCGTGATCTCGATGATGCTGGGTTGAGACACTACCTCTACATCACCTCACGTCATCAACAAACGGATGTTATTCATTCAATTAATCAAAAAAACCGAGAATTAATTCTCAAAAACTCCTTGTTCTTTACTTCGATTTAGACCAAGCACTATTAGAAAATCAACACATTCTTTTTCTTTTTCTTTTTTTCTAAAAAACCTATTATTGTTTCTTACGGCAATACGGCACTGTTTTTATCTCATTAGTTTTTTTTAGCTTTAAAGACTTGCAATCTAAGAGCAACCTTATCAGTTCCTGTAAACCCATCTTTCACGGTATTTTACCGGATACAAAACCAAAAAAGCACAAAAACCATGCATGCTGATCTACAGTATAGATCCTCTATTAGTTTTTTATTATTAAAATATTCAGACCTTTGATTATTAAATTGACTATTATACAATTCTTAACTTTGTGTATTGTGTTATATTTCGCATAACTTGTTCAATTAAACACTAATACTTATTTTTATATATATAAAAAGTTCAAATAATAGTTATTTATAAATATTTCAATATTAGTGGTCGATATATAAAAATAACAACTCTTTATTAGATTGACTTAAAACAACATAAAAGTTGCACCTCTGTGATAAGATAATTAAGATTCACTATAAAAATATTTCATCAATGCTTCATAAGATCACCTTAGAGTTGAGAATAAACTTCTCTATCTATTATTAGATAATGTTGATCTATAAAATCTTGAAGTTCATATGCATGGTCATGTGGCACTTCTATTGGTGGAGGACTTTCATCGATATGATCATATGTGAAAGGAAAAATTTTGTGGAATGTGTAGATGTTGCTCGTCTTCAGTCTTCAATGATCATGTTGTGCAAGATTATACATTTTAATATTTTCTTATATTTATTTATTTTTATTTTATTTTATTTTATTTAAATATGATGTTGTCAAAAATATATTTCTTCCTTTTAAAATATAGTCGGTAAAAAAAGATATCAAAAGTGAATATGACCTAAATTCATAAGATGTGACATGCATCTTACATCACCTAAAAATCAATTCACATGAACATGAGTTATCTTATTCATTGGCTACTTGAGATTTTATGAAGACAAGAGTCATCAGTCATATCGTCCTAGCAATAGAATCCTAAAACATGCATCTAAGCGTACAATCAAAGAAACATATATCAGATTTCATCAACAAGTAATATAGTGAAAAGATTTTCTTTCGATATCAGGAAATAAGATAAAAGATCATCGAAGTAACAGTACAATCATGTTTGGGCTTCAACAAGCCCCTTAACTAAAAGAAAACTAGCCACACATCATCTGTTTTGAAGACTAAAATACATAAAAGAAAAAGAAAACCAAATAGGAGATCTCGGCTTGCTCGTTGTTGGTTTCACATTCTCTCCGTTTTCTCTTATGTTCGTTCGTGTCTTCTCAATGACCTCTACTTCCCTTTTATAGTTCAGCAATAGGGCACCACCGACTGAGACTTTTGAGACAATATAGGAATTAAGTACAATTATCACAAGGAATTTTTTCTCCTAATTGATATATAACTTGACTTCCAATACACTTCTATACACTTCTCCTTATGGAAACTGAACTTAAATTGACTGAGAGAGTTGTCATTGACTTCTAGCACAAGGTTTGAGTGCCCCATAATCTCACAAGATTTGTTCCGTGTCTTGAGTACCAAGAATAGTAACCTAAGGTTTCAAATCTTCTAAATTCGCTTATAATTTCTACACTGAACCATTGATGCTAAAATTGATGCAACTTCCTCTAGGAAACTTCAAATCATGAACCGTCAATTTCTATGAAAACTAGACTTCTAGGTCTTTCCAACGGTATATAGCTCATTGAGTGTTCTTCCTTAGGACATCCATTTTATTCCGTGAAGTTAACAAATTTGTTTAGGAACCTAACTTGTCTTCAAAATTGTGAACATATTAATATTTTCTCATTTCACCATATTTTTGCCTCTTTAGCTCTCAATCACCATTAGGGACGTATTCCTTCAAAACTTACACAAAACACATCAAAACAACCAGTTTTGCAAAGGAAACTAGTGCAAAGTATAGGAATAAGGGATGCAAAATGTGCATAAATATGTGTTATCAAGGATCCAACGAGTCGAAGAACGACCTCTTTATGCTAGAGAAAGGTCTCTCATTAAATGAGTACCGCAAGAAGGCTCCATAATACGCTGATACAACTTGATCTAAACCAAAGTAAAGAACAATGAGTTTTTGAGAATAAATTCTCGGTTTTTTTTTTATTAATTGAATGAATAACAACCTAATGTTCTCTCGACTTATATAGCCATAGAAAGACAAAACAAATCCTACTTCAACTATTTCTTCAAAACCAAATAGAAAACTATTCCTTGGCTACCAGGCTAAGCTAATTGAAAGCAAACACTAATTAAATACCTTTGATGAGATATCATATCATTTATTTGCATGGGCATCTTCTATGGATCGTCATATCCGGTGTATCTTTTTTGTCTTCAATTCTACTTTCGTTTCCTTTTCGACACAGGTCATTAGTTTTCTATAACCTACTGGGCATTTGGCTCACTCTGTTCTCTTTTCTTGTCCTTGTTTATCTTTGTTTTCAGGTGAGCAGGAGGATGAACAGCTATCGGACGCGTGATGCGGGCGTAGTCCATTTTGATCCATTTGTTATATTTGCACTCTGATTATCTAGTAGAATTAATTTGTTTACTAGGACGTTGGTTACTTTTTCTCTTACACATGTTATGATGTTTGGCATGATATGATCTGGATATGTTTTGGATTATGCTTTTATGTTGTTTGAGTGTGATAAATCTTGGACTAAGCACAGGCAAAGAACAAGAGATAGTTGAGATGAAATATCAGAGTTTTGATTAATTTGATTGATAAAAAATACTACAGCGACTTGTCGAGTTATATAGTCGTAACAATAGCCTAATTCTACTATAACTGTAAATTCTAAATCATCGAGGACAACCCTTGGAAATATCCTAGTAAGTAAATAGGCAAAACTTACGAAATATAAACTACTTAAATACGTAAAGGATATTACTACTAGACTCCTACATATAATGCCACTACTCCGTTACTTGGTCCCCACGAATCATGCATTATTCCCGCTTGTTAGCTTACCGACACCAAAGTGTGTGTATACTTATCCCAAGTGTAGGGTATCGATAAGTAATAAAACGGTGAGTCCAGTATCGATCCACGAGAAAGTAATGCAAATTTGAAGGTGAATGATATGCAACTAACTAGCTAACACTACTAAATGCAATGAATATCAAAATAAAAACAAGTAATAAAAATGGCCTGAATGACCCGGTAGCATGAGCGATTTTCGTAACCAAAGCAAGTGAGAATTTGATTTAAAACAATTAATTAAAAATCTAGTCTCTAATCCGTCTCGGTGGATACTCGGTTCTCATACTCAAGGTATCATTGCAAACACCCACAACCATACATAATGCATTATGTGATACTATCAATCATGCATATGCAAAGAGAATTGGGATATAAGACTTCAATTCATACATGTAGGCCATCGGGTCTCTTAATATACGATGAACGCAAAGGGATAAGCACCTAATATTATGGATTAATGTTCCCCCTTGGGGCTTGGCTTGGCTAACACCCTAGTCTCACACTCAAAGATCAATTAACCATAACTCTCCCATGCACATTCCTAAATTAACCCAAAACCCCATCATCAATACACATAGTTAATAGTTATGTAATGGAAAAATCAATTAATTAAGGAAATCATGCAATGAGTTTAACAATTCTCAATCGAACACATTAGATGCAATCCTTAGACTAGACAATCAAAGAATACAATCAAATATGTCATTCCCATATATCCAATCACACAACTATCACGAAATTAAAAGAGAGAAATCGAAGCTACGATTCTTTGAGCATACCTTGAGTAATCGAAACCTTGCATCCACCGTTTGGGACTAAAAACTAGAAAGGGAACTTAGCCACTCATCATAATGAGAATAAACATCAATTTTATAGAGGAAAACCAATGTTTACAATCATGATCACAAGAACTAAGCAAAACCCTAGAGAGAGAAAGAGAGAAAAACTATGGTGGCTAGATGTTGGAGCATCAATGAATGAGAAGGAAAACCCAAATCTTAGGGTTTTCCCCTCCTTTTACAAGTACCAATACCTATTCACCCTTACAAAGCTTTCTCCCATTGGTTACATTTGAGAAATACCCAAAAAACTAGCTCAATTAACTATTCTCGGAATGCAGAAATCGGGCAACTGTCCGGACGGCTGAAATCTGTGTGGACGATTAAACATTCTGGTTCCAACTGCCCAGACAGATTATAGGGTGTTTGGACAGTTTGTGCAAATTTTCATTTTTGGCTATAGCTTCATGATTCTTTGACCTTTTTGCCCTTGGATTCAACTATCCGAACATCCAATGAAGGTGTCCGGACAATTCTTCCTCTCTATGCACTTTTCTTCAGTCCTGAGAGCTTCCAACTTTGTCGGTTTAATCATATTTTCTGCAAAACCAATGAAAGACAATCATAAGAGTAAAACTAACTTATTTAAACACAAATACATTACTTAAGATATTAGAACCCCCTAATTAGATGGTATTAGGACCTCAAAATAGGGGTCCGGTCACACCCCCCAACTTAGACATTGCTAGTCCCTAGCAATGCAAACACTACCTAAAAATAAAAACCTAACTCACTGACGTAGGAATCACGGTTGCATTTAGCATATGCAACAAGCCTTTAAACCCCCAATCACCCTAGTGGACGAGTTGTACTCTCGTGAGGGCTTATCAGAGCAATACCCAGAAATACTTGCCAAGGGATCCACCATTACTTTGAAAGCACCATAAATGATTCTTAAGTTCTCACATGCAAGAAATAGAGTTAATCCCCCAATTACCCCGCTAGTCGAAAACATGCAAAATCTTTGGAAAATCAATCTCAATCTCCTCAAAGATGACTGAGAACATTTTATACTATGAAAAATATATGTGCAATCAAGCAAGACAACTCAACACATTCACACAAGTAAAACCTTGTTATGGACCCTTTTGGTGCTCATAAATCCTCAATCCCAAATGTACACAAAAACATAGAAGCATTGTGGTAGTGAATGACTTACATAATTGAATTAAATGTATGTGTTTATAAAAGATAATTTGGATGGGCATAGCTTTGAGAAAGAAATCGCCTACAAGAGCAATTAATGCATTCACCAACTCACTTGCTTACCTTGGATCAAATTCATCAAAAGGTTAAGTGGGTTGTAACGTGGATAAGGGACAAGGTAGGAAGAATTTGGAACTAGGTAAGAAGTTGCAAGGTTAAGTTCAAACATGTGAGCTAAGCTCTCATTTTTGTCACCCTTTCTATTGTACCACAATTTCAAAAACTTCTCCTCCTTTACACACAAAGGATTAACTTTATTGCATACATCTCTTTTTGATGTTTTTCTTCTCTTTCTATGCATTTTTTTTCTTTTCTTCTTTTGTTTTCTCTTTTGTTTTCTTTTTTTCTCTTTCTCTTTTCTTCTCGAAAATGAACAACTTTTATACAACAACCCTCAATTTTTTTCAACATAAGAAAGGGTAATATCACTACCAACTTATTTTTTTCAAGCTCCTACTCAACCTTGCAACCAAAGGTGGGAAGTATTTACGAAAGTGGTTCACACAAGGCTTGTAAGTGAAATAAAAAGGCTTAAAGAAATTTAGGCTTATAATCACTCACAAATGAATAGGCTAAGCTCAAATCTCTCAACCTAATGAATCATTCAATCCTAAGTTCACAAGCAAGTGGCAAAATACAAAAATCACACTTCTCAGTAATCAAATATAATGGATGCAAAGCTATTAAAGAACACGCATATAAGATGTCAAATGAATATCAATGAAGAGCATCACCCAAAACCCAATGTATATCAATGAAGAATGGCTCAAAAGAATGAGAAGGGTAAAAAGGTAGTTTTTCAGACAAAATGATCCGAAAACATAGTCAAACAAATGCTTCAATGCCAAGATGCCTGCTCAATTACACAATTTTATATCAAACTAGGTCCCAATCATCCCAAGAAAGATTGATTACAATTATCCCACTCAATTGCATGTGTCAACTTCACAAAAGAAATCAAGAAACCTACTCTACACTTGCACGTTTGAACAAGAATAAGAAATTAATGTTCAAATTGGTAGTGAATCCCAAAAGTGTCTACCCTTCCCTTTCTAGAGTCAATCTAGCATGTAAGAACAACAAAGCACAACACAATAGGATAGAGGGTAGGAAGTCATACCATACTCTTCAAAAGTGGTCGGAATCATGAGAAATAAAACATATCCTGAAAAAGTTAATAGCTACCACACTATCCAAGCATGACACAACAATATTTTTTTCAAAATTTTCAAATTTCTGATATTCACAAAAAACACCAAAATAAAGCAAGTTTCACAATGAATTCACAATTCACTCACCCCCCAACTTAAATGAGACATTGTCCCCGATGTCAAGAATGGAAAACAAGGCAAGAACAAATTGTGAAATGCATTGTGAACATACAAAAACACACCAAAATTAAGGGTAAGAAAATCACAACATATCACACAACCATTTCATAATTCTCACCCCCCAACTTGAATAAGTGCATAAGGAGCAAAAATTGTGAAATGGATTGTGAGCATACAAAACACACACAAAAATTGAAATCAAATCAAAACTAATCACAACCATACTATAGTACAAGGGTGGAATCTCCCACAAACTAGGTGGGGGTGGGATCCTTTAGATCCCAGGGAACAACCAAAGCATCAAAGTTCTCCATGAATGGTATCAAGCATTGGTCATTCACCTTAAACACTTTCCCTCTACTAGTGTCCTCAAAATCACTACTTCCATGTTGAGGAACATGACGAACATCTAAAGGTCCATTCTCCTTGTTCCTCAAATCTCTGAGAAAAAGTTGTACCCGAGATTTAGGCCGCCACACTTTCCTAAGTTTTCCAATAACTTTTTACACAAAGTGAGGTTTAGGAGACTTTTTCACTCCACCTACTAAAGGTTTTCTTTTCGTTCTTGGGTGATGTAATTAGGATGATTCAACTCTAAGTGTAGAAGGCTCTAATTCCTCAATGTCATCTTTCTCACACAAAGGTTGACTAACTTTCACACCCAATGCTAGCACACCTTCAACCGGATCCTTCGCAAGGGTTGACTCCAAATTATCCTCAACATGGGCATGGAGAAAATCTACATCCCTTATATTGTCACATTCACCCACAACCTTAGTCACACGAAAGATATTCATCTCCATGGTCATATTCCCAAAAGAAAGTTGTAGCATCCCACTCCTACAATTGATTAAGGCATTGGAAGTTGCTAGGAATGGGCGACCTAAAATGACCGGAATGGAAGTGCTAAAGCTAGTGGGAGGTTATGTATCTAACACAATGAAATCCACGGGATAGTAAAAATTATCCACTTCTACTAACACATCTTCAACAATACCCGTAGGAACCCTCACGGATCGATCAGCTAATTGCAAGGTGATCCTAGTAGGTTTTAATTCACCTAATCCCAATTTTTGATAGATTGTGTATGGAAGGAGATTCACACTTGCTCCCAAATCTAACAATGCTTGCCCTACCCTATGGTTCCCTATGACACAAGAGATAGTCGGGCAACCAGGGTCTTTGTACTTAGGAAGAGTGTTGTTTTGAATAATGGAGCTTGCTTGCTCCGCTAGGAAAGCTTTCTCCTCAACATTTAATTTCCTCTTCACCGTACACAAATCCTTAAGAAACTTGGCATAAGAGGGTATTTGCTTAATTGCATCTAGGAGAGGTATATTGATCTTAACTTGTATAAATAGTTCAAACATCTCCTTATACAATGCCTCATTGGTGCTATTTCTTAGCCTTTGGGGAAAGGGTAGCTTGAGGATGTACTCATTTTCCTTGCTAGGCTCTACCTTATCCTTTCTTGATTGTCTCTCACTTTCTTCTACTTGTCCTCTTTGTTTCTTGACTCTCTTTTCATCAAACAAAATTTTCTCATTTTCACTCTTCTCTTCCTCTCTCTCTTTCACACCATCACCAAAGTCTTGCACCACATCATTTTCATCACTATTCTCAAAAGGTATAGGTCTATCCACAACTCTTCCATTCCTTAAAGTAAGGATGGATTGCACTTGCTCATGTCTACTAACCTCCCCACTCCTACTAGATAAATTTATCAAATTAGTTTGCTTTAAAGGATTGGGGTAAGGTTGAGCCTGAAATTTCCCCTTTTCATAGGTGGTGAGAGCTTGGGTGATCTTAGTGATTTGACTCTTAATATCCTCAATGGCCCTATTGATTTATTCTTTAAATTCGTTGGCTTTTTGATTCTCTCCTATTTGAGCTTGCATGAAAATGTTAAGAGTATCCTCAAGGGACCTCGTAGGAGGTGGAATATAAGGTTGTGGAGTTGGTTGTGCAACACTTGGAGGAGGCAATTGGTGTTGGGGTGGATTGGGGAGTGATTGGGATTGAAAATTCCCATCATTCCTCCACCCAAAATTTGGATGATTCCTCCAAGGGTAATTCTCATTGGAAGAATTGTTGCCTTCGTTATTAGTAGGGTAGGGCTTCCTAAAGTTTTGAGAATTGTTCCCATTGTAACCTTGCCCAAATAGGACTTCCTTACAAGCCGGTAAAGCATTACACTCATCGGTCCTCTGATCCCTACTTTCACACAAAGTACAAGCAACTTGGTCATCAACACCAACCAAATTTATGGGGGCTTTTTGTGACTCCAAGGACTCCAATTAAAAGAGAGAAATCGAAAGCTTGCACCCACCGTTTGGGACTAGAAACTAGAAAGGGAACTTAGCCACTCATCATAATGAGAATAAACATCAATTTTATAGAGGAAAACCAATGTTTACTATCAAGATCACAAGAACTAAGCAAAACCCAAGAGAGAGAAAGAGAGAGAAAAACTATGGTATCTAGATGTTGGAGCATCAATGAATGAGAAGGAAAACCCAAATCTTAGGGTTTCCCCTCTTTTTACAAGTACAAATACCTATTTACCCTTACAAAGCTTTCTCCCATTGGTTACATTTGAGAAATACCCAAAAAAACCAGCTCAATTAACTATTCTCGGAATGCAGAAATCGGGCAACTGTCCGGACGGTTGAAATCCGTGTGGACGATTAAACCTTTTGGTTCCAACTGTCCAGACAGATTATAGGGTGTTTGGATAGATTGTGCAGATTTTCATTTTTGGCTGTAGCTTCATGATTCTTTGACCTTTTTGCCCTTGGATTCAACTATCCGAACATCCAATGAAGGTGTCCGGACAATTCTTCATCTCTATGCACTTTTCTTCAGTCCCGAGAGCTTCCAACTTTGTCGGTTTAATCATATTTTCTGCAAAACCAATGAAAGACAATCATAAGAGTAAAACTAACTTATTTAAAAACAAATACATTACTTAAGATACTAGAACCCCCTAATTAGATGGTATTAGGACCTCAAAATAGAGTTCCGGTCATTAGCATGCATGACTTTCAACTTAACCAAATCAAGACCATCCTGCCTTTGCTTCCTTTTCATCTTGGCTCTACGAGCTCAGTTATAGGCATTCTTGAGTAGTCTTCCTTGGTCCTCATCAGGGTTCTTAGATACCGGATGAGATATTTTCACATGTGGACGACCAGACGCTTATTATCTATGGATTATGCAGGTTGTTGTTTTCAACATCAGATCATGCAAATAAACATATAGTGAAGAAGATTAGTATATATATTACCAGATCAAAATCAACATGATATGCACTCGAGGGGAGCCAAACCAAATTAAATAATATAATAGAACCACCAATGTCAGAGATAAAACTAGAATGTAGGTACTATAATTAAGACCACATTATTTATACCACGTCAAAGTGAATAAATCACAGTAAGATTGTTGAAATATTTTCTTGCGATATAACCTAGTTTCTCTGAAACTTAGACATTAAAATAAATAATCAGCAAAATTCACACACAGAACATATATAAAACATAAATTCAGTTGAAATAAAAATGAATGACCCAGCAATTTTTATTGTACGCGTTTTGCGTTCTGTGCTCGCAGTTTAAGTCTATTTGATTCGTTGATTTCACACCACAATTCGTAGGTTTACAATGAAATCTCTCTCATATAAAATAAATGATGGCAGGACGGGATGAGTCCAAGAAGAAAAGACTCAGGAAGAGCTATTTTCTCTTCATGACCATGAAGACACCTTCACAAGGCCAAAATGATGGCTTTATTACAACCCATATATAACTGACCTTCGATTGCATACATATTTAATAGGAGAGATATGACGTTGGTCTTTGATCCAAAAAAAAGTCAACGAACCAAAAGCTACTCCAAGTCAAGCCCACGAGCCACGTTCCGCCCCACCACAACCCAACCCAACCCTGCCCGGAAAGTTTTGAACCAACCCAAACCTAAGTTCATGTGAGATTTTTCACCACAGAACTTGGATCGATGCTCTTAGGCCAAGTTCATACTATCAATGACCAATATTATAAACTCCCTCTTGAATTTAGGAACGATCCTTCAACGATCGATCCTTACAACTCTCTCTAAGATAAAGATTACACAATATTCATAATGATTGACTGCTAAACACAAGGAAAGCTAAGGCTAAATACATATGCCCAATGACATAAAAGACCCTAATTGAACCCACTAATTACCAAACTAATATGATACCGTACCATATGTAGATATAAGAGAAGCAATAGTTTGACAACAATCGAGAAGTGGCACCATTTTCAACTATAGAACCCCACCATGTTGAAGCCATCTTAAAATCTAAGTGCTTTGTTGCATAGATGACCAAAAAAATCACTAACCCAAGCAACCATTCAAGCCTCGCCACCAACAAGGAGCCCCAACGTTCCCAAACACTACAAGAAAAATGGGAATAGATGATAGAGCATTTATGATAAAAATCATTGTATCACAAAACAATGACAGATTTGTGATAGAAAAACGGTCTATCAGACCATTAATGATAGATTTGTGATAGAACTTCTGTATATCGCGAATAGATGATAGTCTTGTGATAGACGTATGATATAAGTTTTATCTATCAATAAAATATGATACATTTGTGATAGAAATTATATCTATCACATTTTTTTTGATATAATTTTAATATTCACCATATTTTGACCTAAATTTTAATTAATATTTTATTAGACAAAATAAACCAAACTCTACGTTTTGTTAGACAAAATAAGCCATATATTCATAATATTTATTAAAAAAATAAAGTAAACGGTGCGTTTTGCTGACCTAATACAACTGTTGCCCGCCTAGTGTTTCTAATTGTTTGCTCAACTCTCTCGCGATTCATTCTCACAACTCGCAAGACCTAAATTGGAAATCGAAGTCGCAATTCACTCTCAACTCTCAAGACCGGCCTGAAATCCAACGCCATCGACACTGTTAACACCATCGACGGAGCGACCCTCTACGCATCTCCGCAACTGTTTGAAGATCAAAGCCACTGAAATTGGAAGCCATCGACGGGTGACCCTCTACTCACCCGCGATGAATCTTGCATTCCTAACTCAGGTACGTGCATCCTCTTCTTTCCTTTTACTCCACTATGCATTTTGCTTTTATTTATGATTTTTGTTGTGGGTTTTTTGCGATTCCAGATAATCCAAGACGAGTGGACACCATTGACATAAAAAGAGCCCTAGCCTCCACTATAGACCGTTGACACCCCATAGAAGCCTTCAAACCATATACGAACCAGCCAGGTGATTATCTTATTATTTTGTAACTGCTTATTGCCTTCTGTGTTATAAATTTACCTACCTTTTCTCTAGTTAATTTTGAAAATATTTGATGTGGTATTTGAGCTATCCAAAAAAAGATAAAGTTTAAGGTAACAGTGGGTATCTGAATGATGTTAGGAAGGTAGTCAATTGCTTGCTCTGTTTGTTGTGTGTTTTTTTTTTTTTTGTGGAACTGAGTTTTTGTTGGGTGGCCAAGGTCTTGATGTCACTCAAATTTTGGTTTTCTTGTTAAAGTTACTGTTATTGTCAAAAGATGTTACTCAAAATTGAATACCTTTTTAAAAAAGTAATTCTTGTCTCATTTTTTCCCTCCTTTATGTGTCATGATAAAAAATTATTGATTTGGAACTCTAATGGATAAGGCTTAGATTGAATGTAGTAGAACATCACCTAAGTATGATAAAGGAGTTAAAGATTTCATGAATTTTGCTGTTGAAAATGCCAAGGATGCTAGCGTCATTAGATGTCCATGTTATAAATGTAGGAATCTAGCCTTTCTCCCTACTAAGAAAGTAACCAAACATCTATTTTGGAAAGGTTTTGATGTGGCTTATAAACCTGGACGTGGCATGGGGAAGATATTCATACCACACCATCTTGTAATGTAGATTTTTCGTTTGAGTCTATGGACTACAACGATGGTAACACAGTGGATATGGTGAATGATACTTATAAAAATTGTTATGGAGATCCTAAGGCATTTAGGGAACTACTAGAACAGGCTCAGAAACCTTTGTATCCAGGATGTACAAAATTCACTAAGTTAGGCACTTTGGTGAAGTTGTTCAATATTAAGGGTAAATTTGGGTGGTCTGATAATAGTTTTACCGAACTGCTGAGTTTTCTGATAGAATTGTTGCCTGAAAACAATGACATTCCAGAATCCATGTATGAGGTGAAGAAAACAATGTCCGCTTTGGGCTTAGAATATGTGAAAATACATGCTTGCCCAAATGATTGCATACTCTACCGAAAAGAGTATGAATGGCTTTCTGAATGTCTTACTTGTGGTTTATCTAGATGGTAGAGTTGACCAATATAGGAATGGTGTACCTGCTAAGGTCTTATGGTACTTCCCACCATTCCTAGATTTAGGCGTATGTTTCAGTCATCTCAAACTGCGAAGGACTTAACTTGGCATGCAAATGCGAGGGCCATTGATGGTAAGCTCCGACATCCGACTGATTCACCATCATGGAAGCTAGTTGATGATAAATGGCCTACATTTGCATCAAATCCTGAAAATCTTCGTCTTGCCCTTTCAGCTGATGGATCAATCCACATAGCTCTCTTAATAGTACATATAGTTATTGGCCAGCTCTTCTTATAACATACAATCTTCCGCCATGGTTGTGTATGAAACGGAAATTTATGATCTTGTCCCTATTGATTTCTGGTCCTCAACAACCGAGCAATGACATTGATGTGTACTTAGCTCCTTTGATAGAAGATTTATAAATTTTGTGGGATGTTAGGGTAGATGCTTATGATGCCAACAAAAAGGAATTCTTTAATTTAAGAGCTATGTTACTATGGACTATAAATGACTTTCCAACATACAGGAATTTAGTGGGTTGCACCGTTAAAGGGTACAATGCCTGTCCATATTGTGGTGTAAACACACTCAAATATAGACTGAAACATAGAAGAAAAAATGCATATATGGGTCATCATCGGTGGCTTCCTTCTAATCATCAATTCAGGCACTAAGCGAAAGCCTTTGACAACACAATAGAGCATGACCAAGCTCCGAAATCGTTGAGCGGTGAGGAGATTTTACAGCTAGTTGAGTATATTAAACATGAATGGGGAAAGAGCAACACTAAAAAACGCAAAAGGATAGACAATGATGAACGTGTTTGGTGGAAGAAAAAATCCATATTCTATAATTTAGATTATTGGAAGTACTTGCTAGTGCGACATCAATTAGATGTTATGCACATCGAAAAAATGCGTGTGAGAGCATATATGGAACACTGTTGCACATTCCTGGAAAGACCAAAGATGGTCTTAAGTCAAGGAAGGATTTTGTGGCAATGAAAATTAGGGACAAATTAGCACCATTAGTAAAAGGTAAGCGTACCTTTCTTCCTCCAGCTTCTTACACATTAACTAGAGATGAAAAGACAAGCTTTTGCAAAACTTTGAAGAGTATCAAGGTTCCTGATGGGTATTCGTCAAACATCAAGAATCTTGTGTCAATGAAATACTTTAAACTTCAAGGCCTAAAGTCCCATGATTGTCATGTTATTATGCAACAACTTTTACCCGTTGCACTTCGGTGTGTTTTGTCAAAGCATGTCAAAGATGCTATTATCAGGTTTTGTTTCTTCTTCAATTCCTTGTGTGCAACTGTGGTTGATGTGTCAATATCGGATAAATTGGAGATGGACATCGTAGTGACTTTGTGCTTGTTGGAAAAATGTTTTCCTCCATCTTTTTTCGACATTATGCTTCATCTTACTGTGCACTTAGTCAATGAAGTTAGACTTTGTGGTCATGTCTATCTTTGTTGGATGTATCCTTTTGAGAGATACATGAAAACCCTTAAAGGTTATGTTCGAAATCGTAACCGTCCTGAGGGATGCATAGCTGAGAGTTATATTGCGCAGGAAGCAATAGAATTTTATGCCGAATACATGTCAAACATGTATATTGGTGGGCTGCCAGCTGGTCATGTGCAAAAGTTGTCAATTGACAAACCATTGTCTATGGGAAAACTAGAGAAAGTAAACCAAACTTTACTAGATCAAGCACATTTATACATTTTGGATAACAGACAAGAAGTTGAACCATACATTAGGTAATCTCTTCAATTTTCTCCATGTAATGTAATCTGTTTGCATAATATCTATATTGGATAACATGTGTAATGTATGATATGTTCAATTCCCTTTAGTGAACACGTGGAATGGCGTAGAACTTGTCATCCACATCAAAATGAAAAATGGTTACAAGAGGAACACAACCGTATCTTTGCCGATTGGATAACTGATAAGGTTATGCTCAACATTTGTGTTAATTTCAGTATTCATTTAACTTGTTTGTTATTGCTCATTAAAAAAAATAATGCTCACATACACTCCGTGCTTATTAGGTGTATTCGTTGATTGAAAATCGTATTGCTATATCGGATACCTTACGTTGGATATCACAAGGCCCTCTTCCTTTCATAGATAAACAACCAGGTTATGATATTAATGATTTTCACTTTGTAACATGTGATCGAGAGTCAAATCGAGTTACTCAAAATAGTGGAGGAACTCTAGTTGCGAAAGCCATGCATGTTGCTAGTTCTAAAGATAAAAATCCTATAACATGTGACATGACATTTTATAGGGTTATAGATGAGATATGGGTTGTTGACTACCATTTGTTAAAAAATCCTGTGTTGAAGTGTGATTGGGTTCAAAATAGGGGTGGTGTGAAGAAGGATGAACATGGATTCATCTTAGTAGACTTAAACCGGTTAGGGTATGAATCTGATCCATTTATATTGGCTTCTCAAGCCAATCAAGTGTTTTATTTACTTGATCAGATTGAAACAAAATGGTCTATTGTATGTCATATGCCCAGTAGAGGTGATCCCTACCAAAGAATTGAAGATGAAGTCTATTACAATGCTGCTAAACACCCTCCATTTTGTTCTGATTTACCAATTAATGCTTTTCTACATTCTGTAGATGGCGACCAAGAAATATTCACACGAAATATTGAAGAGGGAATTTGGATCGAACGTTGAAATATCATTATATAAAACCCTGTGGCAGTGAGTAATCATTAAATGCTTAAATATTTTATTGTTTAATTGTGTGTTTTTTGCATATGTTTGTGTGTGATGACTTTTTTCTTTTAATTCTGTGTCGTGGCTTAAGTTCTTATGTTATTTATGTTTTACAATTTTCAGGTGTAGTTAAATGGATAAAAGAAGTGGTACTTTTGACGACGAGGATAATTTTGAGGTTGCATATCATGATAAACTGCTTGACCATGAAGACGATGAAGACGAAGACGTTGAAGATGCTGATGTTGAAGTTGAATTTGTTGAAGGTGATAATGTTGTAGGTGCTGATGTTCAAGGTGCTGATGTTCTAGGCGCTAATATTCCAGAGAGCAGTAACCCAAAAAGATGTGTCAATAGGGGTGCCAGTCAGAATAAAAAATTAAGAACGACGAAGGGGAGGATAGTGGTACAATATAATTCAATGGGAGTTCCCGTAGGTGATGAGGCCACTGAGCTAGGTACATATCTTGGAGTCTTGGCTCGTACTTCGGTTTCAATCCTCGAAAAAGATTGGCGTAAAGTGTCATTTGAGATAAAGGATCGCTTATGGGAGTCTGTTCAGGTAAAGTTCAACATTACATACTCTGAATAGGCAACCTGTGATGAATATACATCATTTATTTATTAGTAAACTTCACTTACTAACTCTCACTTCTATTTTGTTATCAATGATTATTAGGAACACTTTGTTGTTCATCCTAACAGTAAGAAGACACTGTTACAGTCAATTGGGCATGCATTTTGTAACTTCAAGTACGTGCTGACAAGAAAGTACATCATGCCATTCATTGGGGATTGGAAGTTTCTATATACCCCCATTGAATATCCCTAAATTAAGAAAGTTGTTTGGAGAGAGTTTGTCAATAAACGTTTATCTGATGACTTTCAGGTGTATATCTTGAACTTAGAATTGATTCATCACTTGTTCATATATGTTTTACATATAACAAGAAATAACTAATATGTATGTTTTACTACAGAGAGTCAGTTCTACGAACAAGGGGAAAAGGGTCTTATATAAGTTCAATCATCGACTCAGTCGAAAAGGATACGTTGGTTTGATGAAAGATGTGGTAAGTTGCTTTCATGTTATACAAATTTAATTATTTTAAGAGATTTTATTTAATGCATTAAAGTAATGTAACCTGTTTATCCATCAGTGCTCAGAAACCGGTGTTTCTGAAGATTTAGTTGACAAAAGTGAACTTTGGAAGAGAGCTCAGAGAATGAAAAATGGAGGATACGACCCCGAAACTATAGACATTGTTAATAAAATTGTGAGCAACTTAAAGATACTTCAATATTGTCCTTTACATTAATGTGATAAAATATGACTATTTTCTTTTTTATGTTGCAGGAGAAGTTGAAAAAGGAGGCTGAAGAAGGGTCGTTGAAGTCAGATGGAAGTATGATGTTTGTGCCAACTGTTTAAGGTTGTTGTATGACTCTCTTTTCCCAAATAGGAACGGAATGACACAATTTGGATTCATATGTCCGAGCACGGTGTCATCACCTGGTGGTGTTCTAGAAGCCACTCGTAATCGCAGAATAGAGCGTTTGTGTTGGCGTCTGAAAAGGGCCAGTTCTTATTTATGCCATACAATCCCAGGTCTGAATTCAGTGTTCTTATTTCAATTTTCATTCAGTTTAGCATGTCTTTCATAACTGATGATTTATAACATAACTGTTGGTTTCTCTATTACTTACTTACTTTCTTCTTCTTCTTTTTTTCTATTTTAATTTCCATTGGATTTTACTTGTGATTGATATGGTGAAAAAAGAAGTGTTTTTTTCTGGATCCTATGGGGCAAGATAATCTTGATCATGATTTGGAATATATGATTAAAGCGTATGCATTCTTTCTATTTGATCGCATTCTTATTTTTGGTTTGTTTCATTATATTTTAGATATTTAACTACATGTACTTTAATATACATACAGCTGCATGACAATGTACACAGCCGTGGTTAGTAAGGAAAGATGGAATTACAATGCTAAGATGAGATTTGTGAAGGTAAAACAAATTACCTTAAGTAAATATTGTGTGCCTATTACTTTAAGCTAAAGCATGTTATATTTCTAACTATCATTTTCTTGTTTAACTATGAATAGATACCCACACAACCAGGAAATATCAAATGCGTCTATTATGTGATGCGATATATGAAGGACATAATAGCAGACATTAGTTTACTAATGAATGATGTAAGTTATTGATGAATGATGAATAAGATTTCATACGTTTGGTTTATATCATGTATAACATTGTTTTATAACTTTGATGGCTTTTATGTTGTGCCTATCAGTTCAATGGAAAGACGGTGTACACTCAGGCTAAAATCGACGAGGTTCGTTTGGAGTGGGCTAATCATTGTTTTGAAATCATCAACGCATCACCAAAACGGTTAGTACAAATTGCGATACCATACATCGATGACTTCTTTAGCAAAAACTTGAGCTGCTGGTGGATTCTTGTTTGAGATAAACCTTGCTTCGTTGATGTATTTAAATTATCAGACTATATATCTGAATTGAGGTCACCCTTTGAAACATGCAAATGCTCTAGTTGGGTAACTAAAGTTCTTTCCTCTGTGCAGTGATTGAGGACCTTTCTGGGAATGGGAGGAACTACTGCATTTCCTTGGCTAGGAATGGTTTTCTTCTTTTTTTGTTTGTGAAAAATGATAAATTTTGATAGGTTGCTGGAAATTGTGTCTTGTTTGATAGGTTGTTGCGAATTCTCTCTTGTTTAGCATGCATGGAATTGTTTTGATCTAAAGTACTTGAGATATAAAGTTTGGGAATCTGTTGCTTAAGATGAGACTTTTTTCCTTGTATTGAATGTTATGTAATATTATGTAGTATATTATAATGCTTTTGGATTCAATTTTATATCCAATTTAATTTTAATTTCAATTTCATATATCAAATCTGTAAATGAATTTTAAATACAGGAATAAATAAATAAAATTTAAAAATTAGTATTATTTAAAAATAATTTTTAATCTCTTGACAGAAAAAACCAATCACAAAATTCTGTCACAAAAATATTGAATTGAAAATTTTGGCGCCAAAATCAACTAATTTTCGCACCAAAATTAAATGAAATTTTTTAAAAAAATATTTCATTTTCCCCCCATAAAATCAAACTTAAAAAGTCAATACCTGCAAAAAAAAATCAACTCGCGCCAAAATATTAACCGAAATTAATTAAAAAATTAATTTCTTGGTGTGATAGATTTATGATTATTAAATTATGTCATTAATGCATGATAGAGTTTTTTTTTTGTCATAAAAAGACGACAGTGACATACATGATAGAAACGAACTCTGTCATGCACCCCCTTTTATGATAGTGTTTTTCTATCATTTAAGGCTCGTTTTCTTGTAGTGAAAGTGACCATAAAACAGGTTGAAAAATGTTTTTGATTTGCATCATCCTCATTAGTAACTCCAAGATTCTTCTTTTGTGTTCAATCTCTCTACCCATAACATGTCAAGCATCACAACGTTTTCCAACCTCTATGACTACCATGTTCATGCCAGTCATTCCTAGGCCAAGAATACCTCCAGGATCAAAGATCAAGACTATCTTTTTACCAACACCTAAACCTTCTTGCAACCTATGAGCTCCCCCTTTAAGCCCACAAGGCATTACAATGTAGACCTCTTCTCCACACCCCTTGAAAGCAAGCTTGCCCTCAAGATTGCAGCCTTTAAAAATGTCCTGAAACAGGACATACTTTCTTGCAAATGGCAAATGCTCGTTCACATAATTATGAAGGATAGTTGAAAAATGCATCAGCCATAACATGCACCGGTTAAGAGCCACTATCCAAGGTCTCTTGGCCAACAACCTGCTTGAAAATTCCAAGGTGATCTCGTTTAAGGACATAGTCAAGGGCTTGCAAAGGAAGATTGCCTGCAACTCCATAATCACAAAGATTGCTTCCTAACGTCACTCCATAAGAACCTGCAACCCTCATAATTGGGCCTGGATCCCATTCAATCACTCTCCAAAAGCACTCAACTTGATTGGAATTTGAGTAGAGACAATAAGCAATTGACGAATGATATTCAACTTGCTGATAGTAAGAAGGCTTTTCATTTCCAAAAGATCCATGACCAACTCAAAACTTTCAGGATTTGACTCAGTTTTGTACTCTGGCATGTCTATTTTCTCTCTTTTTGCAAACTCATGTAATAGATTCTTGTAAAGGCTAGGGTCACCAACTTGAAAGTCATCTTGTGACAATGACATCAAGGTGAACTTTGCAACAGCCTGCTTTGCTTCCTTCAAAGTTTTGAACTATTCTGGGCTCTCGAACGTACACCCACCAATTGCAATAGTGGCCTTAAAATGGCTATCATGAGGTGCACCTTCAATTTGACTTGAATAATAAGCATGTATCAGCAGCTGATTTTTGTAGTGTAGATGATATACACTGGATGAACTACACGTGCATGTCCATGCCAATAGTTTCTCTATCTTGACAAATCTTTGAGCATGGAAGCAAGGTGATGACACGATATTAAGAGAGAAAAATTAAGTTGGCAATTTAACATTGGCATTCTGTCGAACATGTTATGGGTGCAACAAAAACTATCCCATTGTACATACAAAAATTCAGAACACGAGATGAAATGGTAAATTCCAATTTTCTCGTTGATACCTGGATCCCATTTCATCTGTATATGCCCCATATCCTTCGCAAATCCCATTTCCTCTGTTGCTTCTCCATTCTCCAAAATCTTGGTGCTCAGGACCTAACCTTTAAACTCTTGCCTCTTGCTATGTCTCTATGTCTTTGCACTGACTTGATTCTCTTTGAGCTGATTTTCCTTCCGACCTTATTTATGGCACGTTCTCCCTTTGCCAATCTTCCTAATAGGCTTCTGGATTTTCTTGACAAGCCTGTGCTTCCGTCGTTCTTGCCAAACTCCTTTCTTTTGCCAACCATCGGAAGGCAACTCTGAATCGGGAGAGGTAGACCCTCCTTCCTCAATTATGAAACAGTTTGGGCATTCAAAATCCCCTTCTGCAATAGTTTGCATCACAGACGAAGTCTCCACGGGTTCGATCTGAACGGTCCTTCACCAACATTCAGTCGAGTATGGGACGTAGCCGCAGCCAAGCGGCTGGTCCTCAAGTCGAGAGCATGGATTTGGTCCCAATTTTTTCGCAACCGAAGTTATGAGCTTTCCATACACTTGACCATCCTATCTTCCATACTTGGCAACACCTTACAAGTACAGGCCATGAACCTCCAAGAAAATCGAAACTTTCCTCTGATACCAAATGGAACATCCTTCAAGGATTGATCCTTACAACTCTATATAAGAGAAAGATTACACAATATTCATAATGATTGATCGCTAAACACAAGGAAAGCTAAGGCTAAATACACATGTCCAATGATATAAAGTACCATAATTTAACCTATTAATTATCAAACTAATATGATACTGTACCGAATTCATTATTATCCAATGTGGGATTGGTTTTCCACACCAATTTCCCTACTTTTATGTGGATAATTTTAAAATTATTTTTTTATTCACCCGATATCAGTTTTTGCAATGTAAATATATTACGTTCATCTATGTTTGTAGATGTGCATATTCAAACTCGGATCCGCCCCGATCAACTTGTGGGTCCCTCATTTATTTATGCCCAAAAAAGGGCCCATTGCATAGCCTATATCCAACATAAGCAGCCAGGGTCTGGGACTACCTCCTGACTGCAATACAAAACCTGTTAAAAGCCCAAGATGCTCTAATCTTGATCTGTGCATAAAGAAGCTCTCAAATAATTTCAGAAGGAAAGGTCTGAAAGAACTTTCGAGGCCATAAGTAATAGGAGCACACCTTGGAGTGACTTGCTTCATCAGTGAGCAATTTCTTTGGCGAAGGTGTTGTCTTACTCTTGTAAATCCAATCACACAGTTTCCTTCAAGCCATGGCCACCATGGTGTCATGTTTTCTCCAACGATAACACTAGTCATACATAACCAAACATACATAAGTGTCCATAGACACATGTGGCATGCCACATGTACACACTGACATGGCAAATTGAAAATGAGAAATAAATTGGTGGAACGAAACTCAATACAAAAAGAATCCCTAAAAATAAAAAAGGAGAGATACATTTCTCTCACTTTTCTCATGTCTCTCTCACTTCTTTCTTCTCTCCCTCTTTCCCTTCTCTCTCTCAACCAATCTCCATCTGCAATCTTTCTCTCTCTCCAACCACTCTTCACCTGCAAGCTCTCTCTCTCTTCATCTTTTGTAGATGGTGTCGTAGATCTAGTGACGAGAAAGACGACAGCACTACTGTTACATGGTGACGAGGAAGCCGTGGAGAAGCACTACTGGAGGTTGGGGGCGGTCTTGAAGATCTATAAAGGTGAGACCTTTTAAAGCAAGGGAAGAGAGTGTCAAATTTTCAAAAAATTTGATTTTGTTTGGGATTCAGTTTGTAAATTGGAGGCCATATATTATGTAATTATCAACATAAACAATGTAATCAAGGCCATATAGTGTGTAATTATCAACCGAAACAATGTAATTAGGACATGTGTAAATTGATATAGTCATATCTTCACAGTTTGGTTTGTTTGGGTTGGTGGGTTGTTGTTTTTCTTTCTTGGCTGGTTGTCGGTTTGTTTATTTCGGATCTTCCATGTTGTGGGTTTATTTATTTGGGGTATTTCATATTGTGGCTTTGGTGTTTGGAGTCTTTGATGTTATGGGTTTTTTTTTGTATTTGGTGTTTGTGTTATTTTTGTCTCAGAGCTAGTTGGGGTGCTCCTCTTTCTCTGGACATTCAAATCTCTATTTGAACTAAATAATTACATTATTTCAATGCGTAATTACACAGATAACTTTTAATTACAAAACAAATGAATAATTACATTATTTCAATGCGTAATTACACATTGATATTTTCAATTACATTATTGTGATCATACTTACACAATTCACAATATATTGCTCTAATGTCGCAATTAAAAATTATTTTCTCAAATCAAATCTCTATTCGAAGTAAATAATTACATTATTTCAATGCGTAATTACATTGATAACTTTTAATTACAAAACAAGTGCATAATGACATTATTTCAATGCATAATTACGCATTGATATTTTCAATTACATTATTGTGATCATACTTACATAGTTCACAATATATTGCTCTAAGGCCGTAACTAAAAATTATTTTCTCAAAATTATATAACAATCTATGGAATCATCAAAAAGACTGAGTTCAAAACATACAAATATCAATGTAAATCCAATTTGTTTTCTCCTTTGATGCACTTGACAATATATATGTAATTCTTTCTCTGAAAGTTCAAATCTCTATTCGAAATAAATAATTACATTATTTCAATGCGTAATTACAATGATAACTTTTAATTACAAAACAAGTGAATAATGACATTATTCCAATGCGTAATTACGTATTGATACGTTCAATTATATTATTGTGATCATACTTACACAGTTCACAATATATTGCTTCAATGTCGTAATTAAAAATTATTTTCTAAAAATTATATAACAATCTATGGAATCATACAAAAGATTGAGTTCAAAACATACAAATATCAATGTGAATTTAATTTGTTTTCTCTTTTGATGCACTTGATAATATATATGTAATTTCATTGTTTGCAAGTCCAATTACACTTGATAAACTTATAATTTTTGATTATATTGTCTTAATTATATCTTATAAACAATATGGATGATGACCAAACACCAATGGATAAATTACATTATTTCAATTTGAAATTACACATTGATAATTTCTAATTACATTATTGTGGTCATACCGACACATTGATTTATGCATTAGCATGACTCTCATGGAGGAGAGAGAAAAAGGTACATTTAGCTTGCAGATTGTAAGTTAGTAGGAGAGAGGGAAAAAAATAAATTTAAGTTGAATAAAAGTATGAGAGAGAAAAGTAAAAGATAAGTATGATAGAGAAAAAGTAAATCAAAGTTGATATTTTGAAACACGTGAGAGAGATCATGATAGAGAAAGTGTACATGCAAGGTTGTCAAAATCGGGATCTTATGTAAGATCAGTGGAATACATGCAAAATCGAATCGTGAAATCGTAAGATTTTATAAAATTTAAAAAATAAATGTAAAATAATATAATTATTTATTTTTAAATAAATAATTAACATGATATAATCTACTATAGGTTATAGGTAATAAAAAATTAAAAAATGTTATTATTATTTATTTATAGACATGTTAATATTTCATAAAATTATAATTATTTAAGACCTCCAGAGAATTATGAAAAACAAACACAATAATTGTGCACAATCATATCATGTTCATAAATTAGAACAAATTTTTCAACAAAACTAGGATTAGAAACATAAGCACATGATTAGTATACCACAATCCATAAGATCGGGTAAGATCAATAAAATAATAAGATCGGGTAAGATCGATGGATTTTATCAATTTTGGGATTTTACATCGATTCGAATCGTTTTGGTTACTTAAGATCGTACGATCTTACGATCAAAATCGGGATTTTGACAACCATGTGTACATGTCTCACAAAAGAAGCGGGAGTACCGAGAGGAAGAAGCAGGAGGAACGAGCGGGAGTAAAAGAAGATGTTAGGGTTTTGTCTAATAAAATATCTACCTGACATCTGATGTATACAGCCAGGTAGATTATGGAGTTTTATGGATCAAAATATCTATGGAAGATTAACATTTTCTTTTCTCCAATTATGGAACACGCATTTGTCTGATACCTCGCATTTTATCTCCTTTCCATCCCATCAATTACATCTGGCATTGAATGCGCCGTTTCCTGTTATTTCCATCAATATTCCACTGACTCCAATGAATGGAGACACCACCCATTTGAAACCTCATACTAATTCAACCTAATTGTGGATCATTCTTCACGACTTGATGGGTAGTGCATGGGCTTGATTGGAGGGGAGAAGTGGAGAAGTACACGAGTGAAACATGACCTAACTTGGGTAAGTTTCGTAGTAAATGGTGTTGATTATAAATCAGCCAAATGAAGGCTTGACTTTTAAGAGGTGGGGGACATATCATAAATAATGGCAGTAACTTGACTCATGCGGAAATAACAAAGAAAGATTAAATCAACGTTTAAATTGAAACAAAGAACACTACCATTTGAGAGGAAACTCTTTAGGGTTTCAATATACTTCTTAAAATCAGAAGATAATGACCATTAGGGCCGGCTACAACCCTAAATGGATGAAAAGCGCAAAAAATATATAAAATTACTACAATTCCCCTAAAACATAAAGCAACTCATTTAATTAAGACCCTAAACAATGAAATTTCGTAAAACTAAGGTGGGGTTAGAGGCAAGTGGCGCCTGGTTTTGCTCAACACGTCGTTCCGCTTCAACTAACCGAATTTCGTCCAATTCTGATAGCGTGACAATTTTCTATCCTACTAACCGATTTTATTATAAACATGACAACTAGTCCTATATCATACCTCTATTCAACCATCGACAAATGATACATCACCAGTTTGGTCCACGCATTGAAAAGACTAGAGAGGGTACAGTATGACCGAGAACATATATGGAAAAAATATTACAAGGGCTAATGAGAGTTTTGTCTATGCTATTATGTTGAAGTCGTTTGTGGTTTAGATTGACAAATTAAGGAGTACATACGTACAAAACTTTGCATACACCCACCCAGTGCTACTATATGCATTCATCAGTGGATAGTTGAATTCATCCTCATACTCATAGCCTGATCGATGAAATGTCACTAGGCATATAAATGGTGTGGCCCACATTGATCCACTGACAAAAAACTTCTATATAAATCCAGTGACTGACTGCTCTCCATATCAAATCAATATTTGCTTAACCACTTTTAATTTAATTTCTTTCAGCAAATTTTGGTTGAAGAATGAAGGTGGTCTCCAATAATGATGTTGTTTCTATGGGAGTAGCAATGATAGTGGTGGTAATGTTAGCTACCCAAATTCACATGTCACAGGCAGTGACATGCAACCCAGCTGGGCTGAGCTCCTGTGCCCCGGCGATCTCGTCGGGAGCGGCACCGTCGAGGACATGCTGCAGCAAGTTGAGGGAGCAGAGGCCATGCCTTTGTGGGTACCTAAGGAATCCCACTCTCAGGAAGTTTATTAATTCTCCCAATGCTAGAAAGGTTTCTAGCTCCTGTGGGGTCCCCTTCCCTAAGTGTTAAAGCCAAACTTTCTTTATACATATACATATGAGTATTGGGTGTGTGTGTGCGTGGTTTCGAAGGATATGAAAGATGGTAAATTAGATATATAACTCATGCTTTAATGAATAAGATGTTGTTCATCATGGGTTGTTTCATTTGTGTCCAACATTTCAGTCTATTGTAATTTAGTCATGACTTTTTATGTCTATTTTAGGATATACTGGTTTCTATAATTCGGAATAGATTCTAGAACATGTGTTTGGCTAGAGATTGATTAATAATAAACCGATTATCTAATCTTGAATTGATTCTCATTGAAGTAATTTATTCCATGTAATGAATGACCTTATATAAACCATCGGTGTATGAGATACTATAAACAACAAACAATAAAGAGAGAATTTTATAGTAGTTTAGTATTTTAGTCTTATAAGAGACCTTGGTGAAAGTATTCTACTCTAAATGTTCGGACGCCTTGTCCAGCTGTTCGGATAGATCATAAAATCTACACTCACAAAGACTTTTTAAAACATTGTTTTCGCGAATCCCATCTTATTTCTTCGCCCAATTTTGATCCAAACTCTCTCTAAACCTCATTTTCTCTTTAATTCTTCTCTCCTTCATCCAAGATCATCAAGAAAGATAAGATTCTTCTTAAGTGGGTTATTTTCAAGTTGGGTTGTGGATTTCCTCTCTATCTTACAATGATTTTCATTCTCTCGAAGTTTTCTCTCAAAATTCTTCTCTCCTTCATCCAAGATCATCAAGAAAGGTAAGATTTTCCTTAAGTGGGTTATTTTCATGGTCTGGCAGGCTATTACATGAAATTTATACCAAGATATTGGAGGACATGTCAACCATTGTATCAATTGAGTAAGAAGGAGTGGAATTGATGTAAATCCAGACCCTAACCACCCACTAGAAAATCGGTTGACTAGTGTTAGGATTGACCCACTTATATACTGCAACTTGGAACCTAAATCCACCGATGTGGGATTCACGAACGATGTTCACATCATTTACACCCTCTACGACACACCGCTGCTACCCCTCCGGGCCCCGACTGACACGTGTTTTCGAAACCTGCTCCGATGTAAATCCAGGCCCAAGCCCAGCAACAAGTAGGCCCCAACTACCCACTAGAAAACCGGTTGACTAGTGTTAGGATTGACCCACTTATGTACTGCAACTTGGAACCTAAATCTACCGATGTGGGATTCACGAACGATGTTCACATCAGGAGTTCTGTGGCTAATGATGCTTTTGATCTGATCAAGAAGACAATGACATCTCCTCAAGTTTTGACACTACTAGACTTTTCCCAACCATTTGAAATAGAATGTGATGCTTTTGATACAAGGATTGGTGTTGTACTACAACAACCATGGAAGCCTATTGCCTTTTCCAGCCACTCATTAGGACCAAGAACCAAGCATTATCTACATAAAAGAATGAATTGATGGTCATTGTAGTAGTTGTGAAGAAGTGGAAAAACTACTTACAAGGTAAACATTTTGTGATCAAAACAGATCACAATACCTTATTTCCTTGATCAAAGGGTTGATACCCCTTTCCAACAAAAATGGGTGGTAAAATTGTTAGGCTTTGACTATGAAAATGATGTGAGATTGAACTTTGTAAGTCATCCTCCGCTAGAACGCACACTCTTCCCTTAAAGTAAATTAACCCATTACGTACCTCATAGTCGGTCATAGATTCTGGCCAATTCTCAAGCTTTTGAAAAATTTCTTGGCACTGAGTGTTGTTCTTTGTGCCACATCGTAAGCTGTCCCAGATTGGCCAATTTGGTCCCGAGATAGCATTCAAAACCGGATTGTCCTCCCGGTCGGTAGTGAATTTCGAACTCATAACCCAAGAGCTTAGCCACAAACTTTTATTGATTCAGGTAATGATGCGCTACTCTAAAAGGTGTTTCAATGGTCATCCATCAATGAATATCTTAAATTTTTTTGCAAGCAAAGACGGTCTCCACAGTTGGATAGCTTCAATAATAGCCAACATCTCCTTCGCATAAACCGACCAGAACCGCACCAATTCCAACATCACTTGCATCAGTATGCACCTCAACTTCTGTCTCAAAGTCCGACGTGGCCAGTATATGAGTACAGGCTATTGCCTCTTTGAGCTGAACAAAAGTCTTTTCCCCTCGTTCGGCCACTGAAAACCTCCTTTTTTCAACATGTCCATTAGTGGTTTCATAATTATACCATAATGTTTGACAAATTTCTGGTAGTACCCAAATAAGCCTAGAAAACCTCGTAAAGCCGATATTGTGCTTGGCTTGGGCCAAGAAATCATGGTCGCTATCTTCTTACCATCGACCTGAACACTCTGATGAGATATTATATGGCCAAGACACTCTGTTTCGTCTTGCACAAACGAACACTTAGATGGTTTAATATGAAACTGATGATAATCCAATATCCCAAGAACTATACGTAGATGGGTGATATGATCATCCCAGGTCCCTGAGTAAATGAAAATGTCATCAAAAAATACCAATATAAATTTTCTCAAATGCATGCCAAATATTGAATTCATAGCAAATTGGAAAGTTGACGGAGCATTGCATAATCCAAATGGTATTTCCAAATATTTGTAGTGACCATGATGAGTTATGAAAGTTGTCTTGTGGATGTCGTCTTTGTGTTCCCAAATCTGGTGGTATTCGGCTGGCAAATCTAGTTTGGAAAAATATCGTGCCCTGGCAAAGGGCCAAAAATTCATTCGAGGTTTGTTGATAATAAGATTTTTTTCATAGCTTTTTTCGGTGGCAGCTCATTCTTCATTCGAAGAAGTTTCATCACTAACTTCAGTTGATGGCTTCGAGTCGCTGTTGGAACTAGAACCGTGGGTTGCTTCTTTATGTCCTGTCTTTGATATTTTTTTCTTTCTTTACCCCTTTATAATCGCCCCTTTGAGGTGCACCATTTGTTCTTGGACATCTTGAATGCCCGATTGGACCTCCAAGTTGACAGTTTCGAGCGCTTCGACCCATTCCTTGTGATTAGTTGCCATCAAATGAGTCTCTCAACGAGAACACAATGATGAATCTTTCTCTAAACAGAGGTAAAGAACAAGAAGAGTTTGAGAAAAAATCTCAAGGTTTTTAGATTAATTAAATGCCTTCCCTACACGGTACATGCAAACTTATATAGTCTTATCATAGTAACCAACTTCTACTTGGAATAGTAATACTAAGCTATTTAAGAAACAACCTTGAACTAGCCTAACTACTTGCATGAATAACGGACTCTTAATACTAAAACAATTAAAGTTATTGAACTAACAAACTTCTATTTTTAGGCAAATCCTTTGCTAACTACTCCATGTGAACCAAACTCGGCTTGGTCCCTTGCTGACGTAGCATTGTCATTGGCAGTACCAGTCTCCTATATGCTAGGCTGTATGGTATCTGACCCAATCTCTTCATGTCTATTCTGCCCACGTCTCTCTTTCATCTTCAACCTTCGAGCTCGATTATAAGCATTCTAGGGCAATAACCCTTTTACTAGCATATATTGTAGACAATATATGCTACAATACATGTTATTGTCAAAATTGTCCACCAAACGGACCCTTTGACCCTTTTGGGCAATCAACCCAGTTACATGACATACAAAAGTCGACTTTATACTGATGTGGACTATAATTGCCAACATGGAAAGTAATTTATTTTAAAAAATGCCACATTATTTTCTTCTATATTTAAAAATCCTAAACTCTAATTTCATCTTCTCTAGCCTTTGATTTCCTCCAACCAAACCTCCCTCTCTTCCCTGTGTTCTTGCCGTTGATATTCCTTTTGAAATCCACTGGTTCTACAATAATCCAGCACTATCCTCTCGTACTCCTCCTTGACGGTAGTCCGGGCCTGGCGCTTCTTTGCCTCCTCAGAACACTCAGGAGAAAATAAGCCAAATCAAGGAACCAATTATGAAAAGTTCTTCAGATAAACCCATTACAGTTATGTCAAGGGACGATTGAAAACAAAATTAAAAACCTAATGGGATAAAAACTCCAAATAGCTTTATTTCCATACTACTCTTCCTCTGTTGTTGCCTCATTGCTCTTCTTCTCATGCTTAAGCGCGTACCTTTGGTAAAGGTGTGGCGATGCTTCTTCGGCTTCTTGAGTCCATTGTTGTAGCCTTGCGTGACTGGTTGTGAGCTGCCTGATTCTTCGACTTGGTCATTCATAATCTCTGCTAAGGTTTCGCTTTGATGGAAAATGGAGGAGACAAGAGGATCGGCTCTTGTGGAAAGAGGATCACAGCACGCGCTGTTTCGCGAAAAAGTTTTGAATTCACTTGTTTTTGAGCCAAAACGGCCCCAACTTGTTTTGAAAACGACACAAGAGTTTGGGGAAGTATAAAAGTGCATAAAATAGGGTTTTGGGGAGTTCTTGGAGGCTGTTTTTCATTCTACCACCATTGGAGAGCTTGGAGCCACCATTGAAGCTTGGAGAAGAAGAGGGTCTATAAGGGGATTTTCTCTCTCCTTTTCTATCCTAGTTTCTATGGTTGATTTCATTTGTTTAATGATGTATTTTGCTTCCATGAGTGGCTAGATTTCTTACTAGGGACTTAATGTAACCAAACTTTGAAGATTCAATAAACTTGGTTTCCTTATTTCTTGATTTCTCTCTCTCATTTGATTGTCTATGGGTGTGATTAATGCTTTTGAATGTTTGACCATCATTCAATTGATTTGTTGCCTAGATTGAGACCGGAAGGTGATATCTAGGGTTTGCCTCAAGCCATAGATGACTTAGGGTGCATGAACCATAGGAATATAGGTTTGTGACTTATGCAATTGCTAAATGATTTCCATAGTTCTTAATGGGTTTTTGATATATTAATCCGATTGTTAGGAATAACAGCGATTTATGTTGAAAATACGTTTGATGTATCTAGGAATAGAACATTGAATAGGTTGGGAAATCGATTGTCATTATAGAGAGAGGAATTAGGGATTAAGGGACCAAGGGAAGTGAATTGGATAGGTGAGGTGACGTTAAGTACCTTAGTGCTTTCCATCCTTGATTTCATACTTGTGTTTGATTTGTCTTTGTTCTTTTGTTTTAGTTTAGTTTAAAAACAAAATCAATCTCGAATATGTTTCCCCAATTTACATAGTTGTTACTAGTTTGACATTGATCTTGATTGCCAACACATCCCTAGTGGAAACGATAATTTACTCATCTTTTTATTACTTGTACAATTTGTGCGCTTGCAATTAAATCCATATCAAGTTTTTGGCGCCGTTGTCGGGGATTGAGGCAATTGTTTTTTGTGTCAAATTAGGTTTTCAATTGTGTTAATTGGTTTTTATTTTTCTGCAGAAATTCTTTCTCTTGTATGAGCTTGGGAAGACGTTCTATTAATCCGGAATTAATTGCTATTGATTTGGAGATTGAAAGGACTCTTCACAATCTTAGACGGGAGCTTATTAATAATCAAATGGAAGGCATGGGAGACAATCAAGGAAGGGGGAATGTTGGTGATCTTGGTGGAGCTTTAATTGTGAATGATGGTAATGGTAATGGTGGAGGTGGTAATGGAAGAAATGGTGATGAAGCGGTTGAAAACCCTCCTAGGCAATTTGATCCTCGCTCTCTTGAGGATTGTGCTAAGCCTACCTGGGATACAAATCCTTCAAGCATCCGCTATCCTCCTATCAATGCTACTAATTTTGAGATCAATCGGGCTATCATCAACATTATCTCTAATTTGGTGGTTTTCTATGGTCTTCCTAATGAAGAGCCCAATGTCCATCTTCGCTCTTTCTTGCATGTGTGCACTATTTTTGGGATTAACGGAGCTTCTAAGGATGCTATCTTGTTGAGGTTATTCCTATTTTCTTTGAGGGACAAGGCTAAGGGATGGTTGATGTCCTTGCCTCCCAATTTTATCACCACTTGGGATGAGATGGCGGAGCAATTCTTGACGAAATTCTTTTCTCGGGGCAAGGCGGTGCAAATTAGGGCGGACATAATGTCCTTTGCCCAAAAGGATATTGAATCATTTTATGAGGCTTGGGAGCGCTTTAAAGGAATTATTCGAAGTTGCCCAAATCATGGCCTTCCAGAATGGGTGGTGTACCAAGCTTTCTATAATGGGTTGTGCATGCATACTAAGGAGACTATTGATGCGGCTGCTGGAGGTTCTTTTATGACCAAAAATCAAGAGGATGCTCGGGAATTACTTGATAAAGTGGCCAAGACCACTAACTCTTGGTCCTCGGTGAGGGGGAATCCAAAGCAAGGGGGAAGTTGTAGAGATGATGAAGTTATGTCTACCTTGGCTATTATGGCAAAGAAGATTGAGGCATTGATGCTAAATCAAGCTCATGGGGTACATGCTATGCAAAACACACATTCTCATATGTCTCGTGCTTATTGTTGTGGACATCATCCTACGGGGGAGTGTCTTATTGCTTCTTCCTCTAACTCTAGTGAGCAAGTGAATGCCATTGGTGGAGGCAACTTCAATCAACCCCGCAATGATCCTTATTCCAACTTCTACAATCCGGGATTTAGGAATCACCCCAACTTCTCTTGGAGCAATACTCAAAATGTGCAAAATCCTCAACATCTAGTGCAGCCCCAAGAGAAGAAGAGAGATATTGATGAGATGTTCTCAAAGCTAGCCAGAGGCCTAGATACACTTACAACTCATACCTCCCAATTTATGACAAGGACGGAGCAATACATGAGTAAAACCGATGCTACTCTATAAGCTCAAGCAACTTTGATGCAAAGTTATGGAACTTCCATCCGGAATCTTGAGGTACAATTGGGGCAAATAGCTAACAATTTGTCATTTAGAGAAAGAGGTACCTTGCCAAGCCAACCGGAATTGAATCCAAAAGGGAAGGACAAAGAGCAATGCATGGCAATCACTCTTCGGACTGGTAAGGTGGTTAAAAATGCTTCTGATCTAGATGCTGAAAAGGCAAAAATTTTGCAGGAGGAGGAGAAGTGCAGGAAAATAGGGGAGAACAAAGCTGAAAAATGTCCAGAGACAATTTCCGATCAATCGGAGGGGGTTCCCGATCGATCGGGCCTCCTTGGTAAAACTTTACCCGAGTGATTGCAGCCAGCTCCTGTGAAAATGAAAGATGTGCAACCACGATATGCAATTGAGCCCGATTGGCCCAATAGTTCTCTCCTTGCACCTCCAATCAAACCTTATGTGCCTCCAATTCCATTTCCTCAAAGGTTGAAGAGCATTAAGAAGAATGATGATCAATTTTCTAAATTTTTAGAGGTACTCAAGAAGCTTCAAGTGAACATCCCCTTTGCCGAAGCTTTAGAGCAAATTCCTTGCTATGCCAAATTCATGAAGGAGGTTTTATCCAAGAAGCGGAGATTGAAGGAGCATGAAAAGATACAATTGACCGAAGAGTGTAGTGCCATTGTGCACCGGAAGCTCCCAACTAAGCAAGATGATCTGAGAAGTTTTACAATCTCGTGCACTATAGGTAACACCTTGATTGAGAGATCTTTGTGTGATATTGGTGCTAGCATAAATTTGATGCCATTGTCGGTTGCAAAGCAAATTGGAGTGAAAGAAATTAGTCCAACCACGGTGTCTTTGCAAATGGCGGATAGATCTATCAAGTATCATGTTGGCATGGTGGAGGATGTTTTAGTGAAGGTGGGTGATCTTATGTTCCCGGTGGATTTTCTTATCTTGGATATGGAGGCCAATCCCACTACTCCCATAATCTTGGGAAGACCATTCTTGAGCACCGGGAAAGCTTTGATAGATGTTGAAAAATGGAAGCTTACTTTGAGAGGTACGGGAGGTGATCAAATCACTTTTAAAGTGTTTGGCAATAGAAGACAAGAGGAGGTTTCTCAACAATGCCTCCAAGTGGAGCATATTGACATGGTTATCCCCGACACTCTTAAAAAGGAAACTCCATATATTCCGGTGAAAGTTTTCCTAGGCCAAGACTCCAAAGTGAAGCATGAAATTCCCAAGGCAGCCACCCAAGCTGAAAATGATGTATCAAAGTCTCATGTTGAAGATCCCAAGGAGAAGAAAAAGAAGAGCAAGAAAAAGAAGAAGAGGAAGACCAATAAAATGAAGAAAAATGTCTATTCTAAGGAAATGGTGGTGATGAAAGCTTATGCTCCTTGCATGGCACCTAAGCAATCAAATGTCAATCCTAAGAAGCCATCAAGGGGAGTATACACCACAACCCTCAAGGATCCCGGTTGAATTCACAAAGGGAAGTCGGGCTGAAGACTTTAAACCAAGCGCTTTTGGGAGGCAACCCAGGTTTTATTGTTCTATCTCTATCTTTTTATTTCTATTTTCACCTATTCCATGCATTGAGGACATTGCATATTTTAAGTGTGGGGGTGGGAATTTAGATGTCTCGTTTTCGTTAAAAAAAAAAATTTAACTTCAAATGCCTTGTGCCATGTCACTCTTGAGTGTATTTGGATGAATTTTGTGATCTTTGAAGCATTGATGGATCTTGCTATGGACATTCTTTCCAATTGAGTTGTTCCTATCTTGAAAATTGTTTTGTCCATTGTGCCTTTGTGAATATGGAACACTTGATTGTGGGGTATGAAATATGACCTGACTTTGGCATTTGTGGGTGTTTGAGATCAATTTGATTCTAAGTAGCACTACTTGAGTAATGAAAAAGAGAAAAAAATATATAGAAAAGAAAAAAAAATAGAAAAGAGAAGAACAAATTGTGTTTATAAATAAATGGTTTGTAATATCCTGGTCTAATTTTACACTATTCATAGTATCTTATCGTGGTGGTTGAGGTGGAGTGAACCTCTGTGTTGGTGAATCGGTATTTGAAGAGAATAAAATTAAAGTGTGAATAAATATTTTAATAAATGGGGAATTTTAAAATAAAATTTTTGGAGTAAAAATTACTTAAATCAGATTTAAATTTGATTTGTTATGAATTTTGAAGTAAATTGTAACAATTTAGTTGGGGGTGTTTTTGACAGGTGGGTGTTTTTGATAAGTGAAAATTGTATAAAAGGAAACTTAAAAAAAAAAAAGTCTTACGCATTTTCTTCTCTTCTTCCTTTTCTCTCTCCCGTACATCTTCGTTACTATTCATTTTCTGAGTTCGACGACGGTGAGCGACACCACCGGTGTCAAAAGAAGCATATTGACGAGACGAGTCTAACCCAACTTGAATCACGTCGATCGGAGTTGTGGTTAGGGAGATATCGGAGTTTGAAGTTCCGATTTCCTCGGATTTCTTTTGGTCGATCCGACTGATTCCGGCAACGGTTTGACGTGTTTCAGGTACCTATGAGTTAATCTCATCGAGTTCTTTAATTTGATATAAGATTTGGCAGGTTTGGGTGGTCGGATCGCCGGCGATGGGGTTAAATGGGTTTCCGGCGAGTTGACCGAGTCAGGCCGAGTTGACTCAGTTGACCGGCGAGTTGACTCGGCTGGGTACTATTTGACCCGATTTGACCCGGTCGGGTACTATTTGACCCGATTCGGTACTATTTGACCCGGTTACTATTTGACTATTGACTTTGACTCGGTTACTATTTATACGTTGACTTTGACCAGTACTATTTGGCCGTTGACCATAGTTGACCGACCGTATTTTTACAGTATTTACATATATCGTGTTTTTCGGTGTAGACGGTGGTCACGGTTGAGATTCGGAGCGGGTTAACTTTTGGAGTTAGGGGTTGTCTGGGACGCGTGCTTGGTTTTAGCACTCTGATTTTCAGGTAGGGGTTTCCATACTCTTGCATGTGACTTTGGAGTTCCGGTTTTACAGACTCTGGTGATATTATGGTTTTGTTGGTTTCCGGGGGTGGAAATACGACCTGTTTGTATGTTGATTTATATTCTCTGTTATACATATAACTATTGGTATGTTTTCTGAGAGTGAGGTGATTGGAGGTGTTGGATGTGGATGTGGATATGGATATGGATATGAATGTGGATGTGGATTGTGGGCCCATATAGGCGCCCAAATGATCAGATATGGATTTCTGATGGATGATATATATACATATACAGACCGGATATATACCGGTGGACCGTCTGAGATGGGGTGCATCACAGGGGACGCCCTCTGGTGTAGGCTATGCTATCGGGATACCCGATCCTCATCCAGTTTCGGTGTGGACCTGGATTGGGAGACACCCTACGGGGATTAGGGTGGGTCCAGGGGTGTGATGGATTGTTGGAGATTGATGTGGTGATTACAGTGTTGGATAGCCTTATCGGCTACCATTTCACTTGATTGGATTGGTGTATGGATTTCTGGAGACCAGTGTTGGTGGTTCCAGTGTTGCTTAGCCTTATCGGTTATTGTGCTATTTGGTTGACTTACTGATGGATGTATATTTCTTGTATTGCATGCTATGCATTTCATTTCTGGGTTTATCATTATTATTTTTTGGATATTGGCGTTTCCTCTCTACGCCCTACTGAGCTTTGTGGCTCACCCCTCTTCTTTATCCCCTTTCAGGTGAGTTGGATGTAGGTGATGGCGGTCAGCAGCGGGATGCGTGAGCTGGTGTGTAGCCTTGGGCTGACTCTTAGTGGGTGTGGGAACTTTTTGTATTGTATTTGTATATACTATACGGTTTGGTATCGGGTAGATATGTTTTATTATTTCGCTGTGGTATATGTACACAGGTGGATGTACTTTGTGGATAGTATGGTAGTTCTTATTATTATTATTATGTCTGTTGGGTTTAGTAGAGATTTGGGATCTGGTTCGGGGGATGGGGTGTCCCCTGCCGGTCACGTCCCTGTGATATAGATACACCTCGGTGTATCTTAGGAGAGAGGGGCGTGACAGTTTGGTATCGGAGCTGTAGGTTTAGAAACTTACAGTGGTTAGGTTACCTAGGTTATTTTGTTGGCTACACATCATGCGTTTCCCGGCTGACCTGGTGAGTTTTTATTTGTCGTGTTCCCTACTTTAGATTTATGTATACATGTGTTATATTTTCCAGATATGGTTGACACACGTAGTACTCGAGTGCGAGGATATGGACGGGGTAGAGGAGAACATGAGGCGGATGAGCCTCAGGAAGTAGATGAGGTGGGTATGCCTGAGGTGGCACCATTAGAGCGGGGGCGAGGACGGAGAGGTAGCGGTGCGAGGCGTGGTAGGGGCGGAAGACGTGGGAGAGGTGGGGGTAGGCGGCGAGTGAATATAGATCCAGTGGATGATATTGGGGAGGATCAGGAGGGATATCTAGCACCACAGGGGGTAGAGGCTGTTGTTACTACTTTACGACAGGAGGTCCGGGATGTTACTGAATTGGTACGAGCTCTTGGGCAGACTGTTACAGGACTTGTGACACAGATGACTGCTCCAGTGCCAGCTGAATTACAGGCTCCTGTTGAGGTTCCAGAGAAGGTTTCGACTTTAGGTGAGTTACAGGAGGGTCCAGGACAGATTATGGAGGCACATTTAGCTTCTTTGGCGATTGATACGTCGATCAAAGAGCTAGCCGAGTTACGGAAGACGAATCCTCCAGTATATAGGGGAGTGATAGATCCAGTGGCAGCAGAGGAGTGGGTTCGCCAGTTACGCAGGAAGATGACTACCTTACGGATTCCTGAGGAGAGGAGGGCTTTATTAGCTGCTGAGTTTCTAGAGGGAGATGCATTCACTTGGTGGGAGGTGATGACAGTTAGTCGGGGCAGAGAGGGTATGTCGTGGGCAGAGTTTGAGACTGCTTTTCTAGCGCAGTATGTACCACAGACAGTGCGTGTTGCTAAAGCTAAGGAGTTTCTCGAGTTGATTCACTCCCCGGACATGACAGTGACACAATATCAGGCTCGTTTTGAGGAGTTAGGGCGATATGGGGAGGAGTATATTTGCATAGAGGAAAAGAAGATACTGAGATTTAGGAGAGGGTTGTCGCCAAAGATTTCACCTCATTTGGCGGCTCAGACTATCACCACCTATCGTGAGTGTATTGATAAGGCACTCGGAGTGGAGAGGACTTTAGTGGAGATTAAGGATTACTGGGAGATTCATAAGAGGAAGCTTGAAAGTTCTACATCTGTTACTGGTGAGAGTAGTCAGCACAGACAGAGTACTGATACTCGGGGGCAGCAGCAGAGTTAGGGACAGGGTTCTCAGAGTCGGAGGCAGGGTTACCGAGGACCCAGGCAGGGACAGCAGGGTCCTAGACAGGTTCAGCTGGGGCAGAGACAGGGTCAACAGGGGCAGAGATCAGACCAGCAGGGACAGGCTCCGAGGCGGGATCAGCAGCCTCAGCATTGCTATGCTTGTGGTCATGTAGGCCACATGCGTTGGGATTGTCCTATGGCAAACAACCCGTTATGTTTCCAGTGTGGATTGCTAGGACATACCAGGAGAGATTGTCCACAAGGTGGAGGATTTGCACCGTCTGTATTTGAAGGTCGGAGAGCTCCAGCTCCAGCACCAGTTCCGATACAGAGGGGTCCTGCAGGACGGGGTAGGCCACTAGTTCAGCAGCAGCGGCAGCAGCAGCAGGTTCAGAGAGGTGGAGTGTATGCACTTAGGCCTGATGTGGTTCCAGCAGAGCGAGATCACTTGGGAGGTAGGTTTCTCTTATTCAGTTCTTAGGCACGTGTTTTGTTTGACACTGGTGCTACTCATTCATTTATTTCTGCATCATTTGCTGAGACATTGGGTTTGGAGATTATGGGAGTGGCGAGGAGATTTATAGTTGATTCACCACTAGGACCAGGTACCGTGATTAGTGGTGTCTGTAGGGACTGTGTATTTAGTTTCTCAGACCATGAGTTTAGAGCGGATCTGTTTGTGATGCCATTTACTGATTTTGATGTTATTCTTGGATTGGATTGGTTGACTGAGTATGAGGCGATTATAGAGTGTGCTGAGAGGAGGATTACACTGACCACACCTACGGGGAGGGTTAGATTTCGTGGAACGAGATTTCTTCCGTGTCCACATTTTCTAGATAATCTTCAGTACACCGATTGTGTTATAGCGGGTTTGATTACTTCAGCATCTAGGGGAGATTCTTCGAACCCTATACTGGTTGTGGAGCATTATATGGATGTTTTTCCCGATGATTTACCGGGGTTGCCACCGCAGAGGGAGATTGAGTTTGTGATTGAGTTGTACCCGGGTACAAATTCGATTTCTATACCACCGTATAGGATGGCACCAGCAGAGCTGAAGGAGTTGAACACTCAGTTGACAGATTTACAGAAGTTGGGATTTATCAGACCGAGCACTTCACCTTGGGGAGCACCTGTTTTGTTTGTGAAAAAGAATGATGGTACGATGCGTATGTGTGTGGACTACCGGCAGCTGAACAGGGTGACAGTAAAGAACAAATATCCATTGCCGAGGATTAATGATTTGTTTGATCAGTTGAGAGGTAGTCATTATTACTCCAAGATTGATCTCAGATCGGGGTACCATCAGTTGAGGATTAGAGAGGAGGATATTCCAAAGACAGCATTTCGCACACGGTTTGGCCATTATGAGTACTTGGTTATGCCATTTGGGTTAACCAATGCACCTGCAGCGTTTATGGATTTGATGCACAGGGTGTTTAGACCGTATCTGGATCAGTTTGTGATTGTGTTCATTGATGATATATTGGTTTATTTAGCCACTGAGGAGGATCACATTAGACACTTGGAGATTGTGTTGCAGACGCTCAGAGAGCATAGATTGTATGCCAAGCGGAGTAAATGTGAATTTTGGATGACTCAAGTGAGATTTTTAGGGCATGTGATTTCTCAGGAGGGTATAGCGGTGGATCCAGCGAAAGTAGAGGCAGTGGTGGCATGGAGGAGACCGAAAAATGTAGGAGAGATTCGCAGTTTCCTGGGATTAGCAGGTTACTATCGACGTTTTATTGAGGGATTCTCGCGGATTGCAGCACCGATGACACAGTTGACTCGAAAGGATACTCCATTTACGTGGACAGATGTGTGTGAGCAGGCATTCCAGGAGTTGAAGACTCGACTCACTTCACCTCCAGTGTTGGTGATACCCGACAAGGGTATTGGTTATCAGGTATATTGTGATGCTTCAGGAGTTGGTTTGGGTTGTGTGTTGATGCAGCAGGAGAGAGTGGTTGAGTATGCTTCACGTTTGTTGAAGCCGCACGAGAGGAATTATCCCGTGCATGATTTGGAGTTGGCTGCGGTAGTGTTCGCACTGAAGCAGTGGAGATATTATCTTTATGGAGAGAGGTTTGAGGTATTTTCGGATCATAGGAGTCTCCGGTACTTGTTTACACAGAGAGATTTAAACCAAAGACAGCGTAGATGGATGGAGTATCTTGAGGACTTTGATTTTACTTTACAGTATCATCCGGGCAAGGCCAATGTGGTGGCTGATGCCTTGAGTAGGAGATTGATTGCAGCTCGATTGGCTATTCAGGAGTTTGGGTTAGTGGATACACTTAGTCAGTATCGACTAGATGTGGATGAGCGTAGAGATGTACTGAGTTTACGGAGTTTGATTGCTCGTCCAACCCTAGTACAGAGGGTGTTGGATGCACAGTTGGGGGATGCATTATTTGATGACATTGAGGATATGGAGGGATGGGTTAGAGGCACTGATGGTGGAGTCAGATTCAGGGGCAGATTAGTGGTTCCAGAGGATACTGAGTTACGCGATGAGATACTTCAGGAGGCACATTACTCACGATTTGCCATGCATCCTGGTGCTACTAAGATGTATCGAGATTTACGGAGGCAGTATTTGTGGAGTGGCATGAAGAGAGATGTGGCACAGACTGTGACTCGATGTCTTACCTGTCAGCAGGTAAAGGCAGAGCATCGACGACCTGCTGGATTATTGCAACCGCTTCCATTACCTGAATGGAAGTGGGAGCATATCACTATGGATTTTGTGATGGGTTTACCTATGACTCCGCGGAGACATGATGCGGTTTGGGTTGTTGTGGATCGGTTGACAAAGACAGCTCATTTTATGCCTATTTGTCAGACAGATTCGATTGAGTCGTTGACGAGATTATATGTACGAGAGATAGTCCGATTGCATGGGGTACCGTTGAGTATTGTATCTGATCGGGATCCCAGATTTACCTCACGGTTTTGGGGCAGTTTTCAGGATACTCTGGGGACGAAACTGAACTTCGGTACAGCTTTTCATCCGCAGACTGATGGACAGAGTGAGCGGACTATTCAGATTCTGGAGGATATGCTTCGGGCTTGTGCGATAGACTTTCGAGGAGATTGGGAGACTCATATTCCTTTAGTGGAGTTTGTGTACAACAATAGCTATCAGAGTAGTATTCAGATGGCACCATTTGAGGCATTATATGGGAGACCTTGTAGATCACCGTTGTGTTGGTCAGAGGTTGGAGATAGACCATTATTGGGTCCAGAGATGGTGCAGCAGACTACTGAGGTGGTGACAGTGATTCGACAGCGGCTTCTGACAGCTCAGTCACGTCAGAAGAGTTACGCGGATAGGAGACGTAGACCTCTAGAGTTTCAGGTGGGGGATCATATTTTCCTGAGGGTTAGTCCTCGTAGAGGAGTACAGCGGTTTGGGAGAGCGGGGAAGTTATCCCCTAGATTTATAGGGCCATTTGAGATTTTGGAAAGAGTGGGGACGGTAGCTTATCGATTAGCATTACCCCCACAATTGTCAGGAGTACATGGGGTATTTCATGTGTCTATGTTACGGAGGTACCATAGGGACCCTTCTCATATATTAGATTGGTCTACCTTGGAGATTGGTGAGGACGCTACTTTCGAGACACGTCCTATTAGGATTACGGATAGACAGGAGAGGCGACTACGGTCGAAGACCATACCCTTGGTTAAGGTGATATGGCAACATTATGGAGTGGAGGAGACGACTTGGGAGTTGGAGTCGGATATGCAGATGAGATTTCCAGATTTATTTACTACCTAAGTATGATTTAATTTCGGGGACGAAATTTTCTTAAGGGGGGAAGGATGTAATATCCTGGTCTAATTTTACATTATTCATAGTATCTTATCGTGGTGGTTGAGGTGGAGTGAACCTCTGTGTTGGTGAATCGGTATTTGAAGAGAATAAAATTAAAGTGTGAATAAATATTTTAATAAATAGGGAATTTTAAAATAAAATTTTTGGAGTAAAAATTACTTAAATCAGATTTAAATTTGATTTGTTATGAATTTTGAAGTAAATTGTAACAATTTAGTTGGGGTGTTTTTGACAGGTGGGTGTTTTTGATAAGTGAAAATTGTATAAAAGGAAACTTAAAAAAAAAAAAGTCTTACGCATTTTCTTCTTTTCTTCCTTTTCTCTCTCCCGTACATCTTCGTTACTATTCATTTTCTGAGTTCGACGACGGTGAGCGACACCACCGGTGTCAAAAGAAGCGTATTGACGAGACGAGTCTAACCCAACTTGAATCACGTCGATCGGAGTTGTGGTTAGGGAGATATCGGAGTTTGAAGTTCCGATTTCCTCGGATTTCTTTTGGTCGATCCGACTGATTCCGGCAACGGTTTGACGTGTTTCAGGTACCTATGAGTTAATCTCATCGAGTTCTTTAATTTGATATAAGATTTGGCAGGTTTGGGTGGTCGGATCGCCGGCGATGGGGTTAAATGGGTTTCCGGCGAGTTGACCGAGTCAGGCCGAGTTGACTCAGTTGACCGGCGAGTTGACTCGGCTGGGTACTATTTGACCCGATTTGACCCGGTCGGGTACTATTTGACCCGATTCGGTACTATTTGACCCGGTTACTATTTGACTATTGACTTTGACTCGGTTACTATTTATACGTTGACTTTGACCAGTACTATTTGGCCGTTGACCATAGTTGACCGACCGTATTTTTACAGTATTTACATATATCGTGTTTTTCGGTGTAGACGGTGGTCACGGTTGAGATTCGGAGCGGGTTAACTTTTGGAGTTAGGGGTTGTCTGGGACGCGTGCTTGGTTTTAGCACTCTGATTTTCAGGTAGGGGTTTCCATACTCTTGCATGTGACTTTGGAGTTCCGGTTTTACGGACTCTGGTGATATTATGGTTTTGTTGGTTTCCGGGGGTGGAAATACGACCTGTTTGTATGTTGATTTATATTCTCTGTTATACATATAACTGTTGGTATGTTTTCTGAGAGTGAGGTGATTGGAGGTGTTGGATGTGGATGTGGATATGGATATGGATATGAATGTGGATGTGGATTGTGGGCCCATATAGGCGCCCAAATGATCAGATATGGATTTCTGATGGATGATATATATACATATACAGACCGGATATATACCGGTGGACCGTCTGAGATGGGGTGCATCACAGGGGACGCCCTCTGGTGTAGGCTATGCTATCGGGATACCCGATCCTCATCCAGTTTCGGTGTGGACCTGGATTGGGAGACACCCTACGGGGATTAGGGTGGGTCCAGGGGTGTGATGGATTGTTGGAGATTGATGTGGTGATTACAGTGTTGGATAGCCTTATCGGCTACCATTTCACTTGATTGGATTGGTGTATGGATTTCTGGAGACCAGTGTTGGTGGTTCCAGTGTTGCTTAGCCTTATCGGTTATTGTGCTATTTGGTTGACTTACTGATGGATGTATATTTCTTGTATTGCATGCTATGCATTTCATTTCTGGGTTTATCATTATTATTTTTTGGATATTGGCGTTTCCTCTCTACGCCCTACTGAGCTTTGTGGCTCACCCCTCTTCTTTATCCCCTTTCAGGTGAGTTGGATGTAGGTGATGGCGGTCAGCAGCGGGATGCGTGAGCTGGTGTGTAGCCTTGGGCTGACTCTTAGTGGGTGTGGGAACTTTTTGTATTGTATTTGTATATACTATACGGTTTGGTATCGGGTAGATATGTTTTATTATTTCGCTGTGGTATATGTACACAGGTGGATGTACTTTGTGGATAGTATGGTAGTTCTTATTATTATTATTATGTCTGTTGGGTTTAGTAGAGATTTGGGATCTGGTTCGGGGGATGGGGTGTCCCCTGCCGGTCACGTCCCTGTGATATAGATACACCTCGGTGTATCTTAGGAGAGAGGGGCGTGACATGGTTTCTTTCATAAGTTTTCTGCTAAGTAACCGGGCCTCTTGCCTAGCAAGCAATGAGTTTCGCGTAAAAAGGTAGGAAATGAATGTTAGAAGTACCTTGGTGATTAGTTTAACCTCGTAGCCTTTTTGACTTGGGTAATTAGATCCGTTGGGGTGTCTTAACACCTAGTGCCCTAAGCCAACTGGATTGGGAGTCATTGGTCGAAAGCTCATTACATGAGTCATTTAGAAAGCTTAAGGAGGTTGAACATTGCACAAGTCACCTTTGAGAAGAAAAAGAAAGAAAAAAAATGTGAATAAGAATGAAGTTTGAATAAATGCTCATTGTATTTGTTTTTTGATTCTTATTGTTCTTGGAAGACTTCATAGCCATTGTTTATGTCACTTTGAAGCTAAATATAAAGTGAAATCCATTATGTGCATCATTTCTTGAATTTATAAGCAAAGTGGATGAGATAAGATTCTTGAAGGAATGCTTTTATTGGTTTGAATGCCCTAATGTTTGGTTTGTTAGTGTGGATAGGGTTGCAATTGTGAATCCGTTTTATACTCTTGTTGATGACATGAATTTTGGCATTGAAGTTGTTTAATGTTTGTGGGTATCATTCTGGTAAACCCTCAGGAGACACAACTCTTCCTACTAGGGGCACCTAGGGGTTTAAAGGCTTGTGGCACATGCTAAGTGTCATCGTGAGCCCTACGAAAGTGGCATAGATTAGTTGCTTATTTAGAGTAGGTCTTAGTTGTTTTATTTTTCATTTGAGCTTAACGGAAAATACTCTTTCCCTCCTTTATTCATTCTCAATTTGCTCGAGGACGAGCAAAGGTTAAGTGTGGGGGTGTTTGATGTGCCAAATATATACATACATTTGCACATCATTTACACATAAGTTCATCTCATTTTGAGTTGATTAAGAGTTGATATTGCCTAAGAAAACTATATTTGCATATTGTAGGTGCCAAGGCAAAAAAGGGAGGAAAAGAGTGCAAAATGAAGATTTGGACTCCAGAATTGATTTCCGATCGATCGGACCTGTCAAAACACTAAAAAACTCGTGGAGGCAGGTTGTATTTCCGATCGATCGGAACAGTGTCCGATCGATCGGAGGTACTATTCACAGCACGCGTAGTTTCGCGAAAAAGTTTTGAATTCACTTGTTTTTGAGCCAAAACGGCCCCAACTTGTTTTGAAAACGACATAAGAGTTTGGGGAAGTATAAAATGGCATAAAATAGGGTTTTGGGGGAGTTCTTGGAGGCTGTTTTTCATTCTACCACCATTGGAGAGCTTGGAGCCACCATTGAAGCTTGGAGAAGAAGAGGGTCTACAAGGGGGTTTTCTCTCTCCTTTTCTATCCTAGTTTCTATGGTTGATTTCCTTTGTTTAATGATGTATTTTGCTTCCATGAGTGGCTAGATTTCTTACTAGGGGCTTAATGTAACCAAACCTTGAAGATTCAATAAACTTGGTTTCCTTATTTCTTGATTTCTCTCTCTCTCTTGATTGTCTATAGGTGTGATTAATGCTTTTGAATGTTTGGTCATCATTCAATTGATTTGTTGCCTAGATTGAGACCGGAAGGAGATATCTAGGGTTTGCCTCAAGCCATAGATGACATAGGGTGCATGAACCATAGGAATATAGGTTTGTGACTTATGCAATTGCTAAATGATTTCCATAGTTCTTAATGGGTTTTTGATATATTAATCCGATTATTAGGAATAACAGCGATTTATGTTGAAAATACGTTTGATGTATCTAGGAATAGAACATTGAATAGGTTGGGAAATCGATTGTCATTATAGAGAGAGGAATTAGGGATTAAGGGACCAAGGGAATTGAATTGGATAGGTGAGGTGACGTTAAGTACCTTAGTGCTTTCCATCCTTGATTTCATACTTGTGTTTGATTTGTCTTTGTTCTTTTGTTTTAGTTTAGTTTAAAAACAAAATCAATCTCGAATCCGTTTCCCCAATTTGCATAGTTGTTACTAGTTTGACATTGATCTTGATTGCCAACACATCCCTAGTGGAAACGATAATTTACTCATATCTTTATTACTTGTACGATTTGTGCGCTTGCAATTAAATCCATATCAGTACCCGTATATCTCCTAAGTTTGATTGATGTGAACATGGAATGTCGATGGGCCGTTCAGGGTTCCTATGAGTACAGGAATGCCGGTGGGCCGAGTCAAGATTTCATATGTGCTCGAAGCACCATGCGATGATGTCGTTGGGCTGTTCAAGGTCCCGATATGTATAGCGATACCGATGGGCCAAGTTAGGATCTTGTATAGTGTGGTTATCTACTTGTGTTTGATGTACATGATGTTAGCTATCATATTGTTACATTTGTGCATTTCTTATCATTTCAGCCTTATATTAGTCGCTTACTCTTTATTATTCCCTACTGGACCTTTCGCTCACCATTTTCTTTTCCTTATTCCCTCCTTACAGGTGAGTCTAGTTCCGGTACCAGGGTTGCGGATCAGGAGGAGTGTACGTGACATGGTTAGATCCCTGGAGAGTAATAGGACTAGATGGTTCTTACCTATTTTATTGATTGAGACATGTCGTGTGACACCCCAATTAGATGATGGATGGACGGTTGGGAGGGTGCTCCATGTGATCGGGACTCCCGAACCGGGTGTGTGTACTTTGTGTCCTGACGATGGCTTATGCTTGCAGGATTGCTCCTTGCATTGGTTGTGGATTACATATGTTATTGTGTGTGGAGAATTTATGTGTGATTGTTAGGAAGCCTGAGGCCCTGCTTAGATTTGAGAATGCATTTGTGATAAAAAATGTTAAATGGCCTGAGGTCCTGCCTAGGTTGTGAATATATTTGTGATATTGCTGCACGTTCACTCCAGGTTGACATCTTCCGTATGATGGGGAGGTGTTGTCAAAATTTTTGATGGTGTAATGATTGAATTAATTATGGTTTGATTTAGACGGTACCAAAAGTAAAGCATTCCGGGTTGGTAGTTTTTTGATAAGAACCTAACACCAAAAACATATTACAAAATAAGATAAACTCAATTAAATAATTTTCAACTAATGTCCATAGCCAATTTTGAATGCACATCAATGTCTTTATTGTCTTCGCATGGAGTTTACTACAATGTAAACTCAACAATCGACCACTAGTGCTAAAGGTAAACTCTAAAATAACTCTAGACACCGAAATGGCTAGAATATCCCATGCAATACATTGCAAAGTGGGATACTTGGGTCCATTAGTTTTCCTCCAAGCCTGGATATCAAAACCATTAGACCGAGATAGTACATCATTCTCAAGATAGTAGTCCAACTCCAATTTTACATTTCCAATTGTATCATTTTTCTACTATTAACAAATTGGTTAAACTTGCAAAAGAGTCTTTATTGGCCACATTTGTAATACTAGATGATCAAATGCCTCATCACCATAAATCATAGGAAAGTTGAATTCCAATAACATCATCTTATATCTAGGATCTAGGATAGTTGCAACACTCATGATCCCACTAATGACATTCCAATAACTATTAAAATTTTCAAACATGTGAAATGTAATTTCCTTAATCACAACATTAGAATTCAAACACCACTTCATCAATGTTATTTTAATCTCACAAACTTTTGAAAAATAAGAATTAGTAGTAGGATATGTGGTACATGAGAACAATTCAGTCATATTGAATAACAACTTCAGCTTCTTACAAATATTTCCTACAACCTCCCATTCTTCATTGCTTGGCATGAAATCATAGGATGAGTCACGTTGTTTTAAATGAAAGAAAACATCATTGTACATTAAAGCAGTAGACAACATCATATATGTCATGCCCCGTCCCGGGAATGTGACTTATTGACAACATGTGTGTGCACCCACGTGCTGCCACCTAAAACAACGACTCAAATCAACTCAACTCCCAATTTGGAAACAATAAGACTTAAACAAAAATCCGACAGTATCTCCCCGTATATCAAAGAATGCCCCCTGCATCAAAATAACAATTTAAACCAAACAATTCCCATACCGCAAAGCCAATCAATCAGGGCCTCAGGCCATATCCATCATCAAACCAATACGCATATATATATACTAAGGCCTCCGACCAAACCATTCAAAATCATCGTTCATTCATAACAATACGTACTCGTATGTATCCCAATACACAACTAAGCCAAAGACTAATCAAACACCCCAACAATAACACTACACAAAATAATAAAAAACAAACCATCACACAAACACTAGTCCAAGCCATCCATATCACGCGCCTCCCTACTGATCCGCAATCGGAGCACTAGCACTAGTACCTATATCACCTGAGAAGGGGGGAAAATAAAACAGTGAGTAGGAGGCCCAGTAGGGATATCGAATAGGAGTCTAAAATAAGGTATAAGGCCGGAATATTATGAAAGAGTAACGCAATGCAACAATATGTCATGTAGTCAAACAAATGCAATTCATACATCTAACCGAGCTATGTCGCTAGAGCCATTCATCCGGAACCACTAGCACACGCTCTCACAAATATTTCATACCATGCCAGTAGAGCCAATTAATCAGAACCACTAGTGCATGTTACAAGTACCATCAACCATGTCACTAGAACCAAATAACCAGAACCACTAGTGCACGTTGATGTACATACCAAAATCCAACCCACCACTTTCACCATGCAACAAATGCAACATCACAGATGAATGTTATGCAACTAAATTTATTGCGCACAAATTCATTAAAACATATGATCAAGAGCATCGACTACTCAATAGATGATCGAGTGTCCAAGGGTAATGCATCCAACATCACACACACCATATAACAAATTGAGTTCACAATAGCACACAATTTGAGATTTGTTTCCCCTTGAAAAAAGAGGCGGAAATGAATGAATTTAACATGATTCTGATAGCCAATAGTGTTTTGATATGGAGGGTTACGAAAATCCCTACCTTGTTTAGTCCAAACACCCCAACTCTTCCAAGCTCAATCAAGCTAAACCATACACACATTTACAATTCAATTTCCATCTCAAACTTGTTATTTTCCAAATCAATTACTTACATTTATCTCATAATTTCAAAGTAAATTACTCACCTTGCCCCAAATCCTCAAACCCTAGCTCAATCACTTCTTAGCCAACACCCAATCTTAAGCCAAGCTCAAATCTAGCGACAATATGCATAAACTTTGGTTAATCAACAAGCTTTTACCCCAAAACCTCCAATTTCATGAAATCAACCCAAACTTACAAAACCCTAACTTCAATCTTTGTAAAACTTACCTTAATCTTGTGAAGATCTTGAAATCCAAGTTGTGTAAGCCCAAATCTTTGAATCAATCTTTCTTTCCTTTGATCTCCTTAAAAATCACCTTCTTTCCACACTCTCTCTCTCTCTCTCGGCTATTTTTGTCAAACCAGTGAAAAGAATGAACCCAGAACTATCCAAATGTGTTTTAAAACAAAATTTATCGTTGAGTGTCCGGACAGCTCAAAAAGTGTTCGGACAATTTATGAACAAATCGAGACAGAGTGTAAAACTGCTCAAGGTGTGTAAAACTGCTCGAGGTGTCCGGACAATTCATTTTTTTTTTTCAATTGCGTTTTCACAATATATGTGGAGTTCCAATGAGTTTTTGGACTAACGAGCACCCAATTTTATTTTTTAATTTTTATTATACACTTATATTAATAAATAATAAAATAACTTAAGGTAAATTAAATTAGGTAATCAGTTTTAGTCACATTCGTAGTTTAATAGTTCAATTTTATAATATATGCTTAGAGTTTAGGCACTTTAGGGGTTTAACTAGGATTTAGGGTATTAAGATTTTATAAACATCTATTCAGGTTTAGGTTTTAAAGTTTAAAATTTAGGGGTTTAATTAGGGTTTAAGGTTTTAAGATTTTATCAACATCTATTCATGATTTAGGGTTTTAAGGATTTAATTGGAGTTTAGGGTCTTAACATTTTATCAACATCTCTTCAGGTTTAGGTTTTAAAGTCTAGGATTTAGGGGTTTAATTAGGGTTTCCCATCCATCCTGCTGGTGTTGGGATGGAGTATCTATTTTTTTTGAGAAAAAAAGAAAAACATACAGTCCTATGCTATGTATTTGGGTACTGTGACCTAGTATGGACCCGCTACATCACGGCCCGACTTAGGGGTTACTTTTTTTTTTTTTTGACTGTGGCGTTACTTTGAGTCTACTTTGATGCTTAATAAAAAGTTAAAACCTCCATCTCTTGCTGTATCATCCGCCACCATTCGACTCAAAAGCCCTAGCCTTCTCACCACCGCCATTGATGGAGGAGGTGTATGAGGGAAAGGACTTCTCCTTCCCTAAGGAGGAAGAGAGGATCCTCCGCTTCTGGTCGGACATCAAGGCATTCGAGACCCAGCTCAAGCGCACCGAGAATCTCCCGGAGTACGTCTTCTATGATGGCCCGCCTTTCGCAACTGGCCTCCCGCACTATGGCCACATACTCGCCGGGACAATTAAGGATATTGTCACTCGGTATCAGACCATGATAGGTCACCATGTCACCCGCCGCTTTGGGTGGGACTGCCATGGGTTGCCCGTCGAGAATGCCATTGACAAGAAGTTGAACATCAAGAGGAGGGAAGAGGTGCTGACGATGGGGATCGACAAGTACAATGAAGAGTGCAGGAGTATTGTGACTATGTATGTGGAGGAGTGGGAGAAGGTTATTAGCAGGACGGGAAGATGGATTGATTTCAAGAATGATTATAAAACCATGGATGTGAAGTTTATGGAGAGTGTATGGTGGGTCTTCTCCCAGCTTTATGAGAAGGGTCTCGTATATAAAGGTTTCAAGGTCAGTGACATGATAAGATGGTATATTATTTGTTAATTGGGTTGTGATTATGTTTTATCATGCTTGGCATTAATACATTTGTAAGATGCTATTTTATTTATTTGAGTTGTATCAATATTTTAAATGAATTATCTTGTTTTTTTTTTCATCTCCCTCTTTGGTGGTAGCTGGTTATAAATGCTTGAAAATGGATTTACTTTTATTTTGTCAATTATATATGAATGCCTTCCTTTTTACAGGTCATGCCATACAGCACTGGTTGCAATACTCCACTGGCTAATTTTGAAGTCAATCTGAACTATAAGGTTTGTGAGCCAAGTTTTGTCGTGATCCGCTATTTTTTATGAAAGTTTGGGATGCTAATACTCTTGATTTCATTGAATGTAGCTGATATTTTGTTATCCATTTATTTTAAATGTCATTGGGGTAAACAGGATACTCCCGATCCTGAAATAATGGTGTCATTTCCAATTATTGGTGAAGCATGTAATGCGGCTTTTGTTGCTTGGACAACCACTCCATGGACCCTTCCTAGTAACCTTGCCCTTTGTGTCAATGCAAACTTTGTATACGTGAAGGTATGCCACTTTTGATATATTTAAAAGATGACTTTCTGAGAACTGTCCTGGATATTTAATATATGATTTCGGTGTAGGCAAACATTTTTAACATTTTTCTGTGTTATGTATGAGTTCTCTACCAAACATTTTGTGTTTACCGTATGAATGTGCACCTTTTAGTTTTCTAGTTAAACTTTTGCTAAAGGGAAACATTAAATCCCAGGTTCGCAACAAATACTCTGGAAAAATATATGTGATTGCTGAATCTCGGCTGTCAGCACTTCCTACTGAGAAGCCAAAATCAGATGTAGCTAATGGTCCTGGTAGTTCCAAGACATCAAATCCTAAGACAAAAGGATCTTCTGGTGGAAAATCTGAAGCTCCAGTGGATTCATATGAAGTGCTGGAGAAGGTCTCTGGGTCTTCACTCGTGGGAATGAAGTGAGTGGTTCTGCTTCTTTTTTGTCTACGAGCATTTCTCATGAATAGCAACTGCATTTGTTGATTTTTTTTTACTTCTTTAGCCCTTCAATAGATAATATAGTGGTGCTTGCTTTTGCTGCTTTTGGTCTCCAGCCCTTCTTTGCTGCAAATTCCATCTGTATTGTGTCTTATCTATTCCTTCCTAGTTCCTTCGATATCATATTCTTAATGCTACTTCCATCAAGAATGATGATGCAAACCTTACAATGGCAAAATGCATGTACTTGTTCTGAAAATATTGTGGTGCGAATCTTCATCATTTTCTTCTACTTTTGAGTTGTCATCAGCCTCTCACTACCAAGGATTCTCCTTCTATGGGTAATACATCCACTTCCTTCTCATTTGTATAATTATCAAATACTAGTGGTGAGAACTCCTCCTCATGACCTCATGACCTCACTCAATCAAGTTTACCCTCTTTTGCGGATATGCATAAGATGCGTGGATCTCCAACTGCAATCCTATAGCTTCTTCCTTATAACCTGTAATTTACTTGGTTTCTCCTTCTTGGCTGCATTATTCTTGGTTAAAGTTTGCTTTAATACTTGTACTCTCTCTCTTTCTCTTAGATATAGCATATATAAATCTTCAATCTGGATGTAGTGTGTTTATGTAATGTTTTCTGGTTTTTTATGATTTTCCGTCAATTTCCTTTTATACTGTGTTTCTGAGCTGCACTTACTTAGTGCCCCTGTAATGAAATTCGACTTTTGCTTTCCGGGGAAAAATTAATTAAAATGATTTGTGTCTGCATATGTCAGAGAGGCTATATCTTTCTTATTTCCTGATTGAGTTTTGTTGATCTATGTTGTGAATGATATGGAGGAAAGTTGCTGTGAGGGTGGTGGAGAAGAATCCAATTTGCAGGTTACTTGGTTCTTGTTGAAATAATTTTGTCTGTGTCATGCGACTCATGCTTATCAATGAATAGTGGAGTGTGTGTAACCTCTTCAACATAGATCGACATTGAACCCACCCCTATTGAAACTTGAAACTCTAGATACTGGCAATCATCAGAAGGCACTAATATCAGTTTATCCAAGTTTCCAAGATGGAGAAATGTCTCTTGGTGACAAATTAATGGAGTAAATTGGATTACAGGAACAAGAAGTGGACTTGTAATGAAATTCTCGAGTACCTGAAACTCCTAAGAAAATCTTTCCGTGATCTGTTACAAATGTTTTCCCCCAGAATAGACATTATTGTCGCTCTTTTCCTATCTGACTGCTCTTTTGATTGCGGACTGTAGGGTTCAAGAGCTCTGCAGATTTCATGCTTACTTATTTCTTGGGAACTGTGCCCTGATATTAGGTTTGAAGTTAGTTTCTATTGTAAAAAGTTTTGTTGTTCGAAATGCCCAAACAGTTAAAATTTTCTGATTCAAATATCTTTTGGCATTTGATCATTTTGTCTGGAAGACCATTGATTTTGAATTTGTTTTATACCACATGTTGCATCCTTCTGCTAGTTTTTATTTGATGTCACCAGTCAGAAGTTTGAACAAGGTCCTTATTTTTCTGCAGTTAGGTGGTAGTTTTGGTTAATATTATGTGATTTTTCCCCTTTCATTAATAAATCTTTCTTGTGTGGACATTCTTTCCCATTTCTTTTTCCCTACTTTTCCTTATTTGTGATACTGGATGGATCTGACTAATCTGCCATCTATTTTTGTAGTGTGTGCTAGGGCATACTATTGATCGTTTGATTTGCGCTTGTTAATTATGAGCAAAATAGAAGCTGGATCCATGCGATTAGTTGTTGAAAATTTCTGTTAGCATTTAGAGTTTTCTTCAAATGGCCGTGTTATGATTGGGTGTAAGTAGGGTTTAGATTTACAGGGAGATTAAGGTTAAGAATAAGGTTAATTTTAATGATAACATACTGGTGAGCTTCTTCCATAGCTGTGACTTATTAATCATTATAAGTCAATGTATGTAGCAATGATGTTCAATCAATCTTGAAAGAGACATACTAGGCCTGCTTGTTTCTGCCTGAAAAGATAGAATTCCATAGCTGTTACGATAAACTGAGAATACATTAGTTTACATGGATTGTGGCATATCTCCTAATTTAATAGATCTAAGATTTGTGTCAACAAAGTAATCACTCAAGATGGATTTCCCTGTCATAACTGAAAGGACAAGCATAATGGTGTACTATTTAAAAAGGATAAGGTTTTAGTCTAATGAATTAGATTGTAGACCTTTCAAGTAAAGTAATAAATTTATTGATTGAATTAACCACCACATGAAGCCTTAATCCAATAGTTGGGGTCAACTAGGTCAAGAAAAAGTTCCAGAGTCTGAGATGAGCATATGGTCTCTGCCTTACCTCTATATTGCATAGAGGTTATTTGGGATCAACTATATAGACAGTCCCTATGCGCAAGCCGTAATGGACACAGTCAGGTTACCAAACCATGTAAAAATCCGTGTATCGATTTCTCTTGCTTTTACATTTATTCGATTGTTGTTTGCATGGCATTTCAGTGTATCAATGTGTGCATGTGGGGCATTGATGAATGAATATCCTGAAATTGTTAAATACAGGGAAAAAAGTCTTCATGAATTGCTTGTGTAGTGAAGTACACCAAAAACGTCATGCCTCTTGTTACATGCTAGTAGAGTTGGAGGAATTAAAAGAATAGAGCTTCATGCTATGGTGAATGCACTTAAGGGAAATCATTGATATATGGTTTCATGTTCAGGAATTTTTTTTTATTGGCTGTAATCAGTGTTCTAACTTCATAGATGTAGTCAATGTTTTAACCTCTTCATGTACTTTGGTGGCACCCCCCCTTTCTGCCTTTCTTCAGTTAATCATGTAACCTCTTCAGCCCGAACTTATATTGTTAGTAAGCAGGTTCGAATTCTGAGGAAAGTTATCTATTGCAGGTACGAACCATTATTTAGTTACTTCATGGAGTTCTCTAATGTAGCATTTAGAGTTGTTGCGGACAATTACGTAACTGATGATAGTGGAACTGGAATCGTTCACTGTGCTCCTGCATTTGGTGAAGATGATTATCGCGTCTGCATTGAAAACGAAATAATTAGTAAGGTTGGTAGGCATATTCTTTGCTATTTCCTTATGAACTCAGCTCTGAAACTCACTACAAGTTTGGATGCTGCAATGCATTTTAGTCATTGAGCGTCGGTTGCTAGTTACAATGATATTATGGTAAATAATATCTTATTGAATTCCAAAATAAGATTATTGGTTTACAAGAGTAATATAAATATACTGAGATTTTTGAAATTTCAAATGATTTTTGTGGTGTTAGCAAAATATGATTACAGTTTTTAAGTACATATGTTATTTTTAATATCATCTTTAAGAACTACTTTGTGTATTTCTCAAGACTAACAGATTAATGAGATGGTAGTCTATCAAGTAACTAGAAGTTCTGTTGGCCCAAAAAAAAGGGATTTATATTTGTTTGAAACATCCATTATTTTTCTGTTTTGTTTCTCTTGGTCGCTTTTGCTTTAACATGAGAAAAAAGTTTCCCCTTTTAATTCTCTATTCCTTCTTATTTTGCTTAATTCCCTCCACCCTGATATTTTTATGTTATTCGTATGGGCTTATCACCTGATATTAGTGGTTTGGTTGTATCATCTTATGATTTTTTCCTCTTGTTCTGTATTATCAATTTATGATTTTTGTTTTTACCTTTTGCAAATAGGGGGAGAACTTGATTGTTGCGGTTGATGATGATGGTTGTTTTACTGGAAAAATTACCGATTTTAGTGGACGCTATGTCAAGGATGCTGATAAGGATATTATTGAAGCAGTGAAGGTCAGAAAGCATTTTTTTATTTCATATTTTTTATACGTGGAATTCAATATTTTAGAGTTCCTTTACTTTGCTATCACCAGGAATATACTAGCCACCTGAAAGATGAGTTGAGATTTGTTTTTACATTTTGATGTTCTTTTTTTTTAGATGAATATTATGAGTTTGGACAATGGCTGTTTCAAGGGCTGAAAAAGGAGAATGAAATCTCTTTTCTTTTTTTTTTCCTCTAATAATTAGTTTAGTTGTATTAAATTGGTGTTCCTCTTGCTGTCTCATTGGAAGAGATACCAGCCCCCTTGCAATTCTCCGAGTTGCACCGCTTGGTGCTTCATTAAACTTTCATCCATTTAAAAAAATCCTTAAATTCCAGTTTTTTGTTTTACTGAATGAAATTTTGTTTATTTATTCAGGCAAAGGGCAGGCTTGTAAAGTCTGGAACCTTTACACATTCGTACCCCTTTTGTTGGAGATCCCAAACTCCTCTAATATACAAAGCTCTTCCGAGTTGGTATGTTCATTTCTACAATACCTACGCTAGCCAACTTTTTTTTCAGGTTGCACTGTTACTTTGTGAAGTCTTATATTTACTGTCTTATTTCTGAGGGATGATGTTGATTCCTTAGATTACTATTTGTGCCTAATTTATCATATATGGCTAGAAATTTATTAGCATTCTGTAAAACTATGATACCTGTCAAAACAAATGATACAAGACGACTCAGTCTTCTACCCAATGAATTTTTTTTGTGGTAGCTGTAATTAAACTTTGGACGATGCTAGAGATCCCCAAAATAGCCATTGATTAAAAACACACATGTAGGGCTCACTTCACATCCAACACTCCACATTAAATGGGGTCTTTTGGGGGTCACTTTTTGGGGGTCCCAAGCATTATTCTTAAACTTTTTTGTGGTTTAGGGTGCACAAAAAAAAAAAGGGTATTAAATTTGACTTATAGTGGCCCATACACTCTCCCTAAAAGGACCTATTAGATAGAGGAGTGGTACCACATATATGCACATGCAATTCACCCAAACTAAACGATGTGGGACATTTATCTCAAACACTCCTCATTTGCGGGCTGGACAATCCAATGGCCAAGAAATGGGTGGAGGTAAGGCCGTCCAAGAACACATCACTAGGGGCCCGCTCTGATACTATGTTAAATTTGGCTTATAGTGGCCCATCTTTCCCTATAAGGACTTATTAGATAGAGGAAAGGGTACCACATGTATGCATATACAATTCACCCAAAGTAGACGATGTGGGACAACATTTATCGGATAACAAAGGGGAATATAGGAAACACCAAGATGCATTGTGTATGACATAAAATGCTAGCTCTGTAAGAACAATACGGAAATCATGAATGTAATAAAGAAGTAATAACAATGGAGTCCGTAGATGGAAAATTTTGTCTCTTCCATTAAAGTTAATTCGTAGTGTGCATGAAGTTTTGGGCTGATATGGTTGTACATTGAAGGATTTCAAAATGGATGTTTATTTGTCAGAATTATTGATTGAGCATTGTTGTTATGAATATACTGACTCGCAGTAGTAATAGTTTGTATTGTGTGTCTTACCTTTGCATCAATTATGTGCTAATCTTAAATGCAACTAGGCTGAAGCTCGGAGGGGTCTAAGTTTTTCTAGATTGACTTTCTTGGTTATTTCATGATTGGGCACCATTGAAAGGCGAGACTAGCTAAATATTTGAAGCATGATAAGTTGTAGGATTGGGAGAGTCGTTGATTTATTTGTGCTTTACGGTGGTCTTCTCTGTTGTGAAGTAAGAAGAATGGTTTCTATCCTTCATTCGCAATAAGAATTGTTATTTTCTTTCTGTCCATAAAGAATTTTTACCTCCTTTCATTATTTCATGCTTGGGTTTATATCTTCTGAGTTTGTTTTCCCCATTCTGAACAAAAATTATCCCTTGTTTCGTTTTTGCATTTATGTAAGTATAGGGCTTATATGGAGTTTCAAGTTCAGTTTCCTTCAGATTTTGGGCTTGGTTGTGCCAAACAATTTTTTGTTGGTTACTGTTTTTGGCCGATTTATTGTTCCTTGTACTTTATATGTTCTCTAGTCAGTTTGCATTATGTAATCATGCATAGTGGAGCTTTATTCCGATATGTGAAGGATAGTCTCGGACCCTCAGTTAAATTCAACTGTCTGTAATTTTATAAATGTTGTTGTTGTGCTTGATTTTCTGCTATATTCTAATGATGATGGACCATGAAATTATGTTTCTAGGTTTGTTCGTGTGGAAGATTTAAAAGAGCAATTGTTAGAGAATAACAAACAAACTTACTGGGTACCTGACTATGTGAAGGTTAGATAATATTCTTCCTGGGCATTTTTCTTTTGCTTGAATTACAAATTTAAGGTATGAGTTAAGTTCAGTTGTTTGTGTTGTGAACACTTTGGAACTTAATTGCCATTTAGAAAGAAAGAAAATTTGAGGATTTTGAAAAAAGCGAAATTAATCTGAAGCAGTGGGCAATTTTGTACCTTTACCGGGTTGCTGTACCTTATGTTTTTCTCTTCACTTTTGGATAAGGTGGGCAGCATTCGCGATGAAAAACTGTATTTAACAAAGTTGTGATGGGGCTGATCTCATTTTTTACATCATGGTGTTAACAACCAATGACTTTTCTATTGATGCCATGTCTGAAGTCGGCTCTTTTCCCATACGGTTTTACAGGAAAAACGCTTCCACAATTGGCTGGAGAACGCAAGAGACTGGGCTGTTAGTCGAAGTAGATTTTGGGGCACTCCTCTTCCTATATGGATAAGTGATGATGGGGAGGAAGTCATAGTCATTGATTCGGTTGACAAACTTGAAAAACTTTCTGGTGCTAAGGTTTGCTTTCTCTCTCTCTCTCCCTGTCCTGGCCGGGGCCAGACTTGTAGACTAGATTGTGACTTAGTTTTGGTTCGCTGCTTTGGAGTGATACTATTTGCTTGCATCTGTTTTTCTGGTTTTGCTAGCCTACATGGCAGCACAACGAAATGTCAATTAGTTTTCTTCACATGATAGTTTCCATGATGATTTGGAAAGGATGGGAAGCGAATAAAATGTGCATCTACCTATTTGGCTGGTGTAAGCAAAGGGAAGAAGGAAAAGGGATTTCGGAAGGAAAATGTTTTTTAAAAAAGAAACAGCAGAAAATCTACTATAAGAAATGGTCATAACTTTTTTTTTAAAATAGTTATGATCTTTGTCCTTTGTTTTACAACCCCCTTTTGGACTTGAAAACTTTTGTAGCTTGGAAGAATAGGAAATATGCCAACATCCATTTCCTCGTGTTTTCCTTAAAAGCAAAAAAGGAAAGTGGTTTAACTCTTTCTCTTTCATCCACAGCTGCTTCCATTGCTTCAAATTTCACCTTTGTGAGGCAAAGTGGGATGAGTGTTTTGTTCTATTGTATCTGAGCTTCCCTTTTCTTCTTACAATCAACTTCTTTTTTTAGGAAGTTCTGTGCTTAGTTTATCTTACTGATAAACTCTTAATACATTTTTTTATAGGCAGGTATATGATCATAAGCTGTTACCTTAGCTCAATGAGGTTGTATGCATCTTGTATCATGCCGCAAATCTGTAACTTTATTTAACAGTGAGATAAATATGAGATTTTCCTTGCTCCCTTTCTTTTTGTTATATTATATGGACGCTTACGTTCTCGTATTTTGAAATAGTCCTTACTGCATTTTTTTTTCACTTCTAATTATTTATTTATTCTTTTTGGAAAATGTTTGATCTCATTATTTTTTGCTCTGGTAGTGTCACTGATTGCTGTTATCTATTACCCACAGGTGTTTGATTTACATCGCCATAACATTGATCATATTACAATCCCATCCAGTCGTGGTCCTGGATTTGGTGTGCTTCGACGTGTAGATGACGTAAGATCACTTAGTCTGGTTATTATTCTTTTTTTGGAAAAGAAAGCTATAATTCTGAATTTTGATTGCCTAGTTATTCTTCTTGTCACATTTAAGATCAAACATGTAATTTGATGTCATTAGTCTTTGAATTGACTAAACATCCACTCATAGAGATGGAGCTTTTTGTACTTGGTGTTGGATTTTTTTTACAGTCTCTGCGAGTGACGAATATGCTACTGGGGCAAGATTACTGCTTTATTAGGATGCAATCTTTCTTGGGATGGTCATTAGTGGTGATTTTACCTGTTATACGACTAAATAAATCCCTATTGTTAGATATTCTGTCCACTATATATTTCAAAATATTGGATCTGAACACACGTTACTGCTGCATTACTTGCTTGCTTCTAAAGAACTATTTGTTGATCTGCCTTCTTTTTATTTGGCGAAATAGCTTATAGTGCAAGTTTATCTTTATGTTGATTTGATCAACTCGTCTAAGTTGATGGCAGTGCTAGATTCTCTCTCTGCCATGTAATTGTGGTCCAAACTATCCCAATCCCAATATATGCCCATTCCATTTGTTGACCCCAAGAAAATGGGGTTTCGCTATGATGCCTTGAACTTTTGCTAACCTTTGTTTTTAACTAAAATTTCTGAAATCCTTATTCATACTTACATGTGAGCAACTTTGATTTCTCAAGATTTACGTACTTTTTTGAAGTGCCGTTCACTTTTGAGTAAATTCTGACTTTTCATAAACTTTCCTGCATTTACTCTTGTTAGAGTTCTTACTCACAATATCATAAAAGTGACAGGACGGCTTTCGCTAACCTCTTATTAAAGGGTTATTGTGAGGGATCTTAAGCAATTAGGGTTAAATAAAGGGGTTGGGTGATTAGGGCTTGAGAGAACTTGAAATTGGAGCTTTAAAACAGTAGGATAAGATCTGAATTCGCAGGGAAATAGAGAAACGAAATAAAGAAAAGAAAGATAACCTAAGCATCACATCTAGGGTTCCTTGTCATCACAGTGAAGGAGGATTGCATCAGAAAAGTAAGTGACATGCTTGAAAGTAACCTCAGTATTATTCATTCAGCATTATTATTCTTGAGATTACATCCATTTATATGTACTCTTAGTAACCCTAATTCTATGAAGCTTTTTTCTGACAGTACTAGAATTCCTAAAAAAGTAAACTAATAGGACTCCAATTATAACTATGACTTGAATGAGGAGAATAAGCTAATGACAGACTAATAGAAATACTTATTAGTTTAAAATTCGAAATTCCAGCATACCTTGAAATTCCAACAATACCCTCAATGTGAAAACTAAGGAAAACTTAGTTAAATTAAACCGAACAATAAACTAACTAATGAAAACATAAAATTTAGACTAAATATTAGCTAGAAAAGACCCTATAAGATGCCATGGATCTACATAGGGTAGATTTTTGAATTTACATCGTGTAGATCTTTTGCATGGAAGGTTTTTGGATGAATGGGTTTTCTTTTATTTATTTATATCTCCCGGATTTTCCTTTGCTCATATTTACTTAGAAAACTATGCTTAAGAGATAGTTCTTGTTTTTAGTTTGTGCTATATGTGCAAGCAGATGGTGAAGCTGAATTTCGTATTCTACTTCATTTTTCAATTTCAGGATATATTACTTGTTATTAGATTTTTGTTAACAGAATCTAGGTTCTGAGGTTGTAAATTATGCCATCGGTCAGCTTGAATATACTAATTTTGAGTAGTTGTATCTGTTACACTTCTACTATCATTTGTTCTGTTTTTATTTTGATTTGAGGTCAGTCCTTAGTTTATGGGTCCTATCTTACATATGAATGATGTACCAAGGCTGAGGCACCTTCCCTTCAAACCCGTGTTGCATATGGAAGAGTAATTTAGATCTTAATGGGTATTCTTGTCTTGTTGCATCAAAGTTTCATTAAATTTAGATCTTACTTTCATTACATTGTTTTTATGCTCATGACCTTGTTATTGATTAGGGAGTAATTATTATCATGTAACTTTTATATATCTTTGGCTGCAGTTGGTATGCTACTTTTGCATGGTGGCTTTTATTGGTTCTCATTCAAGCATCTTTACATTGTTTTTATGCTCATGACCTTGTTATTGATTAGAGAGTAATTATTATCATGTAACTTCTGTATATCTTTGGCTGCAGTTAGTATGCTACTTTTGCATAGTGGCTTTTACCATTTTCATCACTTGCTTGCTGGACACCCTAGATTCAGTGCACATTTTGATGTCAACTTTTGTTAATCCTTGCAGGTTTTTGATTGCTGGTTTGAAAGTGGGTCAATGCCGTATGCGTACATTCATTATCCATTTGAGAACACTGAACTTTTTGAAGAAAATTTTCCTGGACATTTTGTCGCGGAGGGTTTAGATCAAACTCGTGGCTGGTGGGTTCACAGTCCTCAAATATATTACTTCCTATGTGTCCATATGTTAGATTGCATCTTCATCAAAATCTATTGTTCTTGTGCTTTACAGAATAGTGATATATGTTTCCTAAATTGCTATTATTATGTCTATAATTTCCTTGCTGATACTGGTGACATAATACAGGAAATAGTTACTGTCATGTTTATCAAGAGTTATAATATTACGCATGACTGTTCCAAAATAGGACAAATAGTTGTTCCATATTATTTAGGGAATTCATTTTTTGTAAAAAGTAATTAGGGAAGTAAGTATTTACAGTCAAGAGATCAACTACTTATGAAGATTTAAATTTTCTTTCCCTGTTTGGTCCTTCGCAACCAACCAAGCCTGAAAGAAGGGCATCTTCTTTCTTCTTTTGCTGCAGGTTCTATACGCTCATGGTGCTGTCTACGGCTCTATTTGGGAAACCTGCATTCCGGAATCTAATTTGCAATGGACTTGTCCTGGCAGAGGATGGAAAAAAGATGAGTAAAAGCCTGAAAAACTATCCTTCACCAATGGAAGTCATTAATGATTATGGGGCTGTAAGTTCTTTGATGTGCACCATTCAATTATCTGTTTTATTTATTCCTTTCCATCTAGTTCATTTTTGCTTTCCATATAAAAATAAATAAATAAAAAGTTCATTTTGGCTTTCTATATCATTTTGCACTGGACATTTCTAATTCTAGTTTATCTTATTTTTTCTTTTCGGAAGTTTTGACAGCTTTTAAGAATTTTGTCTCTAACGAATATTTTGGCCTGTATCTTACTTTGTTATGAAGGACGCTTTACGGTTATACCTTATAAATTCTCCCGTTGTGCGCGCGGAAACGTTGCGTTTCAAAAAGGAAGGAGTATTTGCTGTTGTAAGTATTGTTTGTGAAATCTCTTGTTTTTGTGTTTTGCAGGCATGATTTCTATCTTCATGCATTTTTGGTCTAGAATAAGCATGATACATTTTCTTGCATATGGCCCACTTTTTTTTTAAATTCTCGTAAGCTCTTATGTGATTTCTTCTATGCAGGTCAAGGATGTTTTCCTTCCATGGTATAATGCATATAGATTCCTCGTTCAAAATGCCAAGCGACTTGAAATTGAGGGGCTTGCAACCTTTGTTCCATCTGATTTAGTCTCTCTTCAAAATTCGTCTAATGTGCTTGACCAGTGGATTAACTCGGCTACTCAGAGTCTTGTTCATTTTGTACGCCAAGAAATGGATGCTTATCGACTTTACACGGTAGTCATCTATAAATCTCGTTGCATTTAATCTCTTTTCATCGAGAAGGTGTAATGAGTTATGGTTTATTTTTTGTTTTGCTTGTTTTTACGCTCGTAGACACTGTGTACATGGTTCTAGCTCTGTTTCTCTTTAAATTAAACTTGTTAATCGGAAGGACATGAAAAGTTTTCATCCCCTCTCCCTAGATCAAATATACCTGTAGTTAAAACTAGAGAATACGAGAAAAAAAATAATGACCTGCCCCAACAGGAAAAGTGAAAAACTGTTCAGTGTTCTTCAAAAGTTTCTTCAAAAGTGAAAAAGAAAAACAATAAATTCTTTTGGGATTTGTGTTATAATAATTAATAGTCTTATTGTGGTGTTGTGATCAAATTGACTTTGGGAAATTATAGTTTTCATTGTGAAATATTGGGCTTTTTACAATTAGTATTAGAGCTGTTTGATTCATGGAGAACATGGATCCTATAATCTTAGAGAGCATGGAAGAGAATTCAAAGAGGATTGCTCGTTTGTAAAATTGTATACAATGAGATCAAATACTATTGAAACGACATGAGTTGGAGAGGAAACAATAGCACTTTCCTACATAAATTATCTAGAAAGGGGAGGGGATGCAATTAAATTTAATTACGATTCCTAAGGCAAAGTCGGTAATCTTATGTTTCAGGAAAACTGCAAAGGACTTGCCTATTGTAAACCCAGGCTTGTTACCAGACATCGCCCTGGAGAAGGGGCGCAATTGAACACCAAAAGATAAATGCTTATGCCTAGACACTACCTAGAGCGAAGCCCTCATGAATAGAAACACGGCACTAAATCACTAACATTATTTGGCTGTCTAGTTTCTCAATTACCATTCTGAAGGCTCCTATGAGTTATAAAATGCATGAAGCGCTCTTCTTTTTGCGTCAATTACTGTTTTTGTAGGTCATTTCATTTCATTCAGTCTGGTATTAACAACTTACTGGTCAAATTCCAAGTATGTCCTAGATAATTTTGTTGAACACTTGCGATGATCAATTACAATTTGTACTAAGATATTTTCGACTCTGCACATGAAAAATAATTATGATACCTGAAAGGTGGTACTCCAAATTACCCATAGCATATTAATGAAATAATATGATTATGCCTTAATTTTTTCCAAATTACAACTTGTCATGTAATTATCTGATTCTTGTCTGCTCGTGTGACAAAAGTCACAAGTGGTTGTCAAGCATTTTTGCTACTGTTGAACACGGCAGTGAGGTAATAGTAAGACCAATAGTTGGGAGCAGTTCTTGTACATATTTCAGAAAATTGTTGGGGATATGATTTTACTGATGCATTTGTGCCATTTGATTGATGTGGTGGACTAATTACTGTGTACCTCTCATACAATTTAGGTTATTCCGTACCTCTTGAAGTTTCTTGACAACCTGACAAATATTTATGTGCGCTTTAACCGGAAGAGACTAAAAGGCCGTACTGGTGAAGATGACTGCCGGATTGCTCTCTCAACTCTTTACAATGTATGTTGACAGTTACTTTGAAGTTTTCATGACATATAAACACTTTGTGGAAGTTCTGTAGTGGTAGAATATTTAAAAACTATAAAATACATGCTTGTATATTTCCAAATACATGGTCTTTACCTCAATATCATTTCAATCTGGTTGGTGACTTTTGTCATTGTTTCCCTAGGTGCTTCTGACATCGTGCAAGGTGATGGCACCATTTACGCCATTCTTCACTGAAGCTTTGTTCCAGAATTTGCGAAAAGCATGCAATGGGTTAGAGGAAAGTGTTCACTACTGTAGCTTCCCTCAAGAAGATGGAAAGGTATCATCAGATTGTAAACGGGTTGGATGATTAATATTTATACCAATTGATAGGTGCTTGTGGATTGTTGTATTTTTAATTCTTCAGCGTTAGTTGATTTGTGTGCTACAAATGTGTATGAATTGTGCTGTCTTTTTTTTTTTTAAGAATATATATAAATGATGTGAAATGCTCTAACCCAACAAGTTAACTTACTAGGTTGAATGACAAAGTAACTAATCTTAACATTGTATCGGATCAGGAGATCTTGGGTTCAAAGTTCAAACCTTAGCTTCTGCAATTTAAATACCGAATTTATTGTTGTCCCAAGTGTGGGCCTTTGTGTGTTTGTTGTTGCCCCAAGTGTGGACCTTGTGTGAGAGTAACCCTAGCGTTGAGCCTCATTTGTTGTGCATGTGTTGGGCCGTTGGATTGTCCAGTCCACACGTGAGGAGGAGGGTCTATACAATGATGTGAAATACCCCAATCCAACAAGCTAACTTGTTGGGTTGAATGACAAAGTAACTAATCTTAACGCTTTTAATGAATGACTTTTTTGGTTGAGTTTGGGAAATCTACATCATCGTCGTCATGATCATCGACGTCGTCGTCATCATCCTCGATGTTGCCCTCATCATCATCATCATCATCATCATCATCATCCCAGTAAACTGGGGTCATTTACTTGAATACACGTGAGAAAATCAATTTGAGTCCCAAGCAGTGGATTATTCTTCGCCATTCGTCCATTGCTTGGATGCCACGTTTGGGAAATCTATATTTTATCAAATTAATTTGTGTCGTTAAATTTATAAATGTATCATAATCAATCCACCTTTTTTGCTATGGAAGTTTTTGAATATCTTGTGTTTGGAGTCTTTGGCAGCAAACATTTTCCGCATTGTGCAAATTTTGGCATTTTTGCAATTGAATAGTTGTCCCACTAGGGGTCTAAGCAATATTCACTATAAATGTTCTTTGTGTTTATTTATTTGTTTTTTCTTCTTTCTGGGTTGTAGGAACTCTATTATTGTGACTTTAGTGGTATAAGGTTTGATTAAATTTTTGTTGTATTTCAGAGGGATGACCGCATTGAACGAAGTGTTGCAAGAATGACGACCGTAATTGATCTTGCCCGCAATATTCGTGAGCGTCACAGCAAGCCTCTTAAATCACCTCTCAGGTCTGCCTACAGCTGTCATTTTGTTGCATATTTATTCTGTGACTAATATGCTGATGCATATAAAGTTCTTTTTTCTCCTTTGCGGTCTTATTTCTATTTTTTTCCCCTGAGGAAATTGCAGGGAGATGATAGTGGTTCACCCAGACACAGACTTTCTTGATGATATAGCTGGAAAGCTGAGAGAGGTTTGCCTATAATTTGGCTTGTTTGTGTGTAGTTGTTGTTTCCTAGTAGTATATATGTTTTCCCAATCAAGTTTCTTGATACTGTATATTGAGTTTAGTTTCTTCTGCAGTCCACTCAGTTTTACAAACATATTCAAGCATTCTTGTGGTTTTAACTTTCTTTTCCTATCATGGATATTGGCAACTCTGATTCTAGCAATGCCAATTCCCCTTTAGGCTTTCGTGTTTTATGTGATTTTCTGTTCTCTATCTTGTTTTTGCTTCCAAATGCTTGCTTGTTTTAATGTTTTCCTAGTTTGCTAAAGTGGTATGTTTTTCTCATTATTTTTATTGGTATTTTCTCCATTGTTGGGGAAACTTATTATGAATGATAGTCTGTTATAGACTGATTGTCAATATGAAACCGGAGCAAATGACGCTTCGAAGGTATTCTTTCGAGAGTGCATGATCCTAGAAGCCTTGGCTAGTCAAAAAGTGGTACTCTGAAGGCTAGCTAATGAATGATTGCCTCATTAATTGGAAAATGATTCCATCTACATGCTATGTTAATAGTTAATATGGGTGAAGCAAAGTAGACTACTCATTAGAGTTCAATCTTAGGGGGTGAATTACACCTAAAAAATTTCAAGACTTCAATGTAAATTAAGATTAATGGACCCAGGGTTCAAGTGTTTCCATGCTTTATATGTTGAAGTGTATAATAGTGCTCTTATGGCATGGATGATATCGTGACTCAGTGCTTTCTTCTTCGACATGTTCAGTAGATATGTGGCTAACTATGCATTGCTGGCCACTAGTGATGGGGCCACTGGAGTTCTATTGCAAAACTTCATGCTTTTGGTGCTATAAACCTTCTACTCTCTTCCTGCTGTAATTTTATAAATATTTTTCATTGTAGTATGTGCTTGAGGAACTCAATGTAAGATGTCTTGTCCCCTGCAATGATACCTTGAAGTATGCTTCTCTACGTGCTGAACCGGATTTTAGGTATGCTTCTCTATGTGCTAAGACAGATTATAGGTGTGCAGATTGTTGCTATTTATTTATTTATTCTGGAACGATGTACATTACTATTTTTATGTTTTAGCAAAATGAAATATCTATGAGTTCCTATTTAATGCTGCCATTCAATTCCTTCTAGTGCATTAGGAAAACGGCTTGGAAAGTCTATGGAAGCTGTCGCTAAAGAAGTCAAGGCAATGTCTCAGGGTGATATCTTAGCATTTGAGAAAGAGGGAGAAGTTACTATTGCTACACACCGTCTAATGCTTACTGATATTAAGGTGCATCATTTGGCTTTGCTTGGTTGATGATAGTTTGATCATTATGTCAATACATTTGGTATGTGATATGAACTGTTGCCCTTTATATGCTCAGTTGGGATCATCTAATTTGTTGTAGTAAATGAGGGATGATGGTCAGGGAAATTAAAATTGAACTATGAGTTGATAAATAGCTCTAACAGCATTGAGTAAAGCTGTTGTGATGATATTAATGTTGGAAAGCATGCTTTTGAAGTTTTTACTTTGAGATTTGCGACATACTTCTGGTCCTTCCAAACAATCTTACTCTCCAAAAAACTATTAAAAAAATCTTTGATCATATATAGAGCCTGTGTACAAGACTCTAGATGAGGTGGCTGGCCTCCCTCACTGGATTTTAGGAGTCAATGAAAGGCCCTTATATTTCTGAAGTGGAAGGACACTTAATGTAAATAGAAGCATTTGATTAGGAAAGAAAATTATTGCAACTAAAATTGAACAAGTGTCGGAGACTCGGAGGATTACAAATGACCTTGAATTGACTTTTGTACATAGTACTTAATGGCTTCTCCAGACCTATTTCTTTACATGCTATCATGATAAATACGAATCTTTGTGTTAAGGCTTATTTTAGTCTATGTTACTGGTGGTTGAGTGTATTTGTGCTAATTTTTATAACCACCCTATCCGGATGTATTTTCTAAAATAGATGGTAACGCTGATAGACTAATATACACTCAAACACTATTCTGGTGGTGGATCATTGATAAGGATCTTAACTCCTTTTCCATAGTATGCTAATTGCCTTTTTTCATGTACGTTTGGGCTTTTAGGTGGTAAGAGAGTTCAAGCGGCCTGCTGGTTTAACTGAGAAGGAGATTGATGCGAATGGCGATGGTGGGCATTATTGTGGCCTTTATTGTATGATATATAAATTTTTTTATGGGGGTAGGGATGCTGTATGATTATGGTGCTTCTTTGTTCAGGTGATGTGTTGGTGGTTTTAGATTTACGACCAGATGAGTCATTGTTCGCGGCTGGTGTGGCTCGTGAGGTATGTTGCTTATCATGATTCTGCAATCATACCCTGCATGACAATGCGTCTTCCAAATATTTGAAGTGCCTGTCTACCATGCAGCTCCACTTTATCGCTCATGATTCCTTGGTGATTTTTTCAAATAGCATCGTGCTTTTGTTAAAAATGGTGGAGGTCGTCTTACAATGGCATTCAATTTATAATGATTTTGATGTGGAGAAATTCTTTGAATATTATCGCAATATTTGCTGCATTGCCCATAATTCATGGGAGAAAGTAGATACAGATTTCTGATGAACTGGCTGTTAATCTCTTGTATTTCAGGTGGTTAACAGAATTCAGAAATTGCGGAAAAAGGTCGCCCTTGAGCCTACTGATATGGTTGAGGTGTACTTTAATTCTCTTGATGAAGGGAAATCAAGCGTCGAACAAGTTTTGAAGTCGCAGGTAATACTGTCCATATGTTCCTTTGTGGATTGTTGCAAAATCCTTCTCTTATATGTTGCATTATTTTTCCCCAATTACCTTGAGGTGTTTCTCAACTGAATTGTCCATCTTATTTCCAGGAACTCTACATTAGGGGTGCAATTGGGTCTCCATTGCTTTCTTATGCCAAAATGCCACCACACGCTGTAAGTTTGCTGATATTTGCCGTCTGCTTTGAAGTTGTTTGCACTAATTATAGTGGGCATATGAATTCAGTATCAATTGCACGTGAAAGTTGTCATGCTGAGTAAAGGCTCTCACCTTTTGTGGTTGAGAACTACTTTCCACATTTTTTGTTGGGGTGGGGTGGGGGTGATCAAACTTCGTTAGTCCTGCCTTCATCACATCTGAGTCTGATCAATACTAGTAATTAACGAATAGACATGATCTGAAATGATTTTAGTGCACCTATCTTTGTTGAAATCAAACAGTCATTGCTGCTCCTTCACCCTACTTGAGACTTGAAAGTTAATGATGTTAATTATTAAATAAACTCTGCTGTCACTTATAACTTGCAAATTTGTTTCTTTTGAAAGGGAAATTATGGTTTATTTGGTGTGCTATATGGATATGTTTAAACCTATTTTTTGTTTTTATTTATCGATCATCAAACAGAATATAAAACACGGGGACCATTTGTTGAGGTGAGTATACATGGTCAAAAAGTTCAAATGATTTAAGTATGAAAACTAAGAACTTAATGTGTTTGTTTTAGCTCTACATAGCTGAATTCTTGAATCACATTGTTCCAATCATATATAGATTTTAAAAGTTTTAAATGGAATTTATCTTTGATGAATGCTAATACAATGCACTAGCTTGCATAAATTGTCTTCTTTTTTTGTGTAGAAATTAAGTAAGATGCATGGACATCTCTTGCATGATATCTTAACGAGCTTAGATGCATGGGCATCTCTTGCTTCATTTCTTAACGAGCTTTGTATATGGTTGTTACGCAAATTATAGGTCATCCTTGGTGAAGAAAGTTACCATGGAATTTATAATTTATCATTCACCATAACTTTGACAAGGCCGACGCTGGTTTTCAATTCAGAACCAATCCTAGCTTTATATGCTGGTAGTTCTCTCTCTCTTGCATGTACACACAGACAACACATTTGGAAACACCTATTCACTCATAAAGCATTTGTGAATGTGGTTTCAGGAGAGAGAAGATATGCACACAGTCTAGAAATATACTTTTTATCAAGAGATCACTCTCATTTGAAATCAGAATTCCAACAGGGGAATGGCAAGGTTTGTCTCTGTTTACTAAGCACATAGGTAGTTTCAATTTGGATGAGTTTCTTTTGACCATACCTAGTAACTGCTTCTGGACGTGTTATCTTTGCAGATAACAGTTGATTGTATTGAGAATCAACCTGCCGTGGAGGTGGAATTGAGTAAACATGTTTTTTTGACAGTCGGTGACTCATTTTCAAGCACAAAAGTCGAGTGATTTGAGCCAATTTGAATGGACGCAAATTTAACCCTGTTTGTTGTGTTCTCTGTTTCCCAATGGAAATCAACAGAAGAATAGAGTACTGAATTCTCCCAGAGCTTAGATGCACAAGTGTGACAGTATTATTTCATTCTTTTTTTTTGTGCAATTACACCTACACAAAGCGAAGAACATGCAATATTTATACAAGTACGAGCTATTTCACTCTAGTTTTTATTTATAATATTGGTGAGGATTGCCTAAAGGAATGTAGTCAAGTTTTTTGTGCTTTGTTTTAATAGTTTCATTCTTCTTTACAAGGTTAAAATAGTTTGATATTATTCTTTTCCTTCCTATTAAGTTATGCAAGTCAATTTGATGTGTGCCAACTCTGTTGCGACTTGCCCTTGTGCAAACTTTTAATCTGATATGCTGAAAAGATGCGAGAGTGAATGTGAACTGTTTTGAAAGCAGTCTGATTTCTGGGATGGATTGTGATGAGTATTTTATGTTTTGAACGTCCTTACAACTTAATTGCAGTTGTTTGTCTTTCATTGGAAGTTTTCAATTGCTACATTGACAATTGTGGTAACAATTTTTCTATTCTTCTTTTGGGGTGGTTTCATAGGAGATTTAGATTCTATTGGAGAATTTGTGAGGGCACGATTTCATATGCCCTACGTGTTACAGTTTTTTGTCTTAAAAGCAATGCTGAATTAAGAATTTAAGCAACACAACCACCCAATGAAATCGATGGTATTGTTTGCACTTTGCCGAGCGAAACAGAATTTCGCTTTCTAGTAGGTGAATTGGGTAGTCTGCATAAAGCAGGTAACTATTCCAATGGGGTTTTTATTAGAAACATCTTTGGGGGAGAGCCTGTTCCTCAGTGAACAGGTTATTAATCTGTTCATTTTGTGAATCATCCGATCTTTCTTCTAAAATCTGATCGATCAATCCACTTTTTAATTATTAAAACTAATAAAATACAACAAAAACCTCTCTATCAGTGCAAAAATGGACGAAAATCAAATGCTTTTTTGACAACTCTCCTTTGTCAGGTTAGAAAGAAACAATAACAGACAACTCTCCTTTGTATCTGTGAATTTTAGTAAAGCTAGAGGGGTGAAGTATCCTGATGACTCCGGTTGTGACATGACTCTGATCACCAATCAGATGCAATTCAGTAGAAGCTCTGCCCTTTCCAATTACAAAACCTAGGTCTAAAACCCGATTGCCATGAAAGTTACCACAGTAGCTTATGGACTCTTTTGGTTACTTTCAATCTAATCTTCCTTTCATTCTGGTGAAGACCTAGACTGTTGTTCTCCATCAAAGATTAGGGATTTGATTGTATATTGAGATATCATTCAATTTCTTAATTTATAAAAATAAGTGAAAATTCCCAATTAATTTGAAAGTTTTTAATTACGTCAACTAATCAGAGTTTAGTTTAAATACTACGTTTATAGTGTACTTAACTGACAAATTAAAAGAATATTTTGGAGGCTATGACATCATCATCCGCAGTCGCTCCTAAAGCTCCTCTAACCATTCCTAATACAGGGAATTCTCTGTTTTACATTTACAGTTAACTGAATAACGATAGACCAAAGGGTTTTAGAATCCGATTCGGAGCAACCAAATGTTTCTTAAAGCAGACAAAAGAATGTTCCTCGGAGCACCTCTTCAACAAATACATATATGCACATCTTTTTCTAAGTAACCAAGATCAAAATAAGTCAAGCAGCTAGTGTGTTACAATTTATAGATTCTTATAGTGTCTCCTAGTGTTTAATGACTTCACATCCATGACGTACAGAACTAGAAATATAAATAGAAAACCTAATATGTATGTTTGATAAGTTAAGACAGGCACTCAATCTTCAGGTATCCCCCACCTGAAAAGCATCACAACCTGTAAAGAAGTGGACAGTCACCTCGCCAACCAACAAAATGGATCAACTCGAAATCAGCCTAAATTCAACTCGGACCAATCAAAACCACATTAACTCAAAATTTCAGAAAAAATAAAAAAATCCACTGCCCAAAATGACTCGATGTAAATGAGATTAGGTGATTTTCATCCATCAAAATTTAAACGCACCCGAAATCATACTTCCAATCACTTTTCGCAACAGAGAATTCAAAACTGAAATCAGTCTGCGCGAATCTGAACCTAACAAAACCAGTTTTGTCTGGTTTACCAGGTTTAATTTATTCTAGAGAAAGAGAGGGAATATATATATGAATATACTTTCCACAGAGAAAACATCATAAAATCGTAATTAAATTAGGTCAATAGAGAAAATATGTGATTCGCAATGTGAATGTGGATTTTACGAACATGCCACAATGCATGTGTTCATGAAAGATGGAAATAATTAGCTCTCATTCATGAAAAAAAATTGGTAAATTGCACTTCAAGTCACCCTTGGGAATTTGAAACACTCCACTATGGCTTGTTCAACCGAGTCAAGCGGAACTCATACAACCAGTGTTTTGAAGCCAAACACCAAAACTTTACAATCAATGTGGTTTCTAGCTCTCCACAAAAACTCTTATCAACAATACACCTCGGTCTCACCGAGAACACAAATCAACAAATTGAACTCTCAAATACACTCTTTATGGCAGCCGGGTAGAGAAGAAGTTTAAGCTCAAGGTATGGCTCTTTGAGTAGCTAGATATGGAAGTGTTTAGGTTCAAATAAGGCTCCTAGGTAGCTGGATATGATATGGTGAAAATAAGGACAACTTTGTAGTATTTTAGTTGCTATGGTTTGTGGACCTTGAATATGTAGCAACTAGCTTGAATCAAGTGATGAAGGCTCAAATGTATGAAATGAAAGTTTCAAAATGGCCTTTTATGTTTTGGAAATCAGATTGTGCAAGCAAGAAAATGGCTCTTGAGGAAAAAATGATAAGAATCGGGTAAGAAAGGCTCAAGAGTAACAATAAAGCTTTGCTTGGCTAGTGTGTATGATCTCTCTCCAAAATCAAGTATGTAATCAAGGAATGAATGAATGAAATAATGAAAACTTAGAAGATGAAGAACACTTGAGAGAGGAAGTGTAATTTTCGGCCAAGTCTATGCACAATAGACAAAGAGTTAATTTTTGTAGAAATTATGGGGTGTAAGCACATGAAATGAGGGTCATTGGATTAGAATGAAAAATATGGACCCTTGGATCAACATAGTTGTTAGAAGGCTTAGAAAAGTATGAAAATGATTGCAACAAGTCTCTCTTTGCTGGGAGGAATAATGGCCATTAGATGAGGAAGGTTTAAAGATAGCTGTTGGGTCTAAATTAACCTTACTAGCAAGTGTACTAGTCGGCGACTACAGCACAATGATAAGCAAGGGTCGAATCCACAGGGACGGTGTTATGTTTAATCCAAATGTATATTTGCATGTATATATGGACAATGCAATCAAAAGTAAAATTCAACTCAAGATTGTTTGGTTTGGTAATTCAACTAAAACAAGCAAAGAGCAAAGTGTTTTTGGTATTTTCTTAGAATTAGGATGCAACTAATGCAAATGAGATGATTTAACAAATATGAGATGAACACCAAGGCTTCGGAATCCCCCTTGGGAAATGACTTGGAATGACATAAATTTACACACATATTTGCTAATTCGGGCATAACGAATCCGTACCTAAGTCGGTTTTAGCGCACCTAAGCCAAATCTCCCTAAAATCGATTACTAGCCATCTTATTGGTCTAGGTCGGATATTCCTAAATACATTCTAGCCATCTTATTGGTCTAAACATGCATAGGAATTCATGGAGTTCTATGGAGATTAGGATTCATACAAATTGTCACCTAATTAAAGGGAGACACATTCATAATCAAGTGTTTCAAGAAGCATAATCTACTTGACATATTATTGTCTAAGCAAATTCTCCAAACAATTTCATCCAAAAACCTAAAGTGTTGGCCAAACACCACAAGCATGAATAAATTGCAGTCAAACATAGAAACACAAGATTTATACCCAAATCAACTCATATGTATGTAAATCAAGTCATAAACAAAGTCATCAAACCCAAGGCTTCAACCTAGCCTTGGCACAAGAGATTTAGTTACACATAATGAGAGAAAAACACAAAAGGAGAGATGAGAAAATCATGAATAAACCCAATTAGTTGAGTAAATCCAAGTTGAGCTGAAGAATCTCTCCTCCTAGCTCCAAGAATCGCCTTCCCCCTCTGGTTTCGCCCCCCAGAAAATCAGTTCTAGGTCTAAAAACTCCCGTAGCTCGGACAAATCGCGACTTAAAACACCTCAGAAAATTGTTTTTCACGCCTAGGCGCGTTGTTTTCACGCCTAGGCGCACCACGCCTAGACACACGCCTAGGCGCACGCCTAGGCGTGATCCTAGGCGTGCACAACTTAAAATTCAAGTCCAACTCTCTGGACTGGGCGTGCAGAAGTGATCCTGGGCGTGCACAATTTTTGCGCCTAGGCGCGCCACGCCTAGGCGCGCGCCTAGGCGCGTTACCCCTAGGCACATTATTCAAATGACCATAACTTCTCCATATGACCTCCGATTTGCATGATTTTAGATTCTACGGAAAGCTTGAGATGTCTACTTTCCAATGCCTTTTGTTGCGCTCAATTCCAATAACGTGACAGAAATTTATGACTATTTGAACACACGAAGGTCGGTGGACATTTTCTTCAATTCAGCCCTTTTTCCGTCGCTTTTCATCCAAACCGCAATCAACCTATCAAAATACAAATCAACACATAAATACACTCATTATTTATCAAAAGAAAGCTTAAGAGGGGATATTTCTACCAAAAACAATAGGTATTATCATACCTATCAAACACCCCACACTTAAACCTTACTTGTCCTCAAGTAAAACTAAACAAAGTACATCTACCAACTAACATCCTAACTCACTAACGCAGGAATCGCGATTGCATTTAGCATATGCAACAAGCCGTTAAACCCCTAGGTGTCCCTAGTGGAGGAGTTTTGTCTCCTGAGGGCTTACAAGAACGACACCCACAAACGTTTCAAGATAACTCAAATCAAACATATGGGAGGGAAATCACTAGAATCGAAACAATATACATCAATGCCATGCAATCAAAAAGATGTGGAGACCCCACACTTCATCCAAACATATACTCAATGAAGATTATCCGTCTACTCAATCACTTCGTCTACATTAAGTGCGTGCAAAGAAGAAATGTATAATTATTTGGCTTCCAAGAGTTCATAGGCGCCAAACATAGTCACATTCCAAGAATTCCAAGAACAGTCAAGTAGTAATACCAAGGCACTTTTATTTATATACATACTTCTCTTCTTTTTCTTCTTCTCTTTTTTTTTTTATTTTTTTATTTTCATCTTACTAGGCCCGTGCAATGCTCACTCCTTTAAGCTTTCTAGTCAACCCATGTAACGAGTTCTCAACCAATGACTCCCAACCAGTTGGTTTAGGGCATTATGTGATAAAGCACACCTCGGATCAATCACTCGAGTTGAAAAGGCTTCGAAGTTAAGCTAGCCTAGTATGTTCATCAAGATTGTCTTACCTTTTTACGCGAAACTCGAGTTGGTTAGACAAGAGCCCCGGTTACTCAGCAAGATCACAAGAGCGGAACATGCTTTTAATCATCATCAAATTTATTTATTTATTTATTTATTTTTTTTAACATGCATGTAATTAACTAGTGCCAAGAATATAACTAACACGGTGTTCTAGATCATCTTAGAGAAAGTCCACATCCAACATCTATTCACCCAAGTCATACCCCACAAGCACACATTCTCGTGCAGGTGAATTACAGTGATTGTGCAATAGAGTAGACGTCAAGCATATAGAAGGATATGATGGGTTCCACAAACCAAGATTAGCTGCATTTCAATATAGCACTCAATTCAACACAAAATTCCCATAAATATGCAAGATTCAAGCACTGAAAATTTTTTTTTTTTTTTTTTTTAAATTCAGCTACTACAAAATCATGTGAAATTTTGCACAAGATAATCCATATGCAGTCCACCACCCCACACTTTAAAGAATGCATTGTCCTCAATGCAAAACATAACAATGTAATAATGCACTAAAAAGAGGACAAGTTGAAACAATACAACCTGGGGTTGGAGTCATGCATCGAGTGGATTGGGGTGCTGGCCTGGCCACAATTCTTCAATGTCTATATGCACCCTCCTCTTGTCTTCAGCTAGACGAGATCCACCACTTTGCAGTGGCTCAATAAATAGGGCACAAACATCCTTCTTTGATGTGCCCATCAAAAACATTCTATCTCTAAATTCCTTTGGCCCTCTTGGTTGAAATTGTAGTTTTCCATGCCAATGGAAGAGATATTTTGAGTAGAGGGGAAGCTTCTTCAATGATCTTGCAATGTAGCTCTCCATGCTTTGTTGAAGCTTCCATTTTTTCTTTGTTGGCAAAATTTCCTCCAGGATTTGCATTATGGAAGCACTGAGATTTACATTAGGCTCCTCAACTCCAATAAAGTCAATGAATAGTGCTTCAAATGGTGATAGCACCTTATTGTGGAGTGTGTTATCCTCATGCCTCTCTACAAAGTTATCACATTCTTCCTCCACCTTATCATCATACTTGTTCTCCAAATCTTCAGCTTTCAAATTTTTTTCAGAATCGACAAGAGCTTTCTCTTCTATATCTTGCTCAACCCATGTAGGTCCACTAATTTCTTGTTCGATTGAAACTATCTCACATTCTGCAGCTGATGGAGACTTCTCTGATTCTTCTAAATCCATGCCCTCCTTCATTGGTGGATCCATCTCCGAAAGTGAAGTGAGAAGCATTATCTCATACTCCTCTTCATCCACATAATTATACTCAATTTTTCCTCTAAGCTCCAACTCTTTGTCATTGCTTAATGTAACTGCTTGAGTTGTCTCACATATATCTTTCCCCTCACTTGTTTTCATCATAGGTTGGCAAAGCTGATTTTTGTTTGATACCATCCTATGCGTTGCCTCTGCTAAAGTTTGGGTACTTGCATTTAAGGAATCAATTATGTCATCCAAAGATGACTCATGTCTTTGCTCAAGCGGTGGTGGTGAAGCCCATTGACACATCTCCTCTCTACAAGCTTGAGTATTTGCTTGCAACTTTTGGGTACTCGTAACCAATGCATTTAGTATGTCTTGTAGAGATGAGTCTTGTGCTTGCTCAAGCAATGGTGGTGGTGTTGCTTGTGTAGGAACAAATTGATGCTGGTAGTTGTTCCATAGGAATTGAGGTCGTTCACACCATCCAGAGTTATAAGTGTTGGAGAAGGAGTTGCATGGTGGATATGGGGCATGGTTTGGAGGAGTTGTCCTTGCATTATATCCTTGCAAATATAAGCTCGAACCATAAAAACCTGCTCCCTGATAATCACATGGTGGAGGATATTCCATCTCGAAGCATATGCCAACAAAAGCGAAATTAGTTAACAAATATTATGTACAAGTATTATGTACAAACAAAGGAAAAGAAAAAAAAAAATTATGGACAAATAATAAAAATGGATCAAACGTAAGCTACCATCCCCGGCAACGGCGCCATAAACTTGTTGGGTCTAAATTAACCTTACTAGCAAGTGTACTAGTCGGCGACTACAGCACAATGATAAGCAAGGGTCGAATCCACAGGGACGGTGTTATGTTTAATCCAAATGTATATTTGCATGTATATATGGACAATGCAATCAAAAGTAAAATTCAACTCAAGATTGTTTGGTTTGGTAATTCAACTAAAACAAGCAAAGAGCAAAGTGTTTTTGGTATTTTCTTAGAATTAGGATGCAACTAATGCAAATGAGATGATTTAACAAATATGAGATGAACACCAAGGCTTCGGAATCCCCCTTGGGAAATGACTTGGAATGACATAAATTTACACACATATTTGCTAATTCGGGCATAACGAATCCGTACCTAAGTCGGTTTTAGCGCACCTAAGCCAAATCTCCCTAAAATCGATTACTAGCCATCTTATTGGTCTAGGTCGGATATTCCTAAATACATTCTAGCCATCTTATTGGTCTAAACATGCATAGGAATTCATGGAGTTCTATGGAGATTAGGATTCATACAAATTGTCACCTAATTAAAGGGAGACACATTCATAATCAAGTGTTTCAAGAAGCATAATCTACTTGACATATTATTGTCTAAGCAAATTCTCCAAACAATTTCATCCAAAAACCTAAAGTGTTGGCCAAACACCACAAGCATGAATAAATTGCAGTCAAACATAGAAACACAAGATTTATACCCAAATCAACTCATATGTATGTAAATCAAGTCATAAACAAAGTCATCAAACCCAAGGCTTCAACCTAGCCTTGGCACAAGAGATTTAGTTACACATAATGAGAGAAAAACACAAAAGGAGAGATGAGAAAATCATGAATAAACCCAATTAGTTGAGTAAATCCAAGTTGAGCTGAAGAATCTCTCCTCCTAGCTCCAAGAATCGCCTTCCCCCTCTGGTTTCGCCCCCCAGAAAATCAGTTCTAGGTCTAAAAACTCCCGTAGCTCGGACAAATCGCGACTTAAAACACCTCAGAAAATTGTTTTTCACGCCTAGGCGCGTTGTTTTCACGCCTAGGCGCACCACGCCTAGACACACGCCTAGGCGCACGCCTAGGCGTGATCCTAGGCGTGCACAACTTAAAATTCAAGTCCAACTCTCTGGACTGGGCGTGCAGAAGTGATCCTGGGCGTGCACAATTTTTGCGCCTAGGCGCGCCACGCCTAGGCGCGCGCCTAGGCGCGTTACCCCTAGGCACATTATTCAAATGACCATAACTTCTCCATATGACCTCCGATTTGCATGATTTTAGATTCTACGGAAAGCTTGAGATGTCTACTTTCCAATGCCTTTTGTTGCGCTCAATTCCAATAACGTGACAGAAATTTATGACTATTTGAACACACGAAGGTCGGTGGACATTTTCTTCAATTCAGCCCTTTTTCCGTCGCTTTTCATCCAAACCGCAATCAACCTATCAAAATACAAATCAACACATAAATACACTCATTATTTATCAAAAGAAAGCTTAAGAGGGGATATTTCTACCAAAAACAATAGGTATTATCATACCTATCAATAGCCATTGGATAAAAAGTGTAGTGGAAAGGTTTAATCTTGGACCAATGGATCAAAAAGATATTTTGGAGGGAAGGAATGTGGACCATTGGATGAGAAAGACCTTTGAAATAAATCACCTTTCTTTGCCTCTTTCCAAAGTGCTTTTCCACAAACTATGTTTCTTTTGTAGCAAAAGAGGTCTTGAAAATGTGAGGCATTTATTGCACATCTCCTCTTGCTTTTTGGCTTTAAATCTCTATTGTTGACCTGTAGCTTTTGCTGGCTCTACTAATCCATTTCATGTGCCATGTCATCACGGCCATGTCATCTGTCACGTCAATCCGTTGACTTTGACTCTGACCAAAAAGTCAACTTTTCTTCAATTGGCTCCATTTAAGCTCCAAGATATTCTTCACATATTCTGACCATGGTTGACCACGAAAATAACTGTCTTAATCATGTTTGACCATGATTAATTCTTCATTATAGTTCGGTTAAGATCACCATGTTGATACTCGATCAACTTGATCATCCTACACACAATTACACTCAAGACATGCTATGTAAACCTTGTTAGGGCTTCTTGCAATGTTAGTCCATGTTAGTTCAATAAATCAAATTTCCATGCATTTTGGGTAGGACATATAGGTCTAAGATTTCTCATGCACATCATGGATCAAAGTTCAATCAATCATGCTTTTGTAATCACTCAAACATATATATTCAACATTCTCCCCCTTTTGATGATTACAAAATAACCTATGTAACTTTGAACTATTTTCTTTAATTTTCATGAGAAACTCTCCCCCTCACAACATGCTTCATTCAAATTAACTCCCCCTAAACACGTGCATAAAATCAAGACATGGGAAGTGAAATTCAAAACAAGTAAAGCATCAATAGGCAAGGTATATCACAATTACATTCAAGTTCCTCCCCCTTAACCTATGCATACAAACTTTTGAATTCAAAGTTGCATTCAATACATTTAATATTTCTTCCCCTTTATTTTATAAATGCATCCAAAGAGTGTTCAATATAAGCAATGCATAAACATTCATACGCATATCAAGGACTCATTCTCATGCCTATATTACCTCTTAAAAATTCAAATCTCTCTTGGTTTAGAGGTTTAGTTAGTATGTCCGCAAGTTGGTTCATTGTGTCCACATACTCTAATTTAATTGTCCCTTGAGTCACATGATCTCTAATAAAATGATGCCTAATTTCAATATGTTTATCCTTTGAATGATGCACCGAATTTTTAGAAAGGCTAATGGCACTACTATTATCACAATATATAGGAATATCTTTCAATTTAAGTCCAAAGTCATATAGTTGTTGTCTAATCCATAAGAGTTGAGCACAACAACTCCTTATAGCCATATATTTGGCTTCGGTGATAGATAGGGCAACACAAGGTTGTTTCTTGGAGAACCAAGAGATAAGCATACTTCATTGGCATGTACCCGAAGTACTCTTCCTATTTATCTTACATCCAGCAAAGTCGGCATCACTATATGCATGTAAATCAACAATGAATTTTTGTCATACCATAAGCCAAGAGTTGATGTATGCTTAAGATACCTAAATATTCTCTTAACCACTAGGAAATGAGAATGAATAGGTTGACTTTGAAATCTAGCACACATGCATACACTAAACATAAGAAGTTAAGTGAGATCTACGAGTTCTTACCCCTTGGTGCAAATCACCAATAATGAGCTGTTTGGGGTGCTTATGCTTGTCTCTCACTTGCAGCCACGATGTAGGAGCTTGTTAACTTTGATTTTCATTTATGGAGCCCATGGGTGCAACTTGGTTTTCATCTAAACTTGCTGGTTGCACACCACCAGCCACGGGTTTTTCTCCATTTGTAGTTTCCACATGCTCTTTTGCTCATTCTTTGCTTGATTTATCAATCTTAGGTGTAGGAAAGTCATCCTCATCATCGTTTATGCTTAACTTCTCTAAACCTATCTCAATATCATCATGCTCAAGCAAGGGGTCAAATGCAATAGTTTCAATAAATTTAACATGAATAGACTCTTCTATTTTCCTAGATTTTGGATTGTATACTCTATAAACCCTAGAAGTCAAAGAATAGCCAACAAACACACAAGGAGTAGATTTTGCATCAAATTTATCTAAATCATTCGTAGTGTTCAAAACATAGCACTTGTATCCAAATACCCTAAAGTAGTCAACTCTAGGTTTTCTATCATTCCAAATCTCATAAGGTGTCTTATTGATTTTCTTTCTAATAGACAACCTATTCACAATATAGCATGCATAATAAATGGCCTCAGCCCATAAGAACTTAGGCAAATCATGTTCAACAAGCATGGTTCTAGTAATTTCTTGTAAGGTTCTATTTTTCCTTTCTACTACCCCATTTTGTTGGGGTGTTCTAGGTGAAGAGAAATCATGTCTAATGCCATATTCATCACATAGATCAATGAAGCATGATTATCAAATTCTCATCTATGATCACTCCTAATCTTGCTAATGCTCATTTTTTTTTCATTTTGAAGCCTTTTGATTAGTTTTGAAAACTCATGAATGGTCTCATGCTTATGTGCAAGAAAAATCACCCAAGTATATCTAGAATAGTCATCAACAATCACAAGTGCACAAATGCATATGATCTACCACCTAGACTCTTAACTCTACTTGGACCAAACAAATCAAGAAGCAAAAGCTCTAAAACTCTAGTAGATGAAATCTGGGATTTTGATTTAAAAGACTCCCTAGCATGCTTTCCTTTAATGCAAGGCTCACATACATCATACACATCAAATTTCAAAGATGGAATGCCTCTAACTAGGTTCTTTTTAACTAATTTTTCAATTGTAGAGATTCCTACATGTCCTAATCTTCTATGCCAAATATTCACATCACAATTGCTAGAAATCAAGCATTTCACTTTGCAATCATTCAAATCATTTAAATCAAGAGTGTACATATCACCATCTCTACGACCTACAAGTAAGCACTCATTCATGGCATTTCTTATTTCACACTTAGAATCATCAAAGCAAATAATCAACCTACAATCAACTAAATAAGAGATGCTAAGAATATTAAAAGATGTCCATCAACTAGTGAAACATTAGAGATAGAGATAGAAGATACATCACCTATGGATCCTTGACCAAGGATCCTAGTCTTCTTCTTGTCCCCGAAGGTAACATGTTCTCCTTTTGAAGACTTCTTGAAAGTAAAAAATAGATTTGGATTGTCGGTCATATATCTTGAACAACCGTTGTCGAAATACCGCTTTGAAGCTCTAGAGGATTTGACTTTCAAGCACACCTACACAAGTTCAACTCACTTTAGGTACTCAATTTCTTTTGGGTCCTAAGAGGTTAGCACCAGCAACTTTAGTTCCCTTAGAAACCCATATTTGCACAACTCTCTTGCCAAACACATATTGAAACTTTGGATGAATCTTGGCATTCAAATCATGCATGTATGCATTATGTGAAGTATGAATGAAGTTCTAGCATACATATGACCTTGTGGTACCCTAGGTCTCCTATAATAAGCCATGGATTGCCATTATTTCTTAGGGAACCCTAAGGGTCTCATATGACCAGATTTACTTCCATTCTTCCAAGGCTCAAGTGGCACATTCCCAATAGGAATTGTTTTATGCCCTTTGGGCTGGAGATATGTAGCATGCTCATGATGTGATTTTGAAGTACTAGCATGCATATCATTCAAATCATTATAGTTAGGAGGAGAAAAATTCAGTTTCTTAGATAAGCACTTATCCTCCTTATCATTCAAAGAATCCAAGTAACCATGTGATACAAAAGTTATAGATATATCATGTAAATCACATTTTTTCAACTTCACACATCATTAATGTAGCCTAGACCAGATTTGTTAAGAGATTGTCTAAGGCATGAAAGTAGTGAATCAGGTCTAGATGATCCCATACTAAACTTAGAGAAGGATTTCTCTAGTTTCTCATATCTCATTTTTAATGTGTCTAACTCATCTTGAACACTAGAGTCAACATGAAACTCTTGGTTCTCATTAGGCAAAATAGCAATTAATTTCATATCATCATACTCTTCTTGCAATCTACTAAGTCTAAATTGCAAATCTTCAATCAAAGGCTCATGATCACATTTAGACATGTCATTAGCACACATGGCAGCAAGCATATCACATTTTTCATCATATTTAGCATTAAGTTCATCAATGGTCTTTTCATGCTTTTCTACCATTTCTACCAAGCATGTATTTTCATTCTTTAGATGCTTCTTTTCCTTATGCAATTTTCTGTTTTTAGCATTCATGTCATCAAGTCAGGAAATCAAGTCATCAAAGATAAATCATCATCATTATCATGGTCTAAAGAAGTTACCTCCTCATCCGAATTGGATGAGTTCCCTTTCGCCATGAAACATACTTTTGAAGTCTCTTTATGTTCATCATCACTTGAAGTGCAATTTGAATCCGAGTCACTCCATGCGGCTTTGAAAGCTCTCTTTGATTGGTACTTGCTCTTTTCTTTCCTCTTTGGACACTCATTCTTCATGTGTCCCTTTTTGCCACACTCAAAACACCTCAAACCTTTGCTTTGCTCCTCATGAGTACTCTTGAAAGTATTTTGATCTACATGACCAGATTTGAAATTGTTTCTTTTGGAATGGCTGAGTGGTGCTCCACCTTTCTTTTTCTTGTTTATCAAGGATCTCTTGAATCTTCTTGTCATTAAGGCAATTTCCTCATCACTCAAGTCATCTCCACTATCACCCTTGGAGGCAAAAGCTAGACTCTTCTTTTTGGTGTCCTCCTTTTGGGCTTCCCTTGCCTTCATGTTTGTTTCGTACACCATCAAGGAACCAACCAGCTCGTCCAATTTCAAGATTTTGAGGTCTTTAGCATCTTGGATGGCTGTGACTTTGGCATCCCATGCTTTCGGAAGACTTCTAAAGTATTTTTGTACCTTTTCTTGATTGGAGAAAGTCTTTCCTAAAGATTCAAGAGAATTCAAAATCTGAGTTAGTCTTATATCCATTTCGGTAATGGATTCATTAGGATGTATGGTAAACAGTTCATATGAATGCATGAGCATGTTAATCCTTGACTCCTTTACTTGATTAGTGCCCTCATGCTTCATCTCTAACCTAGTCCACATGTCTTTAGCCAAAATGCATGTAGAAATATGTTTAGCATCAACTTGATTTAATGCATTAAACAAGATAGACATAACTTTAGCATTTATAGACATCTTCTTCTTATCATGTTCATCCCATTTATCCCTAGGTTTTGAAATCTCTTTTTCGACATCACCAATCTTGGTGGTGATGGTAGACTCATAAGGTCCATCCTCTATGACATACCACAAATAAATATCAAGAGACATGAAATAAAGTTTCATTCTCATCTTCCAATGGTCATAGTCTTCTCCATTAAAGAATGGAGGTCTATCACTAGATTGGCCCTCTAACACATGATCATGTCTACCACTAGTCCATTTCATGTGCCATGTCATCACGTCCATGTCATCTGTCACGTCAGTCTGTTGACTTTGACTCTGACCAGAAAGTCAACTTTTCTTCAATTGGCTCCAAGATATTCTTTACATATTCTGACCATGGTTGACCATCAAAATGACTTTCTTAATCATGTTTGACCATGATTAATTCTTCGTTACAGTTCGATTAAGATCACCATGTTGATACTTGGTCAACTTGATCATCCTACACACAATTACACTCAAGACATGCTATGTAAGCCTTGTTAGGGCTTCTTGCAATGTTAGTCCATGTTAGTTCAATAAATCAAATTCCCATGCATTTTGGATAGGATATATAAGTCTAAGATTTCTCATGCACATCATGGATCAAAGTTCAATCAATCATGCTTTTGTAATCACTCAAACATATATATTCAACAGCCTATGGTAGGACACCAATCGATTTTACACGTTGTTTCCTCATTATTTCATAGAATGGTGTTCTCATGGCTGAAAAACTGGTCTTCTCAGTAGAGGCGATAATGTTGTGGGCCAGAGTCTTTATTTTCTCTGCAGAAGCTGCTCTCTTAATTACATATGTCACTTTAGCTCCAGAGGTCGATAATCCTAGGGCTAACACTTTTGACGGACCAACAATCTTGCTTAAAACCATTGCCATTGCCTTTTGTGTTTGAGTCAAAAAAAGTTTCAAATACACGGGAACTTTCAATGATACAACCTTCATTAATGTCGATGCTGGAACAACCTTAATTTGAAAGCGAATACCACACCCGTGTCCCCCGATAAACCCCTAACTCCAAAAGTCAACCCGCTTCGAATCTCAACCGGGATCACCATCTACATCGAAAAACACAATGTATGAAAATACAGTTAAAATACGTTCGGCAACTATGGTCAACGATCAAAGTCAACGGTCAAACTAGGTGAAATGGGTCAAACCGGTCAACACACCAGTCAACTCGCCCTGACTTGGTCAACTCAGCGGAAACCCATTCAACACTGCCGCCGGCGATCCGGTAACCCAAACCTGCCAAATCTTACACCAAATTGAAGAGCTCGATGAAATGAACTCATAGGTACCTAAATCAAGCCAAACCGTCACCGGAATCAACCGGATCGACCAAAGGAAGTTCACGGTGGCCGGAACTTCAATCTCATATTTCTCCCAAACCGGAACTCCGTTCGACGTGATTCAAGTTGGGTTACACTCGTCTCGTCAATACGCTTCTTTTGGTACCAACCACGACCACCACCGTCGTCGGAATCACTAAATTGCCGTTGAACCCTTTTAAGAGAGAGAAAGAGGAGAGAGAGACAGAAAATCGTGAAAGAATAGGGTATTTTTGCAATATTTTTTATTTTTTTTTATTTTCTTTAATTTTTCTTTTATGCAATCTTTCCCTTTCAAAAACACCCATCTTTCAAAAACACCCCTTACTAAAATGTTCCAATTAACTTCAAAAATTCATAACAAATCCAATTTAAATCCGATTTGAGTGATTCTTGCACCAATAATTTTCTTTTTAAATCCCCCATTTATTAAAAATATATTCATATTTTATCTTGATTTAATTTTTATTCTCCCCAAATCCCGATTCACAATCATCGAGGTTCACCCACCTCGATCAACGCATCAAAGTACTATGAACAGTGTATAATTGAGTCAGGATATTACAACTCTCACAATCTTTTACAAGCTCTCTAACCATTTCCCTAACATCTGGTGGAACAACAGTGTTCCATTGCCTTCAAAGACCAGCTAAACTACTGGCATCTACAATGGCTACTATTGTCTTGAACTTCTTTGTCTGATTCTGAAGGGCATGCGCAAGAAATGCATGCGATTTTTCCTCAACTGGAAGCTCTGAGAAATAAATCTTAGTTGACTTGGGATTCGCCTTTTTGTTAATGGGCAGACGACCTGCATTGTTTAGAGCGATTCTCAACCCCTCAATTGCAAACTAGACGGTGTTAACTTCTGATATAGTTCGGGTATCCATAACTTCCCCTTTGTTGACATCTATTAGCATCTTCTGTGCAAATGCTAAAGCCCCACCAATTGATGGAAGGCCCACAAAAAGATTATGTAGGTTTACACGTAAAGGATAAATTGATTGCACAAATTGTGGAGCCTCGAAATCATTCACCGGGAGAATTTCCTTTGAATCAATAGAACCTGAAGAGTTCAGTTTCAAAACTGAAATATCCATATTTGAAGATAACAACTTCACCGTGTGTGACTCAACATTGTTGTTAAGAAAAAGGATAAAGGATACTTTTAGTCCCTCACAGATGACCTGTGTAACAACTCAGTCCCTCGCGTTCTAAACGTAACAAATAGGTCATTGGTCTTTGTGGATTGTAACTCGGTCAGATTTTTGAGAAATCCGGTAAGTCAATTTGCTGACCTGTCACATTGATCTAACAGAAACCATCAAAATGTGGTGACATGTAACGTTACCGTGACGGTTATATGACGTGGAGTAGAGCTAGTGGGAGATTGGGGAGGGAGACTAAAATTCCCCATAAAATTTTTTAGGTTAAATGTTCAGGCTGTAACATAACCTAACCCTAAACACTCGTTCTTGAAGCTGTCTCTCCGTGTCTCTGGATCCATCAATTTTGAAGTTGAGCAAAGGTTGAAGAGCAATGATTGATCGATACAACCAATACATGCACGTATTTCGACTTCGACAACCCTAGCCAAAACACTTTAGGGTTTTCTTTGCCATTCTTGGGATCGTCTCATTTTTCATTTGCTTTATGATCAATATAAAAATGGGTGATTCTGTCTTGTTATAAAATAAAAAATGATTCATTTGCACACTAAAGTAGTTTTTGTCGGGGATTTCTATATTGGATGAGAAACATTATTGTGGTCCCCAAATGCATGTCACTTTCTGGAATTTTTTTTGTCCCTTTATTTGTTGTGATGAGTTGTGATTTTTAAAATAAAAGCTTCATGTGGTTGTAGGTGAAAATTTTACAGAATGAGTCCTGATCATGATAAAATTAATTGTGATTGTTGTTCTGGTCATCATCGTAGTGATGAATATGATGACAATGAATTAGATGAGATGCTAGATGAATATATGGATAGCATATAAGGGAAAAAAAATCAACTGAACAAATGGAGAATGATAGGAGTGATGAGGTTCCTGATGATGAATTTGTTGACATAGTTCTTGGCGAGGATGAAGAGGATAGGCATGATGAGGATGATCTGGATGGGCTGGATGAACAAGAGGATGGACTGGATGGGGTGAATTTTGATGATGATATTGATGACAACTTAAGTTTAAATACAGAGGATGATGATGATCCTGACTTTAGGATGATCTATGAATCTGATGAACTTGAGAGCCTGGCCTCCTCTGATGATGAAACTGGGGTTAGTGTAAGGAAGAAAAATAACCCTAAGTTCAACCCTAATATAAACATGAAGAATTTCACATTTGAGTTAGGTATGAAGTTCACTTCAATGGATTAGTTTAAGAAAGCTGTGAAGAATTATGCTGTAGAGGGTGGGTATAAACTGAAATTTGTGAAAAATGACAAGTGTAGATGTCAAGTGAAGTGCACTGAAAGTGTCCCTGGAAGGTTTGGTGTTCACATATCACAAATGAAAAGACTTACCAAGTGAAGACTTCTGTGAAAAAGCATAGATGTGGTAGATCCATGTTGATCAAACAAGCCAGCTTTAAATGTGGTGCAAAAGATGGCTTTAGTTTCAGTGGACCAACTAAGGGGCCCATGCCCGTGCAACTAGACATTCAACACAACCTTGAAGAATTAAAGGCAGGAGACACGGAGCTGATGGTGGCTGAAATCTAGCATTGATAAGGGCAACCGAGTCAATGAATAAAAGTGTTCACTTCATGTGTTCACATGTGATCTTTTATTATTTAAGTATTCTATTTCCTTTGAATAGGCAGCTCATTTTTTTGTTTTGATTGAAAGAAGAAAACCAATATTCTGGAGTGATTCCATAATAGAAAGAAAACGAGAGTGATTCTCACCGTGCTGGTCTTGTGTTCTAGTTTCAAGTGTGATTCTTGATCTAGTTTGCATCAACTTGGTATCAGAGGAAACATCATGCCTACACGTAACGGCAAGGACTACGCTGCCACGGACTTTGATTCAACAGATCCCATCCAACAAAGTGAACTCATGACTGTCTTGGCTCAACAGCTTCCAGCCATGACGCAAGCTCTCCAGCAAATCCCGGACATGGCTCAACAAATAACTAAGCTGACGGAGCAAGTGAATCAATTAGCTGGAGCAACGAGTTCCCCAACTCAGAGGAGTGGTAAGAAGGTGGTCCAAGAGATTGAAGAGGAGGCTGGTGATGAATATGCTGAAGGTGTTCATGGTCAACACTCTAAACCACGTAATTCCTATACTCAGCGTACTGGTGAACGAAGTCGAGCTTTTCAACATGAGCCCAAACCTGAATCCTTTCGCCACAATTATAGGCAATATGGCCATTTTGATCAAACAGATCAAGTAATGAGACAAATCAAAGTTGATGTTCCGGAGTTTGATGGCAACCAAGAACTCCATGAGGTGATGGACTGGTTGGCTAAGGTGGAAAATTTCTTTGACTGGGTAGGCATGAATCAAGAGCAGAAGGTCCGCTTTATTCGTATGAAATTCAAAGGTCAAGCATGCGTGTGGTGGCAAAGTTTGGAAGAACAGAGATACCATTCGGGATTACCATCAATTATGGACTGGAGAGAAATGAAGGGATACATCATGGAAGAATACCTCCCACACAATTACAAAGAGATAGTGTTTCGAGAATTACTGTCTTTGGAGCAGGGAAGCAAATCAGTCCGGGAATTTAACAACAAATTTCATGAATTGATTGTCCGATCTCGGGTGATAGAAGATCCGCAACAATCCTTGGCCAGGTACAAGAGAGGACTACGAGAGGAGATCAGTAGGGAGTTAGAGACTGCTAAGTTGGAGAATGTCAGAGAGGCCTTTCAATTAGCCCTCAAGATAGAAAGTCGTCTGAAGAGCCAGTATAACAAGCGTTACCAACCCAGTAGTCTGGATTACAAGAGTTCTCGAGCAGTTACAAATTCCTCACCCACCCAAGGCAATATGGCGGCACGGACGGAAACGGGCACCAACACAACTACACCTACTCTTCAACGAGGGAAGGAACCTGGAGGTCCCAAGTGTTATAAATGTGGCACTTTGGGTCATTATGCGTATGTGTGTCCTGGAAGAGGAAGGAAAATTGCCTTAATGTGTGAAGGAGATGAACTGGAGATTGCAAGTGAGGAAGCACACACGGCAGTAAACACGGAGGTCATTGATGAAGTACTGGAACCCTCAGAATTGCCTATGTGTGTGATACGACAAATTCTCACAGGACAAATGGTAGAACCATCAGCAGACGAATGGCTGCGGACTAGCATTTTTCGTACCCGTTTCGAGAAGGATGGCAAAGCTTTGGAAGTCATCATTGACGGGGGGAGTAGTATGAATGTTATCTCTAAAGACATGGTGGAGCGCAATGGGTTGACGACAGAGAAGCATCCAAAACCATATCGCGTGGGGTGGATTGACGACACCACCATTCCCGTGAAACAGAGATGTCTGTTATCTTTTTCGTTGGGAACCAACTACAAAGATTCGGCGTGGTGCGATGTTATACCAATGAAAGCATGTCATTTATTACTGGGTCGTCCTTGGCTATTTGACAGAGATGTGGTCCACCACGCACGAGCAAATACCTATTCTTTCAAGTATAGAGGGCACAATATCATTTTGCGTCCAATGAAGCCAAGTGGGGGAGAGTTTTTTAAAAATTCCACATTAGCCACGACACTATCTCTTCGGCAATTTCAATTGTCCAGCAAGGAGTCCCAAATTATCTTCCTACTTGTGGCTCATGAGACCAATATGGACTCTAACAACACGGAGGCACCCGAGGTAACATCTCTACTACAAGAGTTTCATGCTATTTTTCCTAATGAACTACCTTCCACATTACCTCCAATACGTGGGATTGAACATGCAATTGATCTCATACCGGGTGCAACTCTGCCCAACCTCCCTCATTACCGAATGAGCCCCAGGGAGCATGACGAACTCCAGAGGCAAGTTCATGATCTTTTACAAAAAGGATTTCTAAGAGAAAGTATGAGCCCATGCTCAGTACCGGCTCTTTTGACACCCAAAAAAGACGGCACCTGGCGCATGTGCGTGGACAGCCGCGCCATCAATAAAATAACGGTGAAGTATCGATTTCCAATACCGCGCCTTGATGATTTATTAGATCAGTTAAAAAGTGTTGTATTATTTTCTAAAATTGATTTGCGTAGCAGCTACCATCAAGTTCGGATTCGTGATGGGGATGAATGGAAAACAACATTTAAGACTCGAGATGGGTTGTATGAGTGGTGTGTTATGCCATTCGGTCTTTCAAATGCCCCAAGTACGTTCATGAGGTTGATGAACCATGTACTTCGGAAACTAGTTGGCAAATTTGTAGTGGTTTATTTCGATAATATCCTAGTATTCAGCCAGAGGACCGAAGACCATCTTTACCACTTGCGTGAAGTCTTTCAAGTGTTGAAGGATGCACAGTTGTACGTGAATAAAGCCAAATGTGCCTTTTTACAATCACAAGTTCAATTTTTGGGCTATATTATATCTGACAGGGGATTAAGCATGGATCCTAACAAAGTGCAAGCCATCTCTGATTGGCCAACTCCTTGCAATATATTTGAAGTGCGCGGATTTCATGGACTCGCATCCTTCTACCGCCGATTTATCTGGGGGTTCAGTACCATCATGGCACCAATAACAGACTGTTTGAAAGCCACTACTTTCTTATGGACGATCGAGGCAAATGAAGCATTCCAATTGTTGAAAAAAACTCTTACCACAGCACCGGTATTACGTTTACCGGATTTTAACAAAATCTTTGAGTTATCTTGTGATGCTTCGCAGGTGGGAATAGGAGGAGTCATAAGTCAAGAAGGAAAACCCGTGGCGTATCACAGCGAGAAGCTCAATGAAGCACGACGGCGGTATTCTGCCTATGATTTAGAGCTATATGCGGTGGTCCAAATGGTGAAGCATTGGAGGCCATATTTATTGCATAATGAGTTTATCCTCGTGACGGACCATGACTCTTTGCGGCATTTGAATTCACAGCAAAAGCTTAACTTTCGCCATGCAAGATGGGTTGCAGTACTGCAGCAATTTACTTTCACCATTCGACATCGCAAGGGAACGAAGAACAAAGTGGCAGATGCGCTCAGCCGACGAGCACATCTTCTTACCAATCTAGAGGTAAGTGTGGTCGGTTTTGAGTGTATGCGTGAACAATATGCAGGAGATGAAGAGTTCTCAAATGTTTGGCAAAGGTTGACTATTGGTGGAACAAATCAGGACAGTCCTTACAATCTCTTTGATGGTTATTTGTTCAAAGGAGTGCAACTTTGTCTGCCTCAAGGATCCCTACGGGACTTAGTTGTTATTGAGATTCATTCTGGTGGATTAGGTGGCCACTTTGGAAGGGAGAAGACTTTACAAATGGTGAGTGAAAGGTTCTATTGGTCCAAGTTGCGACGTGATGTTCACCGAATTGTAGATCATTGCCAAATCTGTCAATTCAGCAAAGGTTCTCGACGGAATACCGGTCTTTATACACCCCTGCCGATCCCAGAGAGCCCATGGGAAGAAATCACCCTTGACTTTGTACTGGGTTTACCAAAGACAGTAAGGAAGCATGATGTTGTATTGGTGGTGGTTGATAGATTCTCGAGAATGGCCCATTTCATCCCATGTCACAAGACAAATGATGCCTCACATGTGGCAGCCATTTTTCTTCGTGAAGTTGTGCGATTACATGGAGTTCCACGATCCCTTACATCTGACCGAGACTCACGATTCATCAGCCATTTTTGGCGATCTTTATGGGCCAAATTAGGCGCTAAACTCCAATATTCGACCGCATTCCATCCCCAAACGGACGGCCTGACAGAAGTGACAAATCGGAGTCTTGGAAACCTTCTACGATGTTTGGTGAAAGACCATGCAACAACATGGGATCAGTTGTTACCACAGGCCGAATTTGCATTCAATTCCTCGGTTAATCGGACCACAGGACGAAGCCCTTTTGAAATAGTGTTAGGCAAGCAACCTAAAGCACCAATCGACCTGATTCCACTCCCATTACCACCCCATAGTAGTGCCGAAGCTGTGGACACCGTGGAGCGGCTGCAACGACTTCACCAAGAGGTTCGCAAACGGATTGCCGTACAAAATGACCTCTACCGCCACGCAGCAAACAAACATCGTCGTGATGAAACTTTTGATGTAGGTGACATGGTTTTGGTTCGGCTTAGGCCTGAGAGATTCCCACCTGGTGCTTATCATATACTACATGATAGAAGAATCGGTCCATTCCAGGTGGTACAGCGTATTGGCTCCAACGCTTATCGAGTATTGTTGCCACCAAACATTAGACTGCATCCCGTATTCAATGTAGCTGATTTAATCAAGTACAATGAAGACCCTGCCCCAAGTAGTGAAAGAACTGAAATATCAACTCCTAACGTGCCTCCCATACCAGCAACGAATGAGAAAGTGGATCACATTATAGACCATCAATTTGTCTCTACGAGGCGGGGAGGGTATCACAAATTTCTTGTCCATTGGGTGGGCAAACCAGAATCTGACAATTCATGGATAAATGCGGAAGAATTAGCCCAATTGAATCCCAGTCTGCTTGAAAACTACTGCCAGCATCATTCGACGGAGTCGAATTTCTTAGTGAAGGAGGGAATTGGTGCAAAAGATGGCTTTAGTTTCAGTGGACCAACTAAGGGGCCCATGCCCGTGCAACTAGACATTCAACACAACCTTGAAGAATTAAAGGCAGGAGACACGGAGCTGATGGTGGCTGAAATCTAGCATTGATAAGGGCAACCGAGTCAATGAATAAAAGTGTTCACATCATGTGTTCACATGTGATCTTTTATTATTTAAGTATTCTATTTCCTTTGAATAGGCAGCTCATTTTTTTGTTTTGATTGAAAGAAGAAAACCAATATTCTGGAGTGATTCCATAATAGAAAGAAAACGAGAGTGATTCTCACCGTGCTGGTCTTGTGTTCTAGTTTCAAGTGTGATTCTTGATCTAGTTTGCATCAAAATGGCTTGGTACTAAACTACTCGAAAAAATCAAGAGTGAACCTCATGTGAGTTGTGGACAGTTGGTGAATTATGTCAAGGACAATCTAGCTTTGGAGATCACTAGACAACATGCCTTTAGAGCCAAAAGGAAAGCCCTAGAGATCATTGAAGGTAACAATATATAACAGTATGCGAAGCTAAGGAACTATTGTGCAGAACTACTCAACACAAATAGAGGATCAACATGCAGTATAGTGCTGGACAGGAACACATTAGATGATCCTCCAATATTTCATTAGATGAGCCCCACGCCAAAAAGCTATAAAACGCTCTAACTCTCTCACAATAAGCTCCAATCTGAAGCTTATTGTTTTGGGGCTTTACCGCTCCATTTTGTGGATGGTAACGCACCACTTTTTCAAGTGTTTGGTGGGGCAATTTGTGAAAGCAGACTTGCTAGCGGGACCGCCCCAGCAAACGCCCCATCAAACAGAGCCAAGCTCCATATTGGAGTTTATTGTGAAAGCGTTAAAGCGTTTTGCAGCTTTTTGGTGTGGGGCCCACGCCAAAAAGCTACAATTTTAGTTTATATTTGCTTGGGACCCAATTCTTTTACCTTTTAATACAATAAAATAAAATTTATTTTAATGTGGGTCCTACGTTTGTAATTTAAATTTTTCTACATTAATTATTTTATATATTAATATTATTTATATATAAATATTTTAGGTAAATATTATACATTTTTTTAATAATAACTATGCTTAAGCTTCATTATTTTAATTTATGAAATTATAAATTGTTTATTTGTAATTTTTAATAAATAAAATTTAATTTTAAAAATACAAACAAAATATATTTTACACAACTTAACTGCTTAGCACAGTTAATAGCTCTACCAAACATCTCACAGCTTAACAACTAACGTTAAAAATCAAGACAGCCGCTCTGTCAAATACACACAATTATGGATGGCAAAAAGATAGGGAATCCTTCCAAATAAAGAATATCAAAACCGTTTCCATTTAAGTTACTCTTTGCGAAAACTGTTAAAAAACTATTTAAGCATCGTTTGGTTGACATTTTTTAACAACAATATATTGTATGGTTCACATCAACCAAACTACAATATTTTGTCCAAAAAACCTAGACAATTTTCAGGCAATATATTGCCCACTCTAAAATGGTCCCATTTTGGACAATTTTGAAACAATTTTGCCATACCAGGTTATTGATTCTTTCATTTTTAACGAAGAATGTGAAGAACTCAAGAAGCAGTCCTTCGATGCCTATAGAGCTGCACGATTCTTTGATGACTCTCGAGCTACATGACCCCAACTGCCGGAACCGTCGACTGCATTTGGGATTGTTTAAGCTTCACTCATTGATAACAGTCTCTACACCTCAATTTACTCTCTTGTATGTCCTGTTTTTCTCAATTAGGGATTCCCTGATGTGGGCATCTAGTATCTTCGATTGTTCTAGGGTTTTGGATTGTATTTCCTTGATGTAAAATTCTTCTTATAATGATTTGCGTGATGATTGTAGCATCCACCTAGTCACTTGATAATTGTATGGATCTATTTCGAATGTCAGTAATACAAGAAAGCTACAAGAAATCTATACTCAATGGGATTGTTTGAGCGAGAATAGAAGGTTTTGCTACTTCAAAAGTTGTTGAAAGAGGCAATTGTTGATGAAAGGTTCAAGCCAACACACTACTGCAAAATCGACAGTCCTTATCGTTGAAATCGTTAATGGGTGTCAATCGTAAGAGAAGGTGAGAACATATTCATCTGTCTAAAATGTACTATTAACATAGAGACATTCAAGATTTACCATTGCGTTTATTAAGTATTAACATGTTTGTGGCTATAAATTATTATTAAATTTTTGATCCTTTGTATGAATTTCTGATTTAATATGAACCAATAAAAATTCATATAATCTTTCAATCCAATGCATTTTGCACTCACAAAAGAAGGTTGAATACTTGATACACATTTATATTATTCTCGAGTGGACATGTTTTGGATAGAAGTGGTGATGATAAAAAATTATTTCTTCCTGTATCTAATAAATAATATATTTATCAATTATATTGTAATTTTGAATTACGAGAAAATATTAATTAGTCTATTCAATACTTTTTTAAAACCAAACACATTTTTTCCAATAATATTATACACCACAAATATTCCAAACACACTAGAACACAAGTAAAACAATACACGTCTTGCTCTATCAGACATTTGAATTTAATTCAATCTTATGAAAAACTAATCCCTTGAAGATATTCATTAACAAATATTTGCTCTATTTACTTGAACTTAGGATTCACTTAACATTAAATTTTTTTAAAAAATTATAAGAATCTACATCAATTAACCTTGCATTTTTACCCTTTGAGCATATCATCTACACATCTATATATATGAATATATTATTTAAGACAACTCAAAACAAGCGTAGCGCGGGTATACACCTAGTTGAGTTACGTTTCTGAAAGCTTAGTGTCATTAAAGTTCTCTTAGGACAATTGTTTATTGTTGTGTAGGTTGCCGCTCATTGTTCTACAATGTTGCGCCATGTCTGTTAATTTTTTTTGTATGTGTTTTTCTGTCTCACGACTCCACCCGAAATGGGGCGCGACATATGGAGTTTGGAAACGATTTTTGTTTTGATTTTCAAACCCATCACAGTTTAGCATCGGATTTGATTTTTGGTGCTGAGTTTAGGGTAACCGAACCATTTAATAAAAAAAATCAATTATAGTGAATCATCTATATAAAAGTATACTCCTAGGATACTAAATTCTAACATGATAAATTATATTAAAGCATATACATTTATAGAATCATAATAATAAAACTATAGATTACACTAATTTGAATTGTCCAAATACGTAAGTGAGCCGTTGGTTGAACGACAATCATCTTGCATGTAAGGGATCACCGTGAGTTCGAATCCTAGCATTCCCAAAACCCCTGTTTCAAAAAAACATTTGTCCAACCAAATACATTGCAAGATAAATCATTCTTAGTATTAATAGCATCATAATTAATTATTAATTTTATTAGTTTATTCTATTTTTAATGCATCATTTGAGTTTCACGTTCGAGTTAGAGGCGGGCTAGGATTAGAATTTATGGGTTTAGAAATGATTATCTGACTAGCAATGAAAAAATAAAAAAATATTAAAAGTTAAATGGTAAATGGGTACCCGGTGATAAACAATCATGGAACAGTTCTGTTTTTAAAAATTTAGACTTCGTTTGGTAGATAATTTTAACAGTAGCATATATTGTGGACAATTACATATGCTGATAAAAAAAGGTAGCATATATGGTTCCTAAAATACTAGTAGTGTTTGGTTGTACTTTTATTGGCAACATATTTACTGTTAAAATTATTGAGTAAATTACGTACATTGGTATTATACAAATAAGTTGTAACAAATTTAAATAAATAGCAAAATAAATTGTAAACAATTTCTAATACTAATAATAACATTATTAAATAAATTAACTATGATAAAATAAAATTATATATTTTTAATGCTTAAAATATTATATATATAATGCTTAAATAAATTAATACATATTTCTTAACGCTTTAAATATTTATACAACTACATTTTTAATGTTTAATAAATTCAAACATATTTTGCTTAAACATATTAAAAAATATATAAATAATAGTAATCATATTGCGCTCGATAGTTGATTAGCAAGCATATCATGAAACTGAGCCATATTTGCATCATCATTGACCAAATATTCATCATCTCCATCCTCCACATCTTGAGGATTGGGGTCGGGCATCGAAGCTTCTCCCACTTCAGACGTTGAACCAATCTCATTAAATCAACATTAATAACATCATGCAGGCGGATAAAATTGTGAAGTGCCATGTATTCTATCGCAATTATCCCCTATACCTTTATATCATAGGAAGTCATTGCATTTAATATCCGTCATTTCTTTTTTGTAAACCCGAATGTCCTTTCGATGACATTTCTAAGCCGAGCTTGGGCCTTATTGAATACTTTACAAGGCCCTAATGCAGGTGCTCCATTTTGGAACACATAAACATGATACCTCTCTCCTTTATATGGTGCGAGGAAACCTATCTTGTTTGCATAACCAGCATCAACCAAGTAATATTTTCCTAGATATAAAAAGTTAATATATTAGTAAGTAACATACAATTAGTGTTAAATAAATTTGATATTTCTAACCTGGAGGTGGCTTTGGGAACCTTTTTCTCTCAACATGCAGGGAGTATTCTAGAACCCAGCTATCATGGACAGAGACCTCCCATCTAGCCAATACATATGTGTACATCATATTGGAGTCACATACTGCCAACACATTATGAGTTGGAATTCCTTCTCTCCCGAAATATCTTTGTTAGTCTCTAGATCGCCAATAGCCGATATATGGGTTCTATCCAGTGTCCTAATACAGTCCTCGAAATATTTACGGTAAGAAATTATTGAATGATCCATTATATAGCTTGGGGTTTCATATAATGTATTACCCCAAGGTTGGATGATATCCTTAGATCGCCAATAGCAATACCTTATGGAAGAGGCGACTAATAGTCCCGCTTGAATATTGAAACCTCTCTTGTATATCTTGGTTCGATTGAGCATGACCCAAAATAGATACGAACATTGCAACCATCTCAGGTATGCCAACATTATCTGAAACAGTCAACCCATAATCAATCCGTAAAACTTTGCATATCTATGGAAAACCCCAATCGATATCCTAAATGCTTTATATATGCTACCCAATCATGTCCTTTCAAGGTACGTGTCCTACATGGAGTATTTTGCCTAGACCGGGAACTTGAACGTCTAGCATCAATGTGTCACTCAAGTAATTGAAGTAACAAAAGGTCAACACCATCATCGCTACTGCCAGAACTTGAACTCATTTTTGTGACATGAAAAATACAACATCATTAAACATAAATGCAACTTAACCTATTCATAGAGTAATAAGCATACGTCCAATTACTACTACAATCAAACACATCCAGTACTAATCAATTAAAGAAAACAAATAGGTGTTCCAATCAATTAAAGAAAAAATCTTAAACTAAATAAAAAAAACATGTCCAATCTGTTAAAATTATTGAAATAATATCCATTGTGAGAAAGTATGAAACAAATGAAAAACAATATCAATTTTGGAGAAAGCATGACACAAATGAAAACAATATCCATTTGTTAAATGTCATGCAAAAGGAACTTTTCCATCAGTCTGCTTGAAGAGTCGCTCGATGTAACCATAATGAACATTAGGTGGTAAAGCCAAGAAAAGCTACAGATGACTATTAGGGTTAAACAACTGAACATCTTAATAGAACAAAATTGGATTTCCACTTCAAGATTAATGTCCACTAGGGTATTAACAGAAGCATTATATGATGAATAAATTGGCAGCATTGGCTGCATTGGCATCACTGACTGAATAGGTTGAACAATTGGCACAGGCTGCACACATCCACTTTCTTCATTGATTCTTTCTTCACATCATAGTATTCTTTCTTTGATACAAAATAAGAATACTTTTGCTCACTAGTAAACTTCAATTGTTGACACAACTCATCAAATTCAGGATCTTTGATCTTTTCTTTGACTTTCTCCCTCTTCCGGCTTCCTCCAGTAATTGCAGAACCAGGGGTTGGTGTGCTTTCTTTGACATATGAACCAGTAGACATATCATCAACCAATTTGTCATAATTTGCTTCTACTGGTTGTGAAATGTAGCAATCAACACCAAAGGTTGCAATGAAACCATCTTCCAAGACCATTGTTGGCAAAAAACTGTTATCAACAGTGGTTGAATTTCCACCTCACAACTTATGCTGCTCCTCTCGTAGAGGGAAGCCTCCATTCTTAAACTTCTTGAAGTTAATATTCTTCTGCACAGTGAATGTAACAAATAAATGATTATATACAAACTTCAAAATTACTCTATATTAGTATACATATTTACAAAAGTGACAAAGAAAAATATTTGAATTCTAGTATCCCACCAGTCCTCGGTGGCCTCAACCTTTCCAAATTCAGAATTGAACCCCAAACCCGTCTCAACAGTCATAAGCCTTATTGAATAACTGCCAATTATGTTTCATGTTGTCATATTTCATTTTCAATTTTTGTGGGGTATAGTTAAACCCACTTACTTTCTTGAATTCTTCAGCTACTTTATCCCACTTCAATAGGCCAACGTTTTCCTTCTTCCAATTAGATAGAATATCAAGAAAAACTTTCATGAAATGAATATCCCATTTAAACTAATCATTTTTCTGTGTCAAACTTTCATTTCCTTTCCATACTCATCTCCTAAACTAGTAACAATAACATACTAAGGCAGCGAAAACTATTAACAAGCATACATGTAATAAGGGATAGCACATTTCATAAAATTATTGTAATGCATTCTGTCATATGAAAAATATAATGTACAAGCAAGGAAAAAAATTTGGGGCTTATCAATTAACTGAACTTTCAATAGCCCATAAAACTAGTGTTTGATATATTATTACACAAAAAAACCACATTAGGGAGAGATTAAGAGAGAAAGGGCAACAGTGAGAGGAGAGCATCAAATTACATTAACCAGAGAAAGCCAAAAATTGGGCATGTCCAAGTGGAAACATTAGTTAGGCAATCACATGCTAGCATATCGAAGTGAAAACATGTACTGGAAGCATAAGTTTAATTGCATTCAAGCATATTACTTAACCCATAACAAGATAACATAAAGCAATGACCTTATCCTCCTAGCTCTTCATCTCCAAAACCTCATATCTTTTACCGAACAATAACAACAAATACTAAACAGGAAAACTCCACAAAACTCACCCAAAAAGAGGTACCAATCACTTTTTCTCATGGTTACATGATGATAAGTAAGAAGTTCCTAATTCCTCAGCCAAGATTATCAACAACAGATATGGCATGGATAGTTAAGACTCTAAAATTGTATTTGTTAGTTTGGAACTCTTCTTAAAGAGTATAGATTACTTACAATTATTGGGAGAATGGAAGCCTAGAATGATGCTTGCTACCCTATAAAGAAAGCAATAATATATGAACAGAGTTGCTGATATGTTGTACTTTAAAAGTGCAAAATAATTTGCCATAAGGATTTTTCCAACAAAAATTCACTTACCATTTACATTACGCTGGCAACACACGACTTTCAATGATAAATAAGTCTGTCAGGATGCATTTCGAAATTGTTGTAGGGAAGTTTCATATAATTGAAAAATATTAGTAATACCTTACACCCACAAATGTCCTACCTCTAATGATCTTTTGATATATGTTTTGACTTGAAATATGCTTCTAGGTGCTAAATGTACTTGAAAATATAGAATTTTTCGTAAAACTAATGATCATTTCTTATGCTTAGCTGAAATTTTGCAACTAATGAGCATTTCTTATGTTTCATTCTTGTTTGAATAATAGCAATGAGATTTCCCAATATCCTGCTAAGAATAGCTAGGATCTCTGAAATACCACGTCATTAACAAAGTAAGAACACATTGATGCATAGAAATTGAAATGAAACGAAAGAGGAAGCAAACCTGAAGGAATGGACAGAACTTTGGATTCTTACATGAAGGTAGGGGTGGACCTAGGAATGTAGATGGGGGATTCGGGGGTAGCTTCCTCGAAAAATTTTTTGGGGTATTTATTGAAAAGTGATATGAAAAAAGTTATAATAACAAAATTTGATTGATAATTTATTATGCTACATTTTACAACTGCTCACGACGTTTTTTCATTTTTTGAAAACGTTGAATTATAGATTTATTACTAAATTCGTTAAGTTTCTCTCAATATACACAACCAAACTATCATTTAAAAGTTAATCTCCCATTCAATTGCGTAGACAGTTCTTTCCGATCTTCATCGCTGAAAATGCCCCCTCTATAGTAGTTGTGGCAATCGATAGAAGTAATGCAAATTTGAGAAGTCGATAAAGAGAAGGATATACTCCACTTCTCTTATTGCAAACCAAATTCTGAGCCAACTCATCGAGACTTCTTAACCCTAAAAATTCATTATTGCTTTGTGCATATCATATATATATACATATACACATCAAGCTCATCACCAAAGGCAATGCACTCCGTTGGAGAAAAATCATTTGGACAGAAGGAAGCGAGGCGAATTAGCTTTTGCTTATTGAAAGCAAAAAATGAATCAATTGGACTCAAACATGTACCACAAACTAGTAACTCAATATTTGCTTCAATAAAACACTTATTCAACTCTTGAAGTTGCATATCAATCACAGTATGAAACAACTCAACTTGATAACAAAGCAAGTTGGTAAATTCTTTTTTACACCTTGATTGACCTACAGCTAGATATAACTCCTCCATTGCTGGAACAACAACTTCATGATTGTTACAAAATATGCAATTTCATCCAAAAAAAACTATCATATCGATTCTCCCTTAGCATTTATAATCGTCTCTTGGAATGTTGAACGAGCATCATAGCATTTACAATATCTTGATCTTTTCTTTGTAATGCTTATGACAAGTCATTTGTCATTGACAGAGCCTTCCTCATTAAGTGTAGATTGAATATAAAATTAAATAGTTGTATCAAAAATAGCAAACCACGTGCTACAACATTTTGATCTCCCATGCCATCATCACGAACTTGTTTAAGCCGAAGCAAACATATTGATCAAGCTCATCAAAGTGGCATAATGTGATCCCCAATATATATCAGAAGCACGAGCTAGACTACTTTCTTGATTTAAGCCTCGCCGGATCATAAGTTACCTCACTTATTGATTTAAAGACATTTATAGCTTGAGCTTCAAGAAAAGCATCATGTCGTTTGCAAGATCCTCCACCAATATTCAATATATTAGCTATAGAGTTGAAAAACCGTGAAATATCCAAGTGTTTTTTATCACAACCACTAGATCTAATTGGAGTTGATGAGCAAAGCAATAAACATAATAAATTGATTCATTCTCTCTTAAGATTAAGAGATGGAGCCCAAACCTAAAGAATTAGACAGAACAACAACAAGCACAGTAAGACTAGCTATTGAGATAGTTTTTTAGTATTATCAAATTCTTTGTTTTGAGAGCTTCTTTGTAAGATTTTAGAGGAGATGAAAAATAAACTGAGGAGAGCTTGGTGAGATCATTCTTGAGTGAACAAGGGTGTGATTTCTTGTGAAACTCCCAAGAGGTGTTATAAAGGCTTGTGTTGAGCAAACTTGGAGGTTGTACAAGAAGCTCGGATTCGTTCATCTAGTGGAATGCTCAAGCAACCCTATGGACATAGGCTTAGTATAACTGAACCACGTAAACCATTTTATCCCTTCTATTTGCTCTCTTGCATATTTACTTATTGTGTGTTTGATTATTGCTTGTTCACAGTTTAGCTTGGTCCCGATTGGTTTTGTCGAATAGTTTATCTTTCATGATAAGATTCCACCTTGCTCCACTATAGAGAATGGATGCTTATGCATGAGATCGAATAAAATGTGCAATATTATCTTTGACTTTCTTATAATCATATTTAAAGGGAAGAAGAGGAGATGACTCACTAGTGATTTTACTTGAATGGTAGCTCAATATCTTTTAAGATTTTTGATTTATCTTCCTCTCACACACCCTTTTAAAAATGTCTCCTGAAATGAGATGTCGTGCCACCACTGATTTGAAGTTGTGTCTTGCAATGTTTGCACTGCACTTTTTGTTTGTTCCTTTTACGTCATTGAACTCATCCCAAACCGTGGATTTCCTTCTCTTTCTTTTCTTATCAATCTCTAGACTTTCATCATTTTTGTTATCTCCTCCTCCTCCTTCATCTCCTTCTTCAACTCCCTCCTCATATTCATCTTCATTTTTCTATTCCTCATGTTGTTATTGTTGCCTTTGCTCCACATCCATAGTGGCAACCAAGGGTTGAATTTCTAGGGTAATCACACCATCAACTTCCATCCTGAAATATCAATGTATGGATTCAAATATTAAGCACAACAATACTTCATAGTTTGTTACGTAAAAATCATTGCATATAATGCTCTGAAAGATTGAAATATAATTGTATATAATGTTCTAATCAAATTATTGATCCTTATTTTGTGTAACGGACATGTTTGTTTAAGTAAAATTTTTTTCATATCCAACAATAACTCTAAAGCCATTTAACTCTAAGCCACCATAACCACTCAAATACAGAACTCCAAAAATTCCAAACTAGTTCAAAAGCACAAAAAATGAGTTGAAAATTATTAGAATGAATAACTTGAATTAGCAAAGAAAAATACATACCAAGAATAAAAAAATCAGAATATCATTACCTCAAGTCAATCAATAAGACACAAGGCAAATACAAAAAGGAGCCAAAGAGACAAAGTTTGCTAAGTATTATATCCATGGTTTAATCCTGTTGAAATTACAAGCATTTGTCGAGACCACTTCCCAAGCTCCATGTTCCAACACCACTGGCACCATGGCAAGCAAGTAAATAGAACTTAGTACCTCAACAGTCACCATGAAATAAAACTCACAAGAAAAACCCTGGAAGTAACTAAAAATCACTAGAGGGAATTGTAACACTATTGTCGAAATCATAAGCCTCCAAGAAGAAGGAAATCGCAAGCCTCCAAGGCTCCAAAAAGAATTAAATCGCAACTCCCAGCAGACATAAACAAGTCAGCACTAAACTACGTGACGACATGGCCACTCACCACTCACCATTCTCTGTGATTGCGATTTAAGGTTCCTTAGTGGCTTAGTTCCTCTCTCGACCGTGATTTAGATTTTGTTTTGTATAATCGTATAGGAGAAATTAACAAGGCTAGAGGCCTAGAGCCCATGGTAAGGGATTTAGGGAATTAAGGGCTTAAGCAATGGACAGATTGAGCTTTCAAATTAAATTGGGCATGTATAGTTTTGGGTTTCTTAATTCTATTAAGAAGGCTTATATATGAATATATTTATAGATATCATATATATATAAATATAAATATATGTATATATATAATATATATAGGCCCTAGTGCCTACGGGCCGGACTTCCCTGAGCATGGGCTTGACCCTAAATCCTAAACGAACCTATCTTTAGGCCAGAACTTGGCCCCTTTGGCTTACAGGCCGAGCCGAAATAGCGTCGTCCGCAAGCCACCCGTGGGTGGATTGGCCCATTTTCATCCCTAATTTCAGTAACACTAGTTCAGACGATTCGTGATAGGCAAGAGCTGTTTAATCTTAGTTCTAGGTATATGAGCACATTTGGACCAAATGGGTTGCTTCGGGCTCCAAGTCCAAATGCATTCCCAATAGGTACATCCACATCTTTGAGGATTTCTAGATAGTTATAGTATAGACTTGTAACTTGGGGTGGTAAAACTATGTCCGGTTCGGATGACCGAATTTGTCCAATTCGAATTAAACCAAGTTTGGACATAAGTTATACGTATGATATCTACCCGGGTTTGGGTTCAAACATGTTCTATCTGGAAGAAGAGGAATGAAGTAGTGTTTTGAGGAAAAGAACCAGACTGACTCTAAGTAAAATCCCTTGTTTTTGTAAGGCTACATCACTTGATTGCAAGACTGATTCCAAATTTTCCCTACCACAGCTATCAGCTTGCTTGGTCTTCATGCACCATTTCAAGTTTGTCAAATTTTCATAAAAGTAGGATCTCCCACCAGCTGTAGTGGATCCCCCCAGCAAATGGCCAAACAAAATGGAATGTGGATGGTTCCTCTCTTGGTAAACCAAGAAGGGTTGGTATTAGTGGAGTTCTAAGGGATGCAAATGGTTTAATCTTATGCATTTTCTCTTGTTTCATTGGCTTATGTGATTCAAATCAAGCTGAATTTTGTGCCATCCAAAAGGTGTTGGATCTATCGGTCTCTTCTCTCAGGTTTCTAGAGGCTGACGTTATCCTAGAATCCTACTCCACCAATGCTTGCAAATGGGCCAATCAGTCTCAAGAATCACCATGGAACTACAATCACATTCAGGATGCCATCTGCCTTTCCAAACTTAAGCTACGAAGGTTAGTAGTAAATCACATATTAAGGGAAAGAAATGACATTGTAGACGTTCTTGCAAAGGAGGGAGTAAGGAGGTCATATGATTTTGTTATGTGGTTTTAGTTTATTTTTATGTCCCTTCTATGATGGATCTACTTGTCCTATAATTTTTACCTTCCTTTTGATGTATTTACCTTAGGCAATCCTTATTGATGCCCTATTGTTCCTTTTTGCTGTGATATATACTCTGTTCTATATAAAAAAAACGTACAAATCTTGTCCAGTTTACTTGTTCGAACTCTAACACGAATTTAAATCAATCTGGATTTGATCAATTAAGTACGTCTGAAATCAATTCGGATTAACATTCGGACATGTAAACATGTCATATACATTGTAATTGATTTTTTTCCATCCCTACTTGTAACACGGAAAAAAAAGAACAAACCAAAGAAAACATCCGGACCGGACTTGAGGCCGGGTGATGATCCCGACAGGTACAATCCGGTCCGGATTTAACACCATGGTTGGAAGTTGATTAGTTGACAGTTTCATAATCTGAATTACATAATCTCTATTTGCTAAAAGGAAAAGAACAGAAAAGAGCCACCACAACGTCTAAATGAGTTCTGTGAACACATTTCCCTCTTTCCCTTCCTCGTCGTCCCGGTGTATCTTTGCCAAACTATGGCCCATCCGGAGCTCCTTCTCTACACGACGTCGGTCTCGCCGCCGCCTCCACCTCCACCTCCGCCGCCACCGTCAAACCCCAAATAAACTCGCAGAACTCTCTAAACATGACGACGGCGACAGCAACAATAACCTCAAACTAGTCCTCGACATCGACCGGATATCCGCCCTTTCCTCGAGAGAGTACCAACAATATCTCTCCTCCGCCAGAGATGCCTGTCAGGACCTACTATCCCTCGTCACGATTGATAGCGCCAATCGACGAGTCGTCGTTTCGTGCCGTAGATCCACGCTCCTGTTCGCTGGTCATATGTTAGTTATTGGGTTTGCTCTGCTTTTGGGGATTAGGGTTTTGTCTAAGCTAGTGTTGGGGTTTAAGGGTCGGTTTGTATTTGGGTCTCGGCGTGATGATGTTGTGGTTCGGAGAGATAGGAGTCTTGGAGGGAAAGAAGTTGTTGTTGCTGCAAGGAGTATCAGGGAGACGAGAGAGGACGGAATGATGGACAATTTCGGGGCTTTGAAGAAAAATATTCAGGTTCGGAGCCAAGAGAAGTTGCCCAAGTGGTGGCCGGTTCGGGTGGTGATTCCAGCAATGGTGGCTGATAAAGAGGAGTATCAGAGGGAAGCCAACAAATTGATTAGAGGTTTTTCTTTTACAATTGTTTCTGTCGATTCTTTTTTTTTCTTGATCCTACAAATGTTGTTTTGTCTGTACTGGGTAGAAAAGCCTTCCTTTTCAAATTCGGAAGTTTGGAACTTTCTTTCTCTAATTTTCGTCAATATTTTCTTCTGGAGGATCTGATAATTTAAAGAACTTAGTTTTGTCCCATTTTGTTATTCTTGCTAGTAGATTTGCATATGTTAGTGAATGTTTTATTTTGAGTCTCCCCTTCCTTCCCAGGCCTTTTCGTAGAACTTAGTTTTATCCCAGTATGTTATTCTTGCTAGTGGATTTGCATGTGTCTTTATGTTAGTTTCCCCATCCTTCCCTGACCGTTTTGGCCATTGTCACCATGGGTGTATGCAGCATGCCTGTATCTGTTTTATGACTTCACTCGAAGTGAGGGTGGGTTGCAGGTGACTATTGAATGGTCTCTTATGCATTTGTTTTCATCCATTTCATGACTCTGGTTTCCTTGTGATTTTGCTGTTGATTTTTGTGTTGTAGGTAAGAGATGCACATTTCTGAAACCTCAGCCAACATTGTAATTATGCATTTTTCTCAAGTTGCAACTTATCAATTTGATTTCCAGCTATCATGGACTGTAGAACGAGTGGAAAGGACATTATGGAGGATGATATAATCCAAGTCAGTTTTTATTCTTAATTTTTTTAATATCTAATTGTGCTGCTAATGTAATAACTTAATAATTTCTTTCACCGGTGTTCTAAGAGACTATAGTTCATGCATGCATGTATTGCTTGTGTGTGTTGTTGGTGAATCATGTTTATTAGGAGCCTACGGCAATAATCTGAATTTGAGGCCGAAAATGAGAATTTGAATGAGACTTTACCTTACTGCTAAAATAATTCTTAAGAATTTTTCGGTCCTGCAGAAGAAAATTTTCTAAATTAAAATTAGAAAGTCACAGTAAAATGTTTACTTTTTTAATTGGTATAAGTACAGCTTTTACTTCAAAATTAATTAAAATATATAAGCTAATTCAACAGTGACATAGAACTATAGAAGTAAAGTGAAAATTTAGAATGATAGAACCTCACTGAACCACACAATGATTTGATAATGGGCATGTTAAAACCAATATGTTTAGTCCGAGGTGTTCAAAGAGATGCTTGTAGATTTTAGTTAGACACATTGAGAAGAATACGGAGTCGGTCAACCTGATAAGAGGAGATGGAAAAATAAAAAGGCACTTGCACAAGAGAGATGCGAAGGTGAAGTCTTGGAAGGGCGGAGGAAGAGGAAGTTTTGCTAGCTTTTAGGAGGAAATAGGATTTATTTGACTTTGAGAAAGATATTACACACTAAACATAATAAATATTTTTCATGAGGGGCTTTCTTAAAAGGTGATGTCGTAGGCAACTGACTGGTGAATATTGGTTAAATAATCCCTGTTGTGTACTTGCACTTTGTTTTTAATGTTGTAGAAATACCATAGATTTAGGCATTTGGGTTTCTCAAACAAAAAAAAAAACACACAGTATATATTTGGGTTTTTTATTTCTTATTTTACTCTTTTGGGGTGGGGGAAGGGTGTCAACAAATAGTCTCCTCTAAAAATGCTAAGTGGGAGATGGCAATTAAGTAGTCTCTTTCATGAAGCCCAGATGTACTGTTAAGGTATTTTTTTCGTGTAGGTTGCCACTTGCTATTAAATGTCCTCTCATCGACACCATTAACAACATAACTATGTCTATCAAAAACTATTTTGTTCATGTGATCGTTTGGTTACTTGGTGCCTTTTTAACAAAATTCTTCTCCAAAAAAATGTCTTGGGCTTGCTTAGTTTTAATCTTATTTTTTCTTTCCATGGGACCGTCACAAATTCTTTTGAGGAAAGAAACTATGTGTAACGAAGTGGAAAAGGTCATCTGCCGCAGTTATGCTTGGAAAATTGTACTGCCTTCTTTTGCACATAACGCTTTTAAAATCATGTAACTTTGATCAATATGTCAATTTGTAGCTTGTACTTTGAGGTAAATCCATTTGTGGTACATCTGGTAAAGGAGTTATGGGTAAGAGGGCATTGGCATCATTTAACTTCTTTCTTTTGATGCACAAATGCGATGATGATTGTCAGCATGTAAGATGCTTGTTTAGTTTCCATTGTCAGTGACAATTTTATTGGGAAGTTGCGCTAGAGAAGGTTTTCTTTTATTGATTTGTGGGTTTCCATATTTTTTCCACTGCTGTCTCCTCTCCTCTGGACCTTATCTTCTGAACTGTGATTAGGCTTATGAGACCAACTCTCGTAAGTTGTCTAATCTATCTTCAAACTCCTACTTCGTATGCTTCATTTCTAGCTTTACTGACCCATCTTTCATGTTCCAGACATATTTAGCTTCCAAAATTAGTTTCCAAAGGCTGCCTTCTTTGTTTGTGAAGCTCCTAACTCATTTACATGAGAGCTCTCTTGAAAAGTTGTTAGTACGTTATCCGAAGACCTAGTGCTATTGGCTGCTATACAATTTTCCAATTCACTATGACATTCTTTCAGTGTTCCTACCCTTCAGAAACCTATTTTGTCTGCCTTCCAGTCACCTAGTTATGTTAACTTAACTGGCACAGAGAAGTGAATAGTCATAGTGTACACCGGAAGATGGGAGAGTGCTTTTAATAAGAGCTAGTCTACCTTTGGTTCAAAAGTGTGGATGGCTATTCAGGAGTTGTTATTGGTCTAGTGGCAATATTATAGTCAATGAGAGGATTTTTAGATGAAATTGATCTTATGTCATGTATGCTATGGAAAGGGTCAGCACATGTTTGGTTCCTGAATAAAAAATCTCATAAAGTTACAAACTGAAACTTGGGAGGAAATTACCATCTTATTGATTGTTCCCTTGGATTCTATCTGATCGTCTAGCTAAAGCTTATGTTCATGAAAAGGATCGTCAACGGTCAATTGATGTGCTTTATTATATATTGGTTTGCCTTTTTTCCTGTTCTCTCCAAGTTACTTTTCCATAGTAAACAAAACATTCTGCCAGAATTTGAGTTAGCGAGTTGGCGCTAGTTTTAATTTCTCTTAAAGTATATGACGTCCAATATTTTATTTTGCTGTTGTTATTGCTTTAGCTGATCCCAAAGTTGCACTGTATTTTTCTTTGCTTGTATTGGTGAGCAGTTGCGTCGAATATGCAGGATATCTGGAGTGCGGGTCTCAATTGACACCACCAACTCATGTTATACCTTATATCGTACGTCTGTCAACTTTGTTTTGAACGTCTGCAGCAGGTGTGGTTTGTTGGGCCCATATGAAGCAAAGTTATCTTTCGGTAGTTTATGCTTTTTTTTATGTGCTTCCTTTAATCCTTTTGGTTGTAGTTCATAACTTGTTTGGAGTTCACAGGGCGTCAAGTTACCGTAACTCTGTTGTGATTGATGGAGAAGATGTTAGGCAATTTATTGCCGGCCTTGCTGAAAACATAGGGCTCGAGAACACTCGTGCTGCAAGAATGGTTTCTGCATCTGTTGCTGCACGTACACGTTCATGTTTTCTACAAGCATGGGTACCATTCCATACTTGTGCAATTTTTGTTAATGATTTTTTTGTAACATTCAGAGGAGCTGCAATATCTATTCCACCTTGTCACTGCCAATTTACAATATTGATAATTCAATACTGAAATTTTATAGAGATCTAAAATCCTTCTATGTGCCTTGCGGATAATTTCATTACCTTCATGAGCAAGATCATGTCCCTCCTTACAGGCTTGTACTCATGCTTCTAGAGCTACTTGATTAGCTACAGCACCAGGTGCATTTTTTGAATTAATTTTGGAAAAGTTTTGAACATTGCGTTGCAGGATGCATAAATCTTGTGATGCTTTTGGAAAATCTCTAGATCTTGTTCTGCCTGAGAAATACTGTAGGCACTTCAATCTCTAGAGAAACTAATTTCTCTTATGGATTCATGTAGCTCTGCACCGTCTCTACACCCCAGTTCTTCCTTACCTCTGTCAAGACCTAAAAATATCCGAGTTGTTTTTCTTGGTTACTTTTCACTGTGGTTCAAAAGAACCCGGTTACCTGGTTTTGACTTCCACTAATTATAGTCTCCGTATCCTTTATTCTCAATTTATTTGTTGTTCTTGGCTTAAAATCCTGTTCTTTTGCTGTTGTATAGGGAGTTTTCAACTGATCTTCCCAACTTTTCCACAATTTGATAATGCTAGAATGTTAGCCTTTTATTCGAATTGATTTACTCCTCCCCTTTCTCACCTTAGATTTTAGCTTGAATATAGTGCCCAAATTCTAAATATTCTGTCCTGTATGGACATCATAAATTTTCAGCTAAAATATAAAGTTTCTGGTACTCTGCTGGTCATGTCATTTCAAATGCTGTTAAAACCATCTGAGGAATTTCTGTTTAAAAGAACACTAGTTCTTACATCTTCAAGTTTCCTCAAATTCTGAAATGTGTATATTTGTAGTTCTTTGGAATTCTCATAGAATAATACAGAAAATATATTACTGTTAGACAGCAAGAATAAGTAATTGGGAGTCTTATATTTTTACTTTTTATGCCCGGCTAAAGCGCAGGTCTTCTTTTTCCCATGCAATAAATAATTTTGTTATCTTTTTCACCATCGAGTTTATGTTTTGTATGAAAACCTCTTGCTACAGGCTCTGGAATTGCAAGGCAGACATTCTGAAGCAATGGCAGAAGTTTCAAAGATTTGCATTATTCTCCGGACGTTTCCTCCCGAAGAGTCCTCTGTATGTAATGTTATTTCCAATTAATGCTTTTTTAAAGTCAAAAATTCCATTTGATGCCTCACTCCATAGATTTCTATATGACAACTTTTCGCTTAATTACTGCCTCGCGATTAAATTTATTAAAGTTGAGTTTCCTTTGAATCTTCTTGTTTGCTAAATTACCTACTCTTCTCTGTTTGTAATAAGAAAACACTATTCTTCTTAATTGATGCCAATTTCCATTATCTGCGCTCTGTCTCTGTGTATTTATAGTTGTTGCCAATTTTATTATGCCCTGATGTCAGAAGGTTTTTAATAATACTCTTATATTGTTTTTCTGCATGAGCAGAGCATACTTGTTGGTCCATCTTCTTGTCTGTAGATACATTTTTGTTAGTCTACCAATTTCCGAAGTTATATCTGACTTTATCTTGGCTGCCATCTATTAGTACATGCAGTGACCCTACCCTGGGTTTCTGATTGGTACGAGTAGTGAAGCTTTTTGATGTTTATTTAGTAATTTTAATGCCCATACACATTTATCCATGTGCATCTCTGCCAGCAGCTTTTTGACCTTTACCAACATAAATGACCACCAGAATTCCCAACTAGGAGGGCCATACAGAGGACATATAGAATCGTTTTGTGCCTCCATAATGGTATGTTATAATTTTTTGTGTATGCCTGGGTTCATCTATTGTGAGAATGTGAGTTAATAATTGTTTGTGTTCTAATTGTTTAATTTCTTGTGTAACCCTTCTGCATAAATTAGTTGACATCTTATGATCTTATGTGATCGACAATGAATGTGTGTTTCTGCAGCCTGAAATGGAGCTGGTGGCTCGGGGATTGGAGAAACAGCTTAAAGTAGAGCAGAGGGAATTTCTGATGAATATGATTGTTGGGGTTTGTGGCGAGGAGAGTCATAGAAGTGCAGCAGAGGCTCTGGGTTTGGTACGTCCAAATGTTTTTTTTCCCTAGCAGATTTTATTGTTTAGGAATATTAAATTGCAAGGAACCTGTTCTCATGTTTAAGATCAAGAGACTACTATCTTTGTTTTTATTTATATTTTCCTAAATACCACTGCTAAAACTGGTAAAAGAGGAGATTCGAAAGGCACAAATCTAGAATTGTTTACGTTTTCTGCATGTTTACAACTAACTTGGTTGCGGAAAAGAAATGAGTTACCATTGAGACCATATAAACTAGAATGAGAGTTGTTTGCATGTTCTATCAAAGCCCAAAAACCAATGGAAAATGAAGCTTTTATTTAATTATTTTTTTTTCAATTTTCTTTCAGGAAAACTATTTTAATTACCATGCAAAAAACAGTTTTAGCAGCATCTTAGAAAAGGAAAGAAAATTTCTCTTTCCTCCACTGTGGCTCGATTCTCATTTAAGGCCTTTTTCCTCCTCTTCTTATCTTAGTTATAAACTCATAGATGTTAATGGAACTATGATGGCACTCGACTCCTGCAGTAATTGGCATCCTTTCTCAGTTGCAGTTCTTACTTATAGTGCCATAGTTAAATGTTATGTTCTAAATGCTGTTGCAAACCTTTGTGGCTTCATCTCGTCCATTCTTAACATTAAATATTTTCTTCCTCTGGCCCTCACATTGTTATCTATAAGGTTTTCTCAATTGCCGTCCTTGTTCTGTATATTTTGAGGTTCCTTTTATGTTGAGTATGCACCATTGATTGAAGAACTACTGTAAACATATTTGTTTGTTTTGTATGTGAATATACTGATGTTGTGACTTTTCTTTTCCTTGTAGTAGATGCTCTCCGCAAGAGATATTGGCAAGCAATGGAAATCGAATGCACATGAAAATTGATTGGATAATTATGATTATTTTTTATCTTGCTACTTCTGTAACCGAATAGTTTTCATGTCCAGAAGCAAACTCCTTGTCCAATGATAGCTCATAATCTTAATAATGTCTCTCTATAGAAAAGCACTCCACAGTTGTTTAGCGCTCATTTTTGTTCGCAAATCTTGTGATGAGAGTGAGAATCCAATTGCAAGTAATGACATGGTTATTTGAGACCTACATATAAATAATTAAGTGTTTGGTTTTGATAATCACTAAAAATCTTAGTTTTGTAAATACACCTAAAAGGAATTTATAACTATTTAAACATATTTTAATTTTGTATGCTTTTAATCTTCTAACAATCATTTATAAATACTCTTTATTGATATGTAAATTATGGTATAATAGTTCTTTATCACTATTTAAATTATAATATAAATATCCTTTATCACTAGGCAAATTATTAATTAATTGTAAATTAATATGACGTTAGACTTTATTAATCATAAACATATTTGAATTTTTTTAATCTTTTTTGTATTTCGAAAATTAATTAAAGCATACATGTTTTAAATATAAACTTGTGATGATTAGAAATATTGGTTATTTAAGTACACCTAAAAAGATTCTCCTTTATCAACACTTTTAACATAATTTGAATATAAGAGGATTATACATTAAAATATAGTTTATTTTAATAATATTGCATACAATTAAATTTTTAAATATTCAACTAGATTATGGTAATACTTTCTTTTAAATTTTGAATATGATAATACCTTTAAATTGCGAGGTCCAAATATTCATGAAACATATCTTCATTGTATCTATTTTCTTTCCTTTCCTATTTATTATATGCTATGAATGACTCTATGATTTGACTTTATCGATACTATTACTTATAATAGGCATGATTGGTGGTTAAAGTTTCGAGTTATATGGTTGTGGATGGTTCCAAATTTTGTGAGACACAATTACGATAATCTTATTGATGAAAAGGTAACCTCAGTCCAAATTTTTTTATTTATTATAGATCAATACTCATATTTGATGTTTAATTTGGTTGTTCATAACAAGATGGAAGAATTAATTTCTCTGTAATAAGAAAGTTCAAGGATCTGTTTGTTGATGGTTATGGTTATGCTATGACCAATTTTGTAGTTCGTTATAAAATGAAAATTTTAAATCTACAAGACATAAGTACAAGTTAAATTTTATGACAATCACTGATATTTTCTCTTGGATAGAGTTGAATAATCCAAAGAAAGATTCCCTTTTTATTTCCTTCTCCTGAGATTATTTCAAAGAAGGATGAGACATTTTTAATTGTTATGTAATAACAGTGGCGGACCCAGGAATTGAAGTTATCGGGGGCACAAAAATGAAGCGGGGGTCCGGGGGCAGCGCCTCCGGAATTTTTTTTTGGGTTCTTTATGTAATTGACTTACAAATATAAACAATAAATATAAAAACACATTAATACTACATTATAATTTATTACAATTGTTCTCTACGAGTTTTCATATTTTGAAAGTGCGATATTACAACATTATTAGTAATAGTTCCGAGCAACTCCTTTTATATGTAAGATACTAGACAGTCATTCATAAATTGATCACTGATCCGGTTGCGCAAATCTGTCTTGATAATATTCATTCCAGAAAAGCATCTTTCAACACTTGGGTTAAATGAGAGTTGGGTTGGGTTGGTCTTAATTAATGGGCTATGTGTGTGAGTGAGGGTTGGGTTGGGTCTTAGTTAATGGACTAAGTGTGTGAATGAGAGTTGGGTTGGGTCTTAGTTAGTGGGTTAAGTGTGTGTAATGGGGGCCTTTTATTTTTTTATTGGGGGCCTTAGTGGTAAATTGTTAAGAATGTAGGGTATATTTAGTGAAAAAAATTTTAACTGACTGGGGGCCGTGCCCCCAGTGACTATACTGTGGGTCCGCCACTGTGTAATAATGTTTAAATTACTATTTTTAAATATGCTTCATATTACTGGAGTTGTGACTGAAATATACTTTTAATTGGGTTTGTTGGTTAAATGTTATTCGCGAAATTGTTCAAATTGGTGATCTCATTTAGAGTTCAAAAAGTTATAAATTGGTGACACTGGACGCAATTGTAGTGTTTAGCATTGTGTGTATTTTAATTAATTTTTAAAATACTAAAAAGATAAAATTCAAATATGTTTACAATTATGAGTAAAATGATAAAAATTTAGAGTTGATTGCGGTTATTATTATCATGTAGAATTTAAAATATTTTATCTTAATTTAAAATTACTAACTATATTTTAAATAGTTATAAAAGACAAACGTTTTTAGGTATATTTACATAACTAAGACTTTTAATCATTAAGAAAAAATTATCATTTTATGAGTAAAAGGATTAAAAGTTAAACATGTTTACGATTATTATAGTGTAAGGCCATCTTAATTTGAAATTATCATTTTATGATTTGCATAGTGATAAATGATATTCATTTTAAATTAAATAGTGACAAAATATCAAATTACTAAATTATGATTTACATAGTGATAACTGATAAAGCACACAACTATTACAATTTAGACAGCAATAATTTACATAGTGACAAAATTGTAATTATAAATGGCCGTTAGGAGTATTTATATATCAAATATTCAAATTTAAAATATGTTACCTTTACAACTTTTTGGAGGAAAAATTGTGGTTTTTGGGGTGCCTAAGACAAATTTTGCATATTGTTCCAAAGAGGACAACCTAATTTATACCCTTTTATACTCCCATAATTATAGAGTTGTTTTTCTAACAAGTTTGTATCGTTTTGGAATGGACCCACTTGAGTTTGGGAGTATTTTCATACTTTGGAATGGGGACTGATGGATGATACTATTTTTTTCATTGGTATGCTAGGGATGAATGACATGCTGGTATGTTAATTAATTTTCTCTTTCTCCTCTCTTTTTTGCATTGGTTTTATCAATACTAATCAATTCTTATTTCTATTATGCTTGTAAGTTTTTGAACAAGAGTTTATCATATTTTAACTTGGTGTTCCTGACAAAAGGGTAGAAAATATACATTTTACAAGTCCAAATTCATTTTACATGCTACATACTTTTCTGAATGTACTACATATGACAAAGCTAAGAAATTAGAGTGTTTATTGACTTAGATTCATGTGTTATACCCGTAAAAAAGGAGTTAAATTATATGATATTTTGTATGAAATAAACTAAGATTAACTGCATGGACTACTACTTTGTTAATTTAAGTAAGTTTGGCTTTTCATAGAGATTTTTTTTTGTTTTCCCTTCTAAGCCGTCGTTCAGATTATTTATTTTCTATTATAAGGAATATTCTCTTTACTATAAGCTTGAAGATGTATTCCAAAGATATATTATTTGAACTTGATTTACTTCTATCTCATTCTTCCCAACACATGCCCCTTACAAGTTTATACATTTGTTTGTGTTTGCAAATATTAATATACATTAACCACTCTTTTTGACTCCGATGTCATACCCTATCATTGAGTCCGTCTTTTCTTGAATGAATTTGAAGATTCTCCATTGAAGATCATAGATTTTATATTGAGTAGTTCATTAACCCAATTGTTAGATTGTTTGATTAGATGGATTATGTGTCTCCAAAGACTCTCTCTCAAAGCAGAATAACTTCAAAAAATAATATGTGATCCTCTTGAGTCATCTTGTATATCCTGCCATTTGGGTATGTTTTTATATATATTTTTTGGAATTTTATGTTAGGTGTTCAACAAAACTATATAACCTTAACACAATCCCTATTTAGCAAAATATTTCTAGACCAATCTTTTATAGCATACAAAATTTTGCATACACTTTTTCGAAACCCACTTTATGTGTTGATTCTTATATGATCAAACATTTTAGTGAAATTGTAAAAAAATTTACTATTCGTGCATTGTATGGGTCTAAACCCTAGTTGTAAAAAAAAACAATAGTTTGGGCACAAAAAATGAAATTTAACCATTAAAATATATTTTTGGGTTTGGCTTGTGAGTTAATTAGTCTTATATCGTCATGTGCGAATTCTAACTTACATATTTGATGAGCCCATCCGTGTTTAAACTCCGTCAGAGTCAAATTTAAACCTAGCCTAATCAAATCATGCATTCTAGCTACTTAATTGAGGTTTGCTTCACATATACCTGTCCCAATACTCAATAGAGAAGGCATAGGCATAAACTAGTTTGAAGAAATTTTATGGTTAAAGTACGCATAGGTCACTGAAAGATAGGGAGGGGTATTTGTAATTGGGTCACTAAAGGAAAAACCTTTCAAATTAAGTCACTCAATGTTCTAAATTTAGATAAATAGATAACTCTAGTCTAATTCCGATCAATTTATTTGTCAGAAATTGTTGATGTGCCTAATTTCGCCCAGAGACCAACATTTTTTATGACTGGTGTATACATGTTATTGTTAATAATAATTAATAAAAATAAATAGTGACCTATAAATATTTATAATCATACAATATATAAAAGTAAGTATAAGACATTTCACCTTTTTTTCCTCTTAAACTTGCAAGTTTGTTATCTTGTTAATTTATTCTCTCAACCAACATTGAAATAGTTAATTTATTCCCTCAACTAATATTGAAATCTTTTAAAACCTTTTAAATTAAAGATATAGAGGATAATAAGATATATAATAGAGAATATTAACCAACCAAATATATTTTTAAAATTTTAATCCTTAATTATGTTTTTAGTTATCATCCTTATTACTTTATCCCCTATTTGAATATAATTTTAATTAATATGAAAAGTTTGAAAATTTTTCAATATAATAATAGTAATTTGAAATTCTACACATAAGAAAATTTATGATTATCTTTGTCACTATAATTTTTTTTAATATTGATATTGAAAAGTCAAATCATATCCAAACAACTCACAATTTATTTTTAATTAGAATCAAATTTCTTTGCATAGAAGATAAATTTTTTGAATTTTTTGTGAGTTTAATTCAATGTGTAGATAATATTACCTTTAAATAAATTTTCAATTTAAAATTAAATATTCAAATATTTTATGATAATATTACCTTTCCTCCCGATCATATTGCCCTTTGATCCATCGCCACCACTTGTTCACCTTAACATCCAAGTAAAATCGGATAGTCACCATTCTTTCTTCATGTGGAAATTTAAAGACATGAAAGTAGTGCTCTGCCTTGTTTAACCACTCATGTGGGTCTCTGCCACTAAACCTTGGAAAATCCATATTAGGCTTCTTAGGTCTCTGTCAAATGCCTATTCTCCCTATACCTTTCCTCACCATAGCGCCACTCTTCTCGCCCGCCACATTGGCCACGCCTACCATAGGGCCTATGGTCCTACCTCCGTGATTCCTCCCAGAACTCCTCGTCCTCATCCTTTTCGTGGAGTTGGTAACTAGGTTGACTCCGTTGACTATAAGTCTTGGATCTACGATTATCACCCAAGCCACCTTTCAACAGCTTTGCTTCCCTCGCAGATCTAATCCTTCACCTTGAGTTTGTCATCTCTCTGGCCCTTCTTCGCCTTCGTTAGCTGCTGGGACGTGTGGATCTGAGGATGTTTTGCCACCGTTCATTCCAACCTCTTAATACTCCCTCTACTCATTGAGGGTTATCGTCAGTTGGTCCACGGTAGTGGTCACCTCTTCCAACGTCCGCGACATCTTCCTTCCTCCTTCGAGACCTCAAACCTTGCTCTGTTGGTACTCTAGTTACCTGTCTCCATCTATTTCAAATAGAACTAAAGGAACTGGGAGACATTGAAAACTCTCAATGAAAGCACCAAATTGATGAGGACCTAATTCTAGATCCAACACCAAACCACACCGAACAACTCAAAGCACCAAAACAACTCTCAAATAAGAACAATAACAAAACAATAACTGGAAAATAAATAGATCTGATTGAATAGAACTTACACATGAAAGCCCTAATACAATCTCTAGATCGAAACCTTGATTAAGGTTTAGTTCAAAGCAAGAATACAATGAATCACCAAAAAGTGGCCCAAGGTGATGATGATTTGCAGGTGTGCCAAGGCTTATAGTTTCCTACACTAATTTGAATAAAATGCACCAAATGTAAATAAGACTTCTATCTAGATAATTGAACGAACTATCTACCTCAATAGTTCTAGGTTTCTCAACTCCACTGAAGTGCGTTTTGTTGAGATTGAAATGAAGAAACATAAATAGACACCAAAAACAATTTACACAACGACGGTTGGCATTGAAACTTGACAAGAAATAAATACAAGAGAATTTGGAATGAATGACATAATACTTGCTTGAAATTGACACGAATTTGGAAATGTAATTGAAATGCTAAGATGCTAGGAAGCTTGAAAGTGCCTTTAGGCTTGAGTTTTTGTTGTCTGTTTGACTGGTTGTGTGTGTCTCGATCTCTGTCTGTCTACCATCTTTTATACCTTCTGCTTTGCACGAAATCCTCCTCCATAAACCATGAACCTACTGCAGTTATCCTTGATTTACTCCATGTTCTGTAAGTTGGAAGTTACTGCCATCTTCTCACAACAATTTTCCTCATTTCTCTCATGTGCTGCCACCTGAACCACCTTGTGGTAATTGCCACAACTTCCTTCTCTTTTCATGGGCCACTCTCAGCACAACTGCATCTGGGCAGTTACTCACCAACTGGGCTTCATTTTCTTCCCAATATAATGGGCTCATAGGCTATGATAAAACATGATGGACCGTATGGGCTGCACCTTGGGCCTTATACATGGACTAGGCTTATTAGGCCCAACATATTTTGGTGCCAACAATTGCCCCCCAACTTGAATTTCAACTGTTCAAAGTTGGATTTTGAGCTGATTTTTCGGCCTTTCTTCAAATCCTTCTCATATCAATTACTACCAAAAAAAATCTATTTAAAATTTAAACTATTCTCTTACCTCATTTAATTTGAGCTGATGCTTCTTAATCCTTTATTCCTGCACGCCTCTTTACCTCCTGATTCGTTTGAGAAATCCCTAGCTTTCTCCTTTCTTCTTCTCTAAGCAATGGCTTCTTTCCTTCCAAATACTGCTGCTATTGACTCCCACCTTTCCCCTGAAAAATTGACAAGCTTTTCATCACCTTCTCGTGAAGAACTCCATGCCAATCATGCAAAAGAGTTACCTCTATTGGAACGACATCGTTCCTGGCCCAAACCGCCTCTGGGATGGAGAGACTGGATCAATCGACTTCGAACCACCTTCGGTGTACAATGGATGAAGCAGGGACTTGATCGGCTTATTGACATGACCCTTGAGCCAATTCCGTTAGACCCATCACGTTGAGGGATATATATGCCCTAACTGGATTGACCATCATAGGTCCAGATGCTCCCTGCCTCTTTTCTTTTGTCAGGATTGCCGAGGTAGGAGTAATGGAGGAAAAGAAAACTTTTTCCTACCAGGGTTCGAGCTCCACAAAGCATCTTGGGGAACCTACCTTCAAAGAGCATGCTCTGTTCCTGTGGTGTTTGCTATGCAGGTATGTCTTTGGTACCTTTGCAAATCAACCTGCCAAAGATTATCTTCCCCTTGCATGTGCCCTAGCTGAAGGTCAGAATGTAGCTTCAGGTAGTATTTGGCTAGGCCGTATTTATCACTGTCTTTCTTTGCTCACCTTTGAGAAACCCTTTTACCATCTTTTTTTGGCAGCCTTTGGATTCTTCAGCCTTGGCTATTCACTTATTTCCCTGCTCTACGTTCTCCTGGTTATCAACTACCTACCAAATTCACTTCCTATGGGCAGTTTGTCTTAGCTTGCACTAGTGATAGATCTTTTGTAGAAATCTTAAATTTCTTCTTATCCTTGCCTTCAGATCGACTTGATTCTGAATATTTCTTGTTTACTGATACTTTTCCTGGTGGTCCTTTGATGCCATTGTTGTCTTCAAAAGTTACCATATCTATGGTAATGGACCATCTCCTTCATGATTTTTGGGCCAGTCTTGTTACACCCAGGTATCTCCATGAAGGTGCCAATATTGATAATCCTATGAACCCTACTTGTGGCTTTAAGGCCTACAATCCTCAACTCTGTGCTAGGCAGTTGGGTTATACCCAAAATGTGCCGCTTTACCGCCTTTTCCATTACAACCCTCCTGGAGAAGAGAGGACCAGTGTTCAGTCCAGAGAAAGGATTGAAAACCAGATGGCTGCCAATAATAATGCTTTGAGGAGATTTGTGTTCCAACTGCTACCACCATTCAGTCCTGGTAGTACTTCTGACTATCTATCCTGGAGGTAAAGACATTACGCAAGTTTGATTCCACTTGATCCACTACCACCTCTCAATATTGAATCTGAGGCAGACATTGCAGATGTTACACCTGGTATGTTTCTTTACCTCCTTTTCATTTGCTTGTTTGTCTATGAAATTCTGATATGGCAATATGCTATGCAGCTATTCCTGCTATTCCAATTTCTTCTAGAAAATTGAACATTAAAAAAGAGCCAATTTCTCCCAAGAAGAATCCAAAAACTCATAAGAAGGTGGTGGCTGTGAGAAGATCTCAACGATCTTCTACTAGAATCAAGAAGACCACACAATCCAGTTCAGAGCCTGTTACTATTTCAGGAGATGATGATAGTGAAGCTTCTAGAGATGAGAGTGAAAAGATTTCCACCAGCTATGTAGGAGTTCCCTCATCAGATGAGCCAATTGTCACTCCCAAAATTTCTAACCAACCTTCTGGCTCAGTTACTCCTCTCTCTTCTCAGGTTGATATCTTTCAGTTTCTTTATTTTACTACCATAAACAATTTTTTGATACTTATGACAATACTTTATGCAGGCAGTGACATCATTCAAAGTATTTACCTTCATCATTCCAACCAATGTGGTAAATCTATTAGCAGGTCTGGATTTCTCTTTCCTGACTCCACCTCCTCTCGCTAGTAAAGTGCCAACTGAGGAAGAACTGCAGCATGCAACCAATAGATTGGTCCAGCTTTTTGAGACAAACCTTTCAGATGTTCAAGAAGCAGATGGTAAGGAAGCTTTGAAGCATGTGAAGACTTTGCTGGCAGATCCTCAGATAGCTCCAGAGAGTAAAAGCAGGCTCATACGTTTGGAGCATGATTTGCATCATCTACCCACTGCTTTTCATCAAGACTATTCTCTGGAACAGACTTTATCTAGTAAGTTGGGAGGTTTATCTAAAGACCGAGCTGCTTATGAAATTTTACTCGCCAATTCTGAAAGCCTGGCTGCTGAAGACCTTGGGATTCAGAAGGACATTATTGCTGCTCAAGAAGAAATTGAAGCTTTGGAGCTCAAAATCCAAGGTTTGAAAGATAAGATTTTGCAGCAATATGATGCAAGAAGCCAGGTGCATGAAAAATTCCAAGAGGCTCAACAAAGCCTCAATACTCTGGGTTCTTCTATCAAGTCACGACTACCGGATGCTCAAGCTTGGTCTTCAGATTTGCATCTAACTCAAGCACGTCTTCAAGCTCATCAGAATACCTGGTCAGCCTTGAAGCATATGCTGAGTTAATTTCTGGATTTTAGCCACTATTTGGCCTTGGTTAATTTCTTTGAAACAATTTTACTGCTATCTGTATTAGCTTCTTTATTCAGCTGTTACTCGGTTTTGGCCATTGTTTGGCCTTGATTTTTGGATATTTTTTTTTAGAATTGCAAACTATTTATTTGGAATTTCTTTTGTGTGGCCTATGGCCATCTAATCTCTTTATTCAGAATATGCGGCCACTAAGGCCAGCTTATGGCTGCGGCTAAAAAGCCTGCTTTTACATTCTTTATGCCATTACAGTTGTGGATTCCCAAATGCTTGGGAAATATGACTTTAAGTATTTGCCATTAATAAATCTCTTATGTGGCTGACTATCTAGGTCTATCAACCAGTATGCATTGCCTTTGAGAATTCTGTGGACCTTGAAGGGTCCTTCCCAATTTGGAGACCATTTGCCCAACTCTCTATCCTTGATTCCTTGTGGTAGGATCACATTCCACACCATTTGGCCTTCATGGAACACTTTCTTCTTTACTTTTTTGTTGTAGGCCTTTGCTATCTTCTTCTTTTGGATTATCATTCTGTTCAGAGACTCCATCATGCTTTCATCCAACTGTTCCAGCTCCATGTTCATGGCTTCTGAATATTCTCAAGTAGATAGACCATGTTGTTTCATGATCCTCAAAGATGGAACTACCAGCTCCATAGGTAGTACTGCATCATGCCCATAAGTGAGAGCAAAAGGACTGGTTGTAGTATTTGTTCTCTTGGATATGCGGTAAGCCCATAATGTCTCTGGTAGTATCTTGTGCCATGCTCTAGGATTATGCTCAATAGTTGTGTAGTATTTGACCTCCCTTCCAGTGAACATTGTCCCCCTGGTCAGTTGTGATGGTTTCTGGAATGCCAAACATGAAAATAAGGTGTTCTTTGATGAAATCTACCACCTCAGCCTGTTCAACCTTTTTCAGGGGTATTGCCTCTACCTATTTTCTGAAATAGTCAGTAGCCACCAGGATAAAATGATGACCCTTAGATGAGGCAGGAAAGATTTTTCCAATGATATCAAGTGCCCACCCTCTGAATGGCCATGGTTTAATGATAGGTTGCATATCCGCTGCTGGTGCTTTTTGAATGTTGCCAAACTTTTGGCATTGTTGACAGCCTTTTGCATATTTAATGTAATCTTCCAAGATGGTTGGCCAATAATAGCCATACCTCCTGATTAACCATCTCATCTTTGGATCGGCTTGATGTGCACCACAGATACCTTCGTGTACCTGTTGCATAATTTTCATACTTTCAATAAAACTAGGGCATCGAAGTAACAAACCATAAGCTCCTTTTCTGAAGAGTTCACCCTCGATTATTACATAGCTCTGTGCCATCACTTTGACCTTTCTGGCCGCTAGATCATTGGGATATGTCAGATGGTTAATGATATCTCTCCTCCGATCTTCCATCTGATCATCAAGAGCTAGGCATTCAACTGCCATGCCTCTTTCTCTGATAGATGGATGAGATCGTCTTTCCACCGTTGGCCTTATGATTTTGTTCTCGTGGAATGTACTTCAACTCCACCTCCTAGAAATCATCAAGCAATTGCAAGGCTGTACTGTAGTATGGCGCCAACGTAAAACTAGCACATTTGTATTCTCCAACCAGTCGTTTTAGCACCAATTGAGAATCTCCAACCACCAAAATATTTTTGGCTTTTAGTTCAAGCAAAATCTCCAAGCCAATAATCAGTGCTTCATATTCTGCCTGGTTGTTAGTACAATCAAAATCCAAATTAAAAGCTAAGGTGGTTTTTGTACCTCTTGGTGATTGAGTGACTACCCCAGCTCCAACAACCATCTCTGTGCTAGACCCATTGAATTTTAGCACCTATTCACCTTCATCTTCAAAGATTGGTGTAGTGTGCGCATCTATCAAGCCTTGTAAGGTCTCAGGAATTTCCAGACATGGGTGATCAGCAAGGAAATCAGCAAGTGCTTGCCCTTTGACTGCCTGTTGTGGTCTCCATTTGAGGTTGAATTCTGTCAAGGCCAATGACCATCGACCTATCCTTCCTGTTAGCAATGGCTTGGTCAGCATGTGCTTGATCAAATCCATTTATGAGATCACGTACACCTTAGTTTGATGCAAGTAATTCCTCAACTTGGTACATGTAAAATATAATGTAAGGCAGAGCTTCTCCACCACAGAATATCATCCTTCAGTAGCTGTCAGCAATATACTCAAGTAGTAGACTGCTCTATCTCTTCCAACATCATCATCTTGGGCCAATAAGCACCCAATGGAATCATCAGTAGCTGATATATACAACTTCAATGGTTTATGCCTAGTGGGTGGCATGAGAATTGGAGGTTTGCTTAGGTAGGCCTTGATGGTTTGAAAGGCCTCTTCGTGTTTTGACTCCCATTTGAATGCCTCCTCCTTCTTTAACTTCAACAATTCTGAGAATACCTTGGTCTTACCTGCAAGATTAGAAATAAATCTTCTAAGGTAATTTACCTGACCAAGGAAACTTTGGAGCTGTTGTTTGTTCTTCGGTGGTTGAGCTTGACATATAGCTTTGGCTTTATTTTGGTCAACCTCCATGCCTCTTTGATGGACCAAAAACCCCAGGAAGTTTCCAGCTTTAACTCCAAATGAAAATTTCAAAGGATTGAGCTTTAGTTGGTACTGCCTCATCCTTTCAAATGCAAGTTTGAGATCGGCCACATGGTCATTGGCCTTGACTGCCTTGACAATGATATCATCAATATAAACTTCCAGTTTCCTGCCTATCATGTCATGGAAGATAGCATTCATTGCCCGTTGGTAGATTGCTCTTGCATTTTTTAGGCCAAAGGGCATCATTACCCATTCATAGGTACCCAATGCTCCTGGACATCTAAACGCCATTTTTGAAACATCTTCTTCTGCAATAAATATCTGGTTGTATCCAGAATAACCATCCATCATAGATAGTAGCTCAAGTTGAGACACACTATCTATCAACATATCAGCCATTGATATAACATACACATCTTTAGGTGTAGCAGTGTTTAAATCACGAAAATCGACACAGATATGAATTTTGTCATTTTTTTTAACTACAGGTACAATATTAGATAACCATTCAGCATACCTAGTTGGCCGTATGAAACAGGCCTTAACCAACTTCTGTATTTCTTCTTTGACACGCAACTCCACTTCTGAATACATTCTTCTAGATGGTTGCTGGTATGGTTTGTATCCTAGCTTGATAGGCAGTCTGTGTTCTACCACCTTTCTATTCAATCCTGGCATTTCCTGGTAATCCCAAGCAAAACAATCACTAAACTCGTGAAGTAAAGCTATTAGTTTTACCTTAATAGATGGATCCAAGGTAGAACTTATGTAGGTAACTTTGGACTCTTCTTGCCCCCCCAAGTTCACTTCTTCCAAAGGATCTTGGGTTTCGGCCTTCAAATCATCTAATTTGGCCGGTGCTATTTGCAAATCATTCCAATTCAACTCCTCTTTTTTATTATTCGTGGCTAAACAGCCATCATCTTCTATTATCATCTCTTTTTCACTAATTTCTTCTGTTACAATTCTATCAATAGCAGCTTGTACTACAATCTTATTTATTGCAACCGCCACTATCTTCTCTTCTTCCTTCGACCACATCATAGGACTTCTTCAATGATTGGTTCTGACCTCCTCGGCCTATAAGGAACAATGACCGTTGGTTGCAATAATTGTCTTGCAATTTCCTACATCTCTTCTTTCTTGGTTTCGAATTGGATTGGTCCACATTGAGCATGGTAATAGCGAGCTTCCACTTGGTCTGATGTAGTCTTGAATGGCTGGTTGTCTGCCCAAATGATTTCTACATCATTTCCTCTCCAGCACACCAAGAGCTGATGTAGTGAAGATGGAATGCACCAATTGGAATGAATCCAATCTCTTCCCAATAAAGCTTGGTATTTGGCCTGACTGTCAATGACAAAGATGGTTGTCATGGAAGATTTTTTCCCGACAGTCAGCTCCATTGGTAGTATACCAACTGCCTTAGTAACTTCACCTGTAAAACCTGTCATAGTCACGTCAGTTGGAATTAAATCATCTTCTTTCTTACCCAGCAGCCTGAGAACTGATCATGGAATGGTATTGACTGCAGAACCGTTGTCCACCAAGACCCTGTCAATCGGTTTGCCATTCATCTGTGCTCTGACATACAGTGTCTTGATGTGCTGTGACATTTGGATTGAAGGTTTCTCCAAGATAACCCTTTTGGGGGTCTCTTCATCCACTATCTGCACTGTCACTGAACTGAAAGGTTGATCGCCCTTCCCTAGCCAATCAAGCTTTGGCATTTGATTTTCCTTTATATGCTTCTTAGCCTGCCAAGTAGCTGGCAAAACTAAAGTAGTAGTAGAACATTCATATGGTACCTGAATTGCTCCCACCATGAATTCCTTTGCAGGTGGTTGATCCTTTTTCACTTGGTGGTTGTCCTCTTGCTTCTTTTCTTTGCGAACCCATGTCCAGTTTCTACGTTGAACCACTGGAGGCTTGTAATAACTCCTCATAGATGCAGCATACTACCTCTGCTTTCTCCTCAACTGAGTTCTGGTTAGAGGTGCTGGAAACTTCTTATGTTTCACCAACTACCATCTGTTGGTAATGGTGCTAGCTGGTGGTTGCACATAGCGTGGTTTCCATCCCTTCTTCTCCTTGTGGACCTGAGAATTTTGAGAATTATGAGCTTTTGGTTCCCATACCTGAGATTTTTCCTCCAATTTCCTTTTAAGCTCCAGGTAGTCACGAAGATGTACATCAATTGCATGCATTGTGGTTGCCACCGGAGAAAATGAATCTTCATCTATCAGCATTGACTCCTTGTCAGGGAATCGCAGGACACCCTTGTTTATTTTCTCTTGAATCATGTTCTTCAGAGTCCAACAGTTATTGGTGGTATGAGACCATAGGTCATGGTATTTGCAATACTCCTTCCCTTTCATATCCTCCTGAGATGGTATTTTGTGTCCAGTTGGAAATGTAACAAACTTTTCCTGCCATAAAAAATAAAAAATCTCCTCCGTTTTGGTCACATCAAAAGTATAATTGATGTTACCACCCATGGGCTGCCTCTTTACTGGCTCAGTTGCCTTCGGTTTGGATAATGCAAGGCAAACCCACACTTTCTTTTCTGAAGTCACTTCCGCAGCAACCATCTTCATCTCCTGGTAGTAAGTTCTCATAGAAGATTTCTTTCTCCTACTTTCTTCTTTCAACAATTCTTCATATTTTGCTACCTTTGCTGCCATTTCATAAAAGTCATAAAATTCCATACCCTAGAACTTTTTGCGCAATTAAATGTCTAATCCTCGCTGGGCCATTTTGACAAATTCTGACTCAGGCAGATAGATGCGGCATCTATTTCTCAGCCTTTTAAAACGAGCAATATAAGCATCGGTGGTTTTTCCTGCCTTCTGCACAAATCTGGATAATTCAACCACAGACACCTCTGGTTCAGCTCTAAAGAACTAAGTATGAAATGACCGTTCCATCTCCCACCATGTGTTGATGGAATTTCTTGGTAATGTGGAATACCAAGTAAAAGCAGCTCCTGTCAAAGAGTTTGGAAATAATCTGAGACGAAGGTTGTCAAAGTTGTCATAGTTTGCCAATTCGCCACATTGCATAGTGAAACGACCAATATGCTCCACGGTGGACATCCCTTCTTTTCCAGAGAATAAAGTGAAATCAGGTACTCTAAATCCTCTTGGGTAAGGATTCTCCCTCTCCACAACAGCTGGATAAGGTTTGTGATACTCTGGCCAACCAACTTGTCTATGGCCGTGGCCATATAAATCTTGAACTAACTGTTTGAGAGTCTCCAGATCAACAGGTGGTGTTTGTGATGGAATAATAGGTTGAACCCTACGAGCAGTACCCACCCCTGAAGCAACGTTGCCTCTTGGTCCAGCAGGTTTAGTGGTTGCATAGGCAGTTGGATTATTCATAGGATTAGTATTCCCATATGCAACAGGCCTAAAATTCTGACCATTACAAGATGGAGAGCGCATTGGAGGAGGAGTGTACTTGCTGTAACCACCATCAGCCTGGTAGTTTGCTCATTTCTGTGATGGGAATTGCCCCCCCCCCCCATAGTCATATCTTCAAATTTCTGCTCCAACTTTCGCTTAACCTACTTCATGGCATCTTCAATTGTTTGGTTAGAACGTACCTCCAGATTTTTGATAGTTTTGACCAAATGTTCAAACAAAATGGCAGCTTCATCAGATAGGCCAGCTGGTCGTTCAATGAGCTCTGGCTTTTCTTCAGTGCTACAATCGTTGGCAGCCTCTTCCATCTTAGCCAGTAGGTTTTCCTCCTGCAGATTCTCCCCAGTGATTGGTTCTTTTCCTGACAAACTAGTGCGCGAAGCCATGGTAATTTTCAGATGCTTCTTCTCCAGTCCCACCGGGTGTGCCAAAAAAGGTTGTTGTCACCAAAAAGTGACCCAAGGTGATGATGATTTGCAGCTGTGCCAATGCTCATAGTTTCCTACACTAATTTGAATAAAATGCACCAAATGTAAATAAGACATCTATCTAGACAATTGAACGAACTATCTTGGGACCCCAATAGTTCTAGGTTCCCCAACTCCACTGAAGTGCGCTTTGTTGAGATTGAAACGAAGAAACATAAATAGACACCAAGAACAATTTACACAACGATGGTTGGCATTGAAACTTGACAAGAAATAAATACAAGAGAATTTGGAATGAATGACATAATACTTGCTTGAAATTGACACGAATTTGGAAATGTAATTGAAATGCTAAGATGCTAGGAAGCTTGAAAGTGCCTTTAGGCTTGAGTTTTTGTTGTCTGTTTGACTGGTTGTGTGTGTCTCGATCTCTGTCTGTCTACCATCTTTTATACCTTCTGCTTTGCACGAAATCCTCCTCCATAAACCATGATCCTACTGTAGTTATCCTTGATTTACTCCATGTTCTGTAAGTTGGAAGTTACTGCCATCTTTTCACAACAATTTTCCTCATTTCTCTCATGTGCTGCCACCTGGACCACCTTGTGGTAACTGCCACAACTTCCTACTCTTTTCATGGACCACTCTCAGCACAACTACACCTGGGTAGTTACTCACCAACTGGGCTTCATTTTCTTCCCAATATAATGGGCTCATGGGCTGTGATAAAACATGATGGACTATATGGGCTGCACCTTGGGCCTTATACATGGACTAGGCTTATTAGGCCCAACATATTTTGGTGCCAACAATTGCCCCCCCAGCTTGAATTTCAACTGTTCAAAGTTGGATGTCGAGCTGATTTTTCTGCCTTTCTTCAAATCCTTCTCATATCAATTACTACCAAATAAAATATATTTAAAATTTAAACTCTTCTCTTACTTCATTTAGTTTGAGTTGATGCTTCTTAATCCCTTACTCCTGCACGCCTCTTTACCTCCTGATTCGTTTGAGAAATCCCTAGCTTTCTCCTTTCTTCTTCTCTAAACAATGGCTTCTTTCCTTCCAAATACTGCTCCTATTGGCCCCCACCTTTCCCCCGAAAAACTGACAAGCTTTTTCATCACCTTCTCGTGAAGAACTCCGTGCCAATCATGCAAAAGGGAATTCTGTGTTCTACACAAGTTAAGGGACTTTGTCCTCCATAGTGGCAGAGTTTGGGCCCAAATTTGCACGTTTAAGGGGTTTACGAGACACTTTTATGTTATTTCATATATTTTTGATGTTTCCTTATTTAATTTAGTTTCCTTTGTTTGTTTTTCTAAGGGTTTTAAGACTTCTTTTCTAGTATAAATACTCCTTTAAGTTGTAATTGGAGACACGCTTGAATTTTATTAATAATAGTTCCAAAGAGATTTGTTTTCAAATTCTCTGAATTTGCTTGTTCACCAAGCTTTCAACGAAGATCGTACCTTTTTCAGTTTCCGTTCTGCGTTAGGTGATTGGGTCATATGCTTTGCATGACTCAAATTAAGGACTTGGTTCTGGTGTTATTCTCGTCATTTGAGATGTCCTTTTTTTTTTCTTTTAATGGAAGTAGATGTCCGTGTATCATGTCCAATTATAGAATTCACAGAGTACCAAATTGTTATAATAATTTTCCCATTTAAGTAAAAAAGAAAAACTGGAACATTCTGAAATAAATTAGTTAACAATCTAGGCATTTTCCTGGATTGTTAGATCGAATACTTTCTGGTATGTGCTAGGGACTTTGTGTTTCTTTCATTCAATGTCATTGCCGATGAAGTGGAACTTCTCTAGTACTTTTTTGATTAGATTGGTTACTCTTATCTTAAATTTTTGGTACAGATCTTTAAAGCTTTGGTATAACTTTCATGATAAGGATGGGATAGAGCCTAGAGGTGAGAAAGGCGGGAGACACAAGAATAACCCCAAAGAATATGTACATAATGCATTGTTCAATAATGAAATTGCTGCTTGGCTTTTCGCATGAATGATGAATTCATCACTTATGACGCTAAAGAATATGTGTAAGCCTTTCATATCATTTTGCATCTAATCATTTTCTGTTTTTTGCTGAAATGCTAAAGCTAAAGGCCTATGTTCATACTTTGCTTTATAAAACTTAAATTATCCTTATAGCTTCTATGAGCTATTGTTATGAGAAAGTCATCACTATCAGTGACTGAAATGGAGTTGTACAAGTCTGCATGGTAAATTTGTGTTTAGCTCAGAAAAATTGGACAATGCCATACAATATACATTAAATCTAGTGATGGATTAGTTGAGTCAAATGAATTTTGTGTGTGAATATTTCTAGATCAATAAGAGAAATTTGGGAAGTAATGCATTTATATGTAAGTATTACTTGCTTACCAAAACAAGGAAGGGTTATACAATGATTGTGTGAGAATTTGAGGTGAGCATGAGATGAGGAGGAGATGAGAGCGAGGTGAGTTTGGTATAAAATAAGGAGTGAACATGAGTGTAAGAATATTAATAGTAGAATTTCCATATAATTTTTCTTTATTTTTGGAAAATAAAACAATATTTTATAACAAGTATAAAAGAGTTTTTTACACATCAAAACTCATTCTCTCTCGTGGATAATAGCCACAAGGGAGAATAGAGGGTGTAATGAGTTTGAGATTTCACATTCCAAAACTCAACCAAACAAGAGAATATACAAATCTCACCCTCATTCCCCTTTCAAAAACACCAACCAAATACCTTGTAATTGCTTTCCCACTAAGGGAGAGATTGAATGAGGTGAAAACTGAATATTTGGAGTATATGATATTGGGGGCTTACATCCACTAAGCTTGTGTGATCAATATCATGACGCTAGTATATTCCATGGGTTGTTTGGAGCATTGGAAATTGGATACTAAAGGTAGGATACGTAATGTTATAATAAGTAGTTTCGGCCTTCTACAAGGTACGTGGGGATATGGAACATATATGTTGATTTTATCATTGATCTTGTTGTCCACCTTGAATTTTATGAAAGCCATGTATGTTTCGGTTTGCTTGAAGATATTTGTAGTTGGTGCTAGTTAACAATTAATGAGGAGTGGCCGCCTCAGCCTCGGAAATAATGAGAACAATTAATTGTGGCATTTTGAGTTTGGAACTATGAAGTTCGGGTTTAAATCGTATTGTAAATAAAATGAGGAGTGGTCGCCTCAACCTTTCTACTTCGAGGAGCCTTGATGACGATGTCCTCGAAGGAAGTACTAGAAAAAGAAGAACTAGAACCCGAGGAAGAAGTTTCTTGGGAAGAAGACTAAAAAGACATATCAGAAAATATAAATAATCGTCACCTCAGACAGCAAAGTTCACCGATCCAAAATAGAAAGATTTTTGCTTCTCATAAATCTTGCTCGGAGAGAAGTGAACTTTGCTCGGAAGTTGAGAGAAAGGTAAAAGGTAAGAAATGATTGTTTCCTTGAATTTATAGGAGAGTCGATCGGGTCGTGGATCAATGACCAGTAGAGAAGTGTCTCTTTAGTATCTTTCAACCGAGCCTTGGATTTTGAAATCACCTCGATCAAAACATGTATTAACTCACACCATCACCCAGCCAAAGGTGGTTGTTGGGGTTGTGATGATACCAAACATACACTCTAATGGTATATCGATATGTCGAACAAAGATTCTGAGATCATGTGTTCTGAGTTGCCAAACAAGCTCTCCACCGAGCTACCAACCAAGACATAACAGAGGTGCTGAGCAGTGCACACGACACCCAAGGAGCATCATTAGACAACCATCAATCCATAGAAAATCAAAGACACCGATCGTAGTAAACATAATGGGATCGTTCCAGTAAAAATATTTATGAGGCACTTATTAGGTACACGACCATTAATTCAAAACCTTCATCTTGAAAATTATTAGGAAAAGGAAAACAAAAGTAAAACCAGTAAAAACAAAACCTTAATCTTGAAAATTATGAGGAAAAGGAAAACAAAAGTGAAACCAAAACCAAAGCATGACCAATATTTATTAACGTCACTAATGCAACTACCATCATCATCGATGAGAGCTGCCCATTATGGTCAGGCTTGAGATTCCTCAGATGCCTAATAATTAAGGCTTTTAATTGCCTATTGATGTTGGTGCCATACCCGTGTATGGACCTTCAGGCATCTTATTCTTCACATATATGGCAAGCTTCTGACCAACCTTACAATTGCCCCTCCTCCCGGCCTTCATCAGAAATGTACCACCTTTTTTCTAGTGTTGTGAATGTTATTATGTCATTTCCAGTATACAAACCCCCGCTTTCTGGTAGCACTTTACATTCATCAAACCCAATCTCGTTCACTTTGTACACATTGTCAAAACTATCCCTTCCAATCGGATATTGAAAAACTACACAAAAAAAAGAAAAGAAAAGAAAAGAAAAGGAAAACACAAGATTTCAAGTTAAGTTTTTTAGTGAGTTAGTTTCATTTAAATCACTAAAACAACATCTTCTGTTCTTTTTTTTTTGTCAAATTGGTCATAGAATTTTCCAAAACCATGAAATCATTTAATTCCATCAATTGGAATCAATATAGGGTTTCAACGGAATTTGTGAATGACCAATTTGGCACAAAACGTCTTTTTGTGATTCTATTAAGAATTAATTTTTATTTTTTTGTGATATAATTTACCTAGTTTATCTCCAACCCTAAAGTCCTTGTCCTTCGCCCAAGCAAAGTATTCAACCCCTCGTTTCCACCCAGCTGCATCCCCGACAATGAATTCCTTAGCCAAGACGCTTGTTGAAACAATGGCAGTGACGAACCAAAAGACAACAGCAAAAACAAGAGATGAATCCATGAATCTGTTCTCAAAATAGAAAGCTCTTTAATTAATTGGAGTTATTGTTTGTTGATGATTCACTGCAAGGATATCTCGTATTCATTTGTAGGAATTGGAGTGGCAAATAGTGATAAATATAGAATACAAGGACAGCTTTCGCCGAACTAGGGATTCGACCTCTATATAATTTAAATCTGTCTCTTGGGAGAACATGTTCTCAAAGCTTGGAATACATAGTAATTAAAGGTAAACTTACTATGTAATCCAAGATTTGCGCAGCATACAAAGCTATTATTAAATCGGCATTCTGAAAATGTCACTACATGATTATAAAGTGCTAACAAAACTGAAACGACATTTAAGAAAGTGCTATAAAAATGCCACTAAATAAACGGTTGGTAATTAATAACGGTAATTATCAAAATTGCCAGTACGAGATCCATGGAGCGGCTTTTTTATGTGTCTTTGTATACTAAAATGCTGCTATATATTATTTAAAACCAATATTCATCTATTGCCAAAATTTCACTCCTTTTTTTGGGTGGAAGATCCGTCCGCCATCAACTCCCAATTTCCTACAAGCGGGATTTTCAAGGTACAGACCTCTATCACAACTGGGCCGGTGCTATCGATGAATTTTGCAATGAAGTCTGCCAGCACTTGTGCCTTGATTGCCGTTCTAGGGACAAAATGAATATTATACTGTCCCAATTCTATCTCCCATTTGGCACATTCGTCTAACAAATATGCCTTTGTCAAAACTTCTTTTATGTGGATGTGCGGTGATGACTTGGATGGAATGAGTTTGGAAATAATGGTTCAGTTTCCGTGAAGCAATCACTGGGGCATACAACAACTTCTCCAAGGGAGTGCATCTTGTCTGATCAACATCTAGTAGCGTCTTACTAACATAATATACAAACAATTGGGCCTTTTCTTCTTCTATGATTAAAACTGCACTGACCTCTACCTTGAACACAGACAGATAAATCTTCAAATCTTCTCCCGATCATGATGTAGATAGAATAGGTGCGGTCTGAAGGTACTTCTTAAGATCTAAGTAAGATTAGTCACAGCTTGTTAAAAATTAGTGTATGTTACTTCAGAGTCTTTTTAATTAACTTGTATTTCTTTCTTTGTTTACCAAGTCAAATAATTAGTTCCTATGTTTATGGGTAGACTAAGTCAATAATGGAGATCATGGTAGGATTTTCTGCAAGTAGCTGGAGAGATTCTAGGAGGATAACAGAAAATATCATGTAATCTCAACTGATTCATTCAAGCTTCAATAACAGAAAATATTTTCTCCAGCATTTCTTCTCCTAGTTATATAATATACTGCATATTCCTTTCTATTTTATTTTATGGTATCGGAGCAAGGTTGAGGCACGTTAAGATTTTTCATTCTTCTTATAAATCAAACTGTTGTCTAGATTGTAAGAGGAGATTGAAAGTTGTGGAGAGGAAGTTCTTCTGTAGTATGGAGTCAGTCAATGGGGGAAATAGTTCAAGCACACAGTATGGTGTTGAGAAGCTTGTAGGCACAAACTACAAGTACTGGAGAATGTATATGGAGGCTTTTCTTCAAGGTCAAGACTTGTGGGAACTAGTTGCTGGTGATGATGCAGAAATTCCTGCAGGCACTCTAGAAAATGTTGAACCACGGAGGAAATGGAAGATCAAGTGTGGTAAAGCTCTCTTTGCCTTGAGGACATCAATCAGCAAAGAGTTTATTGATCATGTTCGCTATGTTAGTTCACCAAAAGCAGTCTGGGAGATACTTGAGAGGCTATTCTCCAAAAAGAATATAGCAAGGTTACAGCTGTTGGAGAATGAATTGGCAATGATAACACAAGGAGGTATGTCTATTTCTGAATATTTCTTACGCGTTAAAAGCATTTGTGTTGAAATTTCAAAATTAGATCCGGATGAGAAGATCAGTGAAGCAAAATTACGTCTGTCACTCATTCGAGGATTGAAGGAGTACATGCCTTATGTTACCTCCATTCAGGGATGGGAAAAACAACCTTCAGTTGAAGAATTAGAAAATTTGCTTTCCAACCAAGAGGCTTTGGCAAAGCAAATGGCAAAGAACTATGATCCAGATGCTGTTCTCTTGTCAAAAGGAAAGCATAATAAGGAGTATACATCAGCAGAAAACAAGAATGATGAAAGAGGTTCAGAAAAAGCCACCAATGGTAGCTCACTGAATGACAAACATATCAGGGGCTATAGATTTCAAAAAATCAGACATATCAAGAGATACTGTAGAGTGAAGCTTTCTAAAGCAAATGTCGCAAGTGAAAATGATGGAGGCGAACAACTCAAATGGGAGCAGCGTTTTGCTACTGAAGTAGTGAAAGAAAGTAGCTATACTACTCAAAAGTTACTATCTGCTCAAACTAGTGTCAATGAAGAGGAATGGATCATTGAGTCTGGTTGTTCACACCATGTTACTGGAAATGATGCATTGCTTTCAGAGTTGCGACAACACAATGAGGATCGAGTAATAGTTATTGCGGATAATTCAATTTATCAAGTAGTAAAGGAGGGCATTGTGAAGATTGATGGTGCAAACATCAAAAGTGTCAAGTTGAATGATGTCTATCTTGTCCCAGGTTTGATGAAAAATTTAGTTTCAGTTTCTCAAATTACTAATTCTGGGAAGTTTGTGTTATTTGGTCCAAATGATTTGAAAGTGCTTGATAATGTGGGTAAAATAGTAGCTGATGTTGTGCTTGTTGGTGAAAAGAAGGGATCCTTGTTTGTTATGTCAGCACGGGAGGCATATGTAAAGAAGACAAGTCAAACGGATAGTGCAAGTATTTGGCATGCTCATCTTGGTCATGTAGGCTTCAACTGTTGCAGCAAACTTCTTCAAATAAATTGGTGGAAGGTATGCCAACACTACAAAATGTTCATGAAAATGTGATTTGTCAAGGTTGCCAATTTGGTAAATCACATCATCTTCCCTTTAAGAAATCATCAAATCGCAGGACTACTATATTTGAGTTGGTCCATACAGATCTGATGGGACCAACTAAAACACCAAGCTATAGTGGAAAGTGCTATGTCATGGTATTGGTGGATGATAGCTCAAGGTATGTTTGGGTGAAATTCTTGAAAGAAAAGAGTGAAGCATTATCAAAGTTTGTTGAGTTCAACAATGATGTAGAGAAGGAGTTTGGGAAGAAGATCAAATGTTTGTGAAGTGATAATGGAGGTGAATTTATGTCAGATGACTTCTCTCAATATTGCAACAACAATGGAATTTTGAGGCAAATGACATGTCCAAATACTCCTCAACAGAATGGAGTTGCTGAAAGGAAATTAGCTCATCTCACCTCTACAAGTCTCTCATGGATACATGATAAAAGCCTCCCCCGAGAGCTTTGGGCTGAAGCAGTTCAATGTGCATGCCATGTTATAAACCGGTTACCTCCATGGCCAGGTAAAGAAAAATCTCCATTTGAAATTTTATATAATATAAAGCCAAATGTAAATTACTTTTGGGTATTTGGTTCAATCTGTTATGTTCATATACCAAAATCTAACAGAACCAAACTTGACCCAAAAGCAAAGAAGTGTGTGTTTGTTGGCTATGATTCATGTAGGAAAGGGTGGAAGTGTATGGATCCAGAAACAAGGAAGTTCATTACTTCTAGAGATGTTGTGTTCGATGAAGTATCATCTTATTATTTAGCCCAGAAAATTCCTATTCAAGATGATGTTCCTAGAGGTAATCAAGGAAAGGTGGAGCTGTTTCCTGAAGAAAACATGCATGATTCAAACAATGATGAATGTCCAGATCCTAATGTTTCAAATCCTAATGGTGGTGAGCAACAAGCTATAAGAAAGTCTACAAGGGAGAAAAGACAGCCAATTTACCTAAAAGATTATGAGACACAGCTCAATCATTGCACTATTACTTCATTCTTTTTTACTGGAGCATCTGATGAAGAAGAACCAGCAAGTTATAAGGAAGCAAAAGATTGTCCAGAATGGGAAGCAGCTATGAAAGAAGAAATTGAAGCTTTAAACAAAAACCAAACATGGGATTTGGTGTCAAAACCAGAGAATTGAGAGCCTATTTCTTGCAAGTGGATTTATCGATTAAAGAAAAAACCAGATGGGACTGTTGAAAGATATACGCCCAACTTGTTGCACGTGGTTTTTCTCAAAGCTACGGATTGGATTATGAGGAGACGTTCAGCCCGGTTGCAAAAATGGTAACAGTGAGGTCTATTTTTTCTCTTGCTGCTTTTAGAAATTGGAAATTGTGGCAACTTGATGTAAAGAATGCATTCCTTTATGGAGAGCTGGATCATGAAGTATTTATGGAACAACCTGAAGGTTTTATCTCTAAGCAACACCCTCATCATGTTTGCCGGCTAAAGAAGGCATTATATGGCCTTAAACAAGCACCATGCGCTTGGTATGGTAAAGTTGCTCAATACTTTATCTTTTCTAGTTTTAAAGTTTCTGATGCAAATGCTAGTTTGTTCACAAATTAGAATCAAATATGCATTTGATGGTCTTATTGTACGTGGATGATATGATAATTACTGGAAATAATGAAGCTGAGATTTCTCTATTAAGAAATGATTTATCTGTCTGATTTGAGATAAAGAATTTGGGAGAGGTTGGTTACTTTCTTGGTCTGGAAGTTGAAAAATCAGATCATGGATATTTTATTTCTCAAAGAGGATATGCAAAGGAGCTATTGCAACGTTTTGGCATTTGGGAGTCAAAAGAAAAGGCCACTCCAATGGAGCCATATTTCAAGCTGATGAAAGATGAATGGAAGCTGTTAAAAGATGCTAGAAAATTTCGACAACTTGTTGGTAGTTTAATTTACTTAACTACCACAAGGCCTGAATTTGCTTATTCTGTTGGTGTAGTTTCCCAGTTCATGCAATGTCCAAGAAATCCTTATTTAGATGCAGCAAGAAGAATTCTATGTTACATAAAGGGCTCTCTTGATCATAGACTTATGTACAAATGGTGTGAAAATTTTTGTTGAGTGGTTTTACTGATGTAGATTGGGCTGGAGATGCAAATGATCGACATTCAACTTCAGGTTATTGTTTCAGCTCTAGTTCAGCGGTAATCTCCTGGTGTAGCAAGAAGCAATCTGTGGTTGCTTTATCCAGCACTGAAGCTGAATATGTGGCGGCAACAATGGCTGCACATGCTATAGAAAATTGATTATGCTGTGCAGATTAAATGTGACAATGAAAGTGCTATTAAAATTGCATCAAATCCGATTTTCCATGGACGGACAAAGCATATCGAAGTTCGTCATCATTATATTCGAGAGAAGGTGCTGGATCAAGAAATTGAACTGATGGGAGTTTCTACAAATGATCGAGTTGTAGACATAGTTACAAAAGCTTTGGGAAAGCCTAAGTTCGAATATTTCAGAGCTGTTCTTGGGGTCGTTGATCGTAAGCATACACTAAGGGGGGTGTTAAAAATTTGTGTATGTTACGTCAGAGTCCTTTTAATTAACTTGTATTTCTTTCTTTGTTTACCAAGTCAAATAATTAGTTCCTATGTTTATGGGTAGACTAAGTTAATTAGTTCCTATGCTTATGGGTAGACTAAGTCAATAATGGAGATCATGGTAGGATTTTCTGCAAGTGGTTGGAGAGATTCTAGGAGGATAAGTTAGTAGATCATGTCATTATATATCATATAATCTCAACTGATTCATTCAAGCTTCAATAACAGAAAATATTTTCTCCAGCATTTCTTCTCCTAGTTATATAACATACTACATATTCCTTTCTATTTTATTTTACAGCTCCCTTCCCACTCAAACCTCTTCGTGCCTTCCAGCAATTGAAAGAAGTGATGGCACTTATCCAATGACTTGCTTATGAAATTGTTTAGAGTTGTCACCATCATCGTTAACCTTTGGAACTCCTCATTCGTGCTTAGAGGGTTAAGATCTATGATCTCCTTTATTAGGTTGGGATTGGACTCAATACCTCTCTTTCTCACCTAATGCCCTAGGAATTTTTTGGAACTCACCACAAAGGCACATTTGTTTGCATTCCACTTGAGTTTGTATCCTTTCAATATATCAAACACCTCCTGCAAGTCAGAGAGATGGTATTATTCATTGTGAGTTTTTGCCACCATATCATCAATATACACCTCTACCATTTTTTCAATCAGGTCACTGGCAGGTTACTTAACATTTTTCAATCCAAATGGTATTATCTCGTAGCAATAAGTGCCTCCAGGTTATAAACAATGTCTTCTCTTGATCCGCCTCATGCATTAGGATATGGTAGTAGCCTCTATATGCATCCAGGAAGCAAATTTTTTTGACTCCGCAATGTTAAGTCTACGCTGGTCGATCTTCATGAAAGAGAATAAGCCCTTAGAACATGTCCACTTCTGATTTGTAAAGTCCATGTTCAATTTTTCTTTTTCACAACTACCGTGTTTGACAGCCAATCCAGGTATTGCATCTCTCGAATTGCATTTGCATTTAGCAACTTTTCAACCTCCTTGACGACAACCTCGAAGTAGATCAATCAAAGCTGATCTTCTAGCCTTTTGGATAACTAGTTTGAATCGGGGAGACGTGTTTAGCTTATGACTGACAACTCTTGGGTCTACCCCAGGCATCTCACTAGGCACCCATGCAAAAACCTCGAGATATCTTTTGAGAAGGCCTATCATCGATTCCCTCTCAGCTTTGGTTAGGCTAGACCTGATTATCAAGCATCTTGATAGGTCTACAGGGTGTATCTAAACTCTCTCCAACTCTTCCATTGATTTCTTTTTTGGATTAATGTATGGCTCTAGTGCAACTTCTGATTCCCATACTAGAGTGAAAATAGGTGAAGGATGGCCTCTGTTTCCACCAGATGTCACTTTAGTAGTGGGATAGGTTCTTCCTAACATCATGTATCTTTTCGTCATACAGGTACTTCGAGAATTGGTGGTAAGTTGATAGGATTACGCGCGTAGGATGAAGCCATGATCTTTCTAATATAGCATTGTTCATCGATCTCCCTTATACTACGAGGAATTTTAGTCTCTAATAGAGTGTAATACATGACTTTTAGTGAGCTCTCTTGATCCACGAAGACCCGCTTCACAACACAATTTAATATGCTCATTATAATTTTCAGTGCCTCATTATCTTCGACATCAATGTTGTCCATATTCCGATCCATCAATGTTATGTCTATTCCTTTGAGCCTAGGCCTTTTCAGAGTCAAAATCACTATCGAGGTGCTGAAAAGGCGTAAGGCTGCATTATTCATGAATGTTGCATCCCTTTCTCACTCTAAACTAATTACCTTGATAGTATGAATCAAAGGTTTCTCGCCTTGTCTTTGTGTTTCAACAATAGGTCAGTTGCCCCCTTTTTGCTCTTTCTCGTTGCCTTACTTAGTCTGTTATGATTGTGTGAGTTCCACATTCTTGACTAGGCTTTCGAAGTGCTGTTGTAGCTAGACGCATGCTCCAGTCTAATGTCTTTTCTTATGATGAAAATTATGGTATTTACTTTCGTCTTTGTCCCTCATATTTATTATCATTTTTGGGTTTGACGATGTAGGTCTTGATCATTATATGTGTGAATATTATATTGAAAGGCATATTGAACTCGACTGAGTATGTTGCCTTCTGAGGCATTCTGGTATTCCCTCTACTATCTAACCTTTGTTGACTGGGCTATGACTGGACATTGTTATCCGATCTTTTGGGTGAGATCAACCGACTAACCTCGGGGACATCTTCCATCTTGGCATACCACCTCATCCCGTTCTACAAGATTGCTATACTGCCCAGAGCATAGAGAGTCAGGGATTCCTTTGGTCCACTTTCAGTGGGAAGCCCTAGTCGAAATGAGGTGAATGGGCCCTTCTCTAACTGAGCCACGTTCTGAAGCTGTAGTGCTGCGTGAACATCCTAGGCATGGCGTTAGCCCTCCTTAGTCACTATTGGATCGGTAATTAGGCCTCCGAATAATTGTGATCTCATTAGGGTCATTCTCGTTGGTTTCGTTCTCTTCACACACTTGCTTAATGGGTTTCGCCTCCCAATGTGGTCGCCAAATTATGGCGTACTTTCCTTACATTTCTAGGCTCGATGAATAGATGGGCATGTATCTTCAAACTTTCTCAAAGTGAGTGACCCTAAAAGAAGGATTTTTTAGTAGGTCCAATGTCCACCGTGGATGACCATAGATACTATGATGCTCAATTTAGTTTCTTATCTTCTATAGTATACTTTTCAATAATCAAAGATCATTTCGTACTTTTTTTGCTTCATGTTTGTCACAACCCGACCGTCGAAGCATAAGAGGAAGAAGGAAATGACACACAAACATAAACACATTTGATAATCAAGTAGAAAATCGAACATCTCCCCATAAATTAGAGAATGTCATCCTACACATATAAAGAAAATCCCAACATAATATAATTTTCACACTATTATCAAACATCCAAAGATCAATTTAAACCATAGACCCTCGGGGTCCACATCTAACCTCCATAATATTCGACACAAGAGTCCAAATTACCCTGAGCACTCTCCTAGTCATTCAACAAAAATCTAGGAATAAAAATTCATAATACACAATATCCAAATCAATAAAATGACACATCTAATGTCCAAAATAAGTATGACTCATTCTAGCCCAAGCCACGATGATCATGCCCCCTTCTCTTGATCTGGAGTACTTGTATTAGAAGTAGACTCACCTGAAAAGATGAGGGAGGAGGGCATGAGCCGAATGCTTAGTAGGGATGTAAAGAGTATAAATAAAGGCCGAGATTCAAAGAAAAGTAAATGCAATAACATGTCAATGGAAATATGCATCCGATCCACCCCATCGAACCTCCAAACTCACCTCCAACGATCAATCGCCAGGCCATGAGTACATTTCACGGCAAAAAAGCCAATGAGTCACCTTGTCCCATTCTCTAGCATTTACTAACACCAAATTTTTGGATGCATTTAGTAAATACTAGAGAATGTCTACAATAAGGTCAGAAGCATGCCACTAGAGCCAATATCCGGATCCACTAGCAACATGTTCATGTACGTATGGTCAGAACCATTTTACTAGAGCCAATATCCCGATCCACCAGCAACACGTTCACGTTCATATGGAATCACAATTGTAATATCCTGGTCTAATTTTACACTATTCATAGTATCTTCTCGTGGTGGTTGAGGTGGAGGGAACCTCTGTGTTGGTGAACCGGTATTTGAAGGAGTAAAAATTAAATTGTGATAAAATTATAAAAATATTTTTAATAAATGGGGAATTTTAAAGGAAAATTTTTAAAGTAAGAATTACTTAAATCGGATTTAAATTTGATTTGTTATGAATTTTTGAAGTTAATTATTACAATTTAGTTAGGGGCGTTTTTGACAAGTGGGTGTTTTTGGTAAGTCAAAGTTATTATAAAAGAAAACTTAAAATCAAAAAAAAAAATAAAAAAATTCTTACGCAGTTTCTTCTCTTCTTCCTTTTCTCTCTCCCGTACATCTTTGTTACTATTCATTTTCCGAGTCCGACGACGGTGAGCGACACCACCGGTACCAAAAGAAGCGTATTGACGAGACGAGTATAACCCAACTTGAATCACGTCGATCGGAGTTGTGGTTAGGGAGATATCGGAGTTTGAAGTTCCGATTTCCTCGGATTTCTTTTGGTCGATCCGGCCGATTCCGGCAACGGTTTGACGTGTTTCAGGTACCTATGAGTTTATCTCATCGAGTTCTTCAATTTGATATAAGATTTGACAGGTTTGGGTGGTCGGATCGCCGGCGATGGGGTTAAATGGGTTTCCGGCGAGTTGACCGAGTCAGGCCGAGTTGACTCGGTTGACCGGCGAGTTGACTCGGTTGACCGGTGAGTTGACTCGGCTGGGTACTATTTGACCCTATTTGACCCGGTCGGGTACTATTTGACCCGGTTACTGACCCGGTTACTATTTGACTATTGACTTTGACTCGGTTACTATTTATACGTTGACTTTGACCAGTACTATTTGGCCGTTGACCATAGTTGACCGACCGTATTTTTACCGTATTTTCATATATCGTGTTTTTCGGTGTAGACGGTGGTCACGATTGAGATTCGGAGCGGGTTAACTTTTCGAGGTAGGGGTTGCCTGGGACGCGTGCTTGGTTTTAGCACTCTGATTTCCAGGTAGGGGTTTCCATTCTCTTGCATGTGACTTTAGAGTTCCGGTTTTAGGGACTCTGGTGATATTATGGTTTTGTCGGTTTCCAGGGGTGGAAATACGACCTGTTTGCATGTTGATTTATATTCCCTGTTATATATATCATTGTTGGTATGTTTTCTGAGAGTGGGGTGATTGGAGGTGTTGGATGAGGATATGGATGTGGATGTGGATGTGGATTGTGGGCCCATATAGGCGCCCAAATGATCGGATATGGATGTCTGATGGATGATATATATATACATATACAGACCGGATATATACCGGTGGACCGTCTGAGATGGGGTGCATCACAGGGGACGCCCTCTGGTGTAGGCTATGCTATCGGGATACCCGATCCTCATCCAGTTTCGGTGTAGACCTGGATTGAGACACCCTACGGGGATTAGGGTGGGTCCAGGGGTGATGGATTGTTGGAGATTGATGTGGTGATTACAGTGTTGGATAGCCTTATCGGCTACCATTTCACTTGATTGGATTGGTGTATGGATTTCTGGAGACCAGTGTGGGTGGTTCCAGTGTTGCTTGGCCTTATCGGCTATTGTGCTATTTGGTTAACTTACTGATGGATGTATATTTCCTGTATCGCATACTATGCATTTCATTTCTGGGTTTATCAGTATTATTTATGGATATTGGCGTTTCCTCTCTACGCCCTACTGAGCTTTGTGGCTCACCCCTCTTCTTTATCCCCTTTCAGGTGAGTTGGATGTAGGTGATGGCGGTCAGCGGCGGGATGCGTGAGCTGGTGTGTAGCCTTGGGCTGACTCTTTAGTGGGTGTGGGGACTTTTGATATTGTATTTTGTATATATTACTGGGTTTGATATCGGGTAGATATATTTTATCATTCCGCTGATGTATTCATACTCTGGTATTTCAAGTGATTTAGGTGGTGGTATGTATGATATTTTGGGTTCAGTGCTGGGTATTATACATTGTGGGAGCTAGTATGATTATTATTATTACAATTTATTTTATTGAGTTTAATTGTATGAGTTGGGATCAGGTTCGGGGGACGGGGTGTCCCTTGCCGGTCACGTTCCTGTGGTATAGGTACACTTCGGTATACCTTAGGGGAGAGGGGCGTGACAGTTTGGTATCGGAGCTGTGGTTTAAAAACTTACAGTGGTTAGGTTACCTAGGTTATTTTGTTGGCTACACATCATGCGTTTCCCGGCTGACCTGGTGAGTTTTTATTTTGATGTTTCCTGCTTTAGATTTATGTATACATGTGTTATATTTTCCAGATATGGTTGACACACGTAGTACTCGGGTGCGAGGACATGGATCGGGTAGAGGGGAACACGAGGCGGATGAGCCTCAGGGGGTAGATGAGGTGGGTATGCCTGAGTTGGCTCCATTAGAGCGGGGGCGAGGACAGAGAGGTAGGGGTGCGAGACGTGGTAGGGGCGGAAGACGTGGGAGAGGTGGGGGCAGGCGGCGAGTGAATATAGATCCAGTGGATGATATTGGGGAGGATCAGGAGGGATATCTAGCACCACAGGGGGTAGAGGCTGTTGTTACGACTTTACGACAGGAGGTTCGGGATGTTACTGAGTTGGTACGAGCTCTTGGGCAAACTGTTACAGGACTTGTGACACAGATGACTGCTCCAGTTCCAGCTGCATTACAGGCTCCTGTTGAGGTTCCAGAGCAGGTCCTGACTTTGGGTGAGTTACAGGAGGGTATAGGACAGATTGTGGAGGCACAGGTAGCTCCTTTGGCGATTGATACGTCGATCAAAGAGCTAGCCGAGTTACGAAAGACGAATCCTCCGGTATATAGGGGAGTGATAGATCCAGTGGCAGCAGAGGAGTGGGTTCGTCAGTTACGCAGGAAGATGACTTCCTTACGGATTCCTGAGGAGAGGAGGGCTTTATTAGCTGCTGAGTTTTTAGAGGGAGATGCTTTCACTTGGTGGGAGGTGATGACAGTTAGTCGGGGCAGGGAGGGTATGCCGTGGGCAGAGTTTGAGACTGCTTTTCTGGCACAGTATGTACCACAGACAGTGCGTGTTGCTAAAGCTAAGGAGTTTCTCGAGTTGATTCAGTCTCCGGACATGACAGTGACACAGTATCAGGCTCGTTTTGAGGAGTTAGGGCGATATGGGGAGGAGTATATTTGCACAGAGGAAAAGAAGATACTGAGATTTAGGAGAGGGTTGTCGCCAAAGATTTCACCTCATTTGGCGGCTCAGACTATCACCACCTATCGTGAGTGTATTGATAAGGCACTCGGAGTGGAGAGGACTTTAGTGGAGATTAAGGATTACTGGGAGATCCATAAGAGGAAGCTTGAGAGTTCTACATCTGCTACTGGCGAGAGTAGTCAGCATAGACAGAGGACTGAGACTCGGGGGCAGCAGCAGAGTCAGGGACAGGGTTCTCAGAGTCGGAGGCAAGGTTACCGAGGACCCAGGCAGGGACAGCAGGGTCCTAGACAGGTTCAGCAGGGGCAGAGACAGGGTCAGCAGGGGCAGAGATCAGACCAGCAGAGACAGGCTCCGAGACGGGACCAGCAGCCTCAGCATTGCTATGCTTGTGGTCATGTGGGCCACATGAGTTGGAATTGTCCTGTGGCAAACAACCCGTTATGTTTCCAGTGTGGATTGCCAGGACATACCAGGAGAGATTGTCCACAGGGTGGAGGATTTGCATTGCCAGTATTTGGAGGTCAGAGAGCTCCAGCTCCAGCACCGGTTCCGATACAGAGGGGTCCTGTAGGACGGGGTAGGCCACTAGTTCAGCAGCAGAGGCAGCAACAGCAGGTTCAGAGAGGTGGAGTGTATGCACTTAGGCCTGATGTGGTTCCAGCAGAGCGAGATCACTTGGGAGGTAGGTTTCTCTTATTCAGTTCTTGGGCACGTGTTTTGTTTGACACTGGTGCTACGCATTCATTTATTTCTGCATCATTTGCTGAGACATTGGGTTTGGAGATTACGGGAGTGGCGAGGAGATTTATAGTTGATTCACCACTAGGACCAGGCACTGTGATTAGTGGTATCTGTAGAGACTGTGTATTTAGTTTCTCAGACCATGAGTTTAGAGCGGATCTGTTTGTGATGCCATTTACTGATTTTGATGTTATTCTTGGATTGGATTGGTTGACTGAGTATGAGGCGATTATAGAGTGTGCTGAGAGGAGGATTACACTGACCACACCTACGGGGAGGGTTAGATTTCGTGGAACGAGATTTCTTCCGTGTCCACATTTTCTAGATAATCCTCAGTACACCGATTGTGTTATAGCTGGTTTGATTACTTCGGCGTCTAGGGAAGATTCTTCGAACCCTATACCGGTTGTGGAGCATTATATGGATGTTTTTCCCGATGATTTACCGGGGTTGCCACCACAGAGGGAGATTGAATTTGTGATTGAGTTGTACCCGGGTACAGATCCGATTTCTATACCACCGTATAGGATGGCACCAGCAGAGCTGAAGGAGTTGGACACTCAGTTGACAGATTTACAGAAGTTGGGATTTATCAGACCGAGCACTTCACCTTGGGGAGCACCTGTTTTGTTTGTGAAAAAGAAGGATGGTACGATGCGTATGTGTGTGGACTACCGGCAACTGAACAGGGTGACAGTAAAGAACAAATATCCATTGCCGAGGATTAATGATTTGTTTGATCAGTTGAGAGGTAGTCATTATTACTCCAAGATTGATCTCAGATCGGGGTATCATCAGTTGAGGATCAGAGAGGAGGATATTCCAAAGACAGCATTTCGCACACGGTTTGGCCATTATGAGTACTTGGTTATGCCATTTGGGTTAACCAATGCACCTGCAGCGTTTATGGATTTGATGCACAGAGTGTTTAGACCGTATCTGGATCAGTTTGTGATTGTGTTCATTGATGATATATTGGTTTATTCAGCCACTGAGGAGGATCACATTAGACACTTGGAGATGGTGTTGCAGACGCTCAGAGAGCATAGATTGTATGCCAAGCTGAGTAAATGTGAATTTTGGGTGACTCAGGTGAGATTTTTAGGGCATGTGATTTCTCAGGAGGGTATAGCGGTGGATCCAGCGAAAGTAGAGGCAGTGGTGGCATGGAGGAGACCGAAAAATGTAGGAGAGATTCGTAGTTTCCTGGGATTAGCAGGTTACTATCGGCGTTTTATTGAGGGATTCTCGCGGATTGCAGCACCGATGACACAGTTGACTCGGAAGGATACTCCATTTGTGTGGACAGATGTGTGTGAGCAGGCTTTCCAGGAGTTGAAGACTCGACTCACTTCACCTCCAGTGTTAGTGATACCCGACAGGGGTATTGGTTATCAGGTATATTGTGATGCTTCAGGAGTTGGTTTGGGTTGTGTGTTGATGCAGCAGGAGGGAGTGGTTGAGTATGCTTCACGTTTGTTGAAGCCGCACGAGAGGAATTATCCTGTGCATGATTTGGAGTTGGCTGCAGTAGTGTTCGCACTTAAGCAGTGGAGATATTATCTTTATGGAGAGAGGTTTGAGGTATTCTCGGATCACAGGAGTCTTCGGTACTTGTTTACACAGAGAGATTTAAACCAAAGACAACGTAGATGGATGGAGTATCTTGAGGACTTTGATTTTACCTTACAATATCATCCAGGCAAGGCCAATGTGGTGGCTGACGCCTTGAGTAGGAGATTGATTGCAGCTCGATTGGCTATTCAGGAGTTTGGGTTAGTGGATACACTTAGTCAGTATCGACTAGATGTGGGGGAGCGTAGAGATGTACTGAGTTTACAGAGTTTGATTGCTCGTCCAACCCTGGTACAGAGGGTGTTGGATGCACAGTTGGGGGATGCATTATTTGATGACATTGAGGATATGGAGGGATGGGTTAGAGGCACTGATGGTGGAGTCAGATTCAGAGACAGATTAGTGGTTCCAGAGGACACTGAGTTACGCGAGGAGATACTTCAGGAGGCACATTACTCCCGATTTGCGATGCATCCTGGTGCTACTAAGATGTATCGAGATTTACGGAGGCAGTATTGGTGGAGTGGCATGAAGAGAGATGTGGCACAGACTGTGACTCGATGTCTTACCTGTCAGCAGGTAAAGGCAGAGCATCGACGACCTGCTGGATTATTGCAATCGCTTCCATTACCTGAATGGAAGTGGGAGCATATCACTATGGATTTTGTGATGGGTTTACCTATGACTCCGCGGAGACATGATGCGGTTTGGGTTGTTGTGGATCGGTTGACAAAGACAGCTCATTTTATGCCTATTTGTCAGACAGATTCGATTGAGTCGTTGACGAGATTATATGTACGAGAGATAGTCCGATTGCATGGGGTACCGTTGAGTATTGTATCTGATCGGGATCCCAGATTTACTTCACGGTTTTGGGGCAGTTTTCAGGATACTCTGGGGACGAAACTGAACTTCGGTACAGCTTTTCATCCGCAGACTGATGGACAGAGTGAGCGGACTATTCAGATTCTAGAGGATATGCTTCGGGCTTGTGCGATAGACTTTCGAGGAGATTGGGAGACTCATATTCCTTTAGTGGAGTTTGTGTACAACAATAGCTATCAGAGTAGTATTCAGATGGCACCGTTTGAGGCATTATATGGGAGACCTTGTAGATCACCGTTGTGTTGGTCAGAAGTTGGAGATAGACCATTATTGGGTCCAGAGATGGTGCAGCAGACTACTGAGGTGGTGACAGTGATTCGACAGCGGCTTCTGACAGCTCAGTCACGTCAGAAGAGTTATGCGGATAGGAGACGTAGACCTCTAGAGTTTCAGGTGGGGGATCATGTTTTTCTGAGGGTTAGTCCTCGTAGAGGAGTACAGCGGTTTGGGAGAGCGGGGAAATTAGCCCCTAGATTTATAGGGCCATTTGAGATTCTGGAAAGGGTGGGGACGGTAGCTTATCGATTAGCATTACCCCCACAATTGTCAGGAGTACATGGGGTATTTCATGTGTCTATGTTACGGAGGTACCATAGGGACCCTTCTCATATATTAGATTGGTCTACATTGGAGATTGGTGAGGACGCTACTTTCGAGACACGTCCTATTAGGATTACGGATAGACAGGAGAGGCGACTACGGTCGAAGACCATACCCTTGGTTAAGGTGATATGGCAACATTATGGAGTGGAGGAGACGACTTGGGAGTTGGAGTCGGATATGCAGACTAGATTTCCGGATTTATTTACTACCTACGTATGATTTAATTTCGGGGACGAAATTTTCTTAAGGGGGGAAGGATGTAATATCCTGGTCTAATTTTACACTATTCATAGTATCTTCTCGTGGTGGTTGAGGTGGAGGGAACCTCTGTGTTGGTGAACCGGTATTTGAAGGAGTAAAAATTAAATTGTGATAAAATTATAAAAATATTTTTAATAAATGGGGAATTTTAAAGGAAAATTTTTAAAGTAAGAATTACTTAAATCGGATTTAAATTTGATTTGTTATGAATTTTTGAAGTTAATTATTACAATTTAGTTAGGGGCGTTTTTGACAGGTGGGTGTTTTTGGTAAGTCAAAGTTATTATAAAAGAAAACTTAAAATCAAAAAAAAAAAAAAAAAAATTCTTACGCAGTTTCTTCTCTTCTTCCTTTTCTCTCTCCCGTACATCTTTGTTACTATTCATTTTCCGAGTCCGACGACGGTGAGCGACACCACCGGTACCAAAAGAAGCGTATTGACGAGACGAGTATAACCCAACTTGAATCACGTCGATCGGAGTTGTGGTTAGGGAGATATCGGAGTTTGAAGTTCCGATTTCCTCGGATTTCTTTTGGTCGATCCGGCCGATTCCGGCAACGGTTTGACGTGTTTCAGGTACCTATGAGTTTATCTCATCGAGTTCTTCAATTTGATATAAGATTTGACAGGTTTGGGTGGTCGGATCGCCGGCGATGGGGTTAAATGGGTTTCCGGCGAGTTGACCGAGTCAGGCCGAGTTGACTCGGTTGACCGGCGAGTTGACTCGGTTGACCGGTGAGTTGACTCGGCTGGGTACTATTTGACCCGATTTGACCCGGTCGGGTACTATTTGACCCGGTTACTGACCCGGTTACTATTTGACTATTGACTTTGACTCGGTTACTATTTATACGTTGACTTTGACCAGTACTATTTGGCCGTTGACCATAGTTGACCGACCGTATTTTTACCGTATTTTCATATATCGTGTTTTTCGGTGTAGACGGTGGTCACGATTGAGATTCGGAGCGGGTTAACTTTTCGAGGTAGGGGTTGCCTGGGACGCGTGCTTGGTTTTAGCACTCTGATTTCCAGGTAGGGGTTTCCATTCTCTTGCATGTGACTTTAGAGTTCCGGTTTTAGGGACTCTGGTGATATTATGGTTTTGTCGGTTTCCAGGGGTGGAAATACGACCTGTTTGCATGTTGATTTATATTCCCTGTTATATATATCATTGTTGGTATGTTTTCTGAGAGTGGGGTGATTGGAGGTGTTGGATGAGGATATGGATGTGGATGTGGATGTGGATTGTGGGCCCATATAGGCGCCCAAATGATCGGATATGGATTTCTGATGGATGATATATATATACATATACAGACCGGATATATACCGGTGGACCGTCTGAGATGGGGTGCATCACAGGGGACGCCCTCTGGTGTAGGCTATGCTATCGGGATACCCGATCCTCATCCAGTTTCGGTGTAGACCTGGATTGAGACACCCTACGGGGATTAGGGTGGGTCCAGGGGTGATGGATTGTTGGAGATTGATGTGGTGATTACAGTGTTGGATAGCCTTATCGGCTACCATTTCACTTGATTGGATTGGTGTATGGATTTCTGGAGACCAGTGTGGGTGGTTCCAGTGTTGCTTGGCCTTATCGGCTATTGTGCTATTTGGTTAACTTACTGATGGATGTATATTTCCTGTATCGCATACTATGCATTTCATTTCTGGGTTTATCAGTATTATTTATGGATATTGGCGTTTCCTCTCTACGCCCTACTGAGCTTTGTGGCTCACCCCTCTTCTTTATCCCCTTTCAGGTGAGTTGGATGTAGGTGATGGCGGTCAGCGGCGGGATGCGTGAGCTGGTGTGTAGCCTTGGGCTGACTCTTTAGTGGGTGTGGGGACTTTTGATATTGTATTTTGTATATATTACTGGGTTTGATATCGGGTAGATATATTTTATTATTCCGCTGATGTATTCATACTCTGGTATTTCAAGTGATTTAGGTGGTGGTATGTATGATATTTTGGGTTCAGTGCTGGGTATTATACATTGTGGGAGCTAGTATGATTATTATTATTACAATTTATTTTATTGAGTTTAATTGTATGAGTTGGGATCAGGTTCGGGGGACGGGGTGTCCCTTGCCGGTCACGTTCATGTGGTATAGGTACACTTCGGTATACCTTAGGGGAGAGGGGCGTGACAACAATAATCCATGTCCACTAACGCCCAACATGAATCCTCAAGTCCGTACTGGTAATCTATCATTTTACTAATAATGCACAAAATAGAATGCAATATCCATATACATCAAGATTTCATGAATAGCATTTCAAACATGTCAATCAAGCTTGAAATTTCTAGGATTTAATGCATAGTCAAATAAGAAATCATAAGTTTAATAATAACGAGAGTTTGAAATATGGGCTTCGATCCTCTTTGGAACATGCAAAGAGTGGCCCGAATGAACTTACCAAGTGAAACGAATAATATTCGAGGGAGAGAATATTCAAAGGTTTTTTCTGAAGTTCAAAGATAACAAAAGAAATGGGGAAAATCCTACCTCGATTACTATGCACAAATAATATGTCTACCGCGTCAAGTACAACTTCTCGATCACCTATACCAATATACTAGTATAAATTACTAGTTAATAACCATCCATAATTTTCAACTAGTCTAAGTTACCATTTTTGCCTTTGGGCCAAAATTACTGTTTTGCCCTTTCAATAAAATACCCAAAAACCCTGGTTAAATCTGGTCAACGATCAATCCTGGTCAATGGGTTTACTTTGGTCAACCTATCCAAATAATCAACATGTTTATATATAAACATATGTTAACTAAATGTTATTTGCTACTATTATTATTTAAGTAAAATAATCAATCGATATTCAGTACTCCAATTTATGCTAATTCGATTATAAGTATTTTCCACATTAATGGGTTTATACGCAAGACTATCTAATACCCCTCACACTCGTCCCCCCACTAAAATACGTAGGTCATGAGTCGGAGCCTACCAACATATTCAATTTTTAAACTCCATAACAATATTTAACATAATTTATACTAGGCTTTGTATTAATACGTGTATGTATATCAAACTTATACGTATATTCCGTCGTATTTCCCTAAGTACTCCAAAGTTGCTCGTACGGTTTCGAAAATGTCATCAATGCGTTCAGAGCAGTGAAATGAGTTGGAATCAGACTTCGGGGTCGCTGGAAAAAAGGGGGTCAAAATTGCCCATTTCGGGTCAACACCAGATCTCCACCCTCCGGTGATTAGTTTGGCCGGAACTTGATTGGGGATTGTAGCCCTTGGTACGGTGGGTCGTTTAGTACCAACGATGTGTTGAAGCGTCCCCGAAATTGGCTAGATAGACGACCAAAAAGGCGGCTCCTTAGTGGCTTCACAAGATTTTTCGGCCATTTTACGGTGTGTCCTCGAACAAGAAGGGTCCAGTTCTTCTCCTGGTCAGTTGGGGGATCTTTTGGGTTTGTGCGCGGTGAAGAAGACGAGAAAGATGGGTCTGTATTTTCTTCCATGCTTCTTCTTTTCTTCTTTTTTTCCTCTTTTATTATTATTTGGTTTGTCTTGACCCAATCACCGAAAATGGCATCTTTTCTCTTTTTTTTATTATTAACATCAACTTTTCTAATTCTTATACTAACTCTCTAATTCTTAATAAATAAAAATTTCACCCCCTTAACTATTTGTACTTTCAATTTAGTTCTTATCAAAATTTTCACTTTAATCCATTCTAAAAATCGGGGTATTACAATTTATATAGGGTTCCTTTGGAAATCGTGGTCATATCCCTTGATTTAGGGAATGGCTGGTTTATTAAGGTAAATAGCCGATCCTATGCTATATTTACAGGATCTCCATAACTGTCTCAACTTTCAACCTATAGCAATCCCGACACGTGTCAAGTTGCTCAGGGGTAGTTTTGACGTATTGAATAATGAAAATTTTATTACTCTACAGTTCTTAGTCTTTTTATTTCTAATAATGATATTTTTAATTTTTTGATCCAAGGTGACAAGACTTGTATTGTTTCAAGGATTATTAAACAATATACTTAATTTAATTTATTCATAACTGCTTGCTATCTTCAATGTTGGATAGGAGATTGTGCATTTCTGACAACTGGGGATAGTAGTGTTTGGGTTATTGATGATATGTGTGTTCAAGTGTGTCAGAACTTGATGTCAGTCCAATGATTTTGATATGGGATTGCACCAAATCTGACTTGCCACCAAATGAACTGTGTGCAGTATGAGAATAGAAAATTGCTAGCTCAAGGTTGCCTTTCGAGAAAAGGACTTAGAATTTATCTTGTGCCAAACGAGAAAGACAAGAGATAGAAGATCAACACTGAAATGAAATAACTTCTACTAACAAAATAAAAAATAGCACATCACTAGGATGCATTTGAAATTTCATTACCTAAGAATACACTTGGAATGTATTGGGGGGCGTGCTTTACAAGATAAAACAAAACATAGCCGCGGAGGCTACTGCCATGGAGACTTGAAAGGTAAATAGCTAGGCTAAAGATAATTGATCGGAGTCATTGCTAAGAAAGCAATAAAATTTGTAAATGCGGAGTTTGTGTTTGACGCGGGGTGAGTGTGAATATCTCTTCCTTTTCTTCTTATAGTCTTAACGGTGATCATGATGGTTTTCATCTCTTATTTTCCTGGCATGATCTTGGCATGAGCAGACATGGTAAATAATGAAAAACTATCTTCTTACTTGTTGCTTGAGTTGTTGGGTCAAGCAACATGATCATGCCCTTCACAACTACAACATGCAGCTTGCTCCACTCTCCTTGAAAACAGATCTCATGATGGATGTTGAAGGAAAGATGCTAGTAGTTGTCATTTCATGATTGCTCCTGTTTGTTTGAACATGAGAAGGTTTCTTCTTACTCGAAGTGCAAGACTAATGTGGTTTTGGTCACCGGTTGTCGTGCAGTTGTTGAAAATGTGTTTGAAAAAAATTAGGGATGTGTACACTACAAACTCTGAAATATCATGAGGTTCATCTACGCTTATCCAGTTGAAATATCAATTTTCATTTAACAAACTATTTTTTAAAAAATAGAAAAATAATTTTGGCAATAAATCTCTTGTTTGTATCGTAGTCTTTCGGACATAACTCTTTAGACAACCCTGATTTTTAGCAACTATCTCTTGGATTTCAACTTAAATAACACCACGATATCTACAAAATGAACAATCATTACTATAAAATCTTTTTGCCATTACCACGTGTCCGCTAGTGATTGAATGATCATAACCACTTGTGGGTCCCATAGCGTCATGTGTCCGCTGATGATTAAAAATCACTTTTGGTACAAAGACCAACACTGAATTGCATATGTTTGTATGTATATATAATTACTATAAAAATAAACCAGATTTTCAATTTTAAACTTTTTTTATAAGAGATATCCTAAACGTATGTCGATGAATTAGCAACTCATAAAACATGTATCATTAAGCCGGCTTAAAAGTACATCAACAACCATTGATCAAAGACACCAAAGTAAACATAATGGGATTATTCTGATCGATACTTTTTATCACAAGAAATAATTGCAATTCAAGACCGACGGGTTAAACCCACTCGCAAGTGTATGTGCCGAAAGACAGTAAATAGTGAATGGGGTCGAATCCATGAAAACTGTATTAATTACCAACTATAACTACTGACAATAATGTAAAATATATATTAACTACTTCAAATAGTAACTAACAATAAAATAGGACTAAATATCAATGGATGAAAACTAGCTTGGGTTTGGCTTGCCAACTACCTCCACCCGTGCACACAAATTAATACGCAATCACACAATTTAAAAGTTTAACAATGTCAATTGAAAGGCCTTGGTCCAGCTGCAGTCAATTAGATTTCCCTAAACAACGATCCTGACTTTGGTCCAGTTGCAAGATCTTTTCTTATCAAATGAGTCTTGGTTGGTCTATCCTAAGAGTTTTCTAAGACAAGCATAAGCACTAGGAAATCGATAGTTGCACAATCTAGGATAATGGTCTATTACCTAATCAATTATGTTTTATGTTCCCAAAACTTGGATCTTACGCAAGTTCTTGTTACTTCGTCAAACACCGGGTCATGGTCAGCCGAAGATGTTTAACTAACAATTCCTAGAATTACGATGTTGATCAGGCATGCATAACAGTAGGGAATAAACAATTAATCCGGAGAATAAAGAATTAAACTTAGTCTGATTGTCAATCAAATCTATGCACAAGGTTTATGGTATAATAATTATCAAACCCTAGCTAGAAAAGAGTTTAGCTACACAGTCATAATTAAAACCATATAACTACTAATCAACAATGTTCAAATTAATGGAAGAATTGCAATCTGCCGAAGAAATTGGTCTACCGAACTTGATGTTTCTTCTCCTCCTTCTTGCCGTCACACTCTCTCCAATGTTAGCTCTTTAATCGTGTAGCAAAAAGTTCTCTTTGTCTCAGCATAACACTGCTTATATAGTCCTTAGCAAGCCCTAAACTGGCCCAATTGTCCTTGCCACGTCAACAACTTAATCACACAAGTCTGATTCCATCATTCTGAGGCCGCAACAGGTTGCAAAACAGGTTACAAATTTTGTCCAGTAATGAATTTATTCTCCATCAGTACCTGTGCATAAAAATAACAATATGGGCAGTATTTTGCACTAAACAACATAGAAAAATAATAACTTTAAGCTCAGAAAAATAGGTGTATTTAACACCTAACATATTCCATTAAAAAAATCGGACAATTATCGATAAAGATACAATTGAAAAGACATGTTCCAGTAAGGACAAGTTTTGAAAATTAGTAAGAAGGACAGAACTCATTAATTTACCCTAAAACCCTAAACCCTAAAACCCTTTTTATTTAATAAAATTACAGAGTTTTAATGAAACGACTTCTTTTCATTTTAGTTCTCCCACATTTTCTCCATGCATGACATCATCAGTTTTGACATTTTTTTTTCTTTTATTAAAAAAAACTTTAAACAATTTATCTCTCAAAATACATGACGGATATTGAAAATAATTATATTATAAATCAGCGTAAAAAATCTTTCAAATAAAATTCATCATCGATATATTCTGAGATGAAAACAATTCGCATATAAATTTATCTGCAGTGTATATAAGTTTAGATGCAGTGCAGATAAATTTTACTATATACTAATCATAAAAAACCACGAGATAATATACAAATAACTAATGTAGATAAATTTCAATATATATTAATTATAACAAAACCATCACACAACATATAATGAAGATAAATTTACTATAAAAAAATTTTAATATATACTAGACATAACAAATCACAACCAATACTGCATAATAGATAGTGGAGATAAATTTAATACAGATAAACTTGATGCACTGTAGATAAATTTAGTACATATAAACTTAGTGTAGACAAGTTTAGTGCATAATTGTATTTATACGATTCTCAGCTTCGATGAGCAAATTTTGAGCCTCTATTTGACCTCTAAAAATTTAAATTTCCAAAAATATATTAGACACAATTCTATGGCTCTTAGACTCTTCTTTGGAACATCAAAAAGAATTGTCTCAATTGGAGCTCAACCGAATGAGTTACAGTTGTCCGAACACACTGACACCATAAACAAAGCTCTGATGTACAAACTTTGAGCCTCAATTTTATATCTAAAATGTTCGACTCTCCAAACATGTATTAGACACAATTATGTGGATATTAGAGTCATCTTTCGAATGCCATAAAAATTGACTGAAGTAGAGCTCAAATGAGTGAGTTATGACTGTCGGAACACACTAACGTCTGAAACACAGTTCCAATGTACAAACTTCAAGTCTTCTTTCAAAAACCACAAAAGTTGTATTAATCAGAGCTCAAAAGAGTGATTTATGACTGTCCGATCACATTGAAATCAGAAAAAATTTGATTGTTGAAATTTAGAAGTAAAACAAGGGTTGATGATCCTTTGGTCAATAAAAAAGACATTTAAAATTATTTGTCCTTGATGGAATGTCTTAAATTATTTGTCCTAGATGGAATATGTCTTAAATTATTTGTCCAAAAAGTGTGTGGACTTACCTAAGTGCAAGGTAGTCGGCAAATAGTAATTCCAGAAGTTTGGAGTCAATCCACAGGGAAGCTAATGTAATTTTAGTGAATGCAATGCAGATAACTAGAAAACAAATCTAAAAGAAAGGAATATCAAATACAATGCAAGCAAAGTAGAAAAGGATCGAATGACTCAGTGGCACAACATACCATATATTATGAATTAATGTTCCCCTTGAGACTTAACTTAGTTGTCAAATTAGATTCCCAATCCAAATCTATCAATCACAATATAGCGTTTGTGTTTATATATATCCAAAGTATAACTATCACAAAATCACAAGAGAGAAATCAAAACTACAGATCTATGAACATATCTTGAACAATCGAACAGCGTATCCATACTTTGGGATTAGAGATTAGTGTTGGACCAAGACTTAGTGTCTAGTCAACATTGTGTTTTTGATGATTGTGTATGATTGTATACTAAAATGTGTGTGAGCATGCTTGACTTTAACATATCCTAAAATGCTAGAAAACATGCTTAAATGGTTATTTGGTTAATTGTTTAATATCTTAATTGTGCATATAGAAATGAAGGCTTATGCATATCTCTATGTGAATTTGGTATCTATATATTTTTGAGATAGTGCTGGAAATTAAGTTTTGAAAATAAATATACATGGACTAAGTTAGGGTATTAATCTTCTAATGATCATAATTTATCTTACTTAGGTCCAAATTACTTGAAACTTGAACCACATGCACATGAAGGTTTAATATATGTTCTAGGACTATAATCATGAGAAATTAAGTGCATCACATATATATTTGGTCATATGCTTAAATTCCGCCAAAACTAGGTTTTACCTAATTTTGTGCATATGTGTTCTTTGTGAACGTAGTGAACCAAATGAACTCCGATTTAAATGAAATTTCGTGTGCATCTTAGTTTCATCACTATGAACATATTTGACTTAGTAAAGTTCAAGAGAAAATGTCATTTACACTGAGTTTGCAAAATAACATTGAATTTACACTTAGAATTTATCGGTTTCACTATTAGTGACTTATTTGCTTGGTTGAGTGACCAAACGATTTCCGATTGTTATGAAATTTTATGTGGACATTCTAATATATATAAAATGATTTATCATGCAGTAATACGAATTTTCTGGGTTGTTTTTCTAATGTAATTAACCTATGCGCTCTATATGAAGCTCTTTGAGCTTACATGCAATTGGGGAGTTCTACCTCCTATTTCTTTGTAGGTTAATCATCATGAGGATGTTATATCACTCAGAATTCAGTTTGCTCAAGTGAATTGAAGTCCGGTTTTCAAGTATGAGCTTGGATCTCTAGAAAACCAAGAAAAACCTATGTTCATCAACCTTCCACTAAGGCATTTTGATTGATGATTGCAACTAGCCTTAGGGCTGTATAATATGGATATATTGGTGCTGCCAAATTCAGAGTTTGAAGTCAAGATTGGAGGGACATGTTTGGTCACTTGAAGGATCTCTTGTCTTCATCAAACAAGATCTTGCACATGCTTCCTTTATTGAGGTCAATGATCATATTTTTGTGAGAAGACAATTGATGAAGCTAAAGGACAAATGCAATGGTTGAAATTTGTAAGAGATGAGAAAGTATATTTTGCAACTAGACAAGACTTAGATTATGAAGATATTCTTGAAGACTACAAGCTCCAACGGTACACTAATCTATGGCTGAGATTGAATTGTTTTGAATTATGAATGGATCAGATTACAACAAGACTTGAAGGATTAAGATGACCATTTAAAAGGTGAATCCAATGGTTGTGCATAAGACCATATTCTTGCTTGCAATTTTTGACTTAAAAGAAGATCTTACTTGATTTTTGGAGTCAAAGATTGTTGCAAGTTGCTACACATTTTGTAGGAAATCATTGGAGATACCAAGGCTAAGATTTGGTGTAAGTTTGATCAAATGGTCAAAGATGACAAAATTGTTGGAGATACCAAGGTCAAGATTTGGTGCAAGTTTGATCAAATTGTCAAAGATGGCTGCAAGTGCACATGACAACTCAAATCTTGGAAAGCTAGACTTGGAAAATAATGCAAGTGCAACGGCTACATATTGTAAGGTCAAGATTTAATGATCTATTCATTCAATGGCCAAGATTTGCACATGTCATTGAAGGTCGAGATTTGAAGATAGAAAAAGATCCAATGGTGGAAATCACAAGAGCTTGGTAAATTATAAAGAGGGGTTCTTCCTCATTCCAACTTGGAGAAGCCAAAATTACATTGAAGAAATTCTTGTTCTCAAAGCTTCCAAGCTAGTTTGTGCCATTGAATCCAAGCTTCTACCCAAGCCACTCTAAAGGCTTCCTCACTATTTTGCTTTTGCAAAGAGGGAGTGCTTCTCATTTGGCTTCTTATTTTCAGATTCGAAAATCCTCATTATTCTTCATTTTCTATCCAACCCGTGAGGTGATATTGTGATTCTTGAGTGTTCCTCAACCCTATTTGCTTAGTGCAAACCTTGAGTGAACCATTTATACCGAACACTTGTAAAAGTCCCTTCATTGGGCAAAAACCTTGTTGAGGTTGAGTTTAAGGGAGTGCTTGAAACCCTTGGTTGTAAAGTTTGAAGATTGTCTTGAAATCTTCAGTTTTAAGGGTGACCTAAAAACCCTTGTGAGTTTTGTGGAGCTCTTGAGAAAACCACATCCTTAATGGAGGTTGGAAAATCCTAGGTTGGTGAACCTAGGTAGTAGATGTAGGAGAAGAGTCTCCGAACTACTATAAATTGCTGTGTGGACTTTCTTGATTGCATTGCTTGCTTGTTGATTGATTAAGTGTTTTGATTGCAGAATTTTCTGAACCACTAGTCTGTCCGTGCACTGTTCACATAGCTAAACTTTGAATTTTAATCTGAATTTTTGATATAGTATTCATTAGGGTGTTGTGATACTGCATACCAAATTTCATTGAATTCTGACTCGATTTGCTAGGTGAAATTTGAGTTGTAAAATCTGTGTGCAATGTGTTGTTTGAAAAAATCTGTTTTTGCAATTCCTTGATTATTTGATAATTGATCATTCACCATATTGTATCACATCTTGCATTGAAATGAATGTTGATTAGGATAATCATTAGAGTTCAAATTTGTGTGCTAATTGTTAATTGACATTGATTTCCTTTTAAATTATAAAAAGAGATTCCTATCGGAATTTGGGAACACAATTCACCCCCCCTCTTGTGTTAAGTACGATCCATCAATTAGAAATAGAACTAGCCACTTATGGTTGTTGTGATAAACATCATATTTATTGTCATCTAAATAAGTTTTTATACAAAATCAACAAGAAGAACTACGAAAAATAAAGAAATCTTGAGAGAGAAACTAACCTAAACTATAACTACACTATGGTGGCTAATGGAAATTGAGAGGAAAGCCTTGGATTATGGTTTTAACCTCTTTATTATATGTTAAAATACCTATCTTCCCTTACAAATTTGTGTCCCATTGGTTACAATTGATAAATTCCAAAAAGCCCATCTTAAATATATTTTTGGATGTGCAGGTCACGACATCTATCTGGACACCTAGCAAGGGTGTTCGAACATATTTGCCTCTATCTAAATTGTGAATATTGGTCTACTATCCAAACACCAAAGGAGGGTGTCCAGAAAGCTCCCTCTTTGGGCTTTATCTGGAGTTGAAAATTGTCTTTGGCATTGCTCTACTGTCCGGACAGCAAGGTGGACTTCCCAAACATATACTTCATTGTCTAGCATTATGTAAATGGCTAGACTACCGGATATCCCATGTTGATGTTCAGACAGGCGCTTCTCTGATACATTACAAAAACATCTCCAATGCCATAACTTGCCCGTTTTAGCTCTGGTTGTTACAAAACCAATGAGAAACACTTGTAAGTGATAGATTAAACTAAAATACACATAAACACATTTAGTAAGTACTAGAATACACATAAACACATCAACGTACTCCTTGGTAGAAACATTGAAACCTTAATTTAGAGGTCCAATCAATGAACCTATTAGAATAAAAATTTATTTTGAAGGAACTATTGTTAATTAACCCTAAAGAAGTTATTAGGTACATGACCATCAATTCAAAACCATCATCTTCAAAATTATTAGGAAAGAGAAATAAAAGTAAAACAAAGCCGTGGCCAATATTTATTAAGGTAACTAGACACTAATGCAACTATAATCACCATCAATGAGAGCATGCCCATTACGGTCACGCTTGATACTCCTCAAATGCCTAATAATGAAGGCTTTTCACTGCCTGCTGGTGTTGGTGCCACAGTCATGTATGGACCTTGAGGCATCTTATTCTTCACATATATTGCAAGCTTTTGATCGGCCTTACAATTCTCCCTCCCATCTCCACTAGAAATCTAAAACCTTTTTCGTGATGTTGTAAACTTAATATTGATATGGAATGAAAAGAAAATCCTTCTTCACTCTGTGTTCTCCCAGTGATTGTCTTTAACCTTTAAGTTATTTCTTCTTTATTGCCATTGCTAGGTTAAGCTAGAAAGGTGGTTAACAATTGGTATTGGAGCTTGATCCTTAACTTAATCAACTATTTCCTTGCTGTGAATGCCTCGACATAAGACACGCTTGGCTACCATGGATATTCGCATGACTGCGATTGAAGCGAATTTGGGTCAACAATTTGTTTCTTTTCAGAAACTTAAATCCATGGTTGATGGAGATAATATTGATTCAAATTTCATAGTAGCTAGGATTTGAGAAGTTGAGTTATGACTTACTAAAACAAAAGGATCTAGATCAAAGTCTTTTGGAATATGATGATCATTCTGAATTAGGTCTACTTTGTCCACAAAGGCGATTTGATGGATAAGAAAATCGAGGATCTGCTCAACGTACTCCTTGGTAGAAAATAGATTTTCCAAGATATGTTTATGGTGATGATCCTTTGACTTGGATACGTAAGGCTTAGTAATATTTCTCTTTTTATAGTCAACCTGAATATCAAAAGGTGGTTGTAGCTTCTTTTAACATGGCAGGTGAGGCCTTACAGTGGTTCCGTTGGCTGGATTGCCTACAATCTACTCCAAGATGGGAGGAGTTCACCATTGCTTTGTGTAAGGTGTTTGGACTTTCATAATTTGAGGATAGTACGTGTTGAGTCTCTCTTTAAATTGAAACAAACAAGAAGTCTTGCTGACTATATTAGTGAATTTAGAAAGCTGGCTACTAGGACATTTGGTGTGAGTCCAGGGTTATTGAAGATTTGTTTCCTTAGAGGATTGAAGCCTTAACTATGATACGAAGTCAAATTCTTGAAGGCAGCAAACACAGAGGAGGCCATTGTCATTTATGTACAAATTGATGCTAAATTGAGTCGTTTCAGACCTAATGCACTGAAGCCATGACAAATCAAATCTGCCAATTCTATATCAACAGTTCCACCTGGTAAATTTCCTACCAAAACGATGGAACTGTTGATATAGAATTGGCAGATTTAACAATGCAGTTTGCCATTGATTTAAAGACTCATCTGTTGAAGTGTGAAGTGTCCAATCTTCCATTAATTCAAGCAGCTTCATTACATTATATGGAAAAACAACATTAGGGTACAAGTCTACGATTACTATTGTACTCTCATGATATTATAGTTCCTGAGACTAATGGTACTCTCACCACTCAAGATACTCAGGAGTTAAAGTCTTTCTTTGATGTTTATGCTTTACTTTATCAAATACCTACTGCATTGCCTCCAAAGGGGGAGCATGATCAAAGAATACCCTTAGTTGTTGGGGCTAAACCCCCCAATAAAAAGCCATAGCACTATGGACCTCTTTAGAAAATTGAAATTGAGAAGGCAGTGTAGGAATTACTGCAAGGTTGTTTCATCAAAGCAAGCCATAGTACCTTCTTATCTCCAGTGTTGTCGGTTAAAAAGAAAGAAGGAACTTGGAAGATGTGAATGAACTATAGGGAGCTCAACCAATTGACAATTAAAGAAAAGCACCTGTTGGATGTATTACATGGAGCAAAATATTTTTCTAAATTGAATTTTTAAGGGCTAGGTATCATCAAATAAGAATGGATGAAGAGAACATTGGTAAAATAGCTTTTAGAACTCATGAAGGCTATTATGAGTTTTTAGTAATGCCTTTTGGATTGACAATACTCCTGCAACCTTCCAGGGGCTAATGAATGTCATTTTCAAGGATTTATCAAAAATATATCCTAGTGTTCTTTGATGATATACTTATCTATAGTTCTAGTTGGGAAGGTCATTTAATAGATTTAAGGCAGGCTTTTAATATCGTACAACAACATCAATTATTGGTTAAGAGGCAGAAATGTGCCTTTGAACAGTAAAAAATAGAATACTTTGAGTAACATTTTCTCAAAAAAAGTAGTTTTTGTAGATCCTCTAAGATGCAAGCTATTGTTAGACTTTTAAGGACCGTAAATAGAGTATAACGGTACACTTTGATGCTTTGGAATTGCTCAACTCTCTCCATAGACGAGCTTTTCACGTTCTTGTGTAATTTCAAACTTAACTTAGCCTATTGTCATCTTTTGGTTACAAAACATTGAACAAAAGTTAAACTATCAAGTTAAGCTTCAAACAACACTAAATAGAGTACAACGGTCAACTTTGATGCTTTGGAATTGCTCAACTCTCTCGATAGATGAGTTTTCACATTTTTGTGCAATTTCAAACATAAATTGGTCTATTGACATTTTTGTGCAATTTCAAACATAAATTGGTCTAGTGAGCTAAACTTCAAAGAACACTAAATAGAGCATAACGGTGCACTTTGATGCTTTGGAATTGCTCAACCCTCTCTATAGACGAGCTTTTCACGTTTTTGTGCAATTTGATACATAACTTGGTCCATAGGCATCTTCTGGCTACAAAACGTTGAACGACAGTTAAACTAGCAATTTAGTCTTCAAAGAGCACTAAATAGAGTACAATAGTCGACTTTGATGCTTTGGAATTGCTCAACTCTCTCCACAGACGAGTTTTTCACGTTTTTGTGTAATTTCAAACATAACTTGGTCTATTGACATCTTTTGGTTACAAAACAATGAACGAAAGTTAAACTATATAGTTAGGCTTCAAGGAATACTAAATAAAGTACAGCCGTCCACTTCAATGCTTTGGAATTGCTCACCTTTCCCCACAGACGAGTTTTCACGTTTTGGTGCAATTCCAAACAAAACTTGGTCTATTGACATCTTTTGACTACAAAACGTTGAACTAAAGTTAAACTACCAAATTAGACTTCAAAGAACACTAAATAGAGTAAAACATACCACTTTAATGCTTTGGAATTGCTCAACTCTCTCCACATAAGAGTTTTTCACGTTTTTGTGCAATTTCAAACATAACTTGGTTTATTGGTAGATTTTGGTTACAAAACATTGAACGAAAGTTAAACTATAAAGTTAGGCATCAAAGAACATTAAATAGAGTACAACAATCCACTTTGATGCTTTAGAATTGCCCAACTCTCTCCATAGAAGAGTTTTTCAGGTTTTTGTGCAACTACAAACATAACTTGGTCTATTGGCATCTTTTGGTTACAAAACGTTGAATGAAAGTTAAACTAGCAAGTTAGCCTTCAAAGAATACCGAATAGAGTACAACGATCCACTTTGATGCTTTGGAATTACACAACCCTCTCCATAGACGATCTTTTCATGTTTTTGTGCAATTTCAAATATAACTTGGAATATTGACATCTTTTAGTTACAAAACATTGTACGAAAGCAAAACAAGAAAGTTAGATGTCTAAGAACAATAAATAGAGTAGAGCGGTCCACTTTGATGTTTTGGAATTGCTCCACACTCTCCATAGAAGAGCTTTTCACGTTTTTGTACAATTTGAAATATAACATGGTCTATTGTCATGATTAGGTTACGAAATGTTGTACGAAAATTAAACTAGAAAGTTAGACTTATAAGAACATGAAATAGAGTACAACGGTCCACTTTGATGCTTTGGAATTGTTCAACTCTCTCCACAGATGAGCTTTTTCAGGTTGTTGTGCAATTACAAACATAACTTGGTCTATTGGCATCTTTTGGTTACAAAACGTTGAATGAAAGGTTTAGGGTTTAGGAATTTCACTATGATTTCTTTCTTTCCCAAAAAGCTGTAGGAATTTCACTATACACCTCTTTCTCAAGTTTAACCATGAAAGCTTTAATCTTTTTTCGAGTAGCAGGATGTTCTACTTGCTTTTCAAGAGAAATCATGTTAATTTCTTGTTTCAGAATGGCAATTTGCCTTTCTTTGTGAGAGACAGTAGTGTGAAGATTATTTATAAGGGCTACCTTCTTGGGGAAAACAAATTTAAATGTTACCTCCTTTCCTTTGAGAACAGAATGAATTCCTTTATCATCTACTATATAAGGTTCAAGTAAAGCTAGGAACGGATTTTGTAAAATAAAATATGTGTTTAGGTTTTTAACGAACATAAAGACCAATTTTATGCAAACCTGATCATGACAGACATATGTGTTTGACAATTTATAATTGATCTGTAAATCCGTATCACCAAAGCTGTCCAAATTGTGAAAAGTAAGATACAATATTTATAGTGACTTGCTATCCTTAATCCGAATTTTTATAAAATTGTCAAAACAGATGCCTCTGAATTGGGCTATGGTGGAATCCTCAAACAACAATGCCATTCAGGTAAGGAACAATTGGTAAGATTCACTTCTGGTTTATAGAACCTTCACAACAAAAATACTCCACTATTAAGAAAGAACTTTTATCCATAGTTCTTTGTATAACTACATTTCAGGATGATTTATTAAATCAACAATTTATTTTACGAATTGATTGCAAAGCGGCAAAAGATGTGTCAGAGAAAGATGCCAAAAATCTTACCTGTAAACAAATTTTCGCTCGCTGGCAGGCCTTATTAGCAATTTTCGATTTTAATATTGAGTATATTAAAGGTGATTATAACAATCTCCCTGATTTTCTAATTCGTGAATATCTACAAGTAAATGGGCAGCTCTAGCAACCTTGGGAGAGGAAGATTGTCTTTTCAGAAAGGCAAGAAACCAAAACCAATAAAAAGAGAAAATACTATGAAAACAACGGTCCACACTTTGGAATTACTCAACTCTCTCCATAGACTATCTTTTCATGTTTTTGTGCAATTTCAAATATAACTTGGTATATTGGCATCTTTTAGTTACAAAACATTGTACAAAAGCAAAACAAGAAAGTTAGATGTCTAAGAACAATAAATAGAGTAGAAAGGTCCACTTTGATGCTTTGGAAATGTCCCACTCTCTCCATAGAAGAGCTTTTCACATTTTTGTGCAATTTGAAACATAACTTGGTCTATTGGTATGATTTGCTTACGAAACGTTGTACAAAAATTAAACTAGAAAGTTAGACTTATACGAACACTAAATAGAGTGCATTGGTCTACTTTGATGCTTTGGAATTGCTCAACTCTCTCCATAGACGAGCTTTTCACGTTTTTTTATAATTTCAAACATAACTAGTCTATTGGCATCTTCCGCTTATGAAACAGTGTACGAAAGCTGAACCAGAAAGTTAGCCTTAAAAACACACTAAATAGAATACAATGATCCACATTGATGCTTTGAAATTGCTCAACCCTTTCCATAGACTAGCTTTTCACGTTTTTATGTAATTTTATACATTACTAGGTCTATTAGCATCTTTTCCTAGCAAAACTCTATAAGAAAGCTAGACTAGCTTTTTAGACTTCTAAGAACATTAAATAGAGTAAAACGGTCCACTTTGATGCTCTGAATTGCTTAACTCTCTCCATATACGAGCTTTTCATGTTTTTGTGCAATTTGTAACATTACTTGGTCTATTGGCATGTTTTGGTTACAAAACGTTGTACGAAAGTTAAACTAGCAAGTTAGACATATAAGAACACCAAATAGAGTACAACGGTCTACTTCCATGTCTTGGAATTGTTCAACTCTCTCCACAGACGAGCTTTTCACGTTTTTGTGCAATTTCAAACATAACTTGGTCTATTGGCATGTTTTGGTTACGAAATGTTGTACAAAAGTTAAACTAGCAAGTTAGACATATAAGAACACTAAATAGAGTACAACGTTAGACTTGGATGCTTTTTGAATTGATCAACTATCTCCATAGACGAGCATTTTACGTTTTTTTACAATTTCACACATAACTTGGTCTATTGACGTCTTTTGTTACAAAATGTTGTCCCAAAGCTAAACTAGCAACTTAGACTTCTAAGACCACTAAATAGAGTACAACGGTCCACTTTGATGCTTTGGAATTGCTCGAGTCTCTCCATTGACGAGCTTTTCATGTTTTTGTGCAATTTCAAACATAACTTGGTCTATTGGCATTTTTTGGTCATGAAATGTTGTACGAAGGCTAAATTAACAAGTTAAACTTTAAAGAACACTAAATAGAGTACAATGGTCCACTTTGATGCTTTAGAGTTGCTCAACTCTCTCCATAGACAAGCTTTTCATGTTTTTGTGGAATTTGAAACATAACTTGGTCTATTGGCATGATTTGGTTATGAAACGTTGTACGAAAATTAAACTAGAAAGTTAGACTTATAAGAACACTAAATAGAGTACATTGGTCCACTTTGATGCTTTGGAATTGCTCAACTCTCTCCATAAACGAGCTTTTCATGATTTTCTACAAATTCAAACATAACTAGTCTATTGGCATCTTCTGCTTATGAAACAATGTACAAAAGCTAAACTAGGAAGTTAGACTTAAAAGCACATGAAAATAGAGTACAACGGTCCACATTGATGCTTTGAAATTTCTCAACCCTCTCCATAGACAAGATTTTCACGTTTTTACGTAATTTTATACATTACTTGGTCTATTAGCCTTTCCCTAACAAAACTTTGTACGAAAGCTAAACTAGCTTGTTAGACTTTTAAGAACACTAAATAGAGTCCACTTCGATACTCTGGAATTGCTCAACTCTCTCCATAGACGAGCTTTTCATGTTTTCTTGTAATTTCACACATAACTTGATCTATTGGCGCCTTTTGGTTATGAAACGTTGCCCCAAAGTTAAACTAGCAACTTAGACTTCTAAGAACACTAAATAGAGTACAACAGTGCACTTTGATGCTTTGGAATTGCTCAACTTTCTCCATAGATGAGCTTTTCATGTTTTTGTTCAATTTGATACATAACTTGGTCTAATTGCATCTTTTGCTTACGAAACATTGTACAAAATCTGAACTAGAAAGTTAGACTTAAAAGCACAGTAAATAGAGTTCAATGGTCCACTTTGATGCTTTGGAATTGCTCAACTCTCTCCATAGATGAGTGATGTGCCAAATATATACATACATTTGCACATCCTTTACACATAAGTTCATCCCATTTTGAGTTGATTAAGAGTTGATATTGCCTAAGAAAACTATATTTGCATATTGTAGGTGCCAAGGCAAAAAAGGGAGGAAAAGAGTGCAAAATGAAGATTTGGATTCCAGAACTGATTTCCGATCAATCGGAGCCATTCCCGATCGATCGGACCTGCCAAAACACTAAAAAACTCGTGGAGGCAGATTGTATTTCCGATCGATCAGAACAGTGTCCGATCGATCAGATGTACTATTCACAGTACGCGCAGTTTCGCGAAAAAGTTCCAAATTCACTTGTTTTTAAGCCAAAACGACCCCAACTTGTTTTGAAAACGACATAAGAGTTTGGGGAAGTATAAAAGGGCATAAAATAGGGTTTTGGGGGAGTTCTTGGAGGTTTTTTCATTCTACCACCACTGGAGAACTTGGAGTCACCATTGAAGCTCGGAGAAGAAGAGTGTCTACAAGGGGGTTTTCTCTCTCCTTTTCTATCCTAGTTTCTATGGTTGATTTCCTTTGTTTAATGATGTATTTTGCTTCCATGAGTGGCTAGATTTCGTACTAGGGTCTTAATGTAACCAAACCTTGAAGATTCAATAAACTTGGTTTCCTTATTTCTTGATTTCTCTCTCTCTATTGATTGTCTATGGGTGTGATTAATGCTTTTGAATGTTTGGCCATCATTCAATTGATTTGCTGCCTAGATTGAGACCGGAAGGAGATATCTAGGGTTTGGCTCAAGCCATAGATGACATAGGGTGCATGAACCATAGGAATATAGGTTTGTGGCTTATGCAATCGCTAAATGATTTCCATAGTTCTTAATGAGTTTTTGATATATTAATCCGATTGTTAGGAATAACAGGGATTTATGTTGAAAATACGTTTGATGTATCTAGGAATAGAACATTGAATAGGTTGGAAAATCGATTGTCATTATAGAGAGAGGAATTAGGGATTAAGGGACCAAGGGAATTGAATTGGATAGGTGAGGTGACGTTAAGTACCCTAGTGCTTTCCACCCTTGATTTCACACCTGTGTTTGATTTGTCTTTGTTCTTTTTAATTAGTTTAGTTAAAAATCAAAACAAACCGCAAAACCGTTCCCCAATTTGCATAGTTGTTACTAGTTTGACATTGATTTCTATTGCCAACACATCCCTAGTGGAAACGATAATTTACTCACCTCTTTATTACTTGTGCGATTTGTGCGCTTGCAATTAAATCTATATCAAGTTTTTGGTGCCGTTGCCGGGGATTGAGGCAATTGTTTTTTGTGTCAAATTAGGTTTTCAATTGTGTTAATTGGTTTTTATTTTTTTGCAGAAATTCTTTCTCTTGTATGAGCTTGGGAAGACGTTCTATTAATCCGGAATTAATTGGTATTGATTTGGAGATTGAAAGGACTCTTCACAATCTTAGACGGTAGCTTATTAATAATCAAATGGAAGGCATGGGAGACAATCAAGGAAGGGGGAATGTTCGTGATCTTGGTGGAGCTTTAATTGTGAATGATGGTAATGGTAATGGTGGAGGTGTTAATGGAAGAAATGGTGGTGATGAGGTTGGAGGCCCTCCTAGGCAATTTGATCCTCACTCTCTTGAGGATTGTGCTAGGCCTACTTGGGACACAAATCCTTCAAGCTTCCGCTATCCTCCTATCAATGCTACTAATTTTGAGATCAAGCTGGCTATCATCAACATTATCTCTAACTCGGTGAATTTCTATGGTATTCCTAATGAAGAGCCCAATGTCCATCTTCGCTCTTTCTTGCATGTGGGCACTACTTTTGGGATTAACGGAGCTTCTAAGGATGCTATCTTGTTGAGGTTATTCCCATTTTCTTTGAGGGACAAGGCTAAGGGATGGTTGATGTCCTTGCCTCCCAAATCTATCACCACTTGGGATGAGATGGCGGAGCAATTCTTGACGAAATTCTTTCCTCCGGGCAAGGCAGTGCAAATTAGGACGGATATCATGTCCTTTACCCAAAAGGATATTGAATCATTTTATGAGGCTTGGGAGCGCTTTAAAGGAATTATTCGCAGTTGCCCAAATCATGGTCTTCCGGAATGGGTGGTGTACCAAGCTTTCTATAATGGGTTGTGCATGCATACTAAGGAGACTATTGATGCGGCTGCGGGAGGTTCTTTTATGACAAAAAATCAAGAGGAGGCTCGGGAATTACTTGATAAAGTGGCCAAGACCACTAACTCTTGGTACTCGGTGAGGGGGAATCCAAAGCAAGGGGGAAGTTGTAGAGATGATGAAGTTATGTCTACCTTGGCTATTATGGCAAAGAAGATTGATGCATTGACACTAAATCAAGCTCAATGGGTACATGCTATGCAAAACACAGCTTCCTACATTTCTTGTGATTATTGTTGTGGACGCCATCCTACGGGGGAGTGTCTCATTGCTTCTTCCTCTAATCCTAGTGAGCAAGTGAATGCCATTGGTGGAGGTAATTTCAATCAACCCCGCAATGATCCTTATTCCAACTTCTACAATTCGGGATTTAGGAATCACCCCAACTTCTCTTGGAACAATACTCAAAATGTACAAAATCCTCAACATCTAGTGCAGCCCCAAGAGAAGAAGAGGGATATTGATGACATGTTCTCAAAGATTGCGGGAGGTCTTGATACGCTTACAACACATACCTCCCAATTTATGACAAAGACGGAGCAATTCATGAGCAAAACTGATGCTACTCTTCAAGCCCAAGCAACTTTGATGCAAAACTATGGAACTTCCATCCGGAATCTTGAGGTACAAATGGGGCAAATAGCTAACAATTTGTTATTTAGAGAAAGAGGTACCTTCCCAAGGCAACCGGAATTGAATCAAAAAGGGAAGGACAAAGAGCAATGCATGGCAATCACTCTTCGGACTGGTAAGGTAGTTCAAAATGTTGATGATCTTGATGCCGAAAAGGAGAAAATTTTGCAGGAAAAGGGGGACTGCAGCAAAACAAGGGAAAAGGAAGCTGAAAAGTGTCCAGGGGCATTTCCGATCAATCGGACCCCATCCCGATCGATCGGCCAATCCCAGAAAAAGCTGAAAAAGTCAGAAGATGATCCAAATGTGCAAACACGATATGCAGTTGAGTTGGATTGGCCTGATAGTTCTCTCCCCGCACCTCCAGTCAAACCTTATGTGCGTCCAATTCCATTTCCTCAAAGATTGAAGAGCACTAAAAAGAATGATGATCAATTCTCTAAATTTTTGGAGGTATTCAAGAAGCTTCAAGTGAACATACCCTTTGCCGAAGCTTTAGAGCAAATTCCTTGCTATGCCAAGTTTATGAAGGAGATCTTATCCAAGAAACGGAGATTGAAGGAGCATGAAAAGATACAATTGACCCAAGAGTGTAGTGCCATTGTGCAAAGGAAGCTCCCAATTAAGCAAGATGATCCGGGAAGTTTCACAATCCCGTGCACCATTGGAAACACCTTGATTGAAAAATCTTTATGTGATCTTGGAGCTAGCATCAATTTGATGCCATTGTCGGTTGTGAAGCAAATTGAAGTGAAAGAGATTAGTGCAACCACGGTGTCCTTACAAATGGCGGATAGATCAATCAAATACCCGCTTGGCATAGTAGAGGATGTCTTAGTGAAGGTGGGTGATCTTATGTTCCCAGTGGATTTTCTTATCTTGGATATGGAGGCCAATCCTACTACTCCCATAATCTTGGGAAGGCCATTCTTGAGCACCGGAAGAGCTTTGATTGATGTTGAAAAAGGGAAGCTTACTTTAAGAGGTGCGGGAGGTGACCAAATCACTTTTAAGGTGCTTGGAAATAGAAGGCACGAGGAGGTCTCTCAACAATGCCTCCAAGTGGAGCATATTGACATGGTCATTCCCGACACTATTGAGAAGAAAGCTCATTATATTCCGATTCAAGTTCTACTAGGCCAAGACTCCAAAGTGAAGTATGAAATTCCCAAGGCAACCATCCAAGCTGAAATTGAACTGCAAAAGTCTCAAGTGGAAGATCTCAAAGAGAAGCAAAAGAAGAGGACGAAGAAGAAGAAAAGGAAGACCAAGAAAATGCAGAAAAATGTCTTTCCTAAAGAAACGCTGGTGATGAAGGTTTGTGCTCCTTGCATGGCACCTAAGCAATCAAATGTCAATCTCATGAAGCCATCAAGGGGAGTATACACCACAACCCTCAAGGATCCTGGTTGAATTCACAAAGGGGAGTCGGGCTGAATACTTTAAACCAAGCGCTTTTGGGAGACAACCCAGGTTTTATTGTTCTATCTCTATCTTTTTATTTCTATTTTCACCTATTCCATGCATTGAGGACATTGCATATTTTAAGTGTGGGGGTGGGAATTTAGGTTTCTAGTTTTTGTAAAAAAATAAAAAAAATAAAATTTTTGACTTCAAATGCCTTGTGCCATGTCACTCTTGAGTGTATTTGGATGAATTTTGTGATCTTTGAAGCATTGATGGATCTTGCTATGGACATTCTTTCCAATTGAGTTGTTCCTATCTTGAAAATTGTTTTGTCCATTGTGCCTTTGTGAATATGGAACACTTGATTGTGGGGTATGAAATATGACTTGACTTTGGCATTTGTGGTTGTTTGAGATCAATTTGATTCTAAGTAGCACTACTTGAGCAATGAAAAAGAGAAAAAAAATATATAGAAAAGAAAAAAAATAGAAAAAGGAAGAAATTGTGTTTATAAATAAATGGTTTCTTTCATAAGTTTTCTGCTGAGTAACCGGGCCTCTTGCCTAGCAAGCAATGAGTTTCGCGTAAAAAGGTAGGAAATGAATGTTAGAGTACCTTGGTGACTAGTTTAACCTCGTAGCCTTTTTGACTTGGGTAATTAGATCCGTTGGGGTGTCTTAACACCTAGTGCCCTAAGCCAACTGGATTGAGAGTCATTGGTCGAAAGCTCGTTACATGAGTCATTTAGAAAGCTTAAGGAGGTTGAACATTGCGCAAGTCACCTTTGAGAAGAAAAGGAAAGAAAAAAAATGTGAATAAGAATGAAGTTTGAATAAATGCTCATTGTATTTGTTTTTTGATTCTTACTGTTCTTGGAAGACTTCATGACCATTGTTTATGTCACTTTGAAGCCGAATATCAAGTGAAATCCATTATGTGCATCATTTCTTGAATTTATATGCAAAGTGGATGAGATAAGATTCTTGAAGGAATGCTTTTATTGTTTTGAATGCCCTAATGTTTGGTTTGTTAGTGTGGATAGGGTTGCAATTGTGAGTTCATTTTATACTCTTGTTGATGGCATGATTTTGGCATTGAATTTTTTTAATGTTTGTGGGTATCATTCTGGTAAACCCTCAGGAGACACAACTCCTCCTACTAGGGGCACCTAGGGGTTTAAAGGCTTGTGGCACATGCTAAGTGTCATCATGAGCCCTACGAAAGTGGCATAGATTAGTTATTTATTTAGAGTAGATCTTAGTTGTTTTATTTTTCATTTGAGCTTAACGGAAAATACTCTTTCACTCCTTTATTCATTCTCAATTTGCTCGAGGACGAGCAAAGGTTAAGTGTGGGGGTGTTTGATGTGCCAAATATATACATACATTTGCACATCCTTTATACATAAGTTCATCCCATTTTGAGTTGATTAAGAGTTGATATTGCCTAAGAAAACTATATTTGCATATTGTAGGTGTCAAGACAAAAAAGGGAGGAAAAGAGTGCAAAATGAAGATTTGGACTCCAGAACTGATTTCCGCTCGATCGGAGCCATTCCCGATCGATCAGACCTGCCAAAACACTAAAAAACTCGTGGAGGCAGATTGTATTTCCGATCGATCGGAGGTACTATTCACAGTACGCGCAGTTTCGCGAAAAAGTTCCGAATTCACTTGTTTTTAAGCCAAAACGACCCCAACTTGTTTTGAAAACGACATAAGAGTTTGGGGAAGTATAAAAGGGCATAAAATAGGGTTTTGGGGGAGTTCTTGAAGGTTTTTTCATTCTACCACCATTGGAGAACTTGGAGCCACCATTGAAGCTTGGAGAAGAAGAGGGTCTACAAGGGGGTTTTCTCTCTCCTTTTCTATCCTAGTTTCTATGGTTGATTTCCTTTGTTTAATGATGTATTTTGCTTCCATGAGTGGCTAGATTTCTTACTAGGGTCTTAATGTAACCAAACCTTGAAGATTCAATAAACTTGGTTTCCTTATTTCTTGATTTCTCTCTCTCTATTGATTGTCTATGGGTGTGATTAATGCTTTTGAATGTTTGGCCATCATTCAATTGATTTGCTGCCCAGATTGAGACCGGAAGGAGATATCTAGGGTTTGGCTCAAGCCATAGATGACATAGGGTGTATGAACCATAGGAATATAGGTTTGTGGCTTATGCAATCGCGAAATGATTTCCATAGTTCTTAATGGGTTTTTGATATATTAATCCGATTGTTAGGAATAACAGAGATTTATGTTGAAAATACGTTTGATGTATCTAGGAATAGAATATTGAATAGGTTGGGAAATCGATTGTCATTATAGAGAGAGGAATTAGGGATTAAGGGACCAAGAGAATTGAATTGAATAGGTGACGTAAAGTACCCTAGTGCTTTCCATCCTTGATTTCACACTTGTGTTTGATTTGTCTTTGTTCTTTTAAATTAGTTTAGTTAAAAATCAAAACAAACCGCAAAACCATTCCCCAATTTGCATAGTTGTTACTAGTTTGACATTGATTTCTATTGCCAACACATCCCTAGTGGAAACGATAATTTACTCACCTCTTTATTACTTGTGCGATTTGTGCGCTTGCAATTAAATCCATATCAATGAGGTTTTATATTTTTGTGCAATTTCAAACACAACTTGGTCTATTGTCCTCTTTTGGTTACAAAACATTGAATGAAAGGTTTAGGGTTTAGGAATTTCACTATGATTTCTTTCTTTCCCAAAAAGTTGTAGGAATTTTAGTACACACCTCTTTCTCAAGTGTAACCATGAAAGCTTTAACCTTTTCTTGAGTAGCAAGATGTTCTATTTGCTTTTCATGAGAAATCATGTTAATTTCTTGTTTCTAAAAGGCAATTTGCCTTTCTTTGTGAGAGACAGTAGTAGTGTGAAGGTTATTTGTAAAGGCTACGTTCTTGGGGAAAACAAATTTAAATGTTACCTCCTTTCCTTTGAGAACAGAATGAATGCTTTATCATCTACTGTATAAGGTTCAAGTAAACTTAGGAACGGATTTCCTAAAATAATATTTGTGTTTAAGTTTTTAACCAACACAAAAACCAATTTTATGCAAACCTGATCATGACAGACATGTTTTGGACAATATATAATTTATTTGTAAATCCATATTGCCAAAGCTGTTCAAATTCTGAAAAGTACGATATGATATTTATTGTGTCTTGCTATCCCTAATCTGAAATTTTATAAAATTGTTGAAACAAATGCCTCTGAACTGGGTTATGGGTGGAATCCTCAAACAACAAAGCCCTTCAGGTAAGGAACAATTGGTAAGATTCACTTCTGGCTTATGGAAGCCTGCATATTAAGAAAGAATTTTTATCCATAGTTCTTTGTATAACTAAATTTCAGGATGATTTATTAATCAATAATTTCTTTTATGAATTGATTGCAGAGCAGCAAAAAAAGTAATAGAGAAAGATGTCAAAAATCTTGCCTCTAAACAAATTTTCGCTCGTTGACAGGCCTTATTAGCAATTTTCGATTTTAATATTGAGTTTATTAAAGATGATTCTAACAATCTCCCTGATTTTCTAACTCGTGAATATCTACAGGGAAATGAGTTGCTTTAGTAGCCGGGGGAGAGAAAGATTGTCTTTTCAGAAAGGCAAGAAACCAGAACCAATAAAAAGAGAAAATACTATGAAAACCGAATGGAGTACAACGGTTCACTTTGATTTTTTGGAATTACTCAACTCTCTCCATAGACAATCTTTTTAAGTGTTTGTGTAATTTCAAATATAACTTGGTATATTGGCATATTTTAGTTACAAAACTGTCGCAACCTGGGTCACAACGCAGACCGGCGATGAAAGGATGAAAAATGATTTAGAGTCGCCACCAATTGATATGAGTGCAACTAAAAATGGGTAAGGGGGTCTATTGAGTGTGGGGAAGGTGTTAGGCACCCCACAACTCCCTAAAAGATTACCTAGATTGATCTATGTGCTTTTTCTTGAAAAGTTGTTTGTCCAATATAGATGGTGTTTTGATTTGAAAAGATAACATTAATTAAACCATAGGCAGGAGCTGAATGTCATCAAGTACTCCTCCTAATTAACTTTAATTTAGGTATCTATTATTTTTACGAGTACAAATGATACCTTAATTTGAATAGATAACATAATTAAAGCCTAGGCAGGAGCTGAATGTCATCAATTCCTCCTCCTAATGAACTTTAATTTAGGTATCTAGTAAATTAATTTATCATTGTGTTTAGAAATACAAATGACGTTTTAATTTGAAGAGATAACATAATTAAAGCCTAGGCAGGAGCTGAATGTCAACAACTCCTCCTAATGAACTTTAATTTAGGTATCTAGTAAATTAATTTATCATTATGTTTAAAAATACAAATGACACTTTAATTTGAAAAGATAACATAATTAAAGCCTGGGCAGGAGCTAAATATCATCAAGTCCTCCTCCTAATGAACTTTAATTTAGTATCCATTAAGTTATTTTTATGAAGAGTTGGTAAAAACGCGACTATTGAATTGATGAATTGGCAAAACTAACCCCTAAGCATGCATACTAATCACGTTAAACATGAGTAAAACTAAACTACACTACTTTACATTACTTTTCATTATTTTCACTACCCTATTACAAGGATTACACTTTACAATCATGTACAAAAGACAAATATAAAATGTGAAATGCAAATATTCTACAACAATTGGAATATTGCCCAAGGGACCATTGCTCAAACCCGGTCCAAATCTTCTAAGTATGTCCTCCGGCCCAAGTCAAGTTACCCCTCGGCCCAAGTAGTGCACTCGGTCCAAACCCAACATCAAACATAAAAAAAATGGGGGGGGGGGGGGTGGGAGTTAAAATGGTGTTCAAATATCATAGAAACTCAAATCAAATTAGACCCATATATATTATAGATATATAACCACCTATACAAATATGCAAAATGGTATATATTCATATACAAACACATATACAATATATACACACACTGCATATAGATACACGCACACCACATATATGTACATATACCCACCATACATATATATCTGCACGCACACTGCACATATCATATATATATACACATCCCATATATATATATATACACGCATAGTGCACATATAAACATAAATATTCTGAACCAAAAAAAAAAAAAACTATACAGCAGATTCCTAATGTTGCCAGGGATTGAGCAAAACAAAACATATATACAAAACATCAAATATCAAATATACTCAAACCGAACATAAAAAAAACAACATAAACACTAAGTATATTAGCATACCATATTGATTGATTATGAACAAGTCAAATCCAGATCCAGTATTGCAAAACCAAGTCCAAATCCAGTACTAGTACTACCGATTATCATTCTATATAGAACTTGATAATTACAAGACCAAATCCGGCACAAGACCAGCAAATTAACTACAACTAGCAGGGTAAAAACAGGGAATAACCTCAATCAATCATTAGCAACATCGAACAAAACAAAAACCCACATCATGAACAAGATTTATGAACAAAGGGTTTGAGCAATTACAATGACATATTAGCAACGAGTCCAGACAAACACATAAGAATGAAACCATATTTGAATTAAGGTATTTGAGTCATTACCTTCTCAAAGAAATGGAAATGGAGAAGATGAAACCCCTTTTCCCTTTTTCCTCTTTTCTTTGTATTGTTTTGTCACCCTCCTTCCTTTCCACCTCTCAATCACTCAAAACCCTTCTTCTTATCTCTTGACTTTTTCTTCTCTCTTTCTCTCCTCTGTTTTTCTTTTTCTTCCTTTCTTCACTTCGGCTACCCCCCTCCTTTTCTTTCTCTCACGCCACCTTTCTTTCTCTCCTTTTTTTTTCTCCCTTTTCTGCGGCTCCCACTCCCCTTTTTTCTTGTTGTGCGGCTGCCTTAGTCTCTCTCTCTTTCAAAGAATGTTGCATTTCTTTTATACTAAGAGAGAGTGAGACCTCATCTCCTAAAACCCTAGTTCTTTCAATTTGTCTTTTTACCCTTACTTTTCTTTTCTTTTAACCAAGGTGGCTATTCTTTTTGGTCTTTTCCACTTTTTAGTTTTCCATTTAATTTATTTATTTTTATTCTCTAGATATTTTCTAGGGTTTTGTTGTATTGGGCTTGAATTTTTATGAGCTTATGGTCCAAGAAATAGGCTTTAGAAATTTTTGCATGCTTATGGGTCCAAGAAACAGGTTTTGAATTTTTGTGAGTTTACGGGCTCCAGAACGGGCTTTTGAATTATTATTATTATTATATTTTTTAATTTTTTTCTATTTTTCTATTTTTTTTGGGCCGGACGAAAACCGGCCCCCCTTTGTATGTCTTTTATGAAATAAAAGGCAAACAAAGGTGTAGTCAACCGAGTTTCGTACGGGAACTGAAATGCGCGGGATCACTTTGGCCATTCCTGGCTTGGCCAAATGTTTGTGTAAGAAAATAAAGGGCATGGGATCACAAGGCCATTCCCGGCTTGGCCAAATGTTCGTGTAGAAAAATAAAGGGCACGGGATCACAAGGCCATTCCCGGCTTGGCCAAATGTTTGTGCAACAAAAATAAAGGGCACGAGATCACAAGGCCATTCCCGGCTTGGCCAAATGTTTGTGCAAGAAAAATAAAGGGCACGGGATCACAAGGCCATTCCCGGCTTGGCCAAATGTTGGTGTAGAAAAATAAAGGGCACGGGACCACAAGGCTATTCCCGGCTTGGCTGACAAGAAAAGAAAGTGCATGGGATCACTACGGCCATTCCCAGCATGGCCATAAATGTTTGTTTGAATTTATGCAAGAAAATATCCATGAGTGTATGAATACATGAAGAAAATTGTATTTTCTTTTATTTTTCTTATTTTGAAAATTTGATTTTGGTTAATTTTCGTAAGCACCATCACCCCTATCATCCTGCAATCATCCATCATGAGGAGACTGCATCTTTTGCCTCCATCCCATCTTGAATCTGCCATGTTACACTTATTCTTGTATCTTTCATTCTTGTTTTGTCTTGTCTGGTCTTTCCATCGATTTACTGTTCACATCTTATTTCCATCAAATCCGACATACCTTTAACGCCAAACAAAAGCTTTTCGGCTCCAAAATCTCTTGGGCCCCACTATGTCTTTTAACGTCATTTAATTTATTTTAGCTCTCTTAGAATTAAGAACACCACAATCTCTTCGGCTCCACCATGCCTTTTAGCGTCATTTAATTTCTTTTAGCTCCTTTACAATCAAGAACACCAAAATCTCACAGTTTCCTGCTAAGAACAATGTCCTAATGCACTTGTCATGATTCTTTTATTACTTTACTCAACTTCCAAATAAATTCAATAGTATGGCAATGCTTGTACTACATGAGATTTATGAAGGCAAAAAATCACGAAAAACACAAGCAATGAATAAGGAATTCAGAAATGAATTGAATGACCTCAGAGAGTTTTATTTAGAATAGATAGATAACAGGAGAAATTGATCAAGTAAATATATGATCAAGAGGGTTAAAAATAAAGGAAATAGCAGAAATCTTTACAGGATATAAAATGAGATAACTTTGATTCTGCACAAAACTGCCCCAGTTTTGTGTGCCCCCATTTTGGAATTATTGAATCTGACTACTTTCATATCAATCTTTTCCTTCACAGACTCATCATGCATACCCCTGAACATAACCAATTCACCCGTGTACAGCCTTGCTATTTGTCATTCACTGTATTGTCCCATATTCTTCTCAAATCCTCTTAATGGCCTCTGTCAGTTCCCTGTAATTGCTTTCTCCACGCCTTTTCTGATCTCAATGTTACTTGAAGCTCCCAAGAAGGGTTTTCACTTTAGTAGAGACTTTTCTATTTTCCCTAATTTTTGCTTGAAGCGCCCACGAGGGGTTTTCACTTCAGTAGGATTTTTTATTGCTCTAATTTTTGCCTAGACCGCCCTTTCGGGTTTTCAATCTAGCGAGCCTTTAACTCTAATTTTTGCCTAGATCGCCCTTTCGGGTTTTCAATCTAGCGAGTATTTTTATTTTTATTTTATTTTTTTTAACTCTAATTTTTGCCTAGACCGCCCTTTCGGGTTTTCAATCTAGCGAGTTTTTTTTTTTTTTTGCTATGGGTAATACTTTTTGATGGCGTCTGCATTCACCGGATTAGGCAATTCACCAGATTAGGCAATTCTTCTCCATCCATTCTTGTCAAAATTAACGCCACTCCTTCAAAGGCTTTCTTCACCACATATGGTCCCTCATAATTCGGTGTCCACTTCCCTCGGTGATCCTTTTGAGGCGGCAAGATCATCTTCAACACTAAATCTTCTTCCCTGAAACTGTGAGGTCGAACTTTCTTATTATGTGCTTTCATCAATCTTCTTTGATACAATTGCCCTTGCTCTTAGTCTTCGTTCTTCAACCAAATTCAACTGCTCATAACGCATTCGAGTCCATTCTTATTCTTCCAATCCTGCCTCCAGAACTACTCGAAGGGATGGAATCTCCACTTCGATAGGCAAAACCGCTTCCATGCCATACACCAAGGAGAAAGGCGTCTCCCCGGTAGATGTCCGTATTGAGGTCCGATAACCATATAGAGCAAAAGAGATCTTCTCATTCCAATCTTTGTAATTCTCTTTCATCTTCCCAATGATCTTCTTGATATTCTTATTCGCCGCTTCGACGGCCCCATTCATCTTCGGACGGTAAGGAGTCGAATTATGGTGATAAATTTTGAATTGGTCACAAAAATCCTTCACCATTTTACTGTTGAAATTCGTGTCATTATCAGTGATAATTCTTTTTGGGACTCCATATCGACAAACAATCTCTTTCCTCAAAAACCGAACAACCACACTACTTGTCACATTAGAATACGAAGAAGCCTCCACCCATTTGGTAAAATAATCGATAGCAACCAGAATAAACCGATGCCCATTAGAAGCCTTCGGCTCAATTGGACCGATGACATCTAATCCCCACATCGAGAAAGGCCATGGTGACGTCAACACATGTAATGGATTAACGGAAACATGTGTCCTGTCTGCATAAATCTGGCACTTGTGGCATCGGTTTGCATAACTTATGCAATCCCTCTCCATGGTTAACCAATAATACCCTGCACGTATAATCTTCCGTGCCATTGCATATCCACTGGAATGAGTCCCACATATTCCTTCATGAATTTCCTCCATAATTTGTTTAGCCTCCGCTATATCAACGCAACGCAAGAAAACTATCCCATCATTCCTTTTATAAAGAACATTTCCATTCAAGAAGAAGGATCCCGCCAATCTCCTGATGGTGCGCTTATCATTCTCTGATGCCACTGATGGATATTCTTTCTTTTCAATGTACTGTTGGATATCATGATACCACGGTTTACCATCAGGCTCTCCCTCTAAATTTGAACAGTAATCTCAAACTTCTCATTTCTCAATTTTAATTAGCTGCACTTCCCCTTTTGGGTCTACATCAAACATTGCCGCCAAAGTTGCCAAAGTATCTGCTATTTGATTTTCTTCCCTGGGGATATGATCAAACTCAACCCAATCAAAAAAACTTGACTAACTTTTTGATATGTTGGTAATATGGAATGAGCTTGTCATCTTTAGAGTCCCACTCATCATTCAATTGCCTAATCACTAACTGTGAGTCACCACAGACCTGTAGCCTCCTAATCCCCATATCTATAGCAGCTTGAATTCCCATCGTACATGCTTCATACTTAGCCACATTGTTAGTACATTCGAAATACAACTTAGCTGTAAATGGGATAATATTCTCATAAGGTGATATTAACACTGCACCAATTCCACATCCCATGATATTAGAAGCCCCATCGAACAACATAGTCCATTTTGCCAAATCCTTCTGATTCCCCTCTTCTATCGACATAGTCATGACATCAATATCTGGAAACTTCAAATCCATAGACTGAGTATCATCAATTGCTTCATCTGCCAAATAATCTGCTATCGTACTCCCTTTGATTGCCTTCTGTGTGACATACAAAATATCAAATTCTGATAACAACATCTGCCATTTAGCTATCCTTTCTGAAAGAGAAGGTTTCTCAAAAATGTATTTGATAGGATCCATCCTGGAAATCAACCACGTCGTATGATAAAGCATATATTGTCTAAGCCGATGTGCAGCCCAAACCAAAGAGCAATAAGTTTTCTCTAACATCGAATAATTTGCTTCACAACTAGTAAACTTCTTGCTTAAGTAATAAATGGCATGCTCCATCCTTCCTGATGAATCATGCTGTCCAAGCACACATCCCATCGAACTATCTGAGACAGTCAAATAGAGGATAAACGGTCTGCCAGCCATAGGAGGCATCAACACTGGAGGACTTTTCAAGTATTGCTTGATCTTTTCGAATGCTATCTGACAATCTTCGTTCCACTCAGTAGAGTTACTCTTACGCAATAATTTAAAGATAGGTTCACAAGTAGCTGTCAACTATGAAATGAATCTGGCAATGTAATTTAACCTTCCCAAGAAACCCCTAACTTCCTTTTCTATCCGAGGGGGTGGCATCTCCAAGATCGCCTTTACTTTATCAGGATCTACCTCAATTCCTTTTCTGCTTACAATAAAACCTAACAACTTCCCCGAGGTTGCCCCAAATGTGCACTTAGCTGGATTGAACTTCAATTGATGCCTCTTTAATCGATCAAACAACTTCTGGAGATTCACAATATGATCTTCACCTTCTTTGGATTTTGCTATCATATCATCGACATATACTTCAACTTCTCTATGCATCATGTCATGAAACAAAGTGACCATGCCTCGTTGATAAGTAGCACCGGCATTCTTCAGACCAAACGACATGACTTTATAGCAAAAGGTTCCCCAGAGGGTAATAAAAGTCGTTTTCTCACGATCCTCTAGTGCCATCTTGATCTGATTGTAACCCGAAAATCCATCCATGAAAGAGAAAGTTGAATGTCTAGCTGTATTATCCACTAAAACATCAATATGGGGAAGTGGAAAATTATCCTTCGGGCTTGCACGATTGAGATCTCTATAATCGACACACATCCGCACTTTTCCATCCTTCTTGGGAACAGGTACAATATTTGCCACCCATTCAGGGTATCTAGCCACTGCTAAAAAACCAGCATCGAACTGCTTCTTCACTTCATCTCTTATCTTCAAAAGCATATATGCTTTCAATCTCCTTAGCTTTTGTTTCACTGGGGTACATTCAGTAATCAATGGCAACTTGTGAACAACAATACTTGTATCAAGACCGGGCATGTCCTGATAAGACCATGCAAAGACATCCTGGTAACTATGCAACAAATCTATTAATTTCTTCTTATTCTCTCCTTCGAAGGCAGCTCCTACCTCAACCTCCTTTTTCTCCGTTTCAGTTCCCAAATTAACAACTTCAGTTATCTTTTGGTGCGACTTTATTAGTTTCTCTTCCTGATTGACCTGTCTTAACATTTCAGGTAAAATCTCAATTTCTTCCTCGATTTCATAGTCAGATTCAACATTGCTAATGGGTGCATCAAAATCTGGTTCATTAAGTTCGTCATCTTCGTCATCATCATTTTCAATCCTGTGAAAGAAATAAATAAAAATGGTTTTGAGAATGGAGAACAAAACTTAAATGGAAATGGAGAAACATGAATATGGATGACTGTCAAAAGACTTTCATTTCATGGAAAAAGGAATATGTACAAAGATTGAACATGCAATCGCCATACTATAAGATTTATTGAAAGCAAAGTAAAGCAAGCTCATTACAAAAGACCCAAACGAAGGCCGTGAGCTGGGCCCACGATGGTAGTGCACTCGGGATTACTCTTGCAGGTTCTTGAGAGATACTGGGAGCTTCAGACTAGTCCAGTTGCCTAATTTGCAATTTGAAGGACGCGAGATGACAAAGCAAGGTCTAGCAGTCGCACTCTGTTCCTCTTCACCACAACTACTTGGAACTCTTCAAATTGAACACATATATTTGCCAAAATTGCCCCAGTTACATCAGTCGAGTTTTCAACTGGCAGTTTTCCAAAAACTACCCTAGTATCAGCCAAACTTATCTTGTTCTGCATCCGTCCATACACAAAACTGTCATAAAGCCAATGAATCGGTTTCTTTTCAACTTCCAGCTCCTTTCCTTCCAGACGAGCAAACCTCTTCGCCTGTTTTTCTGCCTGCACACGGTTCCTGTCAATCCTAGTTGGCTTATAACCCAAACCCCAACGTTCTGGATGTTTCACCATTTCTAGTGGCTTCTTAATTCCTTGTCGATTCTTACCAAGTCCTTCTCCCGGGCGAAACCCCTTTTTCAACATAAATTTTGCTACATTCTTCGTAACCTTGGATACTTGTGGCTTTAAGGGAGAAAGTCCTTCCTTCATATAGCTAGCACTAGCAATTTCAAAAGATTGGAATGAACTCTCAATCCCTTCTGTTGGAGCATCAATAGGAGAATTATTAGACAAACTAGCAACCATCCATTCTGACTGGCCCTTTACTATATAAACCCTTCCATCATGAACAAACTTGAGCATCTGATACAATGATGAGGGAACGGCTCCTGCAGTGTGAATCCAAGGTCGTCCCAACAGGCAACTGTAGGTTGGTGAGATATCCATTACCACAAATGGTACATTGAAAGTTACGCTTGCAACCAGTAAAGGTATTTCAATTTCTCCCATAATCTCTCTACGTGTTCCGTCGAATGCCCTCACCACCATCGGCACTTGCTTTAAATAAGATCTGTCAATCGGCAGCTTTTCAAAAGTCTCCTTTGGTAAAATATTGAGGGATGACCCATTATCCACCAAGATACTTGCTAATTCCTTTCCACGACACATGGCTGAAATATACAAAGCTTTGTTGTGCCCCATCCCTTCAGGTGGAATATCATCCTCAGTAAAGGACAACAAATGGGACGCCAACACATTTCCCACAATGCCATTAAAAGAGTTTGTAGAAATCTTGTCTGATACATATGCCTCATTTAACATTCTCATCAAGACTTGTCGATGCAGTTCAGAACTCATTATCAACTCCAAGATTGAAATCTTTGCAGGGGTT